>NC_044031.1:160483365-161116196 GCF_901765095.1 Microcaecilia unicolor
AACACTGACCACTACCACCTATAAGGGGAGATTATATATGTGACATCCTAAAAAAATCGGTGCTGAAATCAGTGCTGACTAAGTGTATTCTTTAATCAGTGCCTAGATGTAGGCAAGAATAATCTTAGTTGTTATCTCAGCGCCTAAAACTACACACATCCATTTACACCAGTGAAAACATGGCTTCAATCCTGGCACTTAGACTGACGTGCACTGGACCATATTCTATAACAACATGTTTAAATTTCAGAACACCCACAAAATGCCCATAGCCATGCACCTTTTTGCCTGCACGCATTAGAAGTTCAGCGAACTTCATTACAGAATATGCTTAGCGAGTTATGCACATAAATTCTAATCTGTGCCAATTAGTGCTCATTATTACTTAAGTGCTGTTATCAGCGCTCATTACCTTGTTAAGTTATGCTTATTAGTAAAGAATGCGCCAATTTTGGTGTAGATCTTTAGGTGTGCTATATAGAATCTGGGGGATACTCCATAAATTTTAACAGTATTTGAAAGTAAAAAATTGATGTAGGTTTCTGATGACTTCCAAAAACAACAGTATAATATGGATGGTAATGTAGCACTTGAACCTCCATCCTCCTGACTTGTGTTGTGTCTATCTGTGATATTATTTATTCAGATAATCTATTTCAGCCCATTTTACTGGTTAGAATTTTTCTTTTAAATCTTGTTCTCCAAAGAAAAGCAGGATATCGAAGTCCACACATATGTGTAATGTTACTGACAAAACCCTACATTGTATACTTCTTGGAAAACTTTTCAGAGTTTTCCATATACCCTGCTAAGAATATGTGGGTTGTCTGTGTGCTATCCACATTCCATAGGGGGCTGCACTTTGTCTACAGTTCCCAGTGGATAACTTTTGTTCTTCTTGTGCAGCAGCAGCCTGTGAAATTAATAAGTTTTGTCTGTGAAGGTGATTTTTCTTGTGGCTGCTTCCAGGTCAGCAGGCTTAGCTTCTCCAATCCTTGGTATCTTCTATAGTTAGGCATGTTTTTTTACCAGCTTTTTAAAGTGTTTTTTCTTTTTTCCATCACCTGCATCATTCAGGTGCTGCAGGTAGTAATTTTGAGGGTTTTTTTTATTATTAAATCATTTGATTACATTTTAGCTATTTTTTGAGGATGCCAAAAACTTCAAGACCTGTGCTTGATGCAGTTGAACAATGTTGGTAACTGACCCATAAAACTACAGTCTTTAATACCTAGTATTTAATCAAGATACCCAAGGTTGTGGCACTGTAAGAAGATACCTTCTATGAGTTTGAAGCTCCAGAAAGAATGCTTGGTGCAATTCTGTGACCAATATTGAAAGTCCAACCTGTTTGCATTGGCTTTAGAGGTTCAGTTTGAAAGGTCCTAGAACATGTGCCAGATGCCGGTGGTGTATCAATATCAGAGGAGCATCACTCATCTTAAGGGTGAAGCACCAGTAGAAAGCATAGGAGTGGAATCACACCTTGGTCTTGCCAGATGAAACTGAAGGATTCTATTGTATCTGCACTGACATTGGGTGAATAGTCAAGAAAAAACATCATTGGCCCCCATTAAGGCAGAAGACTGCGAACAGGAAGTTACTGATGAATGCTATTCACCCTCCTAAGCTTTTTTTAGGGAAGGATGCTCACTGTCCTAGAGGTTTGTACCACAGCAACCAATATATCTCAGAGCCAAAAAGATACTAGGGACTGTACCAGTACCTGAAAAATAAAATTGTAACGTGCTTAGGTCTAGGCAGTATATAAATGCATAAATAAATATCACCTCTCTTCCGAAGCCTGGGCAGTTTTTGCATCAGCAAGTTGTGAGGAGAAACTAAACAGAAGAATTCAGGAAGCAGTTGATGTCTGTCTTATTCTGAAGATCGGGTAGACTGAAAGTGATGCAACTGGAGATTCAACTAGTTCTTAGTCTTTCAGGGCACAAGGCAGCATTGCATCAGTATTGATGCCCCACAAGGGATTGGTAGTGATACAGACTGCACCAGCTGTATCAGGGAGGAAGATTCATTGTTTCATCACACTGCAGTGGAATCTAGTTCTCCCCCATTATTGGAGACCTTCTAGGAGTTCTGACTGGTAGACTTGTGTTTACTCAGTTTGCTCGACTGGTTTATACTCAGGTTTAAAGCAGTAGTCCTAAGGGTCTAAAGAGGTGCATGTAACAATATTTGGAGACCCCTGCTCTCACTGTAAATAAGAAAGCAGATATAATGTATTTTGTCCAGAAAGCTACATTATCAAAATGTCACAGGTTCCACATTAATTGGTTATTGTCAAATCCGCTTTCAAGAAGACAAAGAGATCAAAGAGAGTTACTCTGTAATACTCCTGGGGAAAAATCCTCAGACTTTGCCCTTTGTTTTGATCCAAACCACTCTTGGATTCCAAAGTCCATGTCCTATGATGGGTAAGGTCTATTTATCAGACACCTTGATTCAGGGATCCTGTCACAAAGATTTGCCAGATTACCATGTTTAGTCGACGTATGACTTCTTACCGATTTTTCATGGTGTGCTTTAATTAATGGAACTGAAATTTTCTAAAATAAGCATTCCATTCTGTAAGTGCAGAAAGCTTGTCACAGTTTCACCCTCAAGAGAAATGTGGAGGTCTGATTCAACTAGTAGATTTAGAAAAGCAATATGGAAAATATATGGTCAGGGTGACCCAAAAAGCCTTTGAGACAACACTGAGACCTTCTTATATAGGTAATGGAGTTTGGCTTTAGTGTTTAGATCTTAGGTATAAAGTGAAGACATAACATAGTTTTGAAAAGGTTCTATCATAGGGAAGATTTCAAGCATTTCTTGTTCTCCAAAAAACAGGAGTACTTGTGCCATGTTAGATTTTAGGGTCTTGAACATCTTCCGAAAAAGCAAAAATCTGTTTCTAAACTTGACAACTTTGGCCATTTGACTGCCTTCTTTGCACACAGAGGTGCACTTGGCTATTTAGTTGTGCTTTTCCTATGAATTGGAGCCAATTACTGTTTCAGATGAGATGTTTTTTAATTTAGGGTTTTTTTTTTAATATTTTTGTCTATATAGTATTTTGATTGTTTTACTTGCTTCTTCCCAGTTTTTTTTTAATATAGGATCCAGTGAGCTTGTTCTACCACCATATTCATGGAAGCGCAGGGTATATTGTGATGTATATTTGATATGAGTATTATTTGTATTTAATTGTATTGTTTGTGTAATAGATAGCACTGTATTAGGACTGCTTTTCCTATAGCTTGCAGTTTCTGTGATTGACTCCTTTTGAGCTTTCCCTATTGGCTGTTAGCTCTGGATAGGATATCTGCAAGTGTATAGTTTGCGTTCCTGTGTGGTGTTTGTAAATGATTGGTTATGTTTGTGTGTAAAGGACTTCATGTACACACAAAATCAGTCTGGTGCACCTCAGCACCAAGTGAAAGTATTCATTTTTATGTAACCAGTGTCTAATCAACCACCCTCTCTCCACTGCCACCATCTTATATGACTCCTTCTCACCTTCCACTATCCTGCTACCCTAAGAACTTTATCTGCTGCTGTCCCCTGAGGCTGCTCTCCTCAAGACACCCTTTTCAATCCTTCTCAGAAGTTCAATCAGAAACTCTCCCCAGTATGGTGCCCCTTTCTCATTTGGGGAGCCCACCTTCTTTCCATGCTCCCCTGCTCCAACAAATGTTTCAATTCAAGTGTACCTCTTCAATAAGGCCTACAAAGAGACCCCATAGCTTAACTATACCACCTCACCAATTCACTCTAATCCGAAAATCATCTTTCTATACTTATTTTATTAATACTTCTTTCCATCCTTAAATCTTTGCATCAACAATTGTATCTGACATCCTGTTATGGCAATACCATAACAGACCTCTCTCTGTAAGCCACATTGAGCCTGCAAATAGGTGGGAAAATGTGGGATACAAGTGCAATAAATAAATAAATTATGTCCCCCTTCCCCACAAGGCTCACTGCTCCCTTCCAGTTCAGGCACTCCTCTTCCCACCACTCTCCCTTCCCCACCCAATTCCTTTTTTCTCAACAAGGAATCCCTTCACTTTCATTAAGTACCCTTTTCCCATCAGACTCCCATTTTCTCCTAATACCCTCCCTCAACGTCAACCATCTTCACTCTTCTCCTACTCCATCTGGCACTCCCTTGCAGCACATACTGCACATATATTAGACCAGCTGATTTTCTTCTCTGCTCCACGGATCTTTACATGCAAGCAAGTACTGCTTCTCCTGATCCTGTTTCTTCTGACTATAATACTGTGCTCCATGGAACTTTCCAAACTTTGGCTCCCTAGCTGTACTCTGCATTATGCAGTTTTTCACAGTTAAGCATGGGTTCGTTAATTATGTGCAAAATTATGCATGTGTGTAATTGTGTAATTTCCTGGGGTGTAATTATTAATATTGCAAGTCTGTTTATTTTCATTGACTCCTTGTCTAAGCTCATTGTTTTCCATCGTATCCTGCATTCACAGGTCTTTTTTCAAGTCTTCTAAGAGAGCAAACTAATATAACTCACGATGGACCAAAATGGATTGTCCTCGATGGTGATATAGATCCTATGTGGATTGAGTCACTTAATACTGTAATGGATGACAACAAGGTGAGAAACCAAGAAGCACACCCTTCAATTGTATCTCTTTATCACTCTTTAAAACCCTTTTCCCAAGCTGTGGTATACACTAGCGCATACTTCCCACAGGACATGCTCAGGTATAAGGGTACACTAAGGCCACTTTTTACTGCAGCTTAGTAAAAGGACCCTTTTATTAGCCATAGTGTGACCTGGTTGGGGGAATTTCTCAAGGAACAGTTAGTGGGATGGGAACAGCTGAAGGATGTAGAATAGCAATGGACAAGACTGAAAGGAGTTATATTGAAGGCAACTAACCTTTATGTTAGAAAATTACATAAAAGTAAGAGGAAAAAAAGGCATCTCTGGTACTCGAATGTAGTAGCTGAAAAGATAAAGGTAAGGAGGTTAGCCTTCGCACGTTATAAGACGACTCAGAAAGATGAAGACAGGAGAGAATACCTGAATTATAAGCGAAGAGAAGCTGGAAAAGCTATCAGGAATGCAAAGCGTTAAATGGAGGAAAAGATAGCTAATACGGTAAAATTGGGGGATAAGACCTTTTTCAGATATGTGGCAAGAGGAAGTGCCATAATAGCATTGTGAGGCTCAAAGCTGAGGGAGAGAAATATGTGGAAGATAAGGATAAAGCTGAACTGCATAACAAATATTTTAGCTCTGTGTTCACGAATGAAAGACCGGAGGTAGGGCTGCAGAAAACAAACGCTAAAGGGGATGGATGTATGGTAGACCAAGACCCATTTACGAATGACTGTGTTCGTGAGGAGCTTGCCAAACTAAAAGTAGATTAAGCAATGAGGCCTGATGGGATACACCCGAGGGTGCTTAAGGAACTCGGAAAAGTTCTGTCGGCTCCGCTGATGCACCACTTCGATGCTTCCTTAGAAACTGGAGTGGTACCGGTGGACTGGAAAAGGGCGGATGTGGTTCCTTTGCACAAGAGTGACCTCGGTGGTGAGTAAGCTAATGGAAACGCTTCTAAAGAGGAGGATTGTGAGATTTCTTGAAGTAAATGGAATGTGGGACCCGAGGCAGCATGGCTTCACTAGTGGAAGGTCGTGTCAGACGAATCTGACTGTCTTCTTAGACTGGGTGACCAAACAGTTGGATGTGGGAGGGGCACTTGATGTGGTTTACTTGGATTTCAGCAAAGCCTTTTACACGGTTCCGCAAAGGCGACTGATAAATATATTGAGTGCCCTCGATATAGGAGCTAGAGTAACTGATTGGGTTGAAAATTGGTTGAATGGTAGTGGTAAATGTAGCTTGCTCTGAAGAAAAGGATGTCGTCAGTGGAATACCGCAGGGATCGGTCATACGACCGGCTCTTTTTAATGTCTTTGTGAACGATATTGCGGAATGGCTGTCTGGTAAGGTCTGTCTCTTCGCAGATGATACTAAACTCTGCAATAGAGTGGACACCCTTGAGGGTGTAAATGACATGAGGAAGGACCTAGCGAAGCTGGAGGAATGGACCGATATTTGGCAGCTAAGGTTTAATCCCAAAAAATGCAGGGTCATGCACTTGGGTCGCAAGAATCCAAGGGAACGGTACAGTATAGGGGGTGAAGTGCTTCAGTGTACGAAGGAAGAGCGGGACTTGTAGGTGATTGTGTCTGATGACCTTAAAGCTTCGAAACAGGTAGAAAAAGCGACGGTCAAAGCCAGAAGGATGCTAGTGTGCAAAAAGAGAGGCATGACCAGCAGGAAAAAGGAGGTGATAGTGCCTTTGTAGAAGTCTCTAGTGAGGCCCCATTTGGAGTACGGCGTGCAGTTCTGGAGACTGCACCTACGGAAAGATATAAACAGGATGGAGTCGGTCCAGAGGGCGGCTACGAAATTAGTAAGCGGTCTTGAACGCAAATATTATAGGGACAGGCTTATTAACCTCAACATGTATACGCTGGAAGAGAGGAGACATGATAGAAACATTTAAATATCGCAAGGGCATTTATGTACAGGAAGAGAGCCTTTTTCAAATGAAGGAGAGCTCTGAAATGAGGGGGCATATGACAAAGTTAAGAGGGAATAGGCTTAGGAGTAATCTAAGGAAGTACTATTTCACAGAAAGGGAGGTGAAGGCGTGGAATGGCCTCCCGGTGGAGGTTGTGGAGTCGAGGACTGTTCCAGAATTTTAAAAGGCATGGGATAAGCATGTGGGATCGCTTAGGAACAGGAAGAATTAGGGGTTACAGAGGATGGGCAGACTGGATGGGTCATATGGCCTTTTTCTGCCGTCATGTTTCTATGTATGTTTGGTTAGGAAACTTCATTTATTTCTTGTTTAAGGTTTATTTTTCTTATGAATTTATCAGTGTTTATAACAAGAAAATAATTAGGAGATAAATAATTCATCATTGTATCAGATTGTGAGAGAGTGTATAGGAAGTTGCCAGTCTCTCTTGATAACGCTCCCTTACAGGATCACCTTAAGAGGCTAGAGACTGGCCGTAGAAGGTCATTCCAAGGCTCATAATCAGGGGCAAATTGAAGGAAAGTGCCAGCATGGGGGATTTTATTTTTCATACCAGCCAATATGATATCAAATTACCCCAGGCTCCTACAATTACCCCAGGCTGTACTTAGTCCCACCCAGTCTACAACAATATAAATAATTTTCCTATCTCAGAATTGGATGAGATAGGCTGACTTCAACACCTCAGGATACAAAAAACACAATAAAGTAGCTCAGTTTATCACTGAAAAATAAACATTATAACATCACTGTATCAGAAATACACTTGCACTAGGAATCTGACAGAACTGCAGAACAGGAAGAACTAGAATGTTTTCCTCTTACAACTCACCATAAAATGTATATAAATTTTGGAGTCACCTCAGGAGCAGCAATATAAACATCCTTCACTGCCAGGTACATTTTGAAATATAAAGTCCTTTAAAAAAAAACCACTCTGCAGTAGCGTGTGGTGATATTTATAGCAGAGGATTCAGTAGATGTGTTAAACCAGGAGTGAAAAAACAGCAAGGCAGGTGGTCCGCCAAATCCAATATGGAAGATATAACAACAAGGCAGACCTTGTAAGAAAAACCACAGTTTTTATTACTAGATTAAAAGCTCCCAGAAATTTAACATAAAATGCCCGACATGGCCATGTTTAACCAGTATTAAATGACTGTGTCAGGGGCAGTGGGTCACTGTAAATGAAAACAAAATCCTATAAGAGCATAATTATAAATAAATAAATAAACTATAAAAACACAAGAGGAACCTAGGGCCCTGTTTACTAAGGTGTGTTAGCATTTTTAAAAATCTTACAATTCAAGCAGGAAATAGCAATGGGCAAAAACATCCTCCTACTCCAATTTGACCTGTCGAGTGCATTGGACATGGTTGACCACCACACACTGTACTTACCTGGATCAAGGGATTTCTAACCTCAAGTACATACCAAGTTATATCAAACTCAGATATATCCTCACCTTGGAAAGCGGAATGCGGGGTACCACAGGGTTCACCACGCTCACCTATATTATTCAACCTAATGATGACCCCACTTGCTAGATCACTTGCCAAACAAGGCCTTAACCCATAACTATATGTGGATGACATCACAGTCTACATACCCTTCA
This sequence comes from Microcaecilia unicolor, assembly GCF_901765095.1. Taxonomy (NCBI): domain Eukaryota; kingdom Metazoa; phylum Chordata; class Amphibia; order Gymnophiona; family Siphonopidae; genus Microcaecilia; species Microcaecilia unicolor. The sequence continues at coordinate 160,491,584 of NC_044031.1, forward strand.
AACAGAATCCTTCAGAAATAACCAAGGAAATAATAAACAGCATGACCATCATGGAATCTTGGGCATTGGCATTCAAATTAAAACTCAGTAGAGAAAAAACTCAATGTCTCATTCTCTCTTCCCAATACAACACTGAATGCCCCACTACCATCAATGCCTTGGGAGTTCATCTCTCCCAATCTCAGACAACCTGAAAATCCTAGGCATAACAATAGACCGCAACCTGACACTCGAAATCTAAGCTAATATCACAGCAAAGAAAATGTTCTACACAATGTAGAAATTCAAACTCATAAAACCTTACTTCCCTAGGGACATATTCTGCAACATGATCCAAACAATGGTGCTAGCCCACACAGATTATTGCAATGGAATCTACGAAAGTTGCAAAGACCGAATCATAAATTACAGACAGCACAAAACACAGCAGCCAGACTCATCTATGGAAAAACACAGTTCGAAGGCGTGAAACCCCTCCTAAAAAGTCTACACTGGCTACCAGTTAATGTGCGCATAGCATTCAAGATATGCACGATCATACACAGAATTATCCACGGCCTTGCACCGGACTACATGACTGCACTAATTGACCTACCAATAAGAAACACAATGGAATCAGCAAGATCATACCTAACCCTCTGCTACCTCAGATGCAAGGGCCTGAAATACAAATTGTCATACATAGTAACATAGTAGATGACGGCAGAAAAAGACCTGCATGGTCCATCCAGTCTGCCCAACAAGATAAATTCATATGTGTATACCTTACCTTGATTTCTACCTGTCTTTTCAGGGCACAGACCGTATAAGTCTGCCCAGCAGGATTCCCCGCCTCCCAACCACCAGTCCCACCTCCCATCACCGGCTCTGGCACAGACCGTATAAGTCTGCCCTCCACTATCCTCGCCTCCAAACCACCAACCCCTCTTCCCCCCACCTGCTCCGCCACCCAATTTCAGCTAAGCTTCTGAGGATCCATTCCTTCTGCACAGGATTCCTTTATGTATATCCCACGCCTATAGGCTTCTCCTATATAGTTTTTATGTATATCCCACTTCCAGCTTCTCCTTTATAGGCACCCAACTCTGGAACTCACTGCCAAAAGACCTGAAACTCTAAAAAAAAACTACCTAAACCTCATTAAAACCTAAAAACACACTCAAAAAAACTACCTAAACCTCATTAAAACCTAAAAACACACCTTTTCAGGAAGTTCCTTCCATCTGCATCTCCCAAATCTCAAAAAAACATCGAAACATATCTGAAATAACCTCAGAAATGGACAACAACGATGCAAACCTTAATCTCGCAAATACAAACTGTAAACACACTGTACACTAGTACTGATCACTTGTATTAAGTGCTATACTTCAACTAAACTGAAATCCGTAACACTCTCTCTCGTAATATGTAAGCCACATTGAACCTACCAATGGGTGGGAAAATGTGGGATACAAATACAATAAGTAAATAAACAGTGCAGGCGCCTATAGGGTTACCGCGCATACATAGCTAATGCACGTAAAACAATGCACAAAGGTAAAACAATAAAACAACCAGAGAGATCTGTACATTTGTATGGTTGGAAGATCTGTACATTTGTATGGTGGAAGTACTTAAGTTATTTACTCTGCTTTGAATGTCATCAATAAAAAAGTTGAAACATAAAAAAACAACCAGAGAGGCTTACCCAGCTGATATAAAATTCCAAAAATAGCCTGGCTGGTGTAACTGTTAAAACATAGCAAGCTCTAAAAAAGGAACAAAAACACCACAGATGATAAAAACAGCCTAACTGGGCCAAAAAAGAAAATTAATTAATTAAAAGTGCACAATACACTTACAGATTCTGAGATCAGTCTCTCATAAAAATGTGATTGTAGTGAACATAGGAGCCAACTTTTCAAAATTATTGGGGGTGCTAAGCCCAATGGAAACGACCCCTCCCTGGACACATACAAGGAATTTTCTCAATATTGGGGTGCTCAAGCACCCACAGCACCCACAGAGTCGGCTCCAATGGTAGTGAAAGCAAACTTACTGTATCAGCCAAGCTTATATGTATGCTGAGGTCATGCATACATAATTAGTACAAAAATACAAACTTAAAGAACAGTTCAAAATAATCAATACTTGGTTAAAATCTAGTAAAAACATATGCCTGAAATGCAGAACCACTAAAAAAAGTTTTCCCTATATGCTGTATTTTATAGTATTTTGATGTTTTCAGGGCTTCAAGCCCTGCAGCGACTCAGAGACCTTATGCTTATTTTTGCTCATAATTGATTCCTCAACCATAGCGCAGGCTTAATGCACATACCACTGGTGCTCCCTAGTCCCAGCTCCCAGCAACAGCTCTGACACCGTGTCCTATGAGAGCATGCTCAAATGTCCAATAGGGCAATCCAAATTGAAAAGGCCTGTTGCCATCAAAGATACTTTGGGTGTCCATCTATTGGCAACATCACCTGTATGTGTTATTTTTTTTTCTTTTCCTTTTTCTATTGATGGCAGCTTGTAACTAGGGAATCCCATCTGCGGGGATGTATTATCCTGCTTGTTCTTAGAGAAAACTAATGGGCCAGTATTCAAGATACTTCTATCCAGGCAAATTGTGCTGGTTGGGACTGTGTGGATAGTTTTGCGGAATATCTTAAAGGTTGTGTCAGTGCTACCTGGATAGTGCCTGGGAGTTTGTAGGCTGAGAGAGGGCAGAGTATACAAATATAAACTCTATTTTTGAAAGCATCAGTGCTTTCTTTGGAGGTTCTTGTCCTCCTGGTCATTAATCCAATTTTCTCAGTTGATCCAATTTAATTCATTACATTTGTGTAATGGTTACAGTACTCAAGATTGTTTTATTACTTTTAGAATATAACACCAGTTGCATCGACATATTTATTAGATGTTAAGAATAGAGTAGTATGTCATTGAATTAATTTTGGAAGTTTGATATTTGGCAGCTCAGTGCATCATGTAGATTTTTTACAATAGTATAATCAGACCCATTGACAGGTTTAGTGGCATAACCTACAGTATTAGATGGGGGAAGCAATCATGTCTCCAAAATCAGTGCAGGCTGGTCCAATGGGAGGTGGAGTCTCCATCTGATCTGCTGTGCCATATAATGATACAGCCGCACATAAAGAGGTGTGATCCCTCACTGCCATTGTAGGCAGCAGTAGTGACATCACTGTAGTTTCTTAGGCAGTGGCCCATCTCTCCTGCCTCTTTCTATGACCCTGGTTTTATTAGAGGTGTGGTAGCTCAGCTTAATCATAATTTCAGTGCGCTTCCCCATGCTGTCCATATGCTTCAGCTCTGTCCCGGAGGGATCAAATTCCCAACATCTTTACCCTGTTGTATTGGTTTGGAGATTATTTTAATTAAATTCATCCCTAACTTAGAAGCTTGAAAATGTATAGAATTCTATTTTTGCCTTGAGAACAGTACAACTGAGAAGCTTATTAGATTGTGATGATGCTTGTGTTGTTTTGATGGCCTATACTTTACCAATGGCATTCACATGGGCAGAGTGCACAAATAACATATATAAATTATAGTATTTTATAATGCATTCTGACTAACATCTAGGCTATCAAACCTGGCCTGGGGGAGCACCAGCTAGTTAGGCTTTCCAGGTATCTGCAATGAACATGCATGAGATCAAGTTCACTTCAGTGGAAGAGGTGGATGCAAAATTATCTTGTGCAATTCATTGTAAAACATCCTGAAAACCTGACTGGATGGGGCAACCCCAGGACAAGTTTAAGAACCACTTCAAGACTGAGTTCATGAATGTGTTTTGCGCAGTGTGACTTTGTCCATAGATAAACCATGCCATATTTTGTTGTAGTATAAAACCTAACAAAATAAATAGAACTCTGTGTGGGAATTCATATAGCATGTATTTTTCAAGAAGTTGAAATCCAGGTGAACTGGTTTATCTTTTATGTTTCTGTATTGTTGTCATCTAGGTCCTGACTCTTGCCAGCAATGAACGTATTGCTCTTACTTCATCAATGCGTCTGCTGTTTGAAATACACCATTTGAAAACAGCTACTCCTGCTACTGTTTCCAGAGCAGGCATTCTTTATATGAATCCCCAAGATTTAGGTTGGAATCCGTAAGTAACATAATTTGTTCAAAGATGTTTAGAATTGAGATAGAGCAGTACTGAGAGGATTCAAAGTATAAAACAAAGTCCAGAATATAGCAAAAAAGCACCAAGAGCCTTCATAAATGGGACACAGTTCCTTTAATATTCAAAATCAATATTCAGTATAGACCCGACATGGGCTGTGTTTCGGTGCATAGTGCCAGCATCAGGGGTCACGTAAATCTATTATTAAATGAGTGTAGTGACCAAACCGCGTCTTCGATATGCTCAATTGAAAAGGGTCACTCCACGTATCAGGAACAGGGAGTCCCTTCTTTCCAACTCTCTCCTAAGACTCAGTACAGAACTCAGCTTCCCATACCACAACCACAGCTGATACGTGGAGTGACCTTTTTCAATTGAGCATATCAAGTTCTTTTTATCTCACTAAGAAGAGGTTTCGTCACTACACTCATTTAATAATAGATCATACGTGACCCCTGATGCAGGCACTGTGCGCCGAAACACTGCCCATGTCGGGTCTATACTGGAGTATTGATTTTGAATATTAAAGGATCTGTTTCTGAAGGCTCTTGGTGCCTTTTTTGCTGTATTCTAGAATTGAGATAACTCAATTGTACTGTGGAGAACTTGGATTTAGTTCCCAAGTCAGGTCTTCTCCTCTCCAGGCTAGCTGGGAATTGGGGGTGCTGCTGAAGCAGCATTCATAGCTCCTTAGGATAGGAAAGGAGAGAGTCTGTAACTTTTTAGTGGTGACTCCCAGTGACCAGACATCTGGTCCATGTTAGCTAAGTTCTGAAAAATCATAATTTGTGGCCTCCATTTGAGGACTGTCACTCTAAGGCAGGGGTTCTTAACCTGTTTGGATCCAGCACCCCTTTATCTGATCAATGAAACCCTCGCACCCCATCCTAAATCTTGTGTCCACTAACTACATATCTTGCTAACTGTTAGCCACTAAAAGTGCAACTGCTAATATGTTGCTAAAATAGTTCTAAAATAATTGTTCTAATAACTGCGTTCACTCTGTCTAGAAAGTTTCAGTAAATTACCTCAGATTTCAAGACCCTTCTTTACACTTTATTGACCTCTTCGGCACAAATGGTTAAGAACCTCTGCACTAAAGACTTGACTGAGTTCAGAGAGAGCAGGAAACTCATCGCTATATTATGCACGATCCCCCTCGTTCTATAACAGGTCGCCTAAACTTCGGTACCAATTTGCATTCTGAATACTACTACTACTACTTATCATTTCTATAGCGCTACAAGGCATACGCAGTGCTGTACACCATACACAAAAAAGACAGTCTCTGCTCAAAGAGCTTACAATCTAGATAAGACAGGCAGACAGACAGAACAATTAAGGGTAATGCTAGTTGGGTGCTTAATGGTATTCTATAACATTAATGCACACGCTTCTTAGTGTGTACACAGGGGGAGGCACATGGGTGAGGCATGGGCGTGTCCAACAATTACACATGTATCTTGTAGAATACTGTGAGTTACATGCTTAAGTATTGCATTTAGGCATGTGCATTTACGCCTGATATTGATATGGTGTAATTGATCATGCCTAAATGTTGGAGCATGAATGCCTACTAAATCAAGTATTCTATATCAGAATCTGGATGCTGTCTAGATGCCATTATTGAGTTCATGCTCAGCACACTGCATCTTGATGCCTGATTTTAGTGTAATTTATAGAATCGCCCTCTATTTGTTTAATGTTTAAGCTATTATGTATGCATAAAACTACCATATATACTGGAATATAAACCTATCTATATATTTTAAGTCTCCAATCAAATATGAACCAAGATAAGTTTTCTTAACTTGAATATAAACCACCCCCCCCCACCCACCTCCAATGACTGGCATTTCAATCTCCATACAACCCCCTCCCCTGCAGTTGCTGGAATTTCTTCCTGTACACTCACACCCCTCCCCCCTGCAGTTACTGCCACTTCTTCCTCCACAAACTTTCCTCCCCCATGGTTAGAGGCATTTTTCCTCCACTCCCTCCCCCCCACACCTCAACTGCAGTTACCGTCATTTCTTCCTCCAAGCACACCCTTCCCCAGCAGTTAGAGGCATTTTTTCACCCTCCACAATTACCTTTTAATTTCCAGTTCTTACCTTCCTCAGCTGTTTAGCGACCGGTAAGCCTGCGTTGGGCTTACCTCCATTTTGTAAAAGGGGCCCTAAGAGAGACATTTTAGAAAGGACGTGCAAATCGGAATTGAGATGTCCAGGTCCGGATGTCTCAGGTTCCACTAGTATTTTAGAATAGTATCTGCTGACATAGAGCTTGTTTTGAAATGCATTGAGGAATGGGCATTTATGCATCAGTTACATGCAGTAAGTGCATCCATTCCAGAAATAGAAACTGTTTAAATATCAATGGGCACAACATGTTAATATAAACCTGTATGAGCTGGTGTTTGAGAACATGAATGTTTAGTCACAGAGCCCACTATACTTGACCACTATGATTTGTAGGAGGGACCTACCTCCAAGAAATGCCTCAAAATCATCCCGCAAATTTCTTGACCTGCACTTCCCCAACTGCAAAGGACTAAAATACAAGATGATGCATGATACCACCTTCTCCTACATGAGCACAAAGTTATGGAATGCACTACTTAGAGACCTGAAGACAATCAACGAAACAACTATCTTTCGCAAATCCCTCAAGATGTATTTCTTCAACAAAGCTTACAGTGAAAACCCAGAACTGTACTAATCCACCTCTGAAAACCCATCATCTAAGAAAACCCATCGTTTAATATTCCTACTAAATTCCTTCCTTCTTCTCTCTACTTCTTCCCCTAATTAATCTCTGCACAACAATAATTGTACCTGACATCCAGGATTAACTGTGTATAACAAAACTATGTAAGCCACTTTGAGCCTGCAAATAGGTGGGATAAGGTGGGATACAAATGCAATAAATAAAATAAACACTGGCAGATTAAGGAGGTGACTTCTCCAATCCCTCCAGTAGTGCTACATGACACAAGCATAATAAACATGTATGAGGGAAGAGTGTGCATTGAAATGCACAGTGGAAGAACAGTAAAACAAGTATCCCAGTGCAAAGATAAATTAAGAAGTGGTCTATAAGAAAATTTTCCAATTATTTTATACAATATTATGGTTGCCATGTTAGTTCATGTGAATGCAGAGAAAAGAAACAATGGTGATACCTTTTAATTGGACTAATTAAAATACATCTTTCAATAGTTTATGGGAGCAAACACTCTATTAATCAGGTTAGAGCAGAATAAGCAGAAGGTGGCAATACTAGAAGCTATAAGTGATTCATAGAAAGCATTCCAATGATAGTCTGAAGGATGAAAGTTTGAGGCTGGAGGCTAATGGGTTAAGAAGGTGACAGGCAGTTTAATTGTATGATTTATAATACATTAGAAAGCCTAGATCTTTCTTATCCAGATTCAGTATATTCAATCATTTTAACTTCAAATCTCTTATGCACCTGGATTGTTTTAAAAAGTGTCTTCTGACTATCTTGATCATAAGGTCATTGATGCTGTGGTTTGATCCTGAAAATTCTCCCCCACAGAAATGTCACTTTGATCTGCTTTGTGATACCTGATCTTGTGTCTGTGTGAATTGATTCTTGACTTAATCATCTGGCCTGTCTCACCAGTGTAACGAACCAAAATGTAAGAAATGAGGGAAGGCTGGACAACCACAGGTATAACAGATACAATTTATTGCATAAAAACAAATGTCAAGATTCATAAAAATTACCTGCCTCAGGAGTCTACAAGTAAAAACAGAAATACAAATAACTATCACAAATGTAAAATATAAAAAAAACTTCTTGATTACTGTTTTAGAACACACGTTCATTTTTTCTTTCAGTAAGGTAATATTTATTATCTTCAGTTCACTAACCACTGATTATTTCCAATTTTAATTTCAAAATTTAATGTCACCACGTTTTATGATACTTTGATCATATATGTATTATTAATGTCTACAACATATATACAGGGCTTTTTTTGAGGGGTACTGAGTACTGGCACCTTTTCCATTGTCTGCTAAAATAGACCCATAGACCCCAAGTTTTAATGAAAGTGCTCAGGCTCTACACACCAATTCTGCCTTGTCATAGATTCTGTGACTGGTTGCAGGGGGCCTGGCTATTGTGGGGTGGGTCCCTCAGTGATCATCCCACCCTTTGAAGGTGGCCTAGCATTTGCGTACCGGCACCTTTTTTACTAGGAAAAATGCACTGCATATATATATTTTTTTATATGTGAATCATGTACGTTGTATCATTACCTTTATTCATAATTTTTTATATATATTTTTTACAGTTATTTGTGTTTCTCTTCTTGCTTGTAGACTCCTGAGGCAGGCACTTTTTATGAGTCTTGACATTTGTTTTTACACAATAAATGTTATCTGTTGTACCTGTGGTTTGTCCAGCCTTCCCTCATTTTCCACTTTTTGGCTCGTTGCAATTTTTCGTGAAAATTATTTGTGTTTGGTTACTGTTGGTTACTGTCTCACCAGTGTAGCACCCTTTGTCTGCATTGAATAATATATACTATATTAAAAGAGGAGCATGAGAAGGATCCCCTTATATTTTATTTATTTTTGTAGTTATGTGGCTGGTTGGATAGATACAAGGCATCATCAAACCGAAAAGGCCAATTTGACTATTCTTTTTGACAAGTATGTGCCTCCATGCTTAGAATATCTAAGAACAAGCTGCATTAAAACAATCACTCCAATTCCTGAGAACAGCATGGTTCAGGTAGGCACAATTATATTGGAGAAACAGCAGTTCATTTTACAGAATATATGGATTTCACAGAGTTTCAATTTTTTTTATCTGAAGTAAACAAGTCTTTGTACTATATTAAATTATCTGAATGTATCTAAGTACTGTGTATGGTGATGTTTTCACCAAAACGTATACTTGCAATGTGAGTTACAATTGATTAAAAGCTTGCTTCTAAATATTCTTGAGGCAATCTGATTAAAAATGTTAGCATATATTCTGATTAGTTATTGAATAATTACAGAATCTAAGTAGTAGCACTCAAGTTGTCTCTGACTAATCTGCAGCCTTTCAAACTCGCAGAAAGGAAGAGCTGAGCTCTGGTCTTCTAGATTGCAGCTGCTAACATTAAAATACAGTCCTTTAACGTTTATAACATGTGGTTTTGGAAAATGGTTTCAAGCTGGAAAATGATTTCAAGTTGTTTTTAAACTGCAAAACTCTATTTTCAACCAACACCAGATCACATAAAACTGGTTGCTGCTTTGCAGTTAACTCTCAACTGACCTGCTGCCAATCCATTAAACCAACCACTTTTATACTTTCCAATTCACATTCAGGGTCCCGTTTACTAAGCAGCATTATAGGCGCGTTAACATTTTTAACATGTTAACCGTGTATGCACGTTAACCATGTATGTGCCTACAATATTCCTAAAGGCGCCTACATGGTTAGCGCGCATGCTAAGTTTAGGCACGCTAAAAACACTAACGCACCTTAGTAAATAGGGCCCTTAATTTTTGAAATGGCCAGAATGAACACAATTTTGCATTTTTTAACAGTTAAAATCCAGCAAGAAACTGTTATTTTTACTTTGTTTTCATGAGTTCACATCTGTGAATAAGGAGGAATCGAGAATATATGCATAAATACATGACGAGTGTAGTGAACCATCACAATGCTGTAGTCTTGTCATGACATTTATACATTCAACATGTGACGCCTAGGGACCTCATCATGAGTGATAAAGAGGAACTAATTGTAGAGATGTATACAGACAGACATTAATAAATCTTTCTGTTAGAAACTTGAATTTGTGCGGTGTCTGTACCCCATATCTTCCTTAGTTATTTTTGTTTGCTTCATAATTCTTTCCTTTTTTAGACTCTCTGCTGTCTACTTGACTGTCTGCTGATTCCAGAGAACATAGCCCCTGACTCCTCAAGAGAAATTTATGAGCTATATTTTGTTTTTGTGTGCATATGGGCCTTTGGTGGAGCACTCTTTCAAGATCAGGTTTGTTTGGGGAAACAGTTTAAGTAAGAAACATTTTATCTTTAAAATACTGCTCCTGCATATCATAAGCATGTAAATAGAATAATCATGACCTTGTGGGTGTTACCGTGTTCTTTACTCAGCCTATTGTATCAAGAACTATATTTAGCTTGATCTCTTAATGTTCAGAATTTAGCTTCTGTCTGAAGCAGTAGCTAAATGTTAGCATGCTGAGCCAAAGGAGTAGAAGCAGTGATTGGACCCTCGGTATTATCCCAGATACAGTCATATCAGCTCCCCTCCCTGTAGCCCCAGATCAAAGCTTTTCTTCTTTACCCCCAGGGCCAGCATAACCATTAGGCAAACTAAGCAATTGCCTAGTGCGCCATCATGTGAGAGTAGCAGAAAGCAGCTGCGATCAAAGTGAAATAGTTCCTGACAGCCAGACAACTCAGAGAACCATCAACTTTGCTTTTAACTGTTCTTAATATTTAAAAGTGTGATTCCAAGTTATGTATTTTTATAGGACTAATCTAGGAGGGGTGAGATTTGGAGTAATCATGATTGCTGAGTTTTATTGCTACAATCTTGTTGGTAAGGTGTGAGGTGGAGGGGTGGTAGGATCCTGAAACAGTAATTGAGGGGCACAAGGCTAAAGATTTGTCTATGGTTCGTGGAGGGGCATAATCGAACGCGAACGCCCATCTCCATGGGCGTCTATCTCTGAGAACGGGTATGTGAAGGGGCGGGACAAACCGTATTTAAAAAAAAAATGGGCGTCCATCTTTTTTCCGTTAATACGGTTTGTGCCAGCCAAATGCATCGGATTTATGCGGATTTGAGCTGGGCGGTTTCGTTTTTCAGCGATAATGGAAACCGAAGGCGCCCAGCTCAAAAACGAACAAATCCAAGGCATTGGGTCGTGGGAGGGTCCAGGATTCGTAGTGCACTGGTCCCCCTCACATGCCACGACACCAAACGGGCACCCTAGATGGCACTTATAACAATTAAAAACAAAAGTTAACTACCTTTGAAGTCCATAGCTCCCTTCCCTTGGGTGCTGAGCCTCCCCAAAACCCACTGCCCACAACTCTACACCATTACCATAACACTTATGGCTGAAGGGGGGCACCTAGATGTGGGTACAGTGGGTTTTGGGGGCGGTTTGGAGTGCTCCCATTTACCACCACAAGTGTGACAAGTGGGGGGGAAGATGGGCCTGGGTCCACCTGCCTGAAGTGCACTGCACCCACTAACAACTGCTCCAGGGACCTGCATACTGCTGAGATGGAGCTGGGTATGACATTTGAGGCTGGCATACAGGCTGGAAAAAAAAGTTTTTAAAGTTGTTTTTTTTGGGTGGGAGGGGTTTAGAGACCACTGGGGAAGTCAGGGGTGGTCATCCCCGATTCCCTCCAGTGGTCATCTGGTCATTTAGGGCACTTTTTTGGGACTTGTTCGTGAAAAAAAAGGGTCCAAAAAAAGTGACCCAAATTCGCGCTAAAAACACCTTTCTTTTTTTGATTATCGGCCGAGGACGCCCAACTCTCCTCGGCCGATAAGCATGCCCAAGTCCCGCCTTCACCACGCCTCCGACATGCCCCCGTCAACTTTGGCCGTTTCCACGACAGATTGCAGTTGAAGACACCCAATCTCCCGATTTGCGTCAAAATATGGGCGTCTTTCTCTTTAGAAAATAAGCAGGTTAGTGTCCTTCCACTGGCCCTGCTTATCCCACCTGAGTGCTCCTTGATGTATAGTTCTGTCTATCTTCTGCTGACTCAACAGCACTGTTGAGTGGTAGAGCAGAGACCACTTCACTCACCAATGCATACATTGTGCAATGCATAGGTCAGAGTATGAACTGGCACTCGGTGCTCCTATGATTGTTATCCATTTGTTAAACGGTCGTAAGAAAATAGTGGGGTTGTGCATTTGTTTGAAAAGACGTGGCAAATGTCAACTACATTCCTCATGTCTTGTGTCATTTCAAATCCAAAACAACAAGAAAAAATCCAAAAGTTTGGACTTTTTTCCCTTGTCGTCAATAGTCTGACCTGTTGCTCAATAATGAACACTTACTTAAATAGTGCGCGCTATTAAAAATAATGTCCCTGAAATGAAGCAAAATGGGAGGGGGGGGGGGGGGGGGAAGAAACAAAAAATCTCTTAAAGGGTTGGAAAAGCTATACATTAAAATTTTGGGCCTAAACCCCCTAGAAATTAGGTGCAATAAACTAATGTATCATTTTAAATCTGTAATTTCTTAGAAGATCCGTATCTAGTATGCATTTGTTTACATTTTTTCTATTTTTCCCTTTAGCTTATGGACTATCGAGCTGAATTTAGTTGTTGGTGGATAAAGGAGATGAAGGCAGTAAAGTTCCCATCACAAGGCACTGTATTTGACTATTATCTCGATCATGAAACCAGGAAATTCTTGCCCTGGACTGATAAAGTTCCTAAATTTGAAATGAACTCAGATACTTCTTTAAATGTACGGTAAACAAATGTAACAACACTTGCACTCTGATTTATATTCTGCTTCTGCTTTTCATCACCCCTGCAGCCATTCTCTACCATTCCCAGTTGTGCTGCTTTCTGAAATCCTTTGCCTATGACACCATAACAACCCTTTTGTTCAGATGAAACCTTATAGAACTGATATTGCAATCCTCATTTATTTATTTATGGTTTCTTTATAGTTCATTTGTATCCCACATTTTCCCACTTATGCAGGCACAATGTGGCTTACAGAAAATTAGGAAAATTTATAATGTAAGAAAATATTGCAAAGAGGACAAAGAATAGACAGAGGGAGCAGTAGCTAACAATGGGAAACTAAGCAGGCTGGGGATCGTGAAGGGTAAATCAATCAGCAGAGTAACTAGGGGAGTAAGTTTTAACAAAGAAGTAAGTCTTTTAACTGGTTCAAGGGGTAGATATTCACATGTTAAAGAATAATGTGTGATCATTTGCTACTTGGAAATCAGTCTAGAAAGTGAAGTCCAAAGCTTCTAAAAATTCTTTATTCTCCAACAATTTTCCAAAATGCATACAATCTTGACCCATCAGAAGCATGTAAAGTCTTGACCCACCTTCTCCTGTTTCTCTTTGAGTATTGTGGGAGTTTGCTGTTATAATTACTTCTTAACATGCATTAAATGGCAAATCCTGCATTATTTTACCCTAACATATATAGATTTACTACAATGTGTGCTACATAATGAAATATAAATGCATACAAATCACCTCATTATTATGCAAATAGAATAACATGACTTGTGTTTAAATTTGTAATATTCAATAATTAAGTAAGTATGTCTTCCTCTCGTATATTGTATTATCAAATTGTCAAATATTGCAATTTTATATATTACTGGAGGAAAAGACTTCAGATGCTCGGCTTTCACAACCTGAATTTTTCAAGATGGATGCCGGGAGAGCTTCCTCATTATTTGAATAAACCTCCGGTTTGGATCTTTAACTATCAGTGCTTTTTTCCTTTAAAATGACTTTGAAGGAAGAAAGCACTGATCTCACAAAAAGGGCATTATTTTGATTTATTCTGATTGGTTTGGCTCCTGAAGAAGCTAATTGTGAAACGGAGGCTCTCTCTGTTGAGCGAACCAAGCTGTGAAAGCCATATTTGAGATAGCTGCCCTTGTATAAGTTTAAGTAAAAATTCAAGTAAAAAATCGTAATCTAACAAGAATCAAAATAGAATATAGTTAAAGATCCATACCGGAGGTTTTTTCCAACTAATGAGGAAGCTCGCCCGGCGTCCATCTTGAAAAATTCAGTTTGTGAAAGTCGAGCATGTGAAGTCTTTTCCTCCGGTAATATATAAAATTGCAAAATTTGACAATTTGATAATACAATATATGAGTTTAAATTTGTATGCAATATTGTACCTGGAAAAACAATGCTAGCTTTGCGCTATTGTTTTTTTTTTTCTCTGTTGGAGCATCAAACAGCTAATGCGTGGCTTGGTGCTTACGAGCAACTATTTAAAGGGATCAATTCATAACAGAAATTACCTCCAACCCATGATCCTCCCCACTTTGATACCGGCCACCCCAAGTACTTACTTTGCTATCCCTGGTGTTTTCTAGTAGGGAGAGGTACAAGAACAATCCCTAGTCATTCCTGCCTGAGGGTGGGACTGGGAGATATGGTTAATACAAAATTTGTTTTGTGTGCCATGATAACTGAATGAACTCAAATGGGCCAGAAAGTTAGAGGTTCAGATGGCACCTGTGGTGTAGCCATGGGAAAGGGTGTCTGGGTCCCCCTGTTTTGGTCCAGCCCCTTCCCTCCAATAGTGACAGCATCTGCTGTTAAGGCTAGCGAGGGTCCTCAAACCCTGCCATCTGAAGCTTCTTCGACTAAAGACTAGTAATCTGTGGCTTTTTCTTTGGACTGCCCCACCCACATATGGGGGGGGGGGGGCGGCGGCGCAGTGGCAGCCCGTGGAAAGCACTGTCAACTGCCAGCCCACAGGTAGAAGACTGGTTTTGCTTGAGGGACTTAGAGATTCCATCCAGTTCAGGTATTTGAGGGTTATGGGTAGGATGACACAGAGAATAGGGCAGGGTAAGACAGCAGAGTTGGGTGCTCCCCCCTCCCAAATTCAAGATCTGGCTACACAAACTACATGTTAAAAGAATCACCAGGCTTCTCTGTCTACATAGTTGCTAGGCGCCCTGTATAAGAGGCTTGGGGAAGGTAAGCCTCACCAGCCCCAATTGCAACCTTTCCTGCCCACTGGAAAACTGCCTTCCCATATTGCATTGCCCTCTATCCTGCCAACTCCTTACAGCATCTTTTGTTTCTCTTCCTTCTGTTTTCACCTCTGCTGGGTCCGTGCTAATTAACACAGAGTGAAGGAAGGGAGCCAAAAAGGTACTGCATTGTGGTGGTGGGTTAAGAGAGATAGAGAGGTGGGAAATGCTAGCTTATGGTTGAGGAAGAGAGGGGAGAAGAGAAATAGGGCAAGACTGAATGGGAGGGGGGAGAGAGAGTAAAACAAAGGCAGTGCTAGCTGTGGTGAGACAGAGATGGGGCAATACTGGATGGCAGGGGGTAGACAGAGACAGACGCAAAGCTTGATGGAATGAAGACAGAGACAACAGAAAGAGAAAATACTACATGGAAGGGAGTCATAGCTAGAGAGGGACAATTCTGGATGGGGAAAACTAGAAAGAGATTGGAACAGTGCTGCGTACCAAGGAGAGATAGATAGACAGGCAATAGTTGATTGTGGGAGAAGGGCGGGGAAGAAAGTGCACATCCAGGATGGTGGGGAGGGAAAGAGAGATGGAGGCAATACTGCATGGGAAGAGAGAAAGAAAGATAGGGGCAATACTGCATGGGAAGAGAGAGAGACAGGCAGCAGTGCTGAATTGTGCAGGGGAGATAGAGAGAGGGAGCAATGCTGGATGGTGGGGCAAGGGGGAAGGACAGAGAGGAGATTCTGGATGATAGAGGTGCAAGTGAGTGAGAGAAACGAGAGAAGATGCTGGATGACAAAGGGAGGAAGACAAGAGAGGAGATGCTGGATATGAGGGAGAGGTAGACCTGGAGGTGCTGGATAACAGGGAGAGAGAGAGAGAGACAGGAGAGATGCAGGATGATGGTGGAGAGAGTTAGAGAAGATACTGGATGGCAGGTGGTAGTGAGACGGAGAGAGAAAATACTGCATGGCAGGGGGAGAGAGAGAGGAAAGAGTTGATGAAAAACTGGGGAATAAGCGGAAGGAGAAAGAGGAAGGGTCAGAGTGAGGGAAAGAGATGGAAAGCAATAAATAGACGCATACAGAGGGCGATAAAGACTGGATAATATGAATGAAATCTGAATGGACAGACAAAAAAAATTGAATAAAGTTGAAAGAAACAGATCAGTGTTGGAGTTTGATGTAGTGGAGGAAGTGAGAAGATGAAGGAAGAAGACAGAAGGAGAATGGACAGGAGACCCTCGGAAAGTGGGAAGAGAAAAAAGCAGTAACCAGAGACTGGAACCAACACAAAAAAATTAAACGTCCAGACAGAAAAGGTAGAAAAAAGAGTTTTAATTTTAATTTAGGATGAAGTAATGTGGTAGCCATGTTAGTCCACTTTAAGGGTTAATAAATATAAAGAAAAAGAAAACAAAAACAGAAAATAAGGTGATACCTTTTTAAACTAGGTTTTGGGGGCCAAAACCACCACCTTCAGGTCAGAAAGGAGATTTTGACCTTCAAAGCTAGTCAAAAGTGTAATAAGTTAGTTTAATAAAGTTATCACCTTATTTTGTGATTTCATTTTATTTGTTAATTTCAATGTAACAATTGGAATATATCAGGGCCTGTTTTACAAAGTTTTGCTACTGATTCTCGGTGCGGCAAATGAGAGAAAGCTCATTCAATTCCTATGGGCTTCCTCTCATTTGCCTTGCAGGAATCGCTAGTGTGGCTTTGTAAAAGAAGCCCTCAGTTTTTAAAATTTACATCTGCTATATTTATATTTTGCACAGTACAGAGGAATATGTGCCACTGTTTCTATTTCTCTCATGTTGCTCTGTATGCAGAGTCTAGGTGGTTCAATTTAATTTTTGTCTACATATTTCTATTTTTAGTTTGTGGTTATTTATTTTATACTTGATGAGGATCTACCTGTGTTCATGTGTGAAAAAGAATGGGTTTTCTGATAGCATTGAATGTGCAAGATTGATCTGTTCTAACCCAGTTTGTTTAGTTTTCCCAATAGGCGCATTGATGTTGTAGTACCCACTGCAGTGTTGGCAGTGCTGCCTTCTCTGAAGAAGGCCATTATTGTGTGGCCACTTGTAGTTAATACTGTTATGATATGGTAGAATTGCTTTATAGGTCCTGAGTGATTTTGTAGGGTTTTGTAGTACTGCACACAGTAGGCATGGTACTGGATTTGGATTTAGCTCATGCCTCTTTCAGTTGTAGCTGAATGTGTATTATATTAAGGTACAATAGTAATTTTCCTATCTCTCAAGGGCTTACAGTCTGTTTGTACCTAAGACAATGGAAGGTTAAGTAACTTATCCAAGATCTCAAGGAGCAATAATGGGATTGAACCCTGGCTTCCCTGGCTCTCACACTACTGCTCTATGTATTAGGTACAGCTAATTCATATTAAACATTCTAAACATGTTTGATAACTCAACAATAAACAAAAGGCCAGCATATCTGAATCCCAGTGGCCATTTAGCAACCTACCAAACAGAAAATCCCTCCTGATAGGTAAATCATTTTATAGTTCCCATTAACTACAAGATTTCTCTTACAGTGTTGCTGAACATATTTGTTCACATGACCAACAACAGATGTTGGACTTGAGAGCTAGGGCTGACTGGGTGTTAAATACTTCCATATATTTCTAGAATAGTGCAAATATTCTATTTAATATGTTGCATTATGTTGGTGCATTATTTTGATTTTTTTTTGGAGGGGGGACACATAATTCCTGGAGTGTATTCAGTGTACATATTACCATCAGTAACAGAGGTACTGGGGAGCAGTGGCGTACCAAGGGCGGGGCGGTGGGGGTGGTCCGCCCCGGGTGTCAGCAGGTGGGGGGTACTCTGCTGGTGCTGCAGTCCCTACCTGCCTACCACCAGCTCCGTTGACAGACGACCCTCTTCTCCTGCCACCCAGCCGGCACCCAGCCTTAAAAAAAAATCTGTAAAGCATCTGCTCTGCTGTAAAAAAAGCAAATTGCTTCATCGCATCGGCCCTTCCCTCACTGTGTCCCGCCCTCTGATGTAACTTCCTATTTCCGCGAGGGCGGGACACAGTGAGGGAAGGGACGACGCAATGAGGCGATTTGCTTCTTTTACAGCAGAGCAGACACAAGGCGCTTCACGGATTTGTTTTTAAGGCTGGGTGCCGGCCGGGTGGCAGGAGAAGAGGGTCGTCTGTCGACGGAGCTGGTAGACAGGTGGGGACTGGGTCGGGGAGGGAGGAGGCTCAGATGGGTACTGGGTCGGGGGGGGGGCTCAGATGGGAGATGGGGACTGGGTCTGGGGGGGCTCAGATGGGAGAAGGGGACTGGGACTGGGTCTGGGGGGGCTCAGATGGGAGAAGGGGACTGGGTCCGGGGGGGGGGGGGGGCTCAGATGGGTGATGGGTACTGGGTTCCCATGAATGGGATGCAAACATACCAGGCTATAATCTATTTAGAAAGGATAGAGAGGGTCGTAAAGGTGGAGGAGTAGCTCTATAGGTGAGAAATTATATCACAGCGACCAAAATAACAGGGACCTGGGGAAAGGAAGAAGCGATATGGATCACCTTAAAAAGAGATGATAGAACCTCTGTCTACATGGGTGTTGTCTACAGACCTTCAACACAATTGGAAGAATTAGATAAAGACCTGATCGCAGATATTCAAAAGTTGGTAAACAAGAGAGTGGTGCTGTTGCTGGGAGATTTCAATCTGCCGGATGTAGATTGGAAGGTTCCATCTGCGGAATCGGAAAGAAGTAGAGAGATTGTGGATGCTTTCTGAAGTGCTCTGCTCAGACAAATGGTGACGGAACCCAAGAGGGAGGGAGCGACGCTGGATCTGGTGCTCACAAATGGGGATAGCGTGTCAAATGTCCGAATGGGTGCCCACCAAACGGTTTGGTTTGATATGACAGCTGGAGTGGAGGGAGGCCACTCAAAACTCAAAGTCCTAGATTTCAAGCATGCTGACTTTAGTAAAATGGGGGAATACCTAATGAAGGAGCTGATGGGCTGGGAGGACGTACAAGAAGTGGAAGGACAGTGGTCCAGGCTGAAAGAAGCTATAAATATGGCCACAAACTTTTATGTAAGGAAAGTAAATAAAAGCAAGAGAAAAAGGAAACCGATATGGTTCTCCAAGCAATTGGCTGAGAAAATAAAGGCTAAAGAGTTGGCGTTCCAGAAATACAGAAAAACTCAAGAAGAGGAACACAGGGAGGAATACCGGATGAAACTGAAAGAAGCCAAGAGAGAGATACGTCTGGCGAAAGCGCGTGCGGAAGAACAAATGGGTAGAAATGTTAAGGAGGGGTGACAAAATTTTCTTCAGGTACATTAGTGAAAGGAGATTGACTAAAAAGGGAATTGTGAGACTAAAAGATACTGCGAACTGCTATGTAGATAATGATGAAGAAAAAGCAAATTTGCTAAATAGATACTTTTGTTCTGTTTTCACAGAAGAAAATCCTGGAGAAGGACCGCGATTGACTGGCAAAAGTACAAATGAGAATGGAGTGGATATAGCACCGTTCACGGAAGAGAGTGTGTATGAACAACTTGAAAATCTAAAGGTGGACAAAGCCATGGGACCGGACGGGATCCACCCCAGGATATTGAGGGAGCTCAGAGAGGTTGTGGCGGGTCCTCTTAAAGATTTGTTTAATAAATCCTTTTAGACAGCAGAGGTTCCAAGGAATTGGAGAACGGCAGATGTGGTCACTCTTCACAAAAGTGGTGACAGGGAAGAAGCTGGAAACTACAGGCCGGTAAGCCTCACTTCAGTTATTGGAAAACTAATGGAAGCGATGCTGAAGGAAAGGATAGTGAATTTCCTGGAAGCCAATAAGTTGCAAGATCCGAGACAACAAGGTTTTACCAAAGGGAAATCGTGCCAAACGAATCTAATTGAGTTCTTTGGGTGACCGGAGAATTGAATCAGGGACGAGCTATAGACGTAATCTACCTAGATTTCAGCAAAGCTTTTGACACGGTTCCCCACAGGAGGCTCTTAAATAAACTGGACGGGCTGAAGATAGAACCCGAAGTGGTGAACTGGATTAGGAACTGGTTGACGGACAGACACCAGAAGGTGGTGGTTAATGGAATTCGCTCAGATGAGGGAAAGGTGAGTAGTGGAGTGCCTCAAGGATCTGTGCTGGGGCAGATTCTGTTCAATATATTTGTGAGTGACATTGCCGAGGGATTAGAAGGTAAAGTTTGTCTATTTGCGGATGATACTAAGATCTGTAACAGGGTGGACACCCGGGAGGGAGTGGAAAACATGAAAAAGGATCTGAGGAAGCTAGAAGAATGGTCTAAGGTTTGGCAATTAAAATTCAGTGCGAAGAAATGCAAAGTGATGCACTTAGGGAGTAGGAATCCACGGGAGACGTATGTGTTTGGCGGTGAGAGTCTGATAGGTACGGACGGGGAGAGGGATCTTGGGGTGATAGTATCTGAGAATCTGATGGTGACGAAACAGTGTGACAAGGTGGTGGCCGTAGCTAGAAGGTTGCTAGGCTGTATAGAGAGAGGTGTGGCCAGCAGAAGAAAGGGGGTGTTGATGCCCCTGTATAAGTCATTGGTGAGGCCCCACCTGGAGTATTGTGTTCAGTTTTGGAGGCCGTATCTTGCTAAAGATGTAAAAAGAATTGAAGCGGTGCAAAGAAAAGCTACAAAAATGGTATGGGATTTGCGTTACAAGACGTATGAGGAGAGACTTGCTGACCTGAACATGTATACCCTGGAGGAAAGGAGAAACAGGGGTGATATGATACAGACGTTCAAATATTTAAAAAGTATTAATCCGCAAACGAACCTTTTCTGGAGATGGGAAGGTGGTAGAACTAGAGGACATGAAATGAGATTGAAGGGGGGCAGACTCAGAAAAGATGTCAGGAAATATTTTTTCACGGAGAGAGTGGTGGATTCTTGGAATGCCCTCCCACGGGAGGTGGTGGAGATGAAAACGGTAACGGAGTTCAAACGTGCGTGGGATAAACATAAAGGAATCCTGTTCAGAAGGAATGGATCCTCAGGAGCTTAGCCGAGATTGGGTGGCGGGGCTGGTGGTTGGGAGGCGAGGCTAGTGCTGGGCAGACTTCTATAGTCTGTGCCCTGAAAAAGACAGATACAAATCAAGGTAAGGTATACACAAAAAGTAGCACATATGAGTTATCTTGTTTGGCAGACTGGATGGACTATGCAGGTCTTTTTCTGCCGTCATCTACTATGTTACTATCCAGCTTATTTTCGAAAGAGAAAGACACCCGTATTTCAACCCAAATCGGAAGACGGGCGTCTTTCTCCCGTGGGCGCCCAAATCGGTATAATCAAAAGCCCATTTTGGGCGTCTTCAACTGCACTCCATTGCAGAAACGGCCAAAGTTGACGGGGGCGTGTCAGAGGCATGGTGAAGGCGGGACTGGGGCGTGGTAATCGGCCGAACAGAAATTGGCGGCTTTCACCAATAATGGAAAAAAATAGCCGTTTTTAGCGAGAATTTAGGTCACTTTTTTTTGGACCCTTTTTTTTCACGAACAAGTCCCAAAAAAGTGCCCTAAATGACCAGATGACCACCGGAGGGAATCGGGGATGACCTCCCCTGACTCCCCCAGTGGTCACTAACCCCCCCCATCAAAAAAAAAAAAAACAACTTTAAAAACGTTTTTTCCCAGCCTGTATGCCAGCCTCAAATGTCATACCCAGCTCCATCACAGCAGTATGCAGGTCCCTGGAGCAGTTGTTAGTGGGTACAATTGACTTCAGGCAGGCGGACCCAGGCCCATCCCTCCCTACCTGTTACACTTGTGCTGGTTAATGCTGAGCCCTCCAAAACCCACTGTACCCACATGTAGGTGCCCCCCTTCACCCTTTAGGGCTATGGTAATGGTGTAGAGTTGTGGGCAGTGGATTTTGGGGGGATTTGGGGGGCTGAGCACACAAGGGAAGGGTGCTATGCACTTGGGAGCTCTTTTACTGTTTTTTGTTAATTTGTAAAAGTGCCCCCTAGGGTGCCCGGTTGGTGTTCTGGCATGTGAGGGGGACCAGTGCAGTACGAATCATGGCCCCTCCCATGACCCAATGCCTTGGAGTTGTTCGTTTTTGAGCTGGGCGCCTTCGTTTTCCACTATCGCTGAAAAACGAAACCGCCCAGCTCAAATCTGCACAAATCCGATGCATTTGGCTGGCACAAACTGTATTATCGGAAAAAAGATGGACACCCATTTTTTCGAAAATACGGTTTGTCCCGCCCCTTCTCCCCGTTCTTGGAGATAGACGCCCATGGAGATGGGCATTCGCGTTCGATTATGCCCCTCTATGGGTCGGGGGGGCTCAGATGGGTGATGGGGACTAGGTCTGGGGGGGTTCAGATGGGAGAAGGGGACTGAGACCGGAACTGGGTCTGGGGGGGAGGGCTCAGATGGGAGAAGGGGACTGGGTCTAGTTGTGGTGGGGCTCAGATGGGAGAAGGGGCCTGGAGCTGGAACTGGGGTCTGAGAATGGGGCCATGCCTGTGGCAGGTGGGAAAATGGGTCTGGGGCTGAAAAGGGGGGACTGCACAGAACAAATGCAGCGTGGCTGGGGTAAAATATGTAACCTAATACCAAATAAACAGCTCCAGCTAATGTTAACTGTTGGTCGCAATACTCATTGGGTAAGATGGAGAAAAAGCCCTCAGAAACCACTAGTATAATACTGGTGGTTTAGTGCGAGGTTATACAAAATTTTATAAAATAACTCACGCAGCGGTTCTATCATTGGGCAAAAAACTCCACTTCCCGGACTACTTTTTAAATCTCAAGGTTCTGCACACAATTTAAGCAGTATTTAAGCAATATTATTTGTGTGCTTTATGTTCAACAACACACAGAATAGTGAGTAGCACTTAGCTTATAATTTTAAATCGGCACTCTTCTATATCCGTTCGACGGGGACCACCGTTTCACCTAGAAACATGGCTTCATCAGGAACGAAGTGCTCTCTTGTAATGTTGAGAATCTAAAACAGACAAATTGTATATTAGGTGCCTGTCAATGTGCGAGAAATCTTTGGTAAACACACCTTCAGAAAGTCACCCCACGGACAGACGTACTTGAGCTGGAGGCATAAGTTTAAAAATGGCGCCTCAGCGTTCACGTATAAACAACTGTTAGATATACTTGCGTAAAAAATGACGTGATAAGCATCAATAGAAATTGAACCAATCAATGGAGCTATTCAGCCCATTGGGTGCTAGAGTATCCAATTCAAAGATCCACCTTGCTTCCCTCCTTGCTAGTTTGAGTTTTCGATCGCCGCCCCTGTTGGACGGCGCTATCCAATCAATGACAGAACATTGCAGGTCTTCGAATTTGTGCTTCTGAATAACACAGTGTTCCACAATAGGTTCTTTTATTGCAGACCTCCGAATGTTTGATCTATGCTCCAGGATCCTAACTTTCAAGGGTCTCGTTGTCATACCGATGTATGTTTTATTGCAGGGGCAGCATAGAGAATATATCACATGATCAGAAGAGCAGTTGGAAAAGTGTGCTAGCTTGTGTACTGTGTTGGTATGAGGATTTACAAACTGTTTGATTTGTTTGGTGATGCTGCAAATTTGACAATGGCCACATTTAAAGTGTCCTGATATTTTTGGTTTGTTGGTGTGAGATTGAATATCAGCTGGACTAATCGTTTCTTTGATGTTATTGGTCCTAGCGAACGCTATACGAAGATTAGTATTTTCAAATGTGTGTGTAGTTCTCATAATGTCCCATCTATTTTTGATCATGTTGGCAAGAAAAGGGCTGTGTTCATTGTATTGCATGACCATGGTAAACGTATTGTCTTCAGTTTTGTATTTCATGGGCTTGGACAGCAATAGCTGCCTGTCATTGTATTTTGCTCTCCGGTACGCATGCTTTAGGACAGACTTTGAATAACCTCCATCTTACCCAATGAGTATTGCGACCAACAGTTAACATTAGCTGAAAAGGGGGGCCCTAATGCAAGACATATGGTTGAAGGGGACTGAAACTGGGGGCTGAAAAGGAGGGTAGGTGGGCTGAGGGGGCTAGTACTGGAACTGGGGGCTGAAAAGAGGCAGGGGCTGAAACTGTTGGGACTGGGGGATGAAAAGGGGTCAGGGAAAGTGGCTGGGGCTGAAGCTCAGGACTGGTGGGAGAACAGGGTTGGGGCTGAAAAGGGGGGCAAGTGGGTGATGTGGACTGGGGCTGGAACTGGAACTAGGGGCAGGTGGGATAATGGGGCTGGAACTGGGGGACGAAATGAGGGGGCAGAGAGAGAGAGGGGACAGATCCTGGATGGAAGGGGGTGCAAGAGGGAGGGCAGACCGTGGATGGATGGGAGAGGGAGGGCAAATGGATTGAAGGGGCAGAGAGAAAGGACAGACAGTGTATGAAAGGGATAGAAAGGGCAGAAAGTGGATGGAAGGAGAGAGAGAGGGCAGATGGTGGATGGAAGAGGCAGAGATAGAGGGCAGATTTGGATGGAAGGGAGAGAGAGGGCAGACAGTGGATGGAGGGGATGGCAGAGAGAGAGCGCAAAGACAGATGCGGGATGGAAGGAAGACAGTGAAAAGAAGATGAAAGCAGAAACCAGAGACAACAAACTGTAAATAAAATATGTATTTTTATTTTTTTGCTTTAGGATAAAGTAGTATTGTAGATGTGTTAATAAATGTTTATAAGTAGAAGATGTAACATAGTAACATAGTAGATGACGGCAGAAAAAGACCTGCGTGGTCCATCCAGTCTGCCCAACAAGAGAAACTCATATGTGCTACTTTTTGTGTATACCTTACCTTGATTTGTACCTGTCCTTTTCAGGGCACAGACCGTGTAAGTCTGCCTAGCACTATCGCCGCCTCCCAACCACCAGCCCCTCCTCCCACCACCGGCTCTGGCACAGATGTAGATAAGGTGTAAATAAGGTAATCTTTTTATTGGACTAATTTTAATACATTTTGACTAACTTTCAGAGAACAAAACCCCCTTCCTCAGGTTAGGATATGATACTGTAACAGCACTATACTGTATTGACCTGAGGACGGAGATTTTGGCCTCTGAAAGCTAAATGTATTAGTCCATTAAAATGGTATTTTATTTGCTATATTTGTTTTATTTCTATTTGTTAATTTGTAAAGTGGTGATTGGTATTTGTTAGTTTTTTTCAAATGTATATCTGTTGTCTTTATGTTTTGCACAGTACTAGGGGACATTTTCTGTTTCTGTGGTGTTGCATTGTATGCAGAGTCTGGCATCTTGGGGGTTCAGTTTAGTTTTTGTCTAAATAGAAACTTTATGATTACTTATTCTAAAGTGGATTGGGTGTATCTGTGTTTGTGAAAAAGACATAGCTTTCAGTTGGCATTGACTGTGCAGGATTGACGATCTGTACTATTCTGTCTGGTTTCGTTTTGCAATAGGTGAATTGATGTTCTAGTGCTCACTGTAGTGTTTAAGATGCTTTCCTTTTCCTTGTGTGACTTGTAGAAATTACTGCTTATGGTATTGCTAGAATTGCTCTATAGGTCCTGAGTGTTTTGTATTCTCAGTTTGCCTAGTACTGGATTTTGGAGGGGGGTGTTAAAAAATGACCAGCCCCGGGTGTCAACTACCCTAGGTACGCTACTTCTGGGGAGACAGCTGATACAGCTGCAGCAGAGTCACAAAGTGAGGGACTCCTTCCTTACTGTGTTCAAAAGCGTCCCACTGTTCTTTTACTGCTGACATAGGCGTTGCCCCTCCCCCATTCCAAAAGTTTTAACTTGCTCTGTTCTGATGCACTCTGCCACGTACTAGCTCCATCCCATAGCCTCACTTTAGCCTCTCGAAATAGCTGAGTCACCGACCGCCTATGGTTGTTGGCAATCTATAAATCAGAATGGATATGGAGAGAGAGTGAACTCTTAATCTAGATGTAATGTTGGATGTAAGGACAATTGGGTTTTCTAAAAAATTATAATTATTCTAAAATTTGACATTCAAACATACTAACAATGTATACATATATTGCCCAAAATATCTGTCTTTGTTCTGTATTACATAACAATTGTATTAGATTTTAATTGTGATATGATGTACACTTTGGAGAAGGGATGGAAACATGTTCTCTATTTGCCTTTTATGAATCCAGTAAGACAAAGTAGTAAAATGAAGCCTTAGACATCATAGTTTGATGAAAAAAAAATAAGGTGCCTTAAGTCACTCATTGGTATATAGTTTTATTTACTTTTATTTCTCTTTTTGGAATGTTCACAGGACATACTTGTCTATACCTCTGAGACTACATGTCTTAGGTACTTCACTGATTTTCTCCTGGCAAAAGGCAAGCCAGTCATGCTGGTGGGCAATGCAGGAGTAGGGAAAACTGTATTTGTAGGAGATAGGCTGTCAGCCCTCTCTGAGAACTACATGGTGGCTAAAGTTCCATTCAATTATTATACTACATCTGCGGTACTGCAAAGTAAGTTAGTGGTTTATTTTATTCTGCTTAGTTTTAAATTATTTTATACTATTAATCATTTGTTTCTGTTTGTAGGATTGCTTGTTGTAGTATGTGTATGTTTTTATTATTTCATATTTTTATTGGTATCTGCTTAGAACAGTGATTGGTGGAATATATGTATTTTCAACCATATAAATAAAAGGCAACCACCAAAGTGGAGAAACTGGATCCACTATGAGGGCCAATGCAGAGACAGGGAAATAGTGTGATGAACAGGACACTTCCAAAAACCAAGGAGACGAGAAATAAAATAATGTAGATAAGACTCTACACAAAACCGTGTTTCAGCAAACAAGGCCTGCCTCAGGAGTCTACAGGTTAAAATGAAATACATAAATTTGAGTGCAGAGAAATACATAAAAACATAAATAGTATAAGGAATATGGCTGTGTGATGATAACACATAAAAATGTACATGTGTAGATAAATAACATTTTAAAGAACAAATTGACAATATGTTGAATAAAAATACAGATAGCCATCTGAAAAACATGTAAAGGACATATTATTGTGGGTGAGTGAACAAGTAGTGCTGACCTGTATGTGGTAAACGCCAGTTGATGTAACTGAAGATAGAGTGAATCAATTAAAGCCTAGAGTGGATGAGAAAAAGGATGTATATTTAAAAAGGACTGATGACTATGAGAGACACAAAAGGTTTACATTAGGATCTAATCATATTTTGAGTATAAACTTTGCTAAAATACAGACTACCTTACGATAATCACAAAAGTTTTTAAATCAGTGCTATACATAGATACTATTTATAGAATTGTTGCAATTTATTATAACCAGAAGTCTAATAACCTTTCAGGAATTCTTGAAAAACCTTTGGAGAAAAAAGCTGGCCGTAACTATGGTCCTTTAGGAAACAAGAAACTGGTTTATTTTCTTGATGATCTGAACATGCCTGAAGTAGATATGTATGGAACAGTTCAGCCCCACACTCTGATACGAGAGCACATAGATTATGGACATTGGTAAGAAATTCATTAAGTTTTATTCTTGACCACATTTTGATTATTTTAGATGTAATTATAAAGGTATGGTAAAATTAAATGAGATTGGAAAGGTATACTCTATAGAGTACATGAAATTTCTAAAGGCCTTCTTTACTTTGATTGCAAATTTCCACATAATGTTTGTATGTGTGAAGGAGACAGAAAAGGCTGTGTTCATCTACATGAGTAAGAGTCACCCTTTGTGTGTGTGTGTGTATACCTATTAGCTGTGCTTTATACTGATACTATAGTAACTGTACAATACTCTTTTAAATGCTAGCCTATGGAACTGTAACAGACTTTAAAGAGGCATATTTTCAAAGCACTTAGCCTTCCAAAGTTCCATAGAAACCTATAGAACTTTGGAAGGCTAAGTGCTTTGAAAATATATGCTAAGAAAAACTATTCCTTAAACTCCTTTGCTAAGTGAGCAGAGTAACTTAAAATAAAGTCCCTGCGATTACCTATTTAATTCTAAGTCTACCTTTTCCCAAGTTTAAAAACAACTTTTCCAGTAAATTCTTACCAGTGAAGATCTCTCCTTCTCTGGAAGTCTTCTCACAGCACCTCTTCTGGATTGAGGGGGAACCTAGCTGTACTTACTTATGTATTTGTGCTTCCTTGGTGCCAGTAGTGCCCTTTGAACTTTTTTCTTTAATCAGTCTTTGTGGTTTGATTGACAGATAACTGAACACAGTGTTTATCTGGCTGCCTAAAAGGAAAACTCTTGCAAAATGTTGTCTGTAAAGGTTTCTTTCGCTAGCAAATAATTTAGCACAGATATTCACAAGTATGAGCCTACCTTTCTTTCTGATTGCATAGTTGAAAAGGGGGCATGGCCATGGGTGTGGAAGGGGCGGGTCATGAGCATTTCTAAAATCTATATGCATTGTTATAGAATACACCCGCTCTGTGCTTAATTTAGGCTCTACATTTGCATCAAGTAAAACATGGTGTAAATGACCGCTACTAAATTTAGTGGTGTCAATGGGCACTCAGTGTGTTCTATAAACTGTGTGGAAATTTAGGCTTATTCTATAAAGTACATCTAAATTATGGAATATGCTTAGGCCTTTTTCATTTTGGTGCTGAATATTTGGACATGCTATATAGGTTCTAGCCCTGTGTATTAAGAAAAACTATTCCTTAACTCCTTTACTGAGTAGAGTAACTTAAAATAAAGTCTCCGAGGTTACCTATTTAATTCTAAGTCTACCTTTCTCCAAGTTTAAAAACAAATTCCCAGCAAATCCTTACCAGTGAAGATCTCTCCCTCTCTGGATGTTTTCTCACAGCACCTCTTCTGGTGACTATCATAGGCTACAGATGCGCTGATTGCTTCCTACTGTCTCATTTTCATATAATTTTCATTTATATGACACTGGTTTGGCAGGTTCAAATGTGCCCACTGCACATATTTCACCAACTGCTGCAATATGTTAAAACACTATTGTGATTTATAACTATCTAACAAATGATTTAAAAATCTAAGTCTAATCTTGTTGCAATTCAGTTGTTATTTAAAAATTAAAGTAAAAATGAAATTTTAAATCAATTACTCTCCTTTAATTGCATTCCTTCATTTATGCATTATATTCTCTTAAGTGAAACTAATGATATTTCCTTCCATAAATTAACATTGTATTAAAACAGGAACAACATCCTAGTCACCATGCAAGGTTCAAGGCCATGCAGTCAACAGCGGCAACAAGCGACAAGAAGCAGAGTGCTGAAAGAGGTGATGAAGTCAAGCAACCAGAGCCACCAGCGAAAAGATTTATCCCAAGTTCCACTCAACAGCCCACTGCCCAGACAAATAACTATTTCACAGTAACAGTTTGATTATGAAGTCTTGTTGAAGAATGCAGAAAATATGATGCCACTTGCAACAGTTGAACAAAGTGGCTTCAGAAAGTTTTGCCAGCGATATACACCTGCTGTCCAACTTCCAAGTAGTCGCAGTCTAACACAAAGCTTAAACAAACTGTATAACATTCAGAAGAACTTCTTTATTATAGAATTACAACAGGTGGAATATGTTTCTGTAAGCAGATCTTTGGAGCAGCCACAAGCCCAGTTTTCTTGGAATGACCGTTCATTACATAAACAAGGAGACCTATTGCACCATTCTCATGCTTTGGCTGTTCAAAGGTTTAAACATTCCCACACTGGGGAGCAGATTGCTCAAATGATAGCTGAACTGTTTGCAGAATTCCACATAACTAAGATCCTCTGCTGCATTACTGACAATGCAGCAAATATTACAAAAGCCTTGTGTCTTCTGAACATTTCCGCTTGTGGCAATGAAGACAATGGCAGTTCATGTTCAACAGAGTGCAACAGCCAGTCACTTTCTGAGCCAAAGGTAGTCAAAGCTGCTGATGTCAGATCTCTGATGCAGTCAAAGGTGAATCATACGCTGATGACATTGACTCCAACTGGTTTCACAAGCATAAGAGATGTGCCAATCACACACTCAATCTTGTAGCAGCTATAGACAGCCATGAAGCACAAGAAGATTTGCACTGTAAGAGAATCTTTGACAGGGCCATGGTTAAAGTACAGGTTCTTAGCAATGCAGTCAATTGGAGTACCAAACATGCAGCTGTTGTTGAAGGGGTAGCTGGTCTTACATTCTCAATCCAATCAGTACAAGGTCGATTTCAGATTATTTTGCTATCAGTTGACTGGGTGCAATTGGAGTGGAGAACACACAAGAATGTTAACACACACACACAAAAAGAACTAGCCCACACCCAAGGAATAAAATACCCACAACTTAATTGACTGAGATGGTGTTCCTGAGGAACTACATCAGCTTCATGAAGCCACAACTGCAAGCTGAAAATGACTGCTATATTGGCCATGTAATCCCCACGATAATGGGAGTTCAATCGAAATTACAGGGACTGGCTGTTGCTGTCAACTTGGATAAGACAATGCAGCCACTAATCACAGCTCTGACAAAAGGTTTGGTCCATTATTTGAAGGTGATGACTTACCATACTGCAATAATGCTTGTTCTGAAGCTCAAGTTGAGATATCTACCAGAACAAAAATGGTATAAGAAGATGCAGCTGCTCATTTGTGCTTTGGCTTCAACAATCTCTGAAGTCAGAGCTAGTCATTTCATTTGTGCAGGAGTTACAGTCAGGATCCATGGAAAAGACTACAATTTCTACTTTTTGAGATGGCAAAAGATGACTTGCTACATGAAGGATTCTGTGAGGAGCTTACATCCAAATTACTGGGTGTTTTTTTACCAGGTTTTCTTTCTTGAAAGGGGGAAATAGGATTCCTCCTGCTTGATCCCCGTTCGGATTCAAAAGCTAAAAGCCGATCCCTGAACTGCAGAGATCAGGGTGTGAGCCGGAGTGGACCGGAACAGAACTGTAAGAAATAGGATTTCTTCTACCTAATCCCTATTCAGATTTAAAAGCCTGTTCCCTAAGAGCTACAGAGAAGAGACTAGGGTCTGAACCAGTAGCTGTTGGGTACCAAGAACACAAGTTTGCAGAGATGGTGCTGTTCCCATGTGGTGGGCCCGAAGCAACGGCTGAGAGTATGAGGTGATCTGGATGAGGCTTGATACCTCATGGGCTGTTATCCCTCATCCTGCAGTGCTGAAGAGGCTCAGAGAACCCAATGTTCCAGAGGACGGGTAAACAGCACGAGCGTGGAGCCACGAGTGGGGAATCAAGTGTGCCAGGGGGAAGGGAGCTGTGTGAGCCGTGTGTGCCAGAGGAAATGTACCGAGAGCAGGGAACTGATTTGGGAGATGTGAGAGGGGAGCCCCAAGTGAAGGGCAACAGGTGGGGAGCCCCAAAGGGAGCAGAGGGAAGGGTGACCTCTGCTGTGAGTCGGGAGTTGCAAGTGAGGAGCCAGAAGTACCATGCAGGCTGTGACCTGAATTAAATTCGAGTGGGGAGCAGAGAGAGCTGAGCACTGCACCAGAACATAGGTACCAAACTGCCTAGGTAGAGATGGATTAACTCTTGGGAGAAGAGCAAACAAACAGGGCAGAGCTGGTGAGACCTGCGTGATGCCCTTTCAGAGAGTGTAGGATCCAAACTGACTGGGCAAAGCTGGAGTGGCCCACAGGAATCCCTTTGGAGAGAGAGCTAACAGACCGGGCAGAACTGGAGTTTCCCATGGGAAGCCCTTTAGAGGGAGATCTAACAGACCAGGCAGAGTAGGTGAGACCCGAAGGAAGCCCAAAGAATAAAAATTATGCCTAAGCATTGGGCCCCTATATTGCTTTGGCTTAGCCTAAACTTGGTAATAAGTGAAGATAGGGACATCCACTTAGAGAAGGAGACCACTCCCTCCATTCAGATATGAAAGGGTAGAAGATCCCCAAGAAACCTAAAACCAGCCCACACCCAGTGAATAATTACCCATAACTTAATTTTCTGCACCCAGGCAAACACTCCAGTCTGATAGTAATAATCAGCAGGTGATACAAAAGACAAGCCCAAATCAAACACAAGTATACATACAAATACACAAAACAAGTCACAGTAAAAACACTAAAAACAGAAAAAACATCTTCCAACAAGCATCATATTTCGCTGGGCTACTTCAACGCAAGATCTGTCAGAAACAAATACGTTACCATTAGAGACTTTATTCTAGAAAAGAACCTTGACTTGATTTGTATAGTAGAAACATGGCTGACTAAAGAGGAAACAGCAATACAACAAGTGATTTATCCCCATGACTGATACACTCAATACACAGGCCTGACAAAAGAAGAGGAGTGGTCTCGGTAATTTATCGCTCAGACCTGTGGGTAGAATTGGCTAGCACCTCAACCCACAAAGACCTAGAAGTACTACTTTATCAAACACTAGGTTCCTGTAGGGCAACATAGACGATTTTCAAACATTTATAATGCAATGCATATCATACAGTCCATCAACCATCATCATTGGTGACCTGAATATACATCTAGATGATTAGGAGTCACAAGAACTCCAATCCCTGTAGGCTTCCTGAACGACTTAGACCTAAAATTAATTGGTGAAGGACTGACACATGAGGATTGTCATTTAATAGATACTGTCATTGTCCCTAAGCCCCTTCAGAATCAGATCTGGAAAACATAAAAATCATCCACCCTCATCTGGTCCGACCACAAATTGCAAGAATTTAACCTTCCCATTACTCATATCAAACAGACCAAGGCACATAGACAAATGATAACATCTAGAGGCAAAATAGATGGAACAAGATTGTGGGAGGAGGTGACCCTGAGATTACACCAAGAATCAAACTAAACTGGAGGAGCTGGTGACCAGTTGGAACGTAGTTATCAAACTTGATGACATAGCACCATTGACAGAAAGTTATCTAGAGTGGCTATAAATCCCTGGTTCTCCCAGGAATAAAATCATTACAAACATTCTGTAGACAATTAGAGAAGGCTTGGATAAAAACACAGGAGCCTCTAGATAACGAAATCTGGAGATCTCAAATAAAGAGGAACAAAAATATGATAAAAATGGAGAAACAAAATTATTATACCCAGAGAATCACCAACAGCAATAATTCCTCATGTGCTCTCTTTCAACTAGTTAAATCCTTGAAAAATCCCTCGCAGATGACTGAAGAAACGAATCTTAACCTGAGATGCATTTGTGGTTTATTTCCAGTCTAAGGTAGAGAATCTGCTCGTCAATCCCAACACCACCGCAAAATGAGGAGAGAAGCAACCCTTGCCCAGAAGACAGCAGTCCAGCCAATCGACAGTGGGCCTCTTTTCTATGCACTAGATACACACAAATTCAGATTTATCCTGTTCAGACTCTCCAAGGGTTCTTACACATTAGATCCTTGCAAAGAAGAATTGTTCAAATTTGCTCCCTTGTCAATAATAGAGCATGTCAAAATGATAGTAGAAACCATGCTAAATGCAAGAACCTTTCCTAGGGAGATGGAGGCATTGTGTTATCCCCCCCTCCTTAATGGAGGGTCATCAACAAAACCACTCCAAAAAGAATATTACCCAGTGGCCAATATACCTACTCTAACAAAAACCATGGAGGCAGCAGTTGCACAACAACTACAGGACTTCATGGATCATCATCAACTACTAGATTCCACGCACTCAGAATTCCACCCATGTTTCAGTACAGAAACACTAATAGCAGGACTCTTCTCAGAATCACAGTTATTGCTTGAGAAGGACCAACAATTCTTCCTAATGCAGCTGGACCTGTCGGTTGCCTTCGACCTGGTGAACCACACCTTCGGAATGCTAGTGGAAGTGGGAATCATAGGGGAAGTACTAAGTTGACTTACAGGTTTCTTGCAACACAGATCAGTCCAGGTAAAATGGCAACAATCTTTATCTTGCCCCATAACCATAAAATGTGGGGTACCACAGGGCTCTTCCCATCCCCAATCCTTTTCAACTTGTATCGCAGAAGTATGGGAGAAGTGTGAAGCCCTTTGGGATTAAATACTTCTACGCAGATAATATCATTCTTCTCCCCATGGAGCGATTTGCTAACTGCATATTCACTAATGAACAAAGGGCCCTGTTTACTAAGGCACGCTAGCGTTTTTAGCATGCGCTAATGCTAGAGACACCCATATATTTCCTATGGGTGTCTCTAGCATAAGCATGCGCTAAAAATGATAGCACAGCTACAGCATGGCTTAGTAAACAGGGTTCAAAGTCTAAGCAAATAGGGAAGTCTTCAATTCCCTATTTGCCTAGTTTTGTGCTCTAGATCTGAAGATAAACCCAGACAAGACCAATATACTATGGATAGGGAATGAATCACTCAACCCACCCTGCCTGCAGCCCACACTAACTGGATCCAAAGTAACCATAAAAACAGAAATAAAACTGCTGGGTGTCTGGATAAACTCTCACCTAACCTTGGCAACACTAATTAATAATGTGATATGCAAATGTTTCTACAAACTGGAACTCCTCCATCATGTCAAGCATCTGCTAGATATAACACACTTTCAGATTTTCTTACCATCCTAGACTACTGTAATATAATTTACTTGGGCCTTCCAAATAAACTAATGAGAAAGCTTCAGATCGTAGAAAATGCGGTAGCCAAGCTAATTGGAGGAGGGAAATGGCGTGAAGACACAATCCCATTCCTGCCTAAACTACATTGGCTCCCATGCAATGTGAAAATGGAGTTCAAACTTCTCACTATGGTCTACAATTTGCCTCTATGGGATGGCCCCAGAATACCTAAAAATATTTGTGAAAGTCTATCAACTTAGAAGATCTCTCAGATTCCTATGAAGCTGGTCCCCCCCTAATAAACAAGTCTATCATCACAAAAGGACATTTAACTCAGCCCTGCTGGGTAAGGGGGCAGAACTGTGGAGCTCAGTACCTCTAAAGATCAGAACAACGTCAGGTTACATGAGCTCTTGTTGACCGCTGAAAACATGGCTTTTTCAAAAATACTATAGGATGCCAATACATACCACCCAAGTGACTCAATTACATGACATGATAAATAGGAGAGGCGAAAATGCTAAGCCTATAGGGTAGATAGAATGAGGGAATACCCTCACTGATCAGCAGGAAAAACACTACAATGACATTGTAATCTACAACTCACTCTGAGAAGAAGCTGATAGGCTTGAATAATGGTGTTTGCTGATCGGTTGGCTGTTCTTTTGTTCTCTCTGTGGATTAACTTGCATACATAAAGGAATTATTCAAGCCTATTAGCTTCTTCTCAGAGAAAGTTGATTGTGGCCCCTGAGGCAGGCACTTTGGCGCCGAAACACGGACCGTGTCGGGTCCTTGATATGAATATTCTGAATAAACTGGTTTTTTATATTATCTCCCTATTGGTTTGCGCATTTGTCAGCCTCTACTTTTGCTGTTTTGCTTTGACTTTCCGTGGAGGCTCCTCCTGTCTTCTTGGATTTAATCTACAACTCACAACATCAGACTCTAATTAATTGTTTGTTCTTATTGTCCTCATTAGTATTAATTATCTTCTCGATCACATTTACACTGTTTCATTGTATACACTTCTGTTCTAATGTAAGGTTATGTTACTATGTTATATTGTGCAATGTCATTTTAAACTGATCTGTCCTCCACAATTAATTTAAAGGTTAATCGGATTATAAATAACGAGATTAAATTAAATTACTGGCGGTAAAGACTTCTTTTATTTTCTGTCTACTGCAAAGACAACCTTCCATCAGCCAAATCTGGAACAAAGGAATAGGTTGAGTGTTTCCTGGAATGTTCAGACACTTCAACAAACAACTTGCTTGCATTTCCAAAATGGTAAAAGCTTTTATCAAGTTTAATGCTGCATTGCCTAGCAGTGCAGCAGTAGAATTATTATTTAGTTGCTCAGGACAAATTTTAATGCCACGATTATGTTTTCTTAGGGACGATAACTTTGAGACACTGTTTTTTATTCTGCGATATAAGCTGAAGTGGCATATTGAGAATTCTGAGAGTTTAAACATAAAGCAGAGTAATCATAAAGTATTTAACATTAGTTAATGATTTGTTGAGAATTTGTCAACTCTGTTTTTAAACATTAAACATATTTCTTCCTAAATGCAATGGTTGTGCAGTTGATTTTAAGGCTAATTAAAATGCCATTGAAGTAGGTACCTACTTTTGCAGTAATTGTCTCATGTAATTAAACTGCTACAAGAAAAATGTAGTTAGCCAGGTAGTTAAACTACTTTTTAAGGGGTCTTTTACTAAGCCGTGGTAGCGTTTTTAGCTCACGATAAACATCAGCGGTGGTAAACACGAGACGCCCATAGGAATATAATGGGCGTCTTGGCATTTGCTGCCAGCTGTTTTCTACCATGAGCTAAAAACACTACTTCAGCTTAGTAAAAGACCCCCTTAGTAAAATAAATAAAGTTAATCTACTTTTTAAGTAGTTGGCACCTAGCACTGCCTGTGTGCCAGTAGACCCTTCTCATACATCTTTTGGTGCAAATCTCATACCATTTTTGACACCTTCCTCTGAACCACTTCAAATCTTTTTATGTCCTTAGCAAGATACAGCTTCCAAAACTGAATATAATACTCCAAGTCGGGCCTCATCAATGACTTATATAGGAGCATCAATGCATCCTTTCTTCTGCTGGTTATGCCTCTCTCTATGCAGCCTAGAATACTTCTGGCTATGGCGACTGCCTTGTCACATTGTTTCATTGTTTCATCAGACACTGTCATGCCAAGGTCCCTTTCCCAGTTTGTGCATATCAGCCTCTTGCCCCCTATCTTATACGGCTCCTTTGAATTTCCATTTCCCTAGTATATCACGCTTCACTTATTTGTATTAATTTTTCACAGCCAAACATTAGACTATACTGATTTTTGTAGATCACCCTCTGGGGTGTCCACTGTTGCAGATCTTCATGTTTTCTGCAAAAAAGACAATCCCTTCCTTCTAACCCTTCAGCAATGTCACTTACAAATATATTGAATAGAATTGACCCCAGTACCAATTCCAGAGGCACTCCACTACTCGCTTTTCTGTCCTCTGAGTGAATCCTGTTCACCACCACACTCTGTCTTCTGTTAGTCAGCCAGTTTCTAATCCAGTTCACCCCTTTGGGTCCTAACTTCAGCCCGCTCAGTTTATTCATATGCCTCCAATGAGGAGTTGTGTCAAAAGCTTTGCTGAAATCCAAGTAGACTATATCCAGCGTGTGTCCCTCAATCCAAATCTCTGGTTACCTGCACCTAGACGTGCATTTGCTGGCACTAACATGCGGAAGGTACCGTGTAATACCGCTCTTTTATTGCTCTTGTATTTTTAAAATTGATGCTCTGGCTTGAGGTTCCGGCAATCACATGTGTATTTAATGATTCCATATGTGTATTTCAGCAGAGCTGTTTCTAAAATAATGGGGGAATTGAGCACATCGTGGCTTGGCTGTATCAATTAATTCAATGA
The DNA here is from genome assembly GCF_901765095.1 of Microcaecilia unicolor. NCBI lineage: Eukaryota > Metazoa > Chordata > Amphibia > Gymnophiona > Siphonopidae > Microcaecilia > Microcaecilia unicolor. Next base: position 160,528,922 of record NC_044031.1, read on the forward strand.
TGTTATAGAAAGGGGGATTTTCACATTTAGCATAGTAAATGACGGCCATCCAGTCTGCCCAACAGTCACACTCTTTATCAGTTCATGATTAAACCAACAATGAATGTGATATAAAATACTTGATCATTGTCTTTCTTTGACATTTGTGGGACATAGACTGTTGAAGTCTGCCCGACACTCTCCTCAATAAAATGGTTTCATCTGCAACTTATTTGGTGATATTTATTCTGTATGTTTTAGTTCTGTAAGAGAATGACCACACTACTTTAAATCAGTGGTTCTCATCCTGGTCCTCAGAACACCTCCAGCAGATTTAGTTTTTAAGATATTTGCCACAATAATTATGCATGAAATCCATGGCATGCAAGTTTATCTCTATTCATTGTGGTTATCCTGAAAACCTGATGACTGAGTTGAGACCCCTTACTTTAGACTGAAAAGCATGAAACTTGTAGTTTAATCAGCCATGAATAGGGGATGGGATCCTCTTCCCTCCATTGCTCCTGGTACAAAATAAGTACCTGAATGTATGTAAACTGCTTTGAATATAGTTGCAAAAACCTCAGAAAGGCAGTATATCAAGTCCCATTTCCATTTCTATACTGAGTTGGTGAAATAAAATTATTGTACCACTTGTAACAGAATAACATTCTGCTTTCATATTGATCAGAACACATTTTTGTTTCTCTTAGGTATGATAGGCAGAAGCTAACATTAAAAGAGATTCATAATTGTCAGTATATTGCCTGTATGAATCCAACTGCGGGAAGTTTCTCTATTAACCCTCGCCTGCAGGTAAAATATTGAGTGGTGTTTCTCTGTTATGCAGCAAACCAGTTTAAATATTCATTCATTTTAAATGAATGATAGTCTTGTACTGTTTACTAAAAACTGACTGATTGCAACAGTACTGTAGTTCATATCACCAATTTATATTTCTTTGTACATTTAATTCATGGAGGGGCATAATCAAACGGGGCGCCTAAGTTTTCCTGAGGACATCCTCGCAGGATGTCCCGGCGAAGGGGCGGGGAAACCCGTATTATCGAAACAAGATGGGCGTCCATCTTTCGTTTCGATAATACGGTCGAAGACTGCAATGGACTTCAGAAATTGCTCCCAGGTGCATAGCCCCCTTACTTTGGGTGCTGAGTCCCCCCCTCAAAAAAAACCAAAACCCACTCCCCACAACTGTACAACACTACCATAGCCCAAAGGGGTGAAGGAGCACCTACATGTGGGTACAGTGGGTTTGTGGTGGGTTTTGAAGGGCTCACATTTACCACCACAAGTGTAACAGGTGGGGGGGGGATGGGCCTGGGTCTGCCTGCCTGAAGTGCACTGCACCCACTAAAACTGTTCCAGGGACCTGCATACTGCTGTCAGGTAGCTGGGTATGACATTTGAGGCTGGCAAAAAATATTTTTAACGTTTTTTAAGGGTGGAAGGGGGGGTAGTGACCACTGGGGGAGTAAGGGGAGGTCATCCCCAATTCCCTCCGGTGGTTATCTGGTCAGTTCGGTCACATTTTTGAGGCTTGGTCGCAAGAAACAATGGACCAAGTAAAGTCGGCCAAGTGGTCATCAGGGATGCCCTATTTTTTCCCATTATCGGCTGAGGATGCCCATGTGTTAGGCACGCCCCAGTCCCGCCTTTGCTATGCTTCCGATGCCCCCAGGAACTTTGTTCGTCCACGCCACGGAAAGCAGTTGAGGGCGCCCAAAATCGGCTTTCGATTATGCCGATTTGGGCGACCCTGGGAGAAGGACGCCTATATCCTGATTTGTGTCGAAAGATGGGTGCTCTTCTCGTTCAAAAATGAGCCCAATAGTGACTTATTCTTGGAAGATAATAGTTCTTTTATTGTTTTTGTCCTCAGAGACATTTTACAGTGTTTGCAGTTAACTTCCCTTCATCTGATGCCCTTGAAACCATCTATAGCAAGATTCTTAGTTTCCACTTTCAACAGAATACATTCAGTTCATTAGTGGTAAAGAGTGGTCCAGCCATGATACAAGCAGCAGTATGGCTCCATAAGAAGATGGTTCAGAATTTTTTACCTACAGCCATTAAATTCCATTATATCTTCAATCTAAGGGACCTCTCCAGTATCTTCCAGGTACAGTCATTGTCATTTCCTATACAGTTGTACAAAAACAAATGTGTATCACATTTTTTAAAAGGAAATGTAATTTTTCATGTTGGCCCCAAGTGGAGGGCATCCTCTTATAGATAGCAACTGTTTTGTGATTTTGCTATGTTAGCCCAGTAAAACCTTTTTTTCCCTCTATAATGGCACTTGCCTTGTATTTGCTTGATTTTGATTACATTTAAAGAACCATAACTAACATAAAATGATATGGTCAGAAGCTGGGAATAGGCAATTTTTTACTCTGTATATTAATGTTCTATTCTGCTTTTAACTTCAGTTGAACAAGGGTATGATTTTTCATTGCAATAAATGAGAATACAAGGTGATAAACAGCAAGTATTCTTAGACGTTCTCTTGACATGAAAAGAATTTAAACTATAGATCCAGGGAAGTAGAACACTACAGCTTTTTTTTATAAACAAGACCACAGTTGCAATAAGTCAGAACATGAACAATGATTTTTCTAGCGTGGTAGTTGGCAAACAAATATGTCTTGTGATTGATCAGCTTACTGCTGGGCATGTTTATTAACATACACCGCAAACTATGTCTGACATCCCATACCTTTCTTCTCTCTCCCCCATCTCATGCCCAGGCTCATCCATTTTACAGTCTCCTACCTTGTACTTGCTTTTCCATCTCTCTCCTCATGCATTACATCTCTGCCCTCCTCCTCCCGTTTAGTACTATTAATCTGTGCTGTCCCTTCTCCTAATGGATCTCCAAATTCTTGTCCTTCTGGATCTTTTCTTTCCCATACTTTCTCTTCATACCCTAATCTTATACCCTATTGGACAACTGCTGCCTCCTTTCTCCAATGTACTCTGCTGCCGCCACCACCACCACTTACTCCTAATTCTCATTCCTGGATCTATGTGACCAATGATACAGGATACCTCTTCTCTCTTCATCCATTCAAGTTCCATGTGATGCTCTTCTCCACAGTTCCACACAGGCTGCCAATTCAAGCTGTATTCTTGACCTTCACAGATACCTGCTTGCTGCCTTTCTGGCCCCATATGATTCAAACTTCTTTCTCTCTTTGTCTTCTTTCTGATGAGTTGCAGCAGTCTTTGTTGACTATACCTTGAGAATCACTGTTCTAGAGAAAGCAAAACACTCATGTAAATGATATGGTAGGGTTTCCTTCAGAGAAACATACTTCAGAGTTCAATTTTTCTACATCCTGCTGCTTTATTTCCACAAAAGGGATTGGATAAAGCAGTGTAGTTTAGGGGCAGAAGCAGAAATTTAAAAATGTTTAGGGGTCTGTTTACTAATCCGCACCAGTGGCTTCCGCACAGCATTGCCGACACAACCCATTCAAAGTGAATGGGCTGTGTCGGCACTAGTGCACAGCCAGTCGCAGTAACGGCTTAGTAAACCCCAGCATTAGTTTGTAACATGGAAGGCTTGAGACTTTTTTTATTAGCAGTTAAGTGCATCTTATTTTGCAGAAGGAATGAATCCTAAGGAGCTTAGCCGAGATTGGGTGGCAGAGCCGGTGGCGGGAGGCAGGGATGGTGCTGGGCAAACTTATACGGTCTGTGCCAGAGCCGGTGGTGGGAGGCGGGACTGGTGGTTGGGAGGCGGGGATAGTGCTGGGCAGACATATACGGTCTGTGCCCTGAAAAGGACAGGTACAAATCAAGGTAAGGTATACACAAAAAGTAGCACATATGAGTTTATCTTGTTGGGCAGACTAGATGGACCGTGCAGGCCTTTTTCTGCCGTCATCTACTATGTTACTATGCTTAATGACAAATGGAAAAAATTCGTGTTTTTTTTAGGGCTTACTGTTTGCCACACCTGAGTGTGTGAAGCAACCCATTGACCTTATACGACTGTGGCTGCATGAATCTTCTCGTGTTTACGGAGACAAACTAGTGGAAATGAAAGACCTTGAATTCTTTGCGAGGATATTGTTGGACACTGCACGCAAGTATTTTGAAGTAATGATACTGCCTTGATTAGTCTATGGCCAGAATTATGAAAGAAAATATTTAGGTGTGCCTGAAGCATATAACTGTAACTGATCTGCCCTTAAGACTTGCCATGGGATACTGTGTGCTGAGCTGAAACTGAAGTGGTGACAATAATACTTCTTTTTTTTTCTCTCTCCAACACAGTCCTCTCTCTCTTATGCCACATTCCTCCAGTTGCTTTTTTCTTTGCTCACTCATTGCTGTAGCTGCTACCAAAATCCCTCCCTAGATAATTGGTGCTTTGAGGAGAATAGCAGCAGTGCAGTGCATTGGATCTTGTTTCATTGCCATGTCTTGTCTTCATCCTGTCACTTTATTGTACATGTGTTCAAACTGTGTACCTTGAGCCCCAGGCAAAAGAGGGTGTTAATGGGGCCTAAGGCATTGCAGCTATCTCCCACTGAGCACTGAAAGGGAAAATGGCAGGGGAAATGTGGAGGTGGGCATGGTGCAAGGGAATTTCTGGGGACACTGTGAGGGGATCATAGGGAGAAGGGTTAGCACAATGACCGAAGAATATTAAGGTGGTCACTGTGAGGATGGAAGAAGAGTGAGTGAGTGAGGGAATCAAATAAGTGAAAGTATACCTACAATGGGGGATGTGTGGAAATGCGTCTGGGGAAGAGTAAGGGAATTGGAGGAAGTCTGTCTACAGCAGAGATGAAGTGAGGGGAGAAAGTATCTGAAGGAATCTCTTGGATGGGGGATTCAGAGAGAAAGTGACTGAGGAAGAAGACCAAAAGATCTTCTGAGGGTTATAAAGAAAGAATAATGGGAAAAAGTAGTTGAGGGAATATCTAAGATGAAGGTAGCAGAGAGAGAGGCGGCCTGAAGGAGAGTGAGAAGATTAGATAGCAGGTTCTGGAGGGAGCAGAGAAACAAGTGAGGCGAGAAGGCAGCAGAGGGAGAGTAACAAGATAGAAGAAAGTATGGGGGTGGGGAGTGTGAGATTGAAAGCGATGTAAGGAATTGCAATCCATAAATTGGTCCTTGTTTTTCTAAATAATGTACTAAGGAGTAAGACCTGGATGCAGAGCTGGATTGATAGTAAAACAGTCTAATACTGTCACTGTACCTGCTGTAGTGACAATGTACCCTCTGCCAGCATTCCATCCACCCATCCCTCCCTCCCTTCTTTGGCACTGTAACAACCTATTTCACTGTGCATGCTCCTCCTCTTCCAGCAACAATGAGAGTGAAGGCAGCTAGGGCACAGTGGTCAAGGTCAGAAACACCTAAGGGAGAAGGAAGAGGGAACAGCCTTTGGGATGGAAAGTATTGATTCACTCTCTCAGCCTAGATTACTTCCTGGTGTGAAGTATAGGTGAGAAAAGGAATTGGAAATGTCTAGGAATTTTATAGAAGGGAGAAAGGGAGAACTCAGAAGCTGTGAGAGGGTTTCCTGAAGAAGGTGAGGGAAGAAAACCTGAAAAAGACAAGGAGAGGAGCCTGAAGGGAAGACAGGTAGGAAGAGCAGCTTGAAAATGATGGGGGAGGAAGGATGGAGAGAAGAATGTAGGAATAGCTATACTTGGTCAGACCAGTGGTCCATCTAGCCCAGTGTCCTATTTCAAACAGTGGCCAATCCAAGTCACAAGTACCTGGCAGAAACCCAAATAGTAGCATCACTAGTGTACCAAGGGCGGAGCGGCCGCCTTGGGTGCAGGCAGCAAGGGGGTGCACAGAGCAGTCGCATGGCTGTCGGCTTTTTCGGTTCCCTGCCCCCTCTGACATTACTTTCTGTTCTGGGGAGGGGACTGGCGGAGCCGACAGCCACACTACTGCTCTGTGCACCCCAAGGTGATGAGGATGATATGCTTCGGCACCGGGGGACGCAATGCGCCGGGAGGTTGTAGCAGTGACCCACCCCGGGTGGCAGCCAACCTAGGTACGCCACTGAGTAGCAACATTCCATGCTACCAGTCCCAGGGCAAGCAGTGGCTTCCCCATGTCTGTCTCAATAGTAGACTATGGACTTTTTCTCCATGAACTTGTCCAAACCATTTTTAAACCCAGGTACGTTAACCACAATGCTTAACTATTTGTTGAGTGAAAACATAATTCCTTCTGTTTTGTTTTAAAAGTATTTCCATGTAACTTCATTGAGTGTCCCCTAGTCTTTATACTTTTTGACAGAGTGGAAAATTGATTCACTTTTACCCGTTCTAGTCCACTAACAGGCTTATTTTCGAAAGAGAAAGACGCCCATATTTCGACCCAAATCGGGAGATAGACACCTTTCTCCCGTGGGCGCCCAAAAGCCGATTTTGGGCGCCTCCAACTGCAGTCTGTCGCGGGAACGAACAAAGTTGACAGGGGCGTGTCGGAGGCGTGGTGAAGGCGGGACTGGGGCGTGTTTATCGGCCGAGGAGAGATAGGCGCCCTTGGCCGATAATGGAAAAAAGAAGGGCAGCAGTAGCGAGAATTTGGGCTGCTTTTTTTGGACCCTTTTTTTCACGAACAAGTCCCCAAAAAGTGCCCCAACTGCCCAGATGACCACCTGAGGGAATCAGGGGTGACCTCCCCTGACTCCCCCAGTGGTCACTAATCCCCTCCCACCAAAAAAAAAAAAAAGAACTTTAAAAACTTTTTTTTGCCAGCCTGTATGCCAGCCTCAAATGTCATACCCAGCTCCATGACAGCAGTATGCAGGTCCCTGGAGCAGTTGTTAGTGGGTGCAGTGCACTTGAGGCAGGTGGACCCAGGACCATCCCCTCCTACCTGTTACACTTGTGGTGGTAAATGGGAGCGCTCCAAACCCCCCCCCCTCCAAAACCCACATGTAGGTGCCCCCCTTCACCCATAAGTGCTATGGTACTGGTGTAGAGTTGTGGGGAGTGGGTTTTGGGGGGGCTCAGCACCCAAGGGAAGGGAGCTATGGACTTGGGAGGTATTTTACTGGGGTTTTTTTTTTAGTTTTTACAAGTTCCCCCTAGGGTGCAGGCATTAAAGTATTCTTGTTTTATTTACTGTCCTCTTCGTAATAACTCCTAGCATCCTGTTTGCTTTTTTGGCCACCATTGCCACACACTGGGCAGAAGATTTCAACATATTGTCTGTAATGATACCTAGATCTTTCTCTTGGGTCCTAACTCCCAAAGTTGACCCTAGCATCAGGTAGTTATAATTTTGATTATTCTTCCCAATGTGCATCACTTTACATTTGTCCACATTAAACTTCATTTGCAAAGTAAAAGAAGAAAAATTGTTAAATAAATTACTGCAATATTATCTCTTGAGGGGGCGTTACCCTCGGCTCTCACTCCAAACAGCCATGTTGCTGTGAGAGAAAGGGGCCTGGGGCTATTAAGCTTACGTTACCTGACAATCACGTGTGGTATGAGACATATAAATGATTGATTCTGAAAAAATGAATATTTTACTTGCACAGCTTTGGAGTCCGAGATTTTGGGATCAGTTCATCACATCTTTTACCTACATGTGCCTCCGACAGCTTTGTCAGAGATCCCTAAAGTATATGTTCATTATATGTCATTGCGGGCAAGTGTGGCAAGGTTTTGTCGATTCCATCAAATAGATCCTACCACAATGTCATTACTGCCTTTGCAACATAAAGCATTTCTGCTGGTCAACATCTCTAAGCTGTTTGGAATTCCAGGGGTAGAAGCTTTAACTTTGGAATCCCAGCATAAGGTGCCCCTGACATTCTGTCGCCTCCATTTAAAGGACTCTGCTGCTCCACTTCACTTTGCTCAGTTGGAAAGGGCCTGGGCTGAAGACCTGGGCTCTCCTATTCCGGAGGGCAGCCTGCTGTCCAGACTCAAGGCGGTTCGGGGCCTTACGGACCATGTTCCTGATTGGAAATTACAATATAAAATCAACCTCAGATTCTATTGCTCTCCAAGTGTGCTTAAGCTTCTGCTTGTCTTAAGTGTGGTCAGTTGAATGCCTCCCTTGGTCATGTGCTGTGGCAGTGTTCATCTATACAATCTCTCTGACAACAGGTTCTGGCCTTTATCACCAAAATCTGGTCCTTGTCAGTCCCCCTACAGACAAGTCTTTTCGATGTTACTCCTACTACTACTACTACTACTACTACTTAACATTTCTAGAGCGCTACTAGGGTTACGCAGTGCTGTATAAATTAACAATTAAGGACGGTCCCTGCTCGGAAGAGCTTACAATCTAAAGGACGAAATGTCAAGTTGGGGTAGTTAAGATTTCCTGAGAAGAGGTGTAGTGATTAGGTGCCGAAGGCGACATTGAAGAGGTGGGCTTTGAGCATTGATTTGAAGATGGGTAGGGAGGGGGCACGGCGTATGGGCTCAGGGAATTTGTTCCAGGCATGGGGTGAGGCGAGACAGAAGGGGCGGAGCCTGGAGTTGGAGGTGGTGGAGAAGGGTACTGAAAGGAGGGATTTGTCTTGAGAGCGGAGGTTACGGGTAGGGACGTAAGGGGAGATGAGGGTAGAGAGGTAAGGAGGGGCCGCAGATCGAGTGCATTTGTAGGTGAGTAAGAGAAGCTTGAACTGTATGCGGTATCTGATTGGGAGCCAGTGGAGTGACTTGAGGGAGAGGGGTGATATGAGTATATTGGTTAAGGCGGAAGATAAGATGTGCGGCAGAGTTCTGGATGGACTGAAGGAGGGATAGATGGCTATGTGGGAGGCCAGTCAGGAGTAGGTTGCAGTAGTCAAGGCGAGAGGTAATGAGAGAGTGGATGAGAGTTCGGGTGGTGTGCTCGGAGAGGAAGGGGCGAATTTTGCTAATGTTATAGAGGAAGAAGCGACAGGTCTTGGCTATCTGCTGGATATGCGCAGAAAAGGAGAGGGAGGAGTCGAAGATGACACCGAGGTTGCGGGCAGATGAGACGGGGACGATGAGGGTGTTATCAACTGAGATAGAGAGTGAAGGGAGAGGGGAAGTGGGTTTGGGTGGGAAAACAATAAGTTCAGTCTTAGACATATTCAGTTTCAGGTGGCGGTTGGACATCCAGGCAGCAATGTCGGATAAGCAGGCCGAGACTTTGGCCTGGTTATCCGCAGTGATTTCTGGTGTGGAGAGATAAAGCTGGGTGTCGTCAGCATAAAGATGATAGTGGAAACCACGAGAAGAGATCAGGGAGCCTAAGGAAGAGGTGTAGATTGAAAAAAGAAGGGGCCCAAGGACAGATCTCTGAGGAACTCCAACAGAGAGCGGGATAGGGGAGGAGGACGAACCATGAGAGTGTACTCTGAAGGTACGATGGGAGAGATAAGAGGAGAACCGGGAGAGGACAGAGCCCTGGAACCCAAGGGAGGACAGTGTGTCAAGAAGTAGGTTGTGATTGACAGTGTCAAAAGCGGCGGAAAGGTCGAGGAGGATGTGGATGGAGTAGTGACCTTTGGATTTGGCGAGGAATAGGTCATTGCAGACTTTAGATAGTGCCGTTTCTGTTGAGTGTAGGGGGCGAAAGCCGGATTGAAGCGGATCGAGGATGGCATGAGAGGAGAGAAAATCAATGCAGCGGCTGTGAACGGCGCGTTCAAGTATCTTGGAGAGGAAGGGTAGGAGGGAAATGGGGCCAGTAGTTGGAGGGACAGGTAGGGTCAAGTGATGGTTTTTTGAGGAGTGGAGTGACCACAGCATGCTTGAAGGTGTCCGGGACAGTTGCAGTGGAGAGAGAGAGGTTGAGGATATGACAGATGGTGGGGGTGATGGTAGGAGTGATGGTGTTAAGTAGGTTAGTGGGGATGGGATCAGAGGAACAGGTGGTGGCTTTTGAAGAGGAGAGGAGATGGGCGGTTTCCTCTTCGGTGATAGCAGGAAAGGAGGAGAAGGAGGCCTGGGTAGGTTGGATCAGAGAGTGAGATATAGGCTGACGAGGAGGAGAAGGATTAGTGGTGAATTCGAGGTTGATCTTCTGGACCTTGTCACGGAAGTAGTGGGCCAGAGATTGAGGAGAGAGTGAAGGGGGGGTGGGAGCAGAGGGCACTTTGAGGAGGGAGTTGAGGGTGGCGAAGAGACGACGAGGGTTAGAGCTGAGGGAATTAGTCAATTGGATGTAATAGTCCTGCTTAACGAGGAATAGGGAGGATTGGAAGGAGGATAGCATGAATTTGAAGTGAATGAAGTCAGTAAGGGTGCGAGATTTCCTCCAGAGGCGTTCAGCCGAACGGGCGCAGGAGCGAAGGTATCGGGTGCAAGGGGTCAGCCAGGGCTGGGGATTGGTACGCCTTGTGGGCCGGGAGGTGGACAGTGCAAGGGTGTCTAGAGCAGAGGAGAGAGTGGCATTGTAAGTGGAGACAGCTTTGTCAACAGATTTGGAGGACAAGATGGAAGGGAGGAGAACAGAGATAGTAGAGGATAAGGTGGAGGGGTCAACAGCCTGGAGATTTCTGGACGTAGTAGTTAGTGTTGGGCGAGATTGAGGGGGAGGGTGCTGAAGTGTGAATGTGATAAGGTGGTGGTCGGAGAGAGGAAGAGGTGAAACGCAGAAAGTGGAGGGTGAGCAAGTAGAAGAGAGGACGAGATCAAGACAGTGGTCAAATTTGTGAGTAGGGGCGGTGGGGCTCAGTTGGAGGTTGAAGGAGGAGGTAAGAGTGAGGAACTGAGAAACATATGAATCGGAAGGGTTATCAGTGTGGATGTTGAAGTCACCGAGAATGAGGGATGGGGATGAGGGCTCAAGAAAGACGGAGAGCCAGGCATCGAAGTCGGTAAGGAAGGATGGGAGGGATTTATCAGGGGGGCGGTAAATGACTGCAACTCTGAGTGGCAGTGGGTGGAATAGACGGATGGAGTGAACTTCAAAGGATGAGAAGCTGTGAGACTGAGGTAGGTGGAGAGGTTGGAAGCTGCAGGAAGGCGAAAGTAGTAGTCCGATGCCGCCACCGCGGCCGACTGGGCGGGGCGAATGGGAGAAAAGATAACCTCCGTGGCATAGGGCTGCGATTGAGGCAGAGTTGTCCTGGGTGAGCCAGGTTTCAGTTAGGGCGAGCAGATGAAGGGAATGGGAGATGAAGAGATCGTGGGTGAAGGCAAGTTTGTTGCAGATTGAGTGGGCGTTCCACAGGGCGCACGAGGAGGGGGGAGGAGGGGAATAGGGATGAGATTGGAGATATCGCGGGAACGTTTGCATAGATGAGATGAGGACAAGGACAGGTGTGGGGGACCTGGGTTGGGATTGATGCCACCCGCGGATAGCAGGAGAAGGAGCAAGAGAGTGCGGAGAAGGGTGGGTGAGGAAGGGCGACGAAGGCGACGAAGACGGGATGCGCTTAGGAGGAAAGGGGAAGGGTTCATGGCAGGAAGGAGGTGTTGAAGGTTGAGAGCTAGGAAGGAGGAGGAAGACAGTAGGGATGGTGAGGTGGTGGGGGACAGGGGTAGGTAGGGTATTGCAGTAGTGGGGAGGGCGGAAGAGGACAGGGATGGGTAGTGAGATCGTGTGGAAGACAGCGGTGAGAGGGGGAAAAGATTAGGGAGGGACAGGACCAGGAATAGGATGTGAATGGGGGCCATGGGTAGTGACTGAGGTGTTCAAAGGGAAGGTAGGTGGGCTGGGAGACAGGCAGGTGAGGGTAAGCAGTCGGGCAGGAGAGTGATGAGCTGGTAGGAAGATGGGCTGGGAGGCAGGCAGGTTTCAGGGTGGGTGGTAGTCAGTCAGGTGATTGGTGGTCAGTCAGTGATTGGCTAGTAGGCAGGTTGAGTGGCAGGCTGGAGTGGTTTAAAGCAGGAGCTGGCGGACTAGGACAAGCTGATGCAGACAGACTGGAACAGGCTGGGACAAGCTGAAGCAGACGGACTGGAACAGGCTGTATCAGGCAGACTGGAGCAAGCTGGCTGGAGCAAAGGGCCTGGAGTAAGGGAGTAGCTGGAGCAGGCAGGCTGGAACACGCTGGATCAAGTAGACTGGAACAGGTTGAGGCAGATGGACTGGAGCAAGCAGGGAGAGCAGGATCGGGTGGACTGGAACAAGCTGGATCAGGTGAACTTGAACGAGCAAGCAGGAAGCTGGATCAGGTGGACTGGAGCAAGCAGGGAGAAGCCGGATCGGGCGGACTGGAACACGCAGGGAGAAGCCGGATCAGGTGGACTGGAGCAAGCAGGGAGAAGCCGGATCGGGCGGACTGGAACACGCAGGGAGAAGCCGGATCGGGCAGACTGGAGTACGCAGGGAGAAGCCGGATCGGGCGGACTGGAACACGCAGGGAGAAGCCGGATCGGGCGGACTGGAGTACGCAGGGAGAAGCCGGATCGGGCGGACTGGAACACGCAGGGAGAAGCCGGATCAGGTGGACTGGACTGGAACACGCAGGGTGAAGCCGGATCAGGCGGACTGGAACACGCAGGGTGAAGCCGGATCAGGCGGAGGCATGTTGCAGAATTGGCTGGGCTCGAGCATCCCGTGGAGTCCTCCACTGAGGCGCGATTCCCGGCCGATGGCTGTGCAGCAGCAGCTCAGGGGGAATCAGCCTCCCAGACAGATGCCGCCCTGTGGTTCCTGTCCTCACCGCTCTGTGCACCGGCCCTGCTGAATCCCAATTACGGGGATCGCCAGCAGTGTAGGTCCGCTGGGTACAGCGGTGGTCACCGATGGACGCTCCTCCGCTCTCCAGACAAGGGCCGCCCGAACTCGGCCGCCGTCCCCCGCGCCCCGGTCAGCCAGCAAGCGTCTCAGCCCATGCACTGTGTCCAGGCCCTGCGAACCGCAACGCGCACCCGGGCCGTTCTGGCCGGGGAGCACAGCGGCGGCACACAGGACCTCGGGCTCAGCGTGCACTGCAGACGCCGATGCGGGAATCTGAAGTCCAGGATCCCTTGGGTGTTTGGGCCCCGGCAGAGAGGCAGCGGGAGTCCTGGGACGGCCGGTCAACAAGGCGAGGGACAGGTCGCGACCATGCGGCCACGCGATCAGCCTCGGGTCGGTCACTCGCGCCGGAGGTCGGTGAGGCAGTCACGGTCCAGCGATCCACCACCTGGTTCCCGCACAGCTCCGGTGCGGTCCGGTACGGCAGAGGATGGCCCGGGATGGTCCAGGTGGGTCCAACTCCTCAGAACCTCAGGAGCCCGTTACGAGGCTCCTTACCTGTCGGCCATCTCATGAAATACTTCCATGGCTGTGGGGCACCCCTATGTTTCTTCGCTGGACAACCCTGATATTACTGAAAGGGATCCTTTCTTCCTGGTTGTCAGAGAAAGCCCCCCTGGAGCAATCATGGAGAGCAGCTGTGATTCCTGCTTTCACTATGGAGAGGCAATAGGTGCAGCACTTGGACTCACCAGAGGGCCTGAAGTTTCAGGCCATATGGGAACCCTTTTGGTCTACCTTGACTCATCATGCAAGAAGCAGGATTTTGAATTGTTGATTTTGTTTTCCTCTGTTCTTGGCCAGCTGTCAGAGGAGCATGAAAGAGGGTGGGAGGGGGTGGACTAACTGATGGGGGAAGAAATAACATAGAAAATGCTAAGTGTGTTATTTTTTGTCATTATCATCTCTTGTATGATTTTCTTGAAATCATTCCACTCAGTTGTACTTGTTCTGTTGGTTTTTCTTGTTAACGCACTTAGGGGCCCTTTTACTAGAGGGTTACCATACCCGGAACTATTGCCGTCCCAATGTGGCCACCTGTGGTAGTTCTGCCTTGATCATATGCTATTTCTGGCGCAATGGAAAATAATTTGGTAATTTCTAGCATTGCACTAACCTGGTGATAATCGGACAGCGTGCACAGGAGTCCTTACTGTCACCTCAATGGATGGCAGTAAGTGCTCTCTCCCTCATGGCCACAAGATACGTATAATCTTACCTTATGGCCATGTCTTTTTTAGGGGCTTTTTACCCGCTGTATGACAAAGGGCTCTGGCATGCTGCAAAAACGGCTCCCGCCGCTCCCACAGGGCCCTTTTTCCGAAGCTTGGGAAAAGGATTCCTTAATAAAAATAATTTTCAAATAAACTTCATCTGCTATTTGGATGCACAGTCTTCCTATTTCCTAATGTCTTCCTGCAATTTTTCAAAGTCCGCATTTGTTTTAACAATTTTGAATAGTTCTGTATCATATGCAAATGTAATCACCTCACTTTATTGTTCTGATTTCCAGATCTTTTATAAATATGTTAACAAATGCAAACACAGGGATAAATATTTTTCAAATAGCTGTAACTAGCAATGTACAAAACTACAAAATCTCTGACAACTATTGCTCAGTTTCTTATTTATTGTAAATTATACATTAACAATAATACTCTTACATCCATAAACCACTCAAACCTCATACATACCACTACCAGCACTCATACTCCCCCAACACAATACATGCATCCAATCAACAATTACCCACACAAATCTACATTTACCCCTTAATTTAAACTTTTAAAATACTGAATGGCACAGATTGCAAAAACAGAGCGATCACATATCTCCGATCAGCAAAATTACATAATTCTTTCACCATGTTGACACATCAGCAAGCTGAATAATTCTTTTGACAGAATTCACACATATATATAGACCAAGTCCTTGGATCAGATTATCCCATAGAATTTCTCACATATATATCAAATAATAACACAACTGTTGGACCTGTTGTTAAGCATTCCAATATGATGACACAATCCACCCCGGTTGTGTAAATCACTTCCAACAGTTCCAAGTCTCTGCTTGTCTCCCACTGTTGTCACCAACAAATGTGTTCAAATCAATGTAATTCTCCCACCGCAATTACTTGATACCATGTCTCAGTATTACTTTAGTTTCATCTTCCGCTATAATGATCACGATTAACTGCATGTGTTTGGCCCATCAGACCCTACACAGTTTGTGTTTCGCTACCAAAAGCGTCATCAGGAGGCACCACCTACAAGGTAACAAGTACATACATAAGTATTGCCATACTAAGAAAGACTAAAGGTCCATCAAGCCCAGCATCCTGTTTCCAACAGTGGCCAATCCAGGTCACAATATACCTGGCAAGATCCCAAAAAAGTACAAAAGATTTTATACTGCTTATCCCAGAAATAGTGGATTTTCCCCAAGTCCATTCAACAACGGTCTATGGACTTTTCCTTTAGGAAGCCGTCCAAACCTTTTTTAAACTCCGCTAAGTTAACTGCCTTTACCACATTCTCTGGCAATGAATTCCACAGTTTAATTACACGATGAGTGAAGAAATATTTTCTCCGATTCGTTTTAAATTTACTACATTGTAGCTTCATCGCATGCCCCCTAGTCCTAGTATTTTTGGAAAGCGTACACAGACGCTTCACATCTACCTGTTCAACTCCACTCATTATTTTATAGACCTCTATTTTCCCTCAGCCACCTTTTCTCCAAACTGAAGAGCCCTAGCCGCTTTAGCTTTTCCTCATAGGGAAGTCGTCCCATCCCTTTTATCATTTTTGTCGCCCTTCTCTGCACCTTTTCTAATTCCACTATATCTTTTTTGAGATGCGGCGACCAGAATTGAACAATGAAACATCACAATATCCTATTACCACTCATATTCTATAACATGACAAAACACAAATTACAAATTACTAAAAATACAAACAACCACACAACTAAACTTTACCAGCCAAACTGAGCAATAGTTGTCAGAGATTTTGTAGTTCTATAAATATGTTAAGTATAGGGGTGGAATCACACAGGAAACAGTGATGGCAACTCAAAAAAAAAAGGCTGAACAATGCTCTCGGCAATGTGTGTTAGATTGTTCAATAAAACTTGAGTTTGAGAGCATTGTCCAGCCTGTTTCCTGTGTGTTTGCAAGCCTGTGAGAGTTTTTGTTCTTCTGTGTGTACATCAAAATATAGGGGTGGGAAACAAATATTTTAATCGCAATTAATCGTGTGATTAAAAGTTTCAGTCACACAATTAATCACAATTCTGGGCTGGATGGCATGGTATTAGTAAATTCCCACTCATGGAAATTTTTTAAACCTGCTGAATATAATGAAAAGTTGCATACACACACTTCCTTCCCACAACACATTGCTCCCCCTCCCCTCCATACAGGTACCTCTACCTTTCTCCTCTCCTGCTGCATCCTTCCCCTGTACATACACCCAAGTGTCTCCCCCTCTGTTGCTAAACCTGCTACCCCTGACACACAGACACCCATTTCTCTTCTCTCCTCTCCTGCTGCTTTGTCCCCCCACCAGCACACAAGTTCAGCATCTCTTCCCCCCACCCCCACCTCCACATTTATCTTAACATTTATGTGGTTCTTTATAGGGTCTTCGGTAGTGATTCCCACATGCTACTTGCAACTGATGCCAATGCTTTCCCTCTGCTGTGTTATGCCAAGGTGAAATAGGATAGATGGGATAGTGAAAGCAATGTTGGACAAACAGAGGGGAGTTAAACATTTTGATCAGGCTTAAAAAAATCCTATTAAAAAAAAAATTTAAAATAATCAAACTAATAGTATACTAAATGCCCACTCCTAGTTAAATAACATCATTCCCAGTACAGATCCCTGTGGCAGTTCACTATTCATCCTCCTCCATTGACAAAAATGGCCATTTACCCCTATTCTCTGTTTTCTGTGTCCAGTAACCAATTTCTAATCCACAACAGAACATTGCTTCCTATCCAGTGACTCTTTAATTTTCTGAAAATCTGGGTACACTACATCAACCGGCTCACCTTTATCCACATGTTTATTCACACCTTCAAAGAAATGAAGCAAATTGGTATGTTAAGTTCAATGAAACAAGTAAGTCAAAAGTGGAACTCTTGGGATAACACCGGTTCTATTATGTCTGGTTTAAAGCAAATACAGCATTCCAAAATAAGATTATCATAGCAACAGACAAACATAGTGATGGTAGTGTGATGGGGGAGGGAGGCTGTGCTGCTTCAAAGCCTAGAAGACTTGCCATTATTGAAGGAACCATGAATTTTGCACTGTACCAGAAAATTCTTAAGGTGAATGTCTGGTCATCTCTCTGTGAGCTGAAGCATAAGACAAAGCATATTATTATGCCTCTCTGCCGTTCTGTAGTACAGCATCATCTTGAGTGTTGTGTGCAGTTCTGAATAGCTGAGGATAAACAAAATTAAAGGTTTGGATTGCCCTAGTTTAAGTCCAAAATAGAACCCAATAGAGATGCTGTGGCAGAACCTGAAATGAGCAGTTCATTCATGAAAACCTATGAATGTGTCTGAATTAACACAGTTTTGCAAAGAAAAGCGAGCTAAGTTTACTCATGAGTTCTGTGAAAAACTTAAATTACAGTAAAGGTGGTGCAATCAGTTATTAAGTTTGGGTACAGTTACTTTTTCACATGGGTGATATGGTGTTAGATAACTGTTCCTTAAATAAATGAAGTACTAACTTAAAAACTGTGTTATGTTTAAATCTGTTTATTGACAATAATATCAATGCAAGCATATACAAAGCTCAAAAGGGAACAAATACAAACAATCATCAAACAAGCCAAAAAGTCAAGAAATGTTCTTTTTATTCACCTTCCCCACTCACAACCCCGATGCATCCCATCCTTCTCCAACTAAATCCAAACCCCCATTGCATCCCCTATGTCCCACCCCTGCATTCCTTACCAAAAACCTATTCCCAACCCCCCTATATTCTAACAGCCCACCCTACTGGAGGCCATGACACGTGACATCCCCCACCTTACCAACCCGAAATACCTACAGTCAAAATTATAACCACATAAAAACATAATCCGCTAGAAACCAGGGTCATACTCCTTTCTTACTGTGATTCTCAAGCAACAGGGAAAGATTACAAAAATAAAAGAGACTACTAATAAAAAAAGGAAAAAAATAAAGTCCAATCTGACCACCCATGAGGCCAAAGTTTACAGAGGTAGCTTCCTAAGTTCCCACTGTGGCTGTGAGATGTTCCATAAAAGTTTGCACTGCCTCTACCGATGTAAAAAAGAGTGTTTGTCCCTCATAGGCAACCCGTAAGCGCACCAGATAAAGCAATGCATGTGGGATCTTTCATTGATGCAAATCGGTACATACAGGAATAAAAGTTTTCTGCTGTGAACACACTTTGATCATGTAGTCCTGAAAACAAAGAACTTTCCGAGAGTTATATTCCAAAGTCTGCCCTTGATGCAGAGCACGCAGAATGGCCTGTTTGTGATCTGTATGAAAAACACAGAACACAACCACACGAGGGCGAGCTGCCACATTCTTCTGGTAACCCATCTGATGAGCCCACTCAATTTTAAAAGAATTCTTCAATGAGTCCAAATTCAAAGATTGCAAAAGCCAAGATTCCGAAAAGACCATAAGTTCTTCTCCTGCAAAGGTTCAGGGAGTCCCACCAAACGTAAATTACTTGCATCTAAAGTGGCTCTGTTTCATCCAATTTACAGTCCAACTGTGTCACTGCACCTTGGGCCTGCTCCTCCATGGCCTGAACCCACTGTAGCTGCGTATCCATGTCCAAATTGTCCAAACGTTCATGGGCTGCTTCCATACGATCATGTAGTTTCTGCAATTTCAGGTCTAATGCAGCCTCCCCTGCCAGCCGCACTTCAGCTACAATCTCTTGAATTCAAACAGAACTAATTGAGGGACTCGCCGCCATCTTAGCTTAGCCATCTTAGCTTAGCCATCTTGCCCCACTGTACTAAACAGAATTATAGATCTACATGACCCGTGATCCTGAAGCAGAAGAGTGATTCCAAACGCTGGCCATCGTTGATCACGGTCAAGATCCTGTATCATCTTGCAGAGACCATCTGACTAAGTTAAGTTTTCAGCGTATTGAGCTGTTTATTAAGCCAACAGTTGAGCTGTTTATTAAGCTAATAGTCAACACACTACATGATGGAGGTTTTTGCCTATGATGAGGAAGTCCTGCTCCTTTAGGGTTATTTAGTAAAAAAAAAAAAAAAGACGTAGGAGCTTCTCGAGGCTTGATTTAAAGATTGATATGCTTCAAGAGGTTGAGGTTCTGAAATTGGCAGCTATGAGATATCTTTCTTGTGTGGGCAGGAGTATCTGGATGTGATAATCAGTCTTTTTCTGTCATCATCTACTATTTATATTGCTGCTGCTTTCTTTTCTTTATGCTTATTTTCACTTTTGCTATTTTTGCTCTCGATCCTTCATGGAAGTTTTCCCCTTTCTGTATTTAAATATTTTAGACTTTTAACTCTATTTGTCTCTGTTTCATTTTCCTCATTTTTCTAAATTAATTTATAATTTTCTCTTAAAGGAAAAGCAGAACACAGAGTAAATCCATTAACTATAGTTCTCCTTAATTTTGTGTCTCTGAATACTAGGGTACAGAGGATTGTGTTCTTCTCCAGCATCCCCTCATATATTGTCACTTTGCTAATGGTGTAGGAGACCCTTGCTATATGCCAGTCAAGGAATGGCAGACTCTGAAAAAAATACTTGTGGAGGCTCTGGAGAGTTACAATGAACTTAATGCTGCAATGAACCTTGTTCTGTTTGAGGATGCAATGCAACATGTGTAAGTAGACCTGCCAACCTTTTATATTGTCTTTGATATAGCCTCCCTGAAGAAGAGATAGCTTGTTCTAATTGGAAGCTTCAAAACAGGCAGATAAAGGGCTTAGAGAAATGATCGAGTCTTAATTGGGAAGGGTTTAAAACTAGAATATGACCTACTGTCTCAAAATTACAAACATGCCTGTTTCTGGACACTTATCTCAGTGTCCACATAAGTTTTATGCTTACATTTGAACAGTAAACAGGCACCTCTTTTTATGGTTTTCTCCAGTTTTTAAAAATGTATTCCCTGATTGACCATTTGTATTCTTCAGATATTTTCAGCAGTAGATGTGTTGCTGTGACACTTGCAGAGATTTTGGATGGTGATAAACTCAGGAAATGTTCAACAGCTTTCAACATTTAATTCTCTTCAGGAAAGAAACGAAAGTCTGAAATGTAAAAAAAAAACACGTTTTTTTAAAATTAATGTTTGTTTTATTAGCACTACTACTTATTTAGGTATATGCACTGCTGTACAGAGAAACAGAAGAGGCAAGCCTTGCTAATTGGACCTGTATTCATTGTCAACATGCAGGATGCAATTATTCACATGAAAGGGTAATACCATCTGATGATGCTGACTTGGATTCTTTAGGCTTTTTAAAACTGAAAAGATTTTTCTGGGCATATGCAGGCCTTCCTAATTGAGCCCCCTCTGTTTGGTTTTGTCCATGATATATCAGGATACATGGTTTTGTCCATGATATATCAGGATACTTCGGGTACTCTTGTCACTTGAAGTGTTTTGTTTTCCTTTCACTGCAACTTTATTTCCACAAGCTTTTTTTCATCCCGCCTTTCTCTGGCTATAAAAAATACAAATAAAAATATTTGAGTTCAGTGTTGCAGAGATTTTCTTCATTGCAGTGGATTTAAATAGTATGAAAAGCCAGAAAATATGTGTTTGTAAGATCCAGGACCCTCTCACTTCACCATCACCCTCACAAGGAAGAGCCACAGCATGGAAGGAGATACAAGCCTTACTAGTAGTTCATCAAAAGATTTAAATCACCATACCATGGAAAAACCCACTTCCCCCATCAAGAAAATGGAAAAAGGAACCCAACAAATCCTATAGTGTTGGTGCAAAACTCTTTAGGGCAGACTATATCACTAGAGCAGTAGATGCCAACATAACAGTCCTTAGGTTTGCTGGCAGCACCCAAAATGCTAATTCCTAAGAGTTCTGTACAAAGGTCTCTTTTATACAGAGAAAAATCACCTCCCAGATCTTATTTGGAGCAAAGGGAGTTTGCATGGCACAGAACAATTTTATGTAGATGTCTGCACAGAGAGGGGGAGGGTGCTGAGCCTATCTGCACACAAGAAGAAAACTCATTACAGTCAAAACTTCCTGCACCCCAGCTAAGGCGTCAGAGAGGACTAGCACTCCCTGAGTGCTCTTGGAGCAGAAAACAACCCCCAATTAGGTTGAAGAAGATGGTGATTCAGCTTCTGGTCTATCCTCTGTTTTAGTGTCACACTTTGAAAGTGAAACCTGGAAGAAAAACCTTTGAATCGCTTGGAGACTTATACAGAGGCTCTTTATCCTATGCATCCAAGCATCTGGCTTTTGCCATCACCTGTTCTACCTGTTTGGCTATTTTAAGATCATCAAAGATGATCACCCTTAAGTGCTGCTGTTCTTTCATCCACAGAAATACTTCACCCCCTTTACTGTACCACCGCTTTGGGTTCTTGCAGCCTAAATGCAAGATCCTGCATTTTTTTTTAGCATTAAATGTTAGCTGCCAAATTTTATACCATTCTTTAAGCTTTGTTAGATTGCTTCTCATGTTCTTCACACTGTACAGGCTATCTACAGTATTAAAGATTTTGGCATCATCCACAAAGAGGCAAACCTTATCCCTTCTATGACTTATTTATTCCTCTGTCTACAAAGAATCCCTATTAAAGTTAAGCAACTTTTTTTTAATGAGGAGATGAGAAGCTTGTTTCAGTATAATAATGTGCTCCATAGATTATTTATAGACAATAAAGCAGAGACTCTATGACAAATGAAATCTGTAGAAGCTTTGTGAGGAATGCAGATTACAAAGATGTGATGGAATAGGTGTATGTATAATGGTACAAAATCTAGAGAATAAACACACCTGATCTCTGGTCCCAATACTCAACCCCCCCTATTTGGTGATAAGAAATATGGACCAACACAAGTCTATAGAACATAAAGGTTTATTTAGCAGAACAATACAGATATTGCGTAAATAGCAGTAGTCAGCAGTACAGATTCTTATAATTCCTATTAATAATACTTATGGCTATGGAAAGCAAGCTCTGTGCCCTTGGTTTACTATACACTTCACATTCAGTTAATTGCCAACTAACTAAACCAAGATGCAAATGTGATCACAGAACTTAAAATCATATTACTTGCAAGTGGCAGTGCAGTCTTTTCCTTCAGTGGAGATTAGATGAGAACAGGAGCAGTAGGCCTGATTGTAGGAGGTGGTACTCTGAGGTGGTCCTGACTGGCTGATCCCTGCATAGTCATATATACTATTTTGTTATCAGTCATGTCCTTCAATTCATTATAGCACATTGAATGGTGAGTGGCTGTGGACATTTTTTTTTGTTACATTTGTATCCCGCACTTTCCCACTCATGGCAGGCTCAATGCGGCTTACATATTGTATACAGGTACCTATTTGTACCTGGGGCAATGGGTTAAGTGACTTGCCAGAGTCACAAGGAGCTGCCTGTGCCTGAAGTGGGAATCGAACTCAGTTCCTCAGTTCCCCAGGACCAAAGTCCACCACCCTAACCACTAGGCCACTCCTCCACTCCATTGTGGTTCTCAGCTCAATTGTACAGATGTTTTCCACGCCATCTTCAGATATCCCTAAAAGTAGGATGCAAGACTCCATGTGGTCTTGAAATGAATAAGCAATAGTCCTTCTGCAAGGTCTCCTTCATTCATCCAAGCTTGATATTCGCTTAGTCACTGAACATGCTGTTCCAGCAAGGCCACAGTCATTATCCATGTCTGATGCAAGGCAGGGTAACAGTCTTTGGCACAAGCTTGGTCAGATTAAGTTCTATGGTACACATACTACATTGTGACAGCCTGAAAAAAATTAAAATCAAAAAGAAATTGTGATCCCTTTTATTATATATTGTATTTTTTTTTCATCCTTAGGTGCCGTATTAGTCGCATCATGCAAGGCTCTCGGGGTTATGCACTTCTTGTTGGAGTAGGTGGTAGTGGCAAACAAAGCTTGTCTAGACTGGCAGCGTACATCAGCTCTCTTGAAGTGTACCAGATCACACTGAGGAATGGTTATGGTATCCAAGACCTGAGGGTAAGCAGCTATCTGAGTTCCTGAGAATAATTACAGGAATTTATGGTTTGCAGAATTTGCAAAGGCACTTAGAAATAAAGATATGACCTAGTTTACTATTATAATTTATAGAGATACTGCATGGTTCTTCTTCATAACAGTCTCTCATGAACCATGATTACATTTTTATTGTAAGGCATTTTTCTGTGACCTTTGGAAGGGAGAAATTTCACAAGAAAATAAAAATTGCAAGCAAAACCAAATTTGCATTATACAGCAATTGATTTATAAATCGCTCTTTGTCAAGTCACAAAACCAAATAAAACATAGAGCACAATAAATACAACTGTCTGAAATCTTGTTAGGCAAATTTATTCAAATAAACTAGTTGGCAACTAGAAACCTTATTTATCCTGTTAAACATTCACAGAATATCTGTCTGAAAAACATGCAAGCATTTGCCTACAAAGGAAAAGCAAAACATTTTTATCAGATAAAATCTAAACTTGCAGTCTATATTGGTATATATATATCATTTTATGAACCAATGAGAAAAACATGCAAAGAATCGTTTTGTTCCATTATGGCTGTAAAACATCCAGATGTTAGGAATGCCCTAACCCTGACCTCAACACGCCCCCTTGTGATTTGGATGCGCTGCAGACGAATTGCGTAGATAAGCGTCTGCAAAAGAGGTTTTGAAAATACCAGTTGGGATGTTTTGAGAAGAAATTCGTCCAAATGCTGCTTTATGACACTTTTTGGACGTTCTTCTTTTTCAAAAATGAGCCACATAGAGGGGCATTTTCGAAAGAAACGTCCAAATTTTGATTTGGACATCCTTGCAAAATGTCCAAATTCAGGGGCAGGGAAAACCGTATTTTCGAAAAAAGATGGACGTCCATCTTTCGTTTCAAAAATACCGTCAGAGTTGTCCAGATCCTTAAATTTGGACGTCCCTAGATTTGGACATCACTAGATATGGACGTACCTGACTTTCGGCGATTTTCGAAACCAAAGACGTCCATGTCACAAACGTTCAAATGCAAGCCATTTGGAGGTGGGAGGAGCCAGCATTTGTAGTGCACTGGTCTCCCTGACATGCCAGGACACCAGCTGGGCACCCTAGGGGTCATTGCAGTGGACTTCATAAAATGCTCCCAGGAACATAGCTCCCTTACCTAGTGTGCTGAGCCCCCCAAAACCCTCCCAAAACCCACTACCCACAACTGTACACCACTACGGTAGTCCTTGCGGGTGAAGGGGGCACCTATATATGGGTACAGTGGATTTCTGGTGGGGTTTGGAGAGCTCGCTGTTTCCTCCACAAATGTAACAGGTAGAGGGGGGTATGGACCTGGGTCCTCCTGTCTGAAGTGCACTGCAGTACCCACTAAAACTGCTCCTGGGACCTGCATGCGCTGTCATGGACCTGAGTATGACATCTGAGGCTGGCAGAACATAATTTTAGAGATGTTTTTTTAGGGTGGGAGGGATTTAGTGACCACTGGGGGAGTAACAGGAGCTCATCCCCAATTCTCTCCGGTGGTCATCTGGTCATTTCGGGCACCTTTTTGTGCCTTATTCGTAATAAAAACACGTCCGGGTGAAAATGTCCAAGTGTTCGTCAGGGACGTCCTTGTTTTTTCGATTATGGGTCAAGGACGTCTAAGTGTTAGGTATGCCCAAGACCCACCTTCGCTACGTCTCCGACACGCCCCCTTGAAATTTGGACATCCTTGTGACGGATTGCAGTTGGAGACGTCCAAAATCGGGTTTCAATTGTACCGATTTGGACATCTCTGGGAGAAGGACATCCATCTTCCGATTTATGTTGAAAGCAGTGGCATAGCTACGTGGGGCCACGGGGGCCTGGGCCCCCGTAGATTTGGCCCTGGACCCCTCTGCCGCCGACCCTCTTGACCCCCCTCCCGCCGCCGACCCTCTCAACCCCCCCCCCCCTTCCACTGCCAACCCTCCCCCGCCGTCGTCACCGCCGTGGGCTACCTTTGCTGGTGGGGGAACTCAATGCCCACCAGCCGAGGTTCTCTTCTTCCTGCAAAGGCTTCGTTCTGTTTCTGACATCTTGCACGTTGTACGTGCAGGACGTCAGACTCACAGAAACAGAACAAAGCCATCTGGGGAGGGTTGATGGCGGGAGGGGGGTCAAGAGGGTCGTCGGTGGGAGGGGGGTCGAGAGGGTTGTTGGCAGGGGGGTCGTCAAAGTTGGTGGCGGCGGGGGGGGGGGGGGCAGCCATGGCGGGGAGGTCAGCGGCGCCGGGTGGGGGGCTAAAATGTGCCCCCTCACCTCGGGATCTAGACCCCCCCCCCCCCCCGCCGAAGTCTAGCTACACCCCTAGTCGAACAATGGACGTCCTTTTCTTTCGAAAATGAGCCCGATAGTCTCACAGGGTATGAGACAAATTCAGAAAATAAGTTGACATTGGATCATCCATTATCTCATAAGTAGTTGGGTCTGATTTAGTGCAGCTTCAGAAGCTGAAATAGCTTCATAGGTTTTTTTTTTGTTTGTTTGATTTTTAGTTGTCTGAAGCTGTGATATGTTTAAATGTATTTGCTTACAAGTGCTATCCTCTATTCAAAGGTATGCAAAAGGCTGCAAGAACAAATCTCTAAATGGGAGGAGCCAGCATTCATAGTGTACTGGTACCCCTCACATGCCAGGACACCAAGCGTGCACTGCAGTGGACTTCAGAAATTGCTCCCAGATGCTCCCTTACCTTGGGTGCTGAGCCCCCCAACCCCCCCCCCCCCCCAAAAGCCCACTCCCCACAACTGTACAACACTACCATAGCCAGTGGTGTGCTGGTAAATTTTTAAGAACAGGCTCTATCCCGGGTCCACCACTGCGCCCCCCCGCCCCCTCCCCCATCCACCTCTGCACCCATCCACCTCTGCGCCCCCCAAAAATTGCAGAGCTGGCTATAACCGGGGGGGGGGGGGGGGGGGGGCAATGCATTACTCTCTCCAGGAAAAATAAATTAAATGATCCCAAGGTCCAATCTAATTCATGTTTAATATGGGATATAATGCCATAAATAAGTAAATAAATATAAACTTTTAACGTTCAGCACCTGATTCTCAAAGTGGACATATTCCAAACACTATAATGAAAATAGAAAATTTTTTTCTACCTTTGTTGTCTGGTGACTTTGTTTCTCTGATCATGCTGGCCCAGTATCTGATTCTGCTGCTCTCTATCTGTTCCCTTGACTCCGTTTCCAGGGCTTCCTTTCCATTTATTTCTTTTCTTACCTCCTTTCTTCTTCATTTCTGGTCCTCCGCAGACTTGACTGTACAGTGGATCCAGCTTCTGCCTATTTTCTCCATCCATGTGCAGTTTCTCTCCTCACTTCCTTTTCCCTCATCTAATCTCCTTCCTCTATCTTCCCTCCATGTCCAGCATTTCTTCTCTCTCCCTTGTCCCTTCCCTCCCCTCCATCCATATCCAGAATTTCTCTTGCCCTCCCCTCCATCCATGTCCTGAAACTCTCCTCTCTCCCCTGCCCCCCTCTATCCATCCATACTCAGCAATTGTCTTCTCTCCCCTGCCCCCTCTACCCATCCCTGCCCAGCAATTCTCTTCTCTCCCCTGCCCCCCTCAATCCATTCATGCCCAGCAATTCTCTTCTCTCCCCTGCCCTCCATGCCCAGCAATTGGCTTCTCTCTCCTGCCCCCTCTACCCATCCCTGCCCAGCAATTGGCTTCTCTCCCTTGCCCCCTCTACCCATCCCTACCCAGCAATTGGCTTCTCTCCCCTGCCCCCCTCTACCCATCCTTGCCCAGCAATTAGCTTCTCTCCCCTGCCCCCCTCTACCCATCCCTGCCCAGCAATTGGCTTCTCTCCCCTGCCCCCCTCTACCCATCCCTGCCCAGCAATTCTCCTCCCTCCTTCCCTCCCCTCCCGCTCCCAAACATGTGCAGTTTATTCGTCGTGCCCTTAGTCCCGCCTTCTGACGTATGACGTCAGAAGGCGGGACTAAGGGCACAAACGAACGCATCGAAGCAAACAGGGAGGGAAGGCTGGAGACGCAGCAGGGCTTAAATAAGGCGGCGCTTCAACGGAGAGGTACTAAACAAGATGGATAGGAGCGGGAGGGGACGGTGGGGGGCGAAGGAAAATCGCTGCACATGTTTGTGAGAGGGAGGGGAGGTAAGCACGGCGCCCTCCTGCCATGCTTACCTCTGTAATGGAGCCGGCTCGCCCCAAACAACAACCGACTTGCAAGAGCTGTCAAAAATTAACAAGCGGCTCTTGCGAGCCGAACAGAACCGGCTCCAGCACACCACTGACCATAGCCCTAAGGGGTGAAGGGGGCACCTACATGTGGGTACAGTGGGTTTCTGGTGGGTTTTGAAGGGCTCACATTTACCACCACAAGTGTAACGGGTAGGGGGGGGATGGGTTTGAGTCCGCCTGCTTCAAGTGGACTGCACCCACTAAAACTGCTCCAAGAACCTGCATACTGCTGTCAAGGAGCTGGGTATGACATTTGAGGCTGGCATAGAGGCTGGGAAAAAATACTTTTAAAGTTTTTTGGGGGGTGGGAGGGGGTTAGTGACCACTGGGGGAGTAAGGGGAGGTCATCCCTGATTCCCTCCTGTGGTCATCTGGTCAGTTCGGGCACCTTTTTGAGGCTTGGTCGCAAGAAAAAATGGACCAAGTAAAGTTGGCCAAGTGCTCGTCAGGGACGCCCTTCTTTTTTCCATTATCGGCCTAGGACACCCATGTGATAAGCACGCCCCACTCCCACCTTCGCTATGCTTCCGACACCCCCCCCCCCCCCCCGGGGACTTTGGTCGCCCCGCGATGGAAAGCAGTTGGGGACGCCCAAAATTGGCTTTCGATTATGCTGATTTGGGCGACCCTGGGAGAAGGACGCCCATCTCCCGATTTGTGTCGAAAGATGGGTGACTTTTTCTTTCGAAAATAAGCCTGAAAGTCAACATGGCTTTAGTGAAGGAAAATCTTGCCTCACCAATCTACTACATTTCTTTGAAGGGATGAACAAACATGTGGATAAAGGTGAGCCAGTTGATATTGTGTATCTGGATTTTCAGAAGGCGTTTGACAAAGTACCTCATGAAAGACTACAGAGGAATTTGGAAAGTCATGGGATAGGAGGTAGTGTTCTATTGTGGATTAAAAACTGGTTAAAAGATAGAAAACAGAGAGTAGGGTTAAATAGTATTCTCAACGGAGAAGGGTAGTTAGTGGGGTTCCCCAGGGGTCTGTGCTGGGACCGCTGCTTTTTAATATATTTATAAATGACCTAGAGATGGGAGTAACTAGTGAGGTATTTAAGTTTGCTGATAACACAAAGTTATTCAAAGTCATTAAATCGCGGGAGGATTATGAAAAATTACAAGAGGACCTTATGAGACTGGGAGACTGGCAGATGACGTTTAATGTGAGCAAGTGCAAAGTGATGCATGTGGGAAAGAGGAACCCGAATTATAGCTACGTCATGAAAGGTTCCACGTTAGGAGTCACAAACCAAGAAAGGGATCTAGGTGTCGTCGTCGATGATACGTTGAAACCTTCTGCTCAGTGTGCTGCTGCAGCTAGGAAAGCAAATAGAGTGTTAGGTATTATTAGGAAAGGAACGGAAAACAAAAATGAGGATGTTATAATGCCTTTGTATCGCTCCATGGTGCGACCGCACCTCGAATATTGTGTTCAATTCTGATCGCCGCATCTCAAAAAAGATATAGTGGAATTAGAAAAGGTGCAGAGAAGGGCGACGAAAATGATAAAGGGGATGGGACGACTTCCCTATGAGGAAAGGCTAAAGCGGCTAGGGCTCTTCAGCTTGGAGAGAAGGCGGCTGAGGGGAGATATGATAGAGGTCTATAAAATAATGAGTGGAGTTGAACAGGTAGATGTGAAGCGTCTGTTAACACTTTCCAAAAATACTAGGACTAGGGGGCATGCGATGAAGCTACAATGTAGTAAATTTAAAACGAATCGGACAAAATGTTTCTTCACTCAACGTGTAATTAAACTCTGGAATTCATTGCCAGAGAATGTGGTAAAGGCAGTTAGCTTAGCGGAGTTTTAATAAGGTTTTGACGGCTTCCTAAGGGAAAAAAGTCCATAGACCATTATTGAATGGACTTGGGGAAAATCTACTATTTCTGGGATAAGCAGTATAAAATGTTTTGTACTTTTTTGGGATCTTGCCAGGTGGTTGTGACCTGGATTAGCCACTGTTGGAAACAGGATGCTGGGCTTGATGGACCTTTGGTCTTTCCCAGTATGGCAATACTTATGTACTTATATGTACTTATGTAAGGTGCTTGGTCTGGGCATGTTTTAGGCAGCTCTAGGGTGTGCCTAGAAGATACACATTTATTTCCTATTTTAGAAGGGGGAATACATGTCATTGACCTCACAGATCGACCTCAGGATTTCCACCTATATCAAGCACTTTCAGGATTTGGCAAACAATACTGATTGAGCAGCACTCCATTGGAGGGATTAGAGGAAGTTGCCCCCTTAATATCCCAGAAGGCAAAAGTAGAGACTAATAGACGATTCACCACTGGAGACGTGAGTCCAACAGTCTTTATTATATCAGAGATAACGACCCGACACAGGCCGTGTTTCAACGCTAAAAAGCGTCTGCATCAGGGGTCAATAAATACACCAAGTAATGAATGCAAAACGAAGAGTCCTACTTGTATATGTGTTGTCAACTCACTGATCACGTAGCACCAAACAGAATATGCTGGATACAAACTGTTCTATATTTTGGATTTTGGTATCCACCCTTAATATCCCAGTTATTTTTCTCCCTCCCCCCCACAAAAAAAAGCCAAACTGGCAAGTGATACTGGTCTTTGTGGCACTGTTGGGAAACATTGGGTGGAAAGGAACCAGTATCAAGTAATCAGTCACCACATCAAGGTAAGATGCTCCAAAAGAAACCTTTATTATGACCCAACACGGTCCGTGTTTCAGCTAAAACGCCTTCCTCAGGGCTCTACAAAACTGTAAACATATAAAAACACTTTTAAAAACATATAACCAATCATGCAGTGGAGGAGTAGCCTAGTGGTTAGGGTGGTGGACTTTGGTTCTGAGGAACTGAGTTCGATTCCCACTTCAGGCACAGCAGCGCCTTGTGACTCTGGGCAAGTCACTTAACCCTCCATTGCCCCATGTAAACCGCATTGAACCTGCCATGAGTGGGAAAGCGCGGGGTACAAATGTAATAAATAAAAAAATAAAAATCTATATAATTTTTTAAAAACATACATTTATTCTAAAAATTAATATATTTAATAACTATACTAAAAACATCACAGATTAGATAACCGAAATCTCAATCATGCAAGTACCAGAGGGATAAAGAATATATATATAATACATGCACATACACATACATATACACACATCCATCAATATAATCATCACCAACTATAAAATTTCAAAATTTTATGTTCAGAACAATACTATGAAATATACCGTATTTTTCGGACTATAAGACGCACTTTTTCCCCCCAAAATTTGGGAGGAAAATGGGGGGTGCGTCTTATAGTCCGAAGGTAGCGAGGTCTGAGTTCGGGATCGCCCTCCCCCCGAGTTCGGGATCGCCCTCCCCTACTTACGTCACGCGATGTTCCCTGGTGGTCTAGTGACGTCGGGGCAGGAAAGAGCCCCCTCTTTCCTGCCCAGCGCGCTGCTCTCCGTCCTCCTGTATGCTGCCTGACGGCCTTGGCGAGATTCAAAATGGCCGCCGAGACTTCAATTCTCGGCGGCCATTTTGAATCTCGCCGAGACTGTCAGGCAGCATACAGGAGGACGGAGAGCAGCGCGCTGGGCAGGAAAGAGGGGGCTCTTTCCTGCCCCGACGTCACTAGACCACCAGGGAACATCGCGTGACGTGAGTAGGGGAGGGCGATCCCGAACTCGGACAAGATGCACCGGAGCACCTAGGTTTTAGAGGAGGGAAAAAGGAAAATTTTTTTTTTCCTATTTCCCTCCTCTAAAACCTAGGTGCGTCTTATGGTCCGGTGCGTCTTATAGTCCGAAAAATACGGTAAATAGCTTAACATGGAGAAATATAAAATCAAAATAAAAATAAAAAGGTCAAAAATAAAAATCATATACATTACAACAATTCTTTAAGAGTTTATATTCAAAACAATATGTTGAAAGGCTTGACACGGAACAAATAAAGAATATACATTGCAACAATGTTTAACCAATATGTACCCAATCATAAACCCGCATCCAAAGGACACCACTAATGCAATGTATTTCACCAAATGGGATTAAATAAATTATTTTATTTACAAAATTAGATGAATGTTATGATATCACATATATCTTTAATGGATGATAAAATATTAGAAAATAAAGAAAAAATGATAAAATGAAAAAAAACCTAACAATCGATGAGTGCTCAATTTCGTATCGATTGATGGAGCATTTAAAGTATCTGTTAAAAAAAATTAAAATGTGAATAAACTGTATATAAGAATTTTTTTTGTGATCTACAAGGAACAGAAATATATAAATCTATGTATATGAAATACCTTTTTTAAAAATTTTATTTTATTTTCTAATATTTTATCATCCATTAAAGATATATGTGATATCATAACATTCATCTAATTTTGTTTATTTGTTCCGTGTCAAGCCTTTCAACATATTGTTTTGAATATAAACTCTTAAAGAATTGTTGTAATGTATATGATTTTTATTTTTGACCTTTTTATTTTTATTTTATATTTCTCCATGTTAAGCTATTTATATTTCATTGTACTGTTTTGAACATTAAATTTTGAAATTTTATAGTTGGTGATGATTATATTGATGGATGTGTATGTATGTATATGTGTATGTGCATATATATACATGCATATATATATACATATATATATATTCTTTATCCCTCTGGTACTTGCATGATTGAGATTTCGGTTATCTAATCTGTGATGTTTTTAGTATAGTTATTAAATGTATTAATTTTTAGAATAAATGTATGCTTTTAAAAAATTATATAGATGATTGGTGATATGTTTTTAAAAGTGTTTTTATATGTTTACAGTTTTGTAGACCCCTGAGGAAGGCGTTTTAGCCGAAACACGGACCGTGTTGGGTCATAATAAAGGTTTCTTTTTGAGCATCTTACCTTGATGTGGTGACTGATTACTTGATACTGGTTCCTTTCCACCCAATTTTTGTTTGTGTTCCGTTTCTGTGGAAGGTGTGAACCCCATCTGGCTGTGTGACTGTTGAGAAATACACATTTATATTTCTAAAACAGCAAAGATAAACTTGTGTTTAGGATTCAATTTGCCACCTCCACATTTACTTCATTGATTATATTTATACTTACATTAGATCATATGTTATGCATTTATAACCCACCTTCTCCCTGGTAAGGTCCAAGGCAAAATGACAATTTAAAAATCCAGTGAATAGCACTAGGAATGATACACTACCTTACAAATACAGCAATCACAAAATAGAAAGGTCACTATCCAGCTTATTTTCGAAGGAGATCGCCGGCCATCTTCCGACACAAATCGGGAGATGGCCAGCGATCTCCTGAAGTCGGCCAAATCGGTATAATCGAAAGCCAATTTTGGCTGGCTTCAACTGCTTTCCATC
Organism: Microcaecilia unicolor; assembly: GCF_901765095.1. NCBI lineage: Eukaryota > Metazoa > Chordata > Amphibia > Gymnophiona > Siphonopidae > Microcaecilia > Microcaecilia unicolor. The sequence continues at coordinate 160,561,455 of NC_044031.1, forward strand.
GCGGAGCCAGCCAAACTTCAAGGGGGCGTGTCGTTAGGGTAGTGAAGGCGGGACGGGGGCATGCTCACGAGATGGCCGTCCTCGCCCGATAATGGAAAAAAGAAAGCCAGCCTTGATGAGCATTTCGCCGGCTTTACTTGGTCCCTTTTTTTCACGACCAAGCTTCAAAAAGGAGCCCCAACTGACGAAATGACCACCAGAGGGAATCGGGGATGACCTCCCCTTACTCCCCCAGTGGTCACCAACCCCCTCCCACACACAAAAAAAATATGCCAGCCTCAAATGTCATACCCAGCTCCCTGACAGCAGTATGCAGGTCCCTGGAGCAGTTTTAGTGGGTGCAGTGCACTTCAGGCAGGTGGACCTAGGACCATCCCCCCCACCCACCTGTTACACTTGCGGTGGTAAATATTTAACTCTCCAACCCCCCCTCAAAACCCACTGTACCCACATCTAGGTGCCCCCCTTCATCCCTAAGGGCTGTGGTAGTGGTGTACTATTGTGGGGAGTGGGTTTTGGGGGGATTTGGGGGGCTCAGCACACAAGGTAAGGGAGCTATGCACCTGGGAGCTATTTTTGAAGTCTATTGCAGTGCCCCCTAGGGTGCTCGGTTGGCGGCCTGGCATGTAGTGCACTACAAATGCTGGCCCCTCCCATGACCAAGTAGCTTGTAGATGGCCGGCTTCGGTTTCCATTATGGGCGAAAACTGAAGCCGGCCATCTCAAACCCAGCCATCTCAACATTTATGTCGAGATTTGGCCGGCGTCAACCGTATTATCGAAAATACGGCCATCTTTTTCGAAAATACAGTTGGCTCCACCTATTTATGGAGTCGGCCCCGGAGATGGCTGCCCATAGAGATGGCCAGCCCCGTTCGATTATGCCCCTCCACGGGGCTCTTTTTCGAAAGAGAAGAGCATCCAAAAAGTGGCATAAACTGGCAGATGGACATTTTTCTCATAAAAATGTCAAAATCGCTATTTTCAAACCTCATTTTTTAGACGTTTTTCTATGCTGTTTCTCTGCAGTGTATAAAAGAAATCTTGGTTAACTTGGTAGATGTAGCGAGTCAAATTGACAAGCTAAAAAGTGATAAAACACCTGTGCCAGATGGTAAACACCCCAGGTTATTGAAAGAACTCAGGGCCCCTTTTACAAAGCGGCAGTAAGCCCAACGTGGGCTTGCCACTCACTAAACAGGAAGTACTGCTGGTTACAGCCAGGTTAGCGCGGGAGCCCTTAACCGCCACCTCAATGAGTGGCGGTTAGGGCTCCCCCCTGAAATGGCCACACTGCAAGTGCTTTACTTGCCGCATGGCCATTTCCCGCCAAAAAGAAAGACCTACCCTTTTACCCATTGCGGTAAAAGAGGACCTCGGTGCACATGAAAAACACATGCAGCCAGCTCAAAACCCCCTTTTTTCTTTGGCTTGGTAAAAGGGGCCCTCAAACATGAAATTGCTGATCATCTGCTAGTGATGTGTAACCTGTCGTTGAAGTCGTCTGTAGTACCTGAAGGCTGGAGGGTAGCCAATGTGATCCAGGAAATTACAGATCGGTATGCCTGACTTCAGTGCCAGGCAAAATAGTGGAAACTATTATAAAGAATAAAATTACAGAACTCGTAGACAAATATGGTTTAATAGGACAGAGTCGGTATAGATTCAGACAACCGAGGTCTTGCTTCACCAATTTGTTTCATTTCTTTGAAGGCGTGAATAAACATGTTGATAAAGATGAGCTGGTTGAAGTAGTGTATCTAGATTTTCAGAAAGCTTTTGACAAAGTACCTCATGAGAGACTCCTGAGAAAATTAAGGAGTCAATGTCCTGTGCATTAAAAATTGGTTATTGGACAGAAAACAGAAGATAGGGTTAAATTGCCATTTTCTCAATGGAGGATGGAGAATAGTGGAGTGCCACAGAGTTTAGTACTGGGTCCGGTGCTATTTAACATATTTATAAATGATCTAGAAATCGGAACTACGAGTGAGGTGATTAAATTTGCAGATGACATGAAACTATTCAAAGTTGTTAAAACTCATGTGGATTGTGAAAAATTGTAGGAAGACCTTAGGAAACTGGAAGACTGGTCATCCAAATGGCAGATGAAATTTAATGCAAAATGGTGCACATTGGGAACAATGAACTTACTAGAGCTTCAGGAAATTTAGAATGCTGTAAAAGCCGTCAGAGATTGGTTGTCCAACATAATTATCCTAGTCCAAATGATTGATCAAATAGCTATGTTTTTACTGAATAAACAGAAAAGAACCATCAGGATGTGGAACTGGGCCATCTTATCTGAGATGATACTCAGGGCTACATATCTAGCAGAAAAGGGCAACATCTTTATGGACAAATTGAATCAAGTCCTCCAACAACATGAGTGGTCCTGAATAGAGGGATGACAAACATGATATTTAATGATTAAGGAATATCCATGGTATATCTGTTTGCATCTCCATTGACCTGGAAATTTTCCCAGTTCTGGTTGACAACAGGAGCATGATAACTAGCCTTAGATACCTTCCTCATAGACTTGGGGGCCTTTTGTATTCCTTTAATAGCTGATTTATCTAAAACTCAGAAAATAATGGGAAGCTGTAGTTCTCATAGCTTTATATTGTCCAAGACAGCTCTGGTTCCTGCTCCTGTGCAGGTTATCCATCAGGAAATCAGGGACTTCCCCAACCTTAACCACATAAAATAAAGGAAGTCTGTAGCATCCCAACATCAGTTCCTAGGACCTTAAAGCCAGGATATTTAGAGGGTAACATGTAGTTCACAGAATGCTTCACTATTGTCACCTTTTACTGTTATCTTGCAGAATTACGTATGAAGCTTGTATATTTAATCAGTACAAGAAAAGAATATTTATTTATTTAGATTTTGCTCACACCTTTTTCCAGTAGTAGCTCAAGGTGAGTTACATTCAGGTACACTGGCTATTTCTCTGTCCCAGGAGGGTTCACAATCTAAGTTTGTACCTGAGGCAGTGGAGGGTTAAGTGACTTGCCCAAGATCACAATGAGTAGCAGTGGGATTTGAACTGGCCACCTCTGGCTTGCAGGACCGGTGCTCTAACCACTAGGCAACTCCTCTACTCCATGATAGTATGATACTGTTGTATGTCTGCAATACCTGGTGCTTATAAAAGTGATAAAATAAGAGCTTCTGTAGGAGCCCCTTGGCACAGCTTTATTATATATCAGTTTTCAGTAGGTTAGGTAGAGATGATTTAGGAAGGTCATTGATTATATATGCCTGTTTGCCTTTCTGATACACTTCTATTCCAAATACTAGGTTTTCTTCATTGCAGCTAAAAATCAAAATGCAAAGATGCATTGAACAAAGTAGATATAAATAGAATGAGGCAGATAGAAACAGCTATATAAAGTTGCATATTGTTTTATTTTCTCTGCATAAACATTTTAACAAAATATGAATGATCACCTTCTTTTCTTACAGTCTGATCTTGCCAATCTGTACATCAAGACTGGAGCCAAGAACATGCCCACTGTGTTTTTGCTGACAGATGCCCAGGTTCCAGATGAGCGCTTTCTCGTGCTGATTAATGACTTGTTGGCATCAGGTGATTAGATCAACACATTTCTTGAAAGATCTTTCCCAGTGACAAATTATCTGTGGTTACAGTGAACTTTAAAAGGGATAATTTGTCTTTGAGATGTTTGCTTCGACAAATTGTTAAAAAAGGCCTGACTAACCTGAACCATATTTCACATATTCTCTGGGAAGAAGTGTTGACCTTTAAAGAGGCTGTTAAGCCTACACATGGCTCAGCCATAGAGTTGCAATGCTGCAAATGACAGACTCAAGTTTGAATTTGCTGTTTGATTGGTCTGTTAGGATCTGTTGATTGGGGAAGAAGAGTACCCCTACCAATCCTGTAGTGTCTCCTGTTAGTTATAGGATGATATGAGAACCGGTTTGCTTAGAAGAAAATGTACTTGAATCCTTGGAGCCAGCAAGGGTAACTTGAGACATCTGGAGTGTATGTAATAGAGTGAAAAAAAAGGGGGGTGCATTCAAAATCAAAGAATATTTAAGCAAGAGGAAATAAAATAATTTTTGTAGTTGTATAAGGGGCAAATTGTTTACATTTCCATTCCAATTGCATACCTAAATGTACAGAATACTGATGTTTCCTGCCTAAGTATACACTTACCTTTGAAAATGCCTATAGGGCACCTAATTGGTATTCTGCAAATGTGTGCACAAATGGCATAGTGCTTATTTGTAAGGAGCATTCACATGGGTGAGGCCATAGGTAGGGCTGACATTTAAGCTGACAACTTACAGAATACTGTTAGCTGCATTTGTGCCCGCTACATATAGATGCCCCCATTTACATCAGCTCTATGGCAGGTGTAAATGAGGGCACACAAATCTAGAAACGTAGATACCGGATTTATACTAGTGTTCTAAAAAGACATGTGGAGGGGCATAATCGAATGTGAACGCCCATCTCCATGGGCATCTGTGTCCGAGAACGGGTACGTGAAGGGACAGGACAGACCATATAATACGGTTTGTGCCGGGCAAATGCATCGGATGTGTGCGGATTTGAGCTGGGCGTTTTCGTTTTTCAGCGATATTGGAAACCGAAGGCGCCCAGCTCAAAAACGAACAAATACAAGGCGTTTTGTCGTGGGAGGGGCCCAGGATTCGTAGTGCACTGGTCCCCCTCACATGCCAGGACACCAACCGGGCACCCTAGGGGGCACTTGTAACAATTTTTTAAAAAGTAAAATACCTCCCAAGTCCATAGCTCCCTTCCTTTGGGTGCTGAGCCCCTCAAATCCTCCCCAAAACCCACTGCCCACAACTTTACACCATTACCATAGCCCTTATGGCCGAAGGGGGGCACCTAGATGTGGGTACAGTGGGTTTTGGGGGGGGGGGTTTGCAGCGCTCCCATTTACCACCTCAAGTGTAACAGGTAGAGGGGGATAGGCCTGGGCCCACCTGGGTGAAGTGCACTGCACCCACTAACAGCTGCTCCAGGGATTTGCATACTGCTGTGATGGAGCTGGGTATGACATTTGAGGCTGGCATACAGGCTGGCAAAAAAAAAAGTTTTTTAAGTTCTTTTTTTTTTGGTGGGAGGGGGTTAGTGACCACTGGGGGAGTCAGGGGAGGTCATCCCCGATTCCCTCCGGTGGTCATCTGGACATTTGGGGTACTTTTTGGGGACTTGTTCGTGAGAAAAAAGGGTCCAGAAAAAGTGACCAAACTTCTCACTAAAAACGCCTTTCTTTTTTCCATTATCGGCCGAGGGCGCTCATCTCTGCTCAGCCGATAAACACGCCCCAGTCCCGCCTTCACCACACCTCCAACATGCCCCCATCAACTTTGTTCGTTCCAGCGACAGATTGCAGTTGGAGGCGCCCAAAATCGGCTTTCAATTATACCGATTTGGGCACCCACCGAAGAAAGGCGCCCATCTCCCGATTTGGATTGAAATATGGGTGCCCATCACTTTCGAAAATAAGGCCGATGGGCACCCAAGTGTCCATAAGAATAGCCATACTGGTTCAGACCAGTGGTCCATCTAGCCCAGTATCCTGTTACCAACAGTGGCCAAACCCAGTCAGAAATATCTGGCAGAAACCCAAATAGTAGCAGCATTCCATATTATCAATCCAAGTGCAAGCAGTAGCATCCCCATGTCTGTCTCAATAGCAGACTATGGACTTTTCCTCCAGGAACCTGTCCAAACCTTTTTTAAAGCCAGATACACTAACTGCTCTTACAACATCCTCCAGCAATGAGTTCTAGAGCAGAAAAGAATATTACCCCGCATTACTGGAGCACCTAAATGGAGGTGCCCTGTTGAAGAATTGCCCCCATAATGTTTTGCAATATTCTGTTAATTCAGGGGCCCTTTTAGAAAGCTGCATTAGGTGCTAAAGTGTGCCTAATGCAGCAAAGATGGACCACTGTGGGATGTGCTACAGCGTCTCGTGGAAGTCTTTGAACGTGTGTCTGCTAGTCATGTGCTAAATAATTTTAGGTATTTTTTTTTTCAAGGGGGCCCGTCAGGGCTGGAGAGTGGACATTTCTGCACTAACTAGTTAGTGTATCTACATTACTGTGCACTAACTGGTTAGTATATGGATAACGCAGGAGCCCTTACCACCTACAAAACTGGAGGTGGTAAGTGTTCCTGTGGTAATTTATAAAAATGGCCGCACACTAATGGCAACAATAGTGTATGGCCATTAATAAAAATAATAGAAAATCAGGGTTTTTATGGCCACAGTAAAATGGTCCTACTGCATGTGGAAAAACTGCATAAGGACACACTAAGACCTATTTTTACCACAGTTTAGTGAAAGAACCCCCTAAGTTTGTTTGGATGATTGTTTTGTATAGCTTTTATAATCAGCCATTTGAATAAATGCAAAGGCCTCTGTTCCTCAGAATTTACAGGTGTGCAACATACATATCACTGGAGCTGGCCAGCATATCTTTTTTACACCATGAACAGAAATGCTAAATGCTGAGTATCTCTAGATGAGCATTTCTTTGTTTACTGTGTAAACTGTAAAAAGAGATCTCGTGACAAAATAAAGTGTAACCCTAAATGTACAACACAGTTCTCTATCAAAAAACACACTGCCGTACCTTCAGACATAACTTCACCCACAATGGACCACAAACTACTGCAGAACAGAGAGTGTATCAATACAACGTACTAGATACAATTCAGAATCACCAACAATATTACTTGGCATCCAAAAAGCTGCATAAATCAGAGATCTCATCCCATAGAATATGCTAGAAAATGTTAAAAATAAGATGGCAATGTACTGAATTTCTAATGGAGATTCAGGTACTTGAAATGTTCTTAGAAGAAGGTGCAATAAACAGTGCCCTAAAAGCAGATAGATAAAAATATCAGCTGCCATATTGTTTGGGCCTCTTTCCCACCCATTCCTTCTGATTTACAAAATTTATACAGGCAATATAATAGCAGATTGATCTTAAAATGCTAAATGTTCCATTCTCAGGTTATGGGAATTCACACTCAAACCCAGAAAATAAGAATATTATAAAAATGACAGTGGGACTGTTGCAGAAAACTACCACGAGCCAAACCATGCACTTACAATGGGGTTTACTTGCAAATTACTGGCAGAGCAATGCAAAAAGAGGTTGAGTGTGGTGGTTAACTTTCATGGTAAACATGGTCTCAGACTACAGTAAAATGAATGGCAAATGAGATTACCAATTCCCCAGCAATGCAGAGAGAAAAAAAGGCTCATGACATGCGCACAACACAAGAAATGTTTCACAAGGTCCAGGGCAGCGTAGAAAGGTTGGTTAAGAGGAATGGGTGTCTAGTGGCACCCCATCTCTTTCACTGGCCTGACTCCTCTGCCCCTAATAGCTTTCTGCATCCATTTCTGGTGTCTGATGGCCCTCCACCCTCCCTCTTTGACACAACCATCTTCCCTCAAAATTAAAATATAAAAATCCATATTAGTCTAGTGGTCCCTTCCCCCGCCTGACCCAACCCCCTTCCCCCAACTTAAAACAATTAAATCCCTGGTGTCTAGGTTTCCATCTTTCCACGTCTTGACCCCCCCCCCCCCCCCAAGACCTCTGAAGTTCCCTCTGCCTTAGCAGAGGCAGGAGTGGCAGCACCTGACCCATCACATTGTCCCTGTAATGCAGTGGGTGGGGTCAGTATGCCAAATAAGGGAATTGTTTTCCTTTATTTGATAATCTATTTCACTCTCTTTCTTCTTTCAATATAAGACTGAAAATTCCTCTTATTGTGTTGATGATGCACACAGTTTGTATTGGTTTCAGATACCTTGTATGAAATGCAATCAACTATAAAAAAAAATCTGCTTTAAAAAAAAACACATCATAGATTAAATTATACTTTTGGATTATATTTTGCAAACATAAAACAGAATGTTTTTGTTTCCTTTTTCTCATCTCTGTTATTATTCTAGGAGAAGTTGCGGATCTGTTCAATGATGACGATATAGACAATATAATTTCCACTATACGAAGTGAGGTGCGGGGTCTTGGCATGAATGACACTAAGGAAAACTGCTGGAAGTTCTTTTTGGATAGAGTGCGACTTCAGCTTAAAGTAAGACAAAAATCTCAGTGATTGCTTTGTAAACTATAAGCAGATATATAATATGAATAACTGTAAGAAGGGTGTTTTATTGGGTGTAGATTTTGTTGTTATGAAAAGGGAAATAAAACGATAATACATTTATAGTTTGTATTTGTATGCATTATGTATCAGACATGACAGTAGAAATGATATACCATAGCATATGGACTGAACCTATTTACCAATGCAGACTTTTAAGGCAAGTGAGAAGTATGGCCAATCTTTTTGCAAAAATATGAGATTACAGCACAAACAGCAATTTTTTTCATAAAATGTTCAGTTTTCAGAATTTGTTCACAGAGATGAGGTCAATTTTCAGAATTATTTGCTTGGGTAAATGGTGATTTATTTATTTATTGACTACCCAAAGTGGTGTACAAAAGCATGAAAGTGAAAATAGTTGTTGGCCTTCTCCCCCCAAGGGAATGGAAAGCATGAGAAGTTATCTACAAAAAATAAAAACTTGGATTAATACTTGGCAGTTAGGCTTTAATGTGAAGAAATGTGGAGTGATGTATTTGGGGTGCAGAAATCCAAAGGAGCTGTATACATTAAGAAGTGAGAGATGTTTGGGCAATATATTTGGATTCCTACTTTCCCCCCACATCAGCGTCACCAATGTTTTATTCTAGTCTTTTTACCACTACCCCAAATTATTATGTACCAGCCATCCATAATTTGGAGTGATGAAAGACCAAGGCCACGTATGACAAAAGCAAATTTTTTATTACTTACCAAAGTACAGATACAATCAATAGTTTCTCATGGGAGGACAGCACTGCTATACATAGGTGTTATCTGTAACCGTCTCTCCAAAGTATTGTTCTGATTCAACTGCTTATATACCTTTATTTTTAACAACGCTTCACATATTTCAAAGTGATGTACATTGGGAAGAATGAACCAAATTATAGCTACATGATGCTAAGATCCATATTAAGAGTCACCACCAAGGAAAAGGATTTAGGTGTCATCGTTAGCAATTTATTAAAATCTTCTGCCCAGTGTTCATGTCGCATTTCAAGATGCGTGAGCTGGACCACGGTGGAACAGTACTGCCTGCCTGCCCAAGGGACAGACAGGCTGTAACAAGCGGTGGGCAAGTACATGCAGAAGGGATTGCTCCAGTAGAGGCGTCAAGGGAAGCAGGAGGCTGTACCCAGAATTGGAAGCTGAAACTGTGCTTGAAGCAGAAGCTGTGCTGGAGCTTGAACCAGGAATGGAAGCAGGAGCTGTGCTGGAGCTTGAACCAGGACTGGAAGCAGGAGCTGTGCTGGAACTGGAACCAGGACTGGAAGCAGGAGCTGTGCTGGAACTGGAACCAGGACTGGAAGCAGGAGCTGTGCTGGAACTGGAACCAGGACTAGAAGCAGGAGGTGTGCTGGAACTGAAACCAGGACTAGAGGTAGGAGCTGTGCTGGAAGCTGAGGCTATGTGGGAGCTGAAACCAGAACTGGAAGCAGGAACTGTGCTGGAGGCTGAGACTGTGCAGGAGCTGGAACCAGGACTAGAAGCAGAATCTGTGTTGGAACTGGAACCAGGGCAGGAAGCTGAAGCTTGTGCTGGAAGCTGGAACCAGGGCTGGAAGCTGAAGCTTGTGCGGAAACAATGGGCTGGAAGAAGACACTGTGCAGGACACTGGAACCAGGATGACCTGTTGCAAGACAAAGAGGTAGAGAGCAGTGACAGCAGAAGGCAGCCCAGGGTGATGTCAGCGAGGGGCAGTCCTGAGCAGTGTTAACTTGAATCCAGCCTCCCCCATACGAGCACATACAGCTGTTGGCAGGCTGGAGCAGGGCGCAGTGTGTGAAGCAGCAGGGTGTGTCACACAGTACCCCAACGCGAAGGGGGTACTGTGTTGACCGTGACAGTAACCCCTTCCTAAAGGGCCCCTCCTACCTGCTGTTGGTTTGGGACTATGGGGAAAGAGGCGATTAAATCTTCTAACTAGCAAGGGAGCATGAACACTAGATGCTGGTTCCCAAGAATTCTCTTCAGGCCCATAGCCTTTCCATTCAGTGAGATATTGAAGTCTGCCGTGGACCTTCCTAGAGTCCAAAATGTCCCGAACCTCATACAGATACTACAGAAGAATAAGCAGCATAAAATGTATTGTACTGTTTTGGGATCTTGTCAGGTACTTGTGACATAAGTACATAAGTACATAAGTAGTGCCATACTGGGAAAGACCAAAGGTCCATCTAGCCCAGCATCCTGTCACCGACAGTGGCCAATCCAGGTCAAGGGCACCTGGCACGCTCCCCAAACGTAAAAACATTCCAGACAAGTTATACCTAAAAATGCGGAATTTTTCCAAGTCCATTTAATAGCGGTCTATGGACTTGTCCTTTAGGAATCTATCTAACCCCTTTTTAAACTCCGTCAAGCTAACCGCCCGTACCACGTTCTCCGGCAACGAATTCCAGAGTCTAATTACACGTTGGGTGAAGAAAAATTTTCTCCGATTCGTTTTAAATTTACCACACTGTAGCTTCAACTCATGCCCTCTAGTCCTAGTATTTTTGGATAGCGTGAACAGTCGCTTCACATCCACCCGATCCATTCCACTCATTATTTTATACACTTCTATCATATCTCCCCTCAGCCGTCTCTTCTCCAAGCTGAAAAGCCCTAGCCTTCTCAGCCTCTCTTCGTAGGAAAGTCGTCCCATCCCCACTATCATTTTCGTCGCCCTTCGCTGTACCTTTTCCAATTCTACTATATCTTTTTTGAGATACGGAGACCAGTACTGAACACAATACTCCAGGTGCGGTCGCACCATGGAGCGATACAACGGCATTATAACATCCGCACACCTGGACTCCATACCCTTCCTAATAACACCCAACATTCTATTCGCTTTCCTAGCCGCAGCAGCACACTGAGCAGAAGGTTTCAGCGTATCATCGACGACGACACCCAGATCCCTTTCTTGATCCGTAACTCCTAACGCGGAACCTTGCAAGACGTAGCTATAATTCGGGTTCCTCTTACCCACATGCATCACTTTGCACTTGTCAACATTGAACTTCATCTGCCACTTGCACGCCCATTCTCCCAGTCTCACAAGGTCCTCCTGTAATCATTCACATTCCTCCTGCGACTTGACGACCCTGAATAATTTTGTGTCATTGGCCACTGTTGGAAACAGGATACTGGGCTTGTGTCATTGGCCACTGTTGGAAACAGGATACTGGGCTTGAAGGACCTTCAGTCTGACCCACTATGGAAACACTTATGTACTTAATGTATTTATATAAGGAATAGATGGCTTTTTCCTCAGATTCAGTATCACAGGCTTGAGGAGAGATACATGGAAGATATTCTGCATCCGTAATGTAGGTGGCAATCTTACTTGATATGGTCCAATAAACCTGGATGCAAACTTAGTAGGGGGAATTTTCATTCATAAATTTCGAGTGGATAGCCAAAGCAGATCTCCAGGCTGAAATCGAGGCGCAAGGCATCTCTTCTTATCAGCCTGCCTTTTGTAACATTCCGTCACTTGTGTCAAAAGTCTCTCTGTCTTCTTCCACTGTTCATGTAAAGATATGGTGGCTGCTTTGGCGGGCAATACCGCAACTGTATTAGCTATAGGCAGAGGTATCTTAGGGTGTCATCTAAAAACAACCTGGAATGGAAACATTCCGGAGGACTTGCTCACGTTATTATTATAGCTGAACTCAGCCCAGGGTAATAATTGAGACCAGTCATTTTTGCTGAACCAATATGTAGCTACGCAGGAAGGTCTTTAGGATCTGGTTCACTCGGTTCGGTTAGGTCATTGGTTTGCGGATGGTAGCCAGATGTAAAGTTCTGGGTAATATGCAGGGATTTACATAAACTCTGCCAAAACTTGGATGTAAACTGAACTCTACAGTCAGACGCAATAGATGCAGGTAACCCATGGAGACGAAAGATTTCCTTGAGAAAATGGTGTGCCAAACCCAGGTAATGGAATGAAATGTGGCAGCTTCGAGAATCGGTCAATGACCACCCAAATAGTGGAAAACCCAGCAGAATCAGGGAGTTATGAAATCCATAGCTATGTGGGTACAAGGTTTTTCAGGGATTGGGAGGGGTTGAAGAAGGCCCCAAGGCTGAGAGTGAGAGGGCATGTGGTGGACACAGACAGGACAAGAACCCACAAAATTGGCCACATCCTTCTTTATGCTTGGCCACCAGTATGTCCAAGAAATGAATTCCAGTGTCTTCTAAATACCGGGATGTCCAACCACCTCGGACTCATGTCCCCATATCAGCACCGTGTCCCGGTGGCACATGGGAACAACCGTCTTGCCAGGTGGAATCGGTGTAAATGTTGCAACAAGAATTTTAGCACGATCTATGACATACTGGAACTCAGGAGTCTCTTTGGAATGTGGAAATGACCGAGAGAGAGCGTCGGCCTGGAGATTCTTCTCAGCTGGGCGAAAGACAACCAGGAAATCAAAACAAACAGAGAACAAGGACCATTGAACCTGCTGGGGATTAAGCTATTGAGCTTCCTGTAAATAAAGTAGGTTCTTATGATCAAGGGATGTCTGGCTCCTTCGAGAAGATGATGCCACTCCTCCAAAGCCATCTTGATGGCCAATAGTTCCCGGTCACCTGTGGCATAGTTCTCCGTTGGGAAAAATTTCCTAGATAAGAAGGCACAAGGTAACATCTTACCCACTTTGTCGGCCTGAGAGAGAATAGCCCGGGCCTCGATGGAGGAAGCATCTACCTCCACATAGAAAGTCTTTTCAGGATCAGGATGCTGGAGTATAGGTGCTGAGGTAAAGGCATTCTTCAAATGCTTGAAGCGCTTCCTGGGGCCACTCCTGGGTATTAGCCTCCCTTTGGGTAAAGGCAGTGAACAGAGCCACTACTGAGGAGTAATTCTGGATAAATTGGTGATAATAATTAGCAAAGCCTAGGAAACGTTGCAGTGCTTTACACCTTTGGGGGCAAAGCCATTCACGGATACCAGACAGCTTGGCAGGATCCATCTTGAGGCCCTGATACGAAATAATAGAATCTGAAAAGGGGAGCTCCGTCTGCTCAAACGTGCACTTTTCCAGTTTCGTGTAAAGTTGGTTCTCCTACAAATGTTGCAGGACTAATTTCACTTGTTCATGATGTTGGACCAATGTCCTGAAGAATATCAGGATATCATCTAGGTAGACTAGAACACAGCTCTGTAAGAGGTTTTGGAAGATGTCATTTACAAAGTTCTGGAAGACAGCTGGGGCATTAGCCAGGTCAAATAACATAACCAAATATTCATAGTGGCCATCTCTCATATTGAAGGCAGTTTTCCATTCATCTCCCTCTTTAATACATATCAAGTTATATGCCCCTCTCAAGTCCAACTTGATAAAGACCTGGGCCCCCTGAAGATGGTCAAAAAGCTCAGAGATTAGCGGGAGTAGGTATCTGTTCTTCACCATGATGGCATTAAGTCCCCGGTAGTCAATTCATGGGCAAATGATGCCATCTTTTTTCCCCACAAAGAAAAATCCTGCTCCAGCCGGTGAGGTAGAAGGGCGAATAAACCCTTTCTTTAAATTCTCTGCAATATAATCCAACATGACCTGAGTCTCTGGGACAGAAAGAGGATAAACCCTTCCTTGAGGTGGCATCTTGCCTGGGAGGAGATCAATAGGGCAATCATACTCCCAGTGAGGAGGGAGCTCTTCAGAGTGTTTCTTGGAAAATACATCAGCATAGGCTGTGTATGCTGATGGGAGCATACCTGAGCAACTTATGTCAGTCATGGCTAGAGTAACAGTGGGAGGTACAGTATCTAAGCAGCGTTGGTGACGGGTAGCACTCCATGCAGTCAGTTCCACATTCTCCCAGCCTATACTAGGACAGTGCTTCTTGACCTAAGACAATGGTATTGACAGAGGTCTGAAGGACATTGAAAATGATGGCCTCTTTGTGAAAAGCCCCGTTTCTCAGGTGTGGGGGGGGGGGGGGGCACAGTTTTGGATCTGAGATGCCCCTGGATGTTCCTGTAGATGGAGGAAACCGAAATGGCCTTAGTTTATTCTTGAGTGGGAATCTTGAAATGATGCACTAGAGCTTCATCAATAAGGTTCCCACTGGCTCCTGAGTCAGTAAAGGCCTCAGTGCTCTTGACCTCCTGACCCAGGTCCAATGATGCCAGGACCAGAAATTGAGTGCAGGGAAGCCTGGAGAGCGGATTTAGTGCTGTTTCCCCAGCTAGGGCTAGGCCTGAAAGTTTCCCAACTTCTTGGGGCATTTGAGGGCGTAGTGACCCTTCTCTCCACAATATAAACACAGATTCAAGGTTTGGTGTTGATGCCTCTCTTGCTCCGAAATAGGAGAGTGGCCCACTTGCATAGGTTCTTTGGGATCTGGTGATACAGAGTCTTTGGAAGAGTGTGAGGGCTGTTGGGAACCAGGCCCCACCAAACCATCTGGCTGTGCATTGGTAGAGCCTTTTCTAAAATACTGATGGAATACAGAGAATGGAGAGATTGGAATTGAGATGTCTCAACCTAGACATCTCAATTCCAATCTCTCCATTCTCTGTAAAAGGGCCTTATAGGCACCTATGTGCTTTTATGAAATAGGTGCTTATGAAGACCTTGGAGACAGTATCCCTTCTCTGCTGAGCACTTCCTAGTGGTGTGATTGTGCCCTTTTGATCTGTGACAAGTGTGGTTTGGATAAGGGCCCCATAGATAAGTGGGTTTTGTTAGAAGTTTATATGGCATTTTATATTTATGAGTGGTGAATTTGCTGCTTTTAATGATGTTTATGTATTTTGTAGATTGTTTTATATAAATATGTTTTATGTTACTTGCAATTTTTATTGAAGAGTCTTTAAGTAAATAATAGAAATAGAAATGAATCTTCAAATGAGAGGGGTGAAGCGTGATTTTAGAGGCAGAAGGCTCAGTGAAAGACTACTGATATATGAATCCTAAACGGTAAACGAATTATTTTGAAATGACTATTTCCCTACCTACAGTTGTTTAAAGAAGCCATTTAAGATGTACATTAGGGTATAACACTGGAAGTTTGCACTATAATTCAAATGCTTTTCATTTAGAATAATCTGGAAAACTGTTTTCCAAAAATGCTTTTTCAAAAAGGTTTGTGTGGCTTCCCAAAACATGACCACGTTTTCAGATTCAATGCACATAATTTTCTGATCCTACTTAAATGTAAATCAGAATTTTTTCCAACAGAGAAATTTTTTTCTGAAAAGTGTTTCATAAAATTTGGTTATCTGAAGATGCATTCTGGAAAATGTTTTTGTCTGACACTTTTGATTATTTTGAATTATTGGGGCGAAAAGTGGCTTTCCATTAGTGGTCTGCTCAACTGAAAATTTGGGCAGATAATTTGTAGGAGTTTCAAAATACTTCTTTGCTATGGGTTTTTTTTTTTAATGTGTGCCATAGATGATTCGTAGTAAGCCAGAAAAAAAATAAATTGTGAAACAAGATGTTGAGGGGCCATTTCTCTAATAGTCTACATACTTGTAAGATATGCAAGCACACTGAAAGGGGGATGATCAGAAGCAAACACCGGCGCTAGAGGCTGTTGACACCAAACTAGCACTGGCGCTTGTTACCGCCCCATGATCAGAGTTCCTGAGCGCGTGAAACAATGCACTCGAGGGCTCTGAACGCAACTAGCATGCAAATGCATGCAAAACAGGACTAAACATATTCATCCCCAATGATCAGCGACCAGTGCGCCAAAGATTGGGTCGCTGGCCACGGCAAAGCCTACACCAGCTCCGAGCTGGCATTAGGGTTTGCAGACCATTGGGAAGGAATGGTGAGCCCTGTCCAGCATGCATTTGCATGCTAGCAGGCCCCCATTCCCCCCAACAAAGCAAACCCAACTCCGCCCCCCCCCCCCAGCAACAGGGAGCTGGAGGTTTAGTGGACCTCCGGTACCCCCACCCCCAGGTTCAGGAAGGGCTGGATACCCCTAGCTCCCCTCATCATTTAAAAAAAAAAGTCCCTGGTTGGCCCAGTGGGCGACCAACCCCCCCCCCCCCCCCCCCCCGACACAGTTCAGGGAGGGCTGGATATCCGGTGGGTCTCCAGCCTCCCCCCAGCATTGGCAAGGGTCCCTGGTGGTCCAGTGTGAATCCCCACCCACCCCCCTCCTTTCACCCCCTACCTTGGGTTGGAGGAGGGAGGTAGCCTGCCTCCCTCCTCTTCCTTCGACGCCACAAAATGGCAGCACCCAGCACTGCCCAGTGTATCCTGGGATGCGCTGGGTAGGGCTTCACACCATATAAGGGAGAAACTCAGGCACAGTTCTCCCGCACTTTTACCCCATGATCAGAGAGAATTGCGTTCTTAAATTTACATGCAGTTATCTCTGATCATAGGTCTAATAATGCCCCGCACTGTTCCAGCGCTATTTTTAGAGCGCTGTTTGGAACAGTGCGGGCTTTTGATCATCTGTCTGTGAATGTGAATACTTCACACTGATTTTCAGAGAAGGAGAGAGACTGTGGGTGCTTTCTGTTTGAAAATTAGCAATTCATTGCTTTTCACCAGCTCTTTTATGTGGATAACTCAGGAGGGTAAAATAACAATAAACTGTCATGCACTGTCTGTTTCGTATACATCAAAGATATTTTCCTTTTCAAAGAAAGTCAATAGTCTAAATGTAAGATGTTTAAAATATATCAAATTTTGGAATGCACTGCAAAACCTCTCCCTCCCCCCCCCTCCCCTCACCAAAAAAATTACAGTTTAGATTTGAGCTCTATCAGTCTCCAAGTTTGATTTTACTTGTTCCTCTTTGTAAATCCACTTGGGATGGCTCATTGCCATGGTTGGCTGCATTTCTTTCTTTGATCCTCTGAACTTACTGTGTAATTCTTTGCCCTCTCTTTTCCCCCTCCTGTCTTTGTCTCTGCAGATCATTCTGTGTTTCTCTCCAGTTGGCTCCACACTGCGAGTGAGAGCTCGGAAGTTCCCAGCCATAGTTAACTGCACAGCTATTGACTGGTTTCAAGAGTGGCCACAGGAGGCCCTGCAGTCCGTCAGCAGGAGGTTCATTGAGGAGACTGAGGGGATTCAGGTACAGAATTTTTAGCTTGTCAATCATAACCCCCCCCCCCCCCCCCAAAAAAAAAAAAGACAAACCAGTTCCTGAAAGATCAATAATTCAAAAAGCTTATAACAATTCACGTTTCCCACACTTCCTCAAGAAAGATATTTAAGATCTGATTTAAGTTATAATCTCGTTGCATCCATTCCCAGATTCCCTTGAAATTCTTGTTGAGTACAGTAGCAGTAAATACTCAGAACAGCCAAACTGTGTGAATTTTTTTGGTACTTTATTGACTTATGAGGTCATGTAACTGCCTCTGGTTTTGTATGTTTGAAATGTTTTCAGCATGCTAGTCATCAAAAAGAGATGTTCAAGTCCTCACATTTGCCATGTGTTTATAAATGTGGATGTAGATCATGTAGGGTGTTGCAACAAAAAAGAAAAAAAAAAACACAAACAGAAGTGAACCTGGAAATGCCAGACTGAGGTCCCTCAAACTTTATTTGATTAAGGTGTAATCTTTCTGAACTCTTTCAACTCTGATTCCACTTTGAAGGTCAGGTGACTGAGAACAGCTAGCAATTTTAATAATAGGATGGTGAAGGGTGCTAATTTCACAGTCTGATGACCCTTGAGGTGAGCAAAAATCCTATAGGAAGAGTTGCTAAA
The DNA here is from genome assembly GCF_901765095.1 of Microcaecilia unicolor. Lineage (NCBI taxonomy): Eukaryota > Metazoa > Chordata > Amphibia > Gymnophiona > Siphonopidae > Microcaecilia > Microcaecilia unicolor. The sequence continues at coordinate 160,579,333 of NC_044031.1, forward strand.
TAACTCAAGGGTCCTTTTACTAAGCTGTGGTAAAAAGTGACCTGTGGTAGTGTAGGTGCGTGTATTGGCCGCCCGCCGGGCCAGTTTTTACCCCATCTGTAAAAAAAAGGGCTTTTTTTTTAATGGGACGGGAAAAGGGCATGTGGTAAAACTGAAACCGGTGCACATCCAAAACTAGCCTGAGCCCTTAATGCTACCCATTGATCTAGCGGTAAGGGCTCACGTGCTACACGCGCAGTGACCGGTCGGTGCGCACCAACTGCCGATTACTGCTGGAAATGACATGCGTGGGAAGAAATAAATAAATCATCCAGGCAGGTGCATGCCAAATTACCACCAGGGGGCGCGGTAGCCTGTGGGTAGTCTTGTTTAGGTGCATGCTGCACATGCCTTTGTAAAAGGGCCCCTCGGTTTAGCAGAATTTTCAGAGTTTCTATAAGAATGATTGTAGCAGGGAAACTTTCTTACAAAAATGCCAGATTTTTTTTTTTTTTTGCTGGGGAGGGCAGGGGAGGAGTGATATATGCATTTATTAAACTAAATTGTTAATAGCTTCTAAAACTTGTCATGAATAATGTCAAATTTTATATTTTAAAGGGAAGATATCTAAAGGGCATCCTTCCTCTGAGTGCCAAAAATGCCTTTCTATAGCCCTGATCACTATGAATGATCACAAATAAATTATAAAGTTCTAGAAATAACACTTCCTTCCCCTCCTCAAATACAGACTTATCTAGGCAGGAGATAAACATAATGTGCTGGGTCTTGCCATCATATATAGATAGGCACATTAACTTTCTCAATCTTTCTCAAAAACCTTCAGCTTAGTATTTATAATGTAAAATAAGAGCATAAGAACATCAGCATTGCCATACTGGGACAGGCCAAATGTCCATCAACCCCAATATCATGTTTCCAACAGTGGCCTATCCAGGTCACAAGCACCTGGCAAAATCCCAAAACGGAAATAGATTTTTTGCTGCTCATCCTAGAAATAAGCAGTGGATTTTCCCCAAGTCCATCTTAATAATGGCTTATGGACTTTTCTTTTAGGAAGTTATCCAAAACGTCTTTAAACCCTGCTAAGCTAACTGCTTTTACCACATTCTCTGGCAATGAATTCCAGAGTTTAACTACACGTTAGGTGAATAAATATTTTCTCTGATTGTTTTAAATTTACTAAGTGCGTTTTTTCTAGCAAAAAAGGTGCCGGTACTCAAATGCCAGGCCACCCTTCAGGGGTGGGGTGATCACTGAGGGACCCACCCCCACAATAGCCAGGCCCCCCTGCAACCAGTCACAGAATCTATGACAAGACAGAATTGGTGTGTAGAGCCTGCGCTCTTTCATTAAAACTTGTGGACCCTGCATCAATTTTAGCAGACAATGGAAAAGGTGCCAGTACTCAGTACCCCCAAGTACCCCCTCAAAAAAAGCCCTGAATTTACTACTTACTAGCTTCATTGAGTGCCTCCTAGTCCTAGTATTTTTGGAAAAAGTGAACAAGCAATTCACGTCCATCCATTCTATTCCACTCATTATTTTATAGACCTCTATCATTTTCTCCAAGCTGAAGAGCCATAGGCACATTAGCCTTTCCTCATAGGGAAGCTGTCCCATCCCCTTTATCATTTTCATCACCCTTCTCTGTACTTTTTCTAATTCCACTATATCTTTTTTGAGATGTGGTGACCAGAACCGCACACAGTAATCGAGGTGCGGTCGCACCATGGAGCGATACAAAGGCATTATAACATTCTCATTTTTGTTTTACATTCCTTTCCTAATAATACCTATCATTCTATTTGCTTTCTTAGCTGCCGCTGCACACTGAGCTGATGGTTTCAAAATCATTGATGACACCTAGATCTTTTTCCTGGTCGGTGACTCCTGGAGTGGAGCCTAGTGGTTAGTGCAGCGGACTTTGATCCTGGAGAACTTGGTTCAATTCCCACTGCAGCTCCTTGTGACCATGGGCAAGTCACTTAACCCTCCATTGCCCCAGATACAAAATAAGTACCTGTATATATGTAAACCGCTTTGAATGTAGTTGCAAAATACCACAGAAAGGCGATATATCAAGTCCCATTTCCCTTTCCCTAATGTGGAACCTTGCATCACGTAGCTATAGTTTGGGTTCCTCTTTCCCACAGGCATCACTTTGCACTTGCGCATATTAAATGTTATCTGCCATTTGGATGCCCAGTCTCATAAGATCCTCTTGCAATCTTTCACAGCAATCTTACAATTTAACAACTTTGAATAATTTTGTATCATCGCAAATGTAGGGGTCCTTTTACCAAGCTGTGGGAAAAAGGGCCCTGCGCTAGCAGCGGAGGCTGTTTTTACCTTGTGCCAACCGATAAAAGCCAAAAAAAATGGCCATGCGGTGAGATAACTCTTACTGCGTAGCCATGTGGCAGGGCGCCCTTACTGCCATCCTGGAAATGGCACATGCTCGGGACAGGACTACTACCGGTTGTAGTCCTGGAAGAGTGACTGGTAAGCCTTACTGCCACTCTGTAAAAGTGCCCCATAATTACTTCTCTAGTTATTCCCATCTCTAGTTCATTTATAAATATGTTTAAAAGCTGCGGTCCCAGCACAGACCCCTTTAATGCTAACAAGCACAATTAAATTTTTTCTGTACCGAAAACTATCACGGTAATTAGCACTTAACAGTCTTTAGGAGCAGAGGGTTGAATTACCCTGAAGTAGGCTGCTGTGAAGAGGGGACAAGTTGTTTGATGGGTAGGGGTGTGGAGGTATTATTTGAGGGTTTGTTGTTTTTGCTGTAGTGATTTCTTTCTTTCTATAATTTATTTGGGTTTGTCCTGCTTTGATCAGGCAGAGTATCTTCTTGAAAGCCAGTCTTGGCACTAATGTTTATTCAGTGAAAGAGTAGTTTTGCCTTGATTTTTTTCTTTATTTCTTGTAGAACTCAAAGATTAAATGGTACTTAACATTTGCTAAAGGTGAGCCAGTAGACATGTGCCTGGCAAAAAAAATGTTGTTGTTTTTTTTCTCAAAGAAATTTCAGAAATGTTGCCAATTTTCCTGCTTTTGTAATTTGTTTGGGAAACTAATTGTGTAAAATTTGGCTTACGTACACAAAGTCAATTTAAGGCTCATTCGTTATACAGTAAAATTTCTGAACCAAATGCAAGTTAATGAAAGCACATCCCTAGCTAGTAATTTGTTCTTATTTAACCTGTGTCATAGTTGCCATATCTGGTTATTCTGTTCCTCACTTTTCTATTGTGCTTTGTGGTGACCGATGAGCTTTGATCTAAAGAGTGGCCATTGACATCTGCTGGTCATGAGAAGACCTGCAGCTGCTCTCCTCAATCCCTTTCAGAAGAACTTACTGTGTACAGTTATACAACAATGCCTCCTTTAGGATTCTGAGAGTATTTGGTAGAAAGAAAAATACCAAACACTGATTTTTGAGAAAAAATGTATTCTATAAAACCAATATTGCACTTCCATGAATCAATAATTTTAATTGGGGAAAATACAAATGCTTTCATACAATTCAAAGAAGAAAATTGTATATAATTTTTAAGATAATTAAGAGTCTCCTTGACACTTTACTAGGGATGTGCTTTTATTAGCACACATTCCATTAATTAGCATGCCTTAAAATTTTTGTACTTGCAAAATCAATTTGACGCACATTAACCTATGAATTAATGCACATAACAATTTTTTTGAGCATTAAACAGAATGTGTGAAATGAATTTTAAAAAACGTCCAAAAACTGAGCAAATTTCCAATCATTTAATGCTAGGGGCCCTGTTTACTCAAGCGTGCTAGCATTTTTAGCATGCAGTAAAATTTAGCACACGCTAATGCTAGAGACACCCCTACATTCCTAGGGGTGTCTCTAATGTTAGCGTATGCTAATTTTTAGCGCACACTAAAAACGTTAGCGCGCCTACAGCATGGCTTAGTAAACAGGACCCTAGATTTTATGTATGATGCCTAAAAAATTGTCATGGAAGAAAAGAGTTGTTCTATAAGCTGTGCTTAAAGTTAGGCATGGTTTATAGAGTCACGCTTATACCCTGGAGTTGTGCCTAACTTTAGGTGCAGCCATTTGCACCAGCTGAAATGCGGTGCAAATGTACACACTTAAATTAGGTGCATATCCCCCATTTTTTTATAACAGTGCATGTAAATGCTAGGAATGCCCCTGTTCTGCCCATGCCCCTCCCATTTATGCACTCCCTTTTTCAGATTGCTTATAAAGTGCAGTTAAATTTAATTAGTTCCAATAATTGTTAAAAAGCCAATGATTGGCACTAATTAGCTTATTCAATGAAATTGCACATGCAACTTTTGGTGACTTTTATAGAATTAGAGGGTTAGCGGCCCTTTTATTAAAGTACACCAAGTTTTTGCACTTAATGGACTAGATTGTATATATCACATCTAAAAAATCGACGCTGAAACGAAATACACCTAGGCATATTCTATAAAGTATGCCTAAATTTAAGTGTACTTTATAGAATAAACCTAAATTTCCATGCAGTTTGTAGAAAAGTTTAGTCATGGGCAGTTACACCAAATAAAACAGAATATGACTGGATTTGCGCACGCAACTTAAGTCGTGCTATGTAGAATGAGGGGGAATGTGCCTTAACACCAAAAACTAATATGCCTTAAGTGCCAAGGCTGCACATGAATGGTTGGGGGAAGTCCAACATGTCAGTGGCGTAGCTAGGGTAGTTGACATCCGGGGCCGGTCATTTTTTAACACCCCCCCCCCCCCCCCAAAATCCAGTACTAGGCATACCGAGAATACAAAACACTCAGGACCTATAGAGCAATTCTACCATACCATAAGCAGTAATTTGTACGAGTCACACAAGGAAAAGGAAAGCATCTTAAACACTACAGTGAGCACTAGAACATCAATTCACCTATTGTAAAACGAAAACAGACAGATTAGTACAGATCATCGATCCTGCACAGTCAATGCCAACCGAAAGCCATGTCTTTTTCACAAATAGATACACCCTAATCCACTATAGAATAAGTAATCATAAACTTTCTATTTTGACAAAAATTAAACTGAACCCCCGATGCCAGACTCTGCATACAATGCAACACCACAGAAACAGAAAATGTCCTCTAGTACTGTGCAAAATATAAAGACAACAGATGTAAATTTGAAAAAACTAACAAATACCAATCGCCACTTTACAAATTAACAAATAGAAATAAAACAAATAATATCATTTTATTGGACTAATACATTTAGCTTTCAGAGGCCAAAACCTCCTTCCTCAGATCAATTCAGTATAGTACTGTTACAGTGTCCTATCCTGACCTGAGGAAGGGGGTTTTGTTCTCCGAAAGTAAAATGTATTAAAATTAGTCCAATAAAAAGATTACCTTATTTACATGTTCTATTATAAACATTTATTAACACAGCTACAATACTACTTTATCCTAAAGCAAAAATATAAAAATATATATGTACAGTTCGTTGTCTCTGGTTTCTGCTTTCCTCATCTTTTCACTGTCTTCCTTCTATCCAGCATCTGTCTTCGCTCTCTCTCTGCCTCTTCCATCCACTGTCTGCCCTCTCTCCCTTCCATCCACTTCTGCCCCTTCCGTGCACCATCTGCCCCAGTCTGCCATCTCTCTCTCCCCCTTCCATCAACATCTGCCCTCTATCTCTGCCCCTTCCATCCACCATTTGCCCCAGTCTGCCCTCTTTCTCTTTCCCCTTCCACCCACCATCTGCCCTTTCTCTCTGCCCCTTCAATCCGTCTGCCCTCCCTCTCCCATCCGTCCAGGGTCTGCCCTCCCTCACATCCAGGATCTGTCCCCTCTCTCTCTGCCCCCTCTTTTCAGCCCCCAGTTCCAGTCCCCTTCATCCACCACATGCCTTGCATCCCCCCCTTTCAGCCCCAGATCTATTCTCCCACCTGCCCCAGGCATGGCCCCATTTTCCCTCCTGCCACCTTGTCAGACCCCAGTTCTAGCTTCAGACCCCTTCTCCCATCTGAGCACCCCCACCCTCCCCAATCCCCTTCTCCCCTCCCTGAGCACCCATCGCTCCCCCACCCTCCCTAATCATCTTTAAGAACCCCTCTGAGCTCCCCCACCCCTCCCCAATTCCCTTCTCCCCTCCTTGATGCTCTCCCACCCTTCCTAATCCCCTTTAAGCACCCCTCTGAGCTCCCCCACCCCTCCCCAATCCCCTTCTCCCCTCTCTGAGCTCCCCACCCTCCCTAATCCCCTTTAAGCACCCCTCTGAGCTCCCCCACCCTTCCCCAATCCCCTTCTCCCCTCTCTGAGCTCCCCCACCCTCCCTAATCCCCTTTAAGCATCCCTCTGAGGTCCCCCACCCCTCCCCAATCCCCTTCTCCCCTCCTTGATGCTCTCCCACCCTCCCTAATCCCCTTTAAGCACCCCTCTGAGCACCCCCACCCTCCCCAATCCCCTTCTCCCCTCCTTGATGCTCTCCCACCCTCCCTAATCCCCTTTAAGCACCCCTCTGAGCGCCCCACCCCTCCCCAATCCCCTTCTCCCTTCTGAGTCCCCTCCCCCCACAGCTGTTTTTTTCGAAGCACCGGAGAGTGGCAGGCAGCGCGCCTCGCGTCTGCCCTGCTAGTAAAGAAGATCTCGCTGACGTCATCGCCCTTCCCACACTGAGTCCCGCCCGCCTTCGCGGTAATAGGAAGTTGCCTCAGAGGGGGGCAGGACTCAATGTGGGAAGGGCGACGACGTCAGCGAGATCTTCTTTACTAGCAGGGCAGACGCGAGGCGCGCTGCCTGCCACTCTCCGGCACTTCGAAAAAAAAAGTTTTAAAGGCGGAGCAGCGGGAGCGGAGCACCCCCCCACCCAATGACACCTGGGGCGGACCGCCTCCACCGCCCTGCCCTTGCTACGCCACTGCAACATGTCCTCTGAATTATTGTGTTGATATGTTCATTACTACATGGTAATACTGCTTGCAGTTAGCAAGGATACTTGCACCTATTGAGGATTTGCACTAACAGCAAAATCAACAGTGTGCGAGATGTTTTCTATGCCAAGTGCAGTATGCTTTCCATGTCCATTCTCTGCCCACTTCCTGCTCCAACACAAAAAGCATTAACAAGTGAATTAGCTTGTGCCAACTGCTAAACCACTGCACCGACAGTTGGTACACTTGTGCGCTAGCAATTAACACGCACTAAATCACGTGTTAAGTGCTTAACCCACCTTAGTAAAAGAACCTCACAAAAAATGAACCACATTTTTCTGGCCATGCATATCCCTAAACTTTAGAGATTCATGCAGTTTATTTCACCAAACTTTCTCCCCATTCCCCTAGCCCAGCACTTATCCTTAACCCCTTGCAGCCCCCTAAAACTGATCATTTAGGTATCTGTGGCTCATATTCTCAGAGAAATCTATTACTTCATAGCCGTAATCTATTCTAGGGCAAACAATTCGTTTAGTCTTCATTTGCATGTCCGTATTATATCTCTGTGATTTTCATACCAATGTTGATGCATTTTACAGTTTAGGTGCTGGTACTGTTTTTAGTCAGCAGTGTTTGCAAGTGTTATTTACCATTTAAAAGGAGATATAGTCCATAACTGAATACATTGTTCCCAAGTTTGCTGTATTTTTCTAGCACTTTTGTCAACGAAGATATCATTTTTGTGAATTTTTCAATGAAGTTATATTGGTGATTTCAAATTAAAGAAAAAAAAAATTCATTTGCACTGAATTATGCCATATACTTATGGTTTCAATAGGTTTACAGAAATTGCTACCCCTACTTAACATTTCTGTAGCACTACTAAATGTGTATAATGCTGTACATCATATACACATACATATGCAAAAGTTGCAGAAACTCATCCTATATAATAATTCTCACCTCCAACGTTCTGTGCTTGGGACCGTGGCTCCCTGGAGGTGGTGGTCTGTTAGGCAGACACGCACTGACGTCAGAACAGCTGATTCGAAGGCAATCATCTGTCACCCCCACGCTACGGCCCCCTCAACCCCCCCCCCCCCTGGCCCGCCGAAAACCGCCCCCCCCCCCCCCGCTGCCGTTGTGGACTACCTGTGCTGACGGGGGACCCAGACTTCCGACAGCCGAAGTGCTGTTGTGCCCTTCGCATTGTTCATCTTCTCTGCAGGTTTCTCAGACGCACGCAGAGGAACTTCCAGAGAAGATGAACAACGCGAAGGGCGCACAACAGCACTTCGGCTGTCGGGGGTTTGGGTCCCCCGTCAGCACAGGTAGTCCAGAATGGCGGCGAGGGGCGGTTTTCGCCGGCATGGCGGGGGGGGGGGGGGGGTCGAAGGGGCCTTAGCGTGGGGGGGGGGAGAAATTGCCTGCCTAGGGCCCGTTTCCTTGCCTTGCCTTTTTTACTAGTTGTTATATAATGTATGAGTGTATAAATAAGTTCTAGACCAGGTATAAAGCTAGAACTTAACACACTAAAGGGGTCATTTTAGAAAGCTTTTCCACGTGCTAAGGAAAGAAGTTTTATATAACTGTGTGACTATAGGCATGTGTAAAAAATGCATGTGACTGGAAAGCATGCACCTACCTTATATGACCTGTGCATAGGCATTGCTATGGGCATAGTTTGGGTGGAGCAGAGGTGGGGTTAATGTGTACACACATTTTATAAAATATGCATGTAGGGGTAGATTCAAGAAAGAGCCCCTATACTACCCCCCCCCCCCCCCCCACACACACACACACATACTTGTATTCCCCACATTCACACATATTACATACACAAAATCCTACCCACGGGCACACGAAGAGTTTATTAGCATCATGGAATAAAATGCAGGCTATTAGTCAACAGGCACTTCCTTCACTCTCGTATAGCTTTGGTATTGTAGACTGGCCTCTTAAAGACCTTGAAAAACTAGATATGTGAGCAAAAAAACTCCTCCATGCCCACGAGGTCATCTATAAGAATCAGTGTTTGCCTAGGATGTACATTTCTAGATCTGAAGACGGGATGGATCTCATAGAAGTAGATTACACCTATCGAGCTACTATCATACCTCCATCAGATCCCACTGCACAAAAAGTGTTGAAATATGAAAGAAAAGTTCTAGAATCCAGTTCTGTTATTAAACTTGGAGAAGTATTCCAACAAGTAGAAGGAATGGGTGAAAATCCATCAATACTAAAAGGGAATGAAGCAACAGAATTTGCAAAGGAAGAGAAAAATGTCTTCAAGGAATTGGATCAGCAGGGGAGAAACAACAAGTTGCAAATGCATAAGTACAGCATGAAATAGAAATTGTTACTCCAAGAACCATTCATGGATCAACATCAGACACATACCTCAAACTAACACTATTTGCTTTTGCCTCACCTATAATGTAAACCGCACTGAATCCTGGAAAAAGGGATATTAGCGGTATAAAAGAACTGATGTGAATAGTTAAGGAGCCCAGGTCAGTAGGTTATGGACAAGATGATTTACAGCAAGCATTGAAAAACTGGTGCAACAGATATCTATAGATTCTGTAAGAAAGAGCTAGAAACAGTTACTTATCTTGTGGCTGGCTGCGAAGTGCTGATGGTGGAAAACGTTTATCCAGAAAGATACAACAAGGTGTCACATCTCATTCATTTGAAACTCTGTAAACATTACAACATCATTGGATCAGAAAAGCATTGGGATCATGACCCTAAGAGAATTGTGGAAAATGAAGAGGTTATAATCATCTGGGAAATCCCCATCCCAACTGATAAAAAGCTGTATGCCAGTAGTAAAAGAGAAAAACACCAGAACGGCATTGATTATAGAGGTGTCGTTCCCAAGTGATTACTTGGTGAATTGTGCGGAGAGAGGGAAGAGCCTCAAGTACCAAGAAATGCAGTCTGAGACCAAGAAAATGTGATAGAAAGATACAGAACTATTTCTCATTGCTTTGGATGCCACAGGCTTGATTAAAAAGAACTTCCAAGCATACCTGAATAAGTTGCCTATACATGTTACATTATGAACTCCAGAAAGAAGCTCACTTTGGCACAATGCAAGTACTACAGCGAGCATTAGCAGCAGGGGCGTAGCCAGACACCCAATTTTGGGTGGGCCTGGGCCCAAGATGGGTGGGCAGAAGAACCTTGCTCCATCCCATAGGTGATTTGGTCTCTCCTTCTCTCGCCTGCATGCCATATGGTCTCTCAAACATCCCCCCTCTCCCGCATACCTTTTAAATAGCATATTTTCACCAGCAGTGAGCAGCAACTAATACACACTGCTCATGTTGGCCCCATACCCTTCCCTCTGATGCAACTTCCTGTTTCCACCTAGGCAGAAATACATCAGAGGGAAGGAAGGCTGTGGGGCCGGTGCGAGCAGTATGTATGTCACTGAGGCGAAGATCTGCTACTTACAAGGTATGCAGGAGGGACACTTGTTGGGAGTTTTCGGTTGGTGAGGCTTGGGGATCCCTGCCAGCCACATCATAGGTATGCTGCTACTGGGTGGGCCTGAACCCAAAGTGGGTGGGCCTAGGCCCACCCAAGCCCCCCTTGGCTACGCCACTGATTAGCAGTAAATTTGAGAGACTGAGATCATACTCCACATACCCTGGCTTAGGAGTGCGGTTCATTTTAGTCATGGTATGCACAAAACTAACCCATTTGGAGAAATTGGCTCCCGGCACAAACATGCACACTTCATATATAACTTCCCCCATGACACACACACACACCATATACAAACTCTTTCTACACTGTGACATACTAGTGCAGGGGTGAGAATCCTGTAGCCCGCGGGCTGAATGCTTCCTGCAAGACCATGGAAACTATATACAGAAAATGTCATTAACCCCATAATCACGGCAATTTTAAATACTATGTTTCACAAATATTTTCAGAATAGCCAATCTTGCAGTTTGCTTCCCTCTTTTTTTAGTTAAATTTTTACTTATTTATTGATCACAGACGGTCTGTGGATCTCTGCATTTTGGATTTTATTATTACTTTAACATTGTGACCTGCTAGGGATCATAATATTGACAGTCATGCGACCCTATGTTTATAGAGATTGCCCACCCCTGCACTAGAGAAAAACTTCATCATAAGCCTTCCCACAGAATCCCTCACACAGATCAGTATGCCAGCAGAGGAAGGGGGAAGCACATTACTGTGTTATATTATAGTGCATGCTTTCCAACTTGTTTGATTAAAATTAAATAAAGCACACTAGAAATTTTTTAGTAGCCTTTATGCTGTGAGCACAATGATAGAATATTGCTATAAACATAAGTGCCATGCTGGGTCAGAACAGTCCATCAAGCTTACTATTCTGTCAGCAGTGGCCAGTCTGGATGACTAGAAAATGTTAATAGTAACAGAACATGCCAGAGCATTGACTAACACTTGCTTTTCTGGCTGGAAAAAGGCTGTAAGCTTTACCTTCATTTTTCAGGGATTTTTGCCATCATGACCATCGTTAAACTGAACCATAAAGAGCTCTTTTTTTCATTAAAGTTTATCAGGCCACTATTTGCATCTAAAAAAACATGGGGATATTCAATGTCGCCTTGAGCTTGTTGGAAGCAAGCATCTATAGAAATACTCCAACAAGCAGTCCTGATGGAACATATCCACTCATACAGCAGGGTCTATGCAGGGTGCCTAAGAGGCTCACTAGTAATTGCAACTATTTAAATGAGGCGGTCATGATAAAATCAGTCTACTGAAAGTTTGCAGTAATGGTAAAAACTGGGAATAATAATTAGAAGATCTATCTATATATCTGTTTATTGAGGTTTATTAGCCGCCTTTATGAAGAGATTCATGTGAGGCATTGTAGTGAAAAAGCAGGCACTCCTATAGGCAGGTGTGTTTTACAGAATATGGAGTCCTTTTACTCGGCTGCAGTAATCACTAGCACGTGCTGACTTCACATTAAAATGTCTTACCCACGGGACATGCTCAGGCACCCTGCGGTAAGTTTCTGGATCTGTGTGCGCAAACCACATGCAAAAAAATATTTTATAATTTTTCTGGGAGGGGCATCTGGAGGGCAGAGAGTGGGCATTTCTGCGCTAATCAGTTGTTGCATCTACTTTACCACGTGTTAACTCATCAGCGCACAATAAGCACGTGGCCTACAAAATAGGTATCGGTAAGTGCTCATGTGCTAATTGTTTAAGTGGCTGCGCACTAATGGCAAAATTAGCACATGGCCGTTAATTCAGAAAATAGGAAAATCAGTGAAAGAACACCTGTGTAGGGTATCGAAGAGGTTGTCTTATGGGTAGAGGCCATGCTAATAGCTAATATGTAAACTCTTTAGATTATTGATATGGGAAGGATTAGTGCTGAAGGAAACTAACTGGGGCTCTTCTGTTCTGTTCTGACCAAGATGGTGGAGCACAGAAGAAGAAGACAAAATGAATGTAATTCCATAAAGGAGGCACCAGTTTGGAGCCTATTCTATAAAGTAAAGTAGGTACCTACTTTTCCATATAGAATACCAGAATAAGTGGCTAAAAACACACTTATATGAAAGATGCAAAGTACACATCAGTCTTAGAGCTGGTGTAAATGCTTATGCCTGGATTGCATGTCGATTATAAAAGTTTATAATCTACAGGGTGAGGCAAAAAAAAAGTAAGCCCCTAGAGTTTTTTGCTGTTTTCTTAGCAACTGCTTGGGAAGGGCATGGGTGGTTCAGGGGCGTATACAAGCAGTATTATAGAATACCAGGAACCTGTGCCTAACTTACATGCCAGGTTTCAGTAGGTGTAAATCCTTACGTCCAAAGCTTGGTGTGGAAATCAGCTCTGGGCGCTATTCTTTAACCGGCTCTCAACTCGGAGCATCATTTATAGAATAACGCTCCATGCAAAAACATTTTTGGTGCTCATTTTTAGGCGCCATTTACTGAATCCAGAATATTTTTCTGTCTTGGAAGGGACAGAAAAATATCTACTGTTCCTGAATGTACATAACTGATAGCTTTTGGGTTTGCAGGCAGCATATAAGAAAGTAAATAAGTACATAGCATTTTTAACGCACCTACAATTAGCGTATGCACTAACCGTTTAGGTGCCTATAGGGATATTGGCATGTACACGGTTAACGCACATACATAGTTAACACGCCTTTAAAACGCTAACGCGCCTATAACGTGGCTTAGTAAACAGGGCCTTTAGTATTGAGGTCACTTTAGAAACATCTACACATCTAAAGAGCAGCTATTACATGGGCAGTTTGGCTACACGTGTAAAGGGTTATCTCAGAAAGCTGCTATTTACATGTGTAGATACCTGTCACAGAGATTTCAAGGAGGCATGGTTTAGGCAGGTCAAAACTTTGTACATTTCCTATTTTACAGTGGGAATGCACATATATTTAAAAATGTTCCACATTGGCTTTTGCACCGGCTTCAAGGCATGCATAGGATTCATAAAAGTGTTTATTTTAGCTGGAACTTTAAATGAGAAATCAAGGGAATAATTTTCATTACTCTACTATTATTGCCTCAAAAATTTTAAATACTTTTATGGCTTCTCAGTTTAATTGGTGCCAACTTACACATATCAGTTTTGGAACTGGCCACTATGGTGGCAATTCTGTAACTGGATGTATCTGTTTAGGTGCTCTGAAGCTATATAGTAGGATCACATTCAATTACGGAATCTAGGTGCCTAGGTTTCATTATAGAACACCAGCATAACCCAGTATTGGCATGCATAAATTTTAGGTGTTCAAACTTGCATCCACCATAGATGTAGTGTAAATGTGGCAGGGATGCATATAACTTACAGTACATGCATAAGTAGGAGCTTGCCTATAATCTGCCTGTATGTGCTCCCTTCCCCGCCCCCCTTGCAAATACTTGCTATGTAAATTAAGTGGGTATGGTAATGGTAATGGATACTGTAGTACAACAAAGTGGAAGGCTAAATGACTTGCCCACGATCAAAAAGAGCCGCAGCGGGAATTTAACTCAGTTCCCTTGGTCCCTAGCCCATTTCACCAACCACCAGGCCACTCCTCCATTCATCGTATTTGCAGAATAGCACTTAGGTGCCCTGCTACCAGTTAACATGAGTATATGTGCACATACATGTTCAAGTGCTAATATTCCAAATATGTACAGTGGGGGAAATAAGTATTTGATCCCTTGCTGATTTTGTAAGTGTGCCCACTGACAAAGACATGAGCAGCCCATAATTGAAGGGTAGGTTATTGGTAACAGTGAGAGATAGCACATCACAAATTAAATCCGGAAAATCACATTGTGGAAAGTATATGAATTTATTTGCATTCTGCAGAGGGAAATAAGTATTTGATCCCTCTGGCAAACAAGACCTAATACTTGGTGGCAAAACCCTTGTTGGCAAGCACAGCGGTCAGACGTCTTCTGTAGTTGATGATGAGGTTTGCACACATGTCAGGAGGAATTTTGGTCCACTCCTCTTTGCAGATCATCTCTAAATCATTAAGAGTTCTGGGCTGTCGCTTGGCAACTCGCAGCTTCAGCTCCCTCCATAAGTTTTCAATGGGATTAAGGTCTGGTGACTGGCTAGGCCACTCCATGACCCTAATGTGCTTCTTCCTGAGCCACTCCTTTGTTGCCTTGGCTGTATGTTTTGGGTCATTGTCGTGCTGGAAGACCCAGCCACGACCCATTTTTAAGGCCCTGGCGGAGGGAAGGAGGTTGTCACTCAGAATTGTACGGTACATGGCCCCATCCATTCTCCCATTGATGCGGTGAAGTAGTCCTGTGCCCTTAGCAGAGAAACACCCCCAAAACATAACATTTCCACCTCCATGCTTGACAGTGGGGACGGTGTTCTTTGGGTCATAGGCAGCATTTCTCTTCCTCCAAACACGGCGAGTTGAGTTCATGCCAAAGAGCTCAATTTTTGTCTCATCTGACCACAGCACCTTCTCCCAATCACTCTCGGCATCATCCAGGTGTTCACTGGCAAACTTCAGGCGGGCCGTCACATGTGCCTTCCGGAGCAGGGGGACCTTGCGGGCACTGCAGGATTGCAATCCGTTATGTCGTAATGTGTTACCAATGGTTTTCGTGGTGACAGTGGTCCCAGCTGCCTTGAGATCATTGACAAGTTCCCCCCTTGTAGTTGTAGGCTGATTTCTAACCTTCCTCATGATCAAGGATACCCCACGAGGTGAGATTTTGCGTGGAGCCCCAGATCTTTGTCGATTGACAGTCATTTTGTACTTCTTCCATTTTCTTACTATGGCACCAACAGTTGTCTCCTTCTCGCCCAGCGTCTTACTGATGGTTTTGTAGCCCATTCCAGCCTTGTGCAGGTGTATGATCTTGTCCCTGACATCCTTAGACAGCTCCTTGCTCTTGGCCATTTTGTAGAGGTTAGAGTCTGACTGATTCACTGAGTCTGTGGACAGGTGTCTTTCATACAGGTGACCATTGCCGACAGCTGTCTGTCATGCAGGTAACGAGTTGATTTGGAGCATCTACCTGGTCTGTAGGGGCCAGATCTCTTACTGGTTGGTGGGGGATCAAATACTTATTTCCCTCTGCAGAATGCAAATAAATTCATATACTTTCCACAATGTGATTTTCCGGATTTAATTTGTGATGTGCTATCTCTCACTGTTACCAATAACCTACCCTTCAATTATGGGCTGCTCATGTCTTTGTCAGTGGGCACACTTACAAAATCAGCAAGGGATCAAATACTTATTTCCCCCACTGTATATGCGTAGATGTATGCAATTAGGTTATACAATTTCCCTTCACATGCATAAGTGTCAGCACTTACATGTGGAGGTTGTGAAATCACTATGCCCATGTATTATTGCTGGCACTTACACATTAACCCCTTGGATTCTGTATATGACAATGATCCAAGATATGGGCTTAATTAAATTGGCCAAGGGAGCCATTTAGAGCCAATAATTGGGTGCACAGTTTGCTACAGTTTTTTTCAGTGCTGATTTTTGAGTGCCATTTACTGAACATAAGAGTAGCCATACTGGGTCAGACCAATGGTCCATCTAGCCCAGTATCCTGTTTCCCAAACAGTGGCTGAGCCAGGTCACAAGCACCTGGCAGAAACCCAAATCGTGGCAACACTCCACACTACAAATCCGAGGGCAACCAGTTGCTTCCCATGTCTGTCTCAATAGCAGATTATGGACTTTTTCTCCAGGAATTTGTCCAAACCTTTTTTAAACCCAGATACACTAACCTCTATTACCACATACTCCAGCAAAGAATTCCAGTGCTTAACTATTCGCTGAGTGAAAAAAATATTTCCTCATATTTGTTTTAAAAGTATTTCCATGTAACTTCCTCGAGTGTCCCCTACTCTTTGTACTTTTGGAATTAGTAAAAATCGATTTACTTCTACTCATTCTAAACCACTCAGGATTTTGTAGACCTCAATATCATCTCCCCTCATCTGTCTCTCTTCCAAGCTGAAGAGCCCTAACCTCTTTAGCCTTTCCTCATATAAGGAGTTCCCATCCCCTTTCTCGTTTTGGTTGCTCTTCTTTCAACCTTTTCTAATTCCACTATATCTTTTTTGAGATACGGTGACCAGAACTGAACGCAATACTCAAGGTGTGGACGCACCATGGAGCGATACAAAGGCATTATAGTATTTTCGGTCTTCTTCACCATCCCTTTCCTAATAATTCCTAGCATTCTGTTTCCTTTTTTGGCCGCCGCCACCACACACTAAGCAGAAGATTTCAGCGTATTATCTACAACGACACCCAGATCTTTTTCTTGAGTGCTGACTCCCAAGGTGGACCCTAGCATCAGGTAACTCTGAGTCGGATTATTTTTTCCAATGTGTATCACCTTGCATTTGTCCACATTAAATTTCATCTGCCACTTGGATGCCCAGCCTTCCAATTTCTTAAGATCTTCCTGTAATATTTCACAGTCTGCATGTGTTTTACAACCTTGAATAGTTTTGTATCATCTGCAAATTTGATCACCTCACTCATCGTTCTGATTTCCATATAATTTGTTAAATAGCACTGGTCTCAGTACAGATCCCTGTGGTGCGCCACTGTTCACCCTCCTCCATTGAGAGAAATGACCGTTTAACCCTACCCTCTGTTTTCTGTCCAATAACCAATTCCTAATCCACACCAGAACCTTGACACCTGTCCCATTACTATTTAATTTTCTCAGAAGTTCATCATGAGGAACTTCATCAAAAGCTTTCTGAAAATCTAGATACACTACGTCAACCAGCTCACCTTTATCTACCTGTTCATTCATGCCTTCAAAGAAATGAAGCAAATTGGTGAGGCAAGACTTCCCTCGGCTGAACCCATGCTGACTTTATCCCATTAAACCATGTTTGTTTATCTGTGCTGTAATTTTATTCTTTATAATAGTTTCCGTTATTTTGCCCACCACTGACATCATGCTTACCAGTCTATAATTTCCCGGATCACCCCTAGAGCCCTTTTTAAAAATTGGTGTCATATTGGCCACCCTCCAATCTTCAGGTACTATAGACAATTTTAACGACAGGTAACATATTACTAACAGCAGATCAGTAATTTCATGCTTGAGTTCTTTCAGTACCCTTGGAGGTATGCCATCCGGTCCAAGTGATTTACTACTCTTTAATTTGTCAATTTGGCTCAATATATCTTCCATGTTCACTGAGATTTCTTTCAATTTCTCTGCATCATCACCCTTGAAAACTATTTCTGGTACAGGCAGATCCCTTACATCTTCTTCCGTAAAGACAGAAGCAAAGAATGCATTCATTTTCTTCTCTATGGCCTTGTCCTCCCTGAGCACCCCTTTTGCTCCATCAGTGGATGGTAGTACAGCCCTACAAGAATACTCCTTCCCTTCACACCTGGAATTTCTATCCATAATGATTCCACGCAGCTATCTGTGTCATGTGGAATGTTTATTTTATTTGACTCCATTCCCTCTTTAACATACAGCGCAACCCCCCCCCCCCCCCAATTTGATCCTTTCTTTCATTGCAGTATAATTTGTACCCTGTTAACACAGAGTCCCATTGATTGTCCTCTTTCCACCAAGTCTCTGAGATGCCTATTATATGTACTAGGTGGAAACCAGACATAGAATCCCAAAAAGACTAGGGGCCCTGTTTACTAAGACACACTAGCGTTTTTAGCGCAAGCTAATGCTAGAGACACCCATATATTCCTATGGGTGTCTCTAGTGTTAGCGCGCACTAAACATGTAAGCGCACCTACAGCACAGTTTTATAAACAGGGCCCTAGGAATGCTGATTCAAAATCCAAATAATTTTATTTGGATAAACAAAAGAGGTATCACTTTGCAGTCAAAACACATATATAAATAACAGTGAAATAAATTCAGAAATACAACCAACTAATAAAAACAATACTCCATACTAAACAAAATGTGCTGTAAAATAATCATTAACACTCCATACTAAACAAAATGTGCTATAGAATGAATAAAACCTACATAGATACATGATATTTACATATAAGTAGGAAAATATAAAAAATATGAACATAGCAACTAAATTAACTACAAAATATATTTTAAGCATAGGCATCAATCAGTATCGCATCGCTCATATAAAACAACAATATATTTGAGTTGTGTAGCAGTTTGATCAATAAAATTATTTGGACTTTGAACGAGCATTCCTGGTCTTTTTGAGATCCTCTGGTTTTCCAGCTAGACACATGTGCAGCTTCATTTCAGTCACAGAAACTGGAATTGAGATGTCCGGGTCAGGGTGTATCACATTCTGGTAGTGTTTTAGAAAAGGATCTGCTGTCATAAAGCTTTTCTAAAATGCATGCAGGAATACACATGTATGCACCGATTATGGGTCCCTTTTACCAAACTGCGGGAGAAAGGGCCCTGTGCTGGTGGCAGGGGACGTTTTTTCCCGCATGCCAAGGCCCTTTTTACTGCAGTGGGTAAAAAGACCCCAGGCACACATGACCATGCGGTAAAAGAAGTCTTACAACATGACTATTGAGGTGGCAATAAGGGCTCCCATGCTAACCCAGCAGTAACAAGGCAGAGCGCAGCGATGCCCAATTACCGCCGGGTTACCCCCGTGCAAGCCATTTCCAGGGGTTTTCTTTTTCCATTGGAAATGGTGCATGCTTGGGGTTGGACTACCACCAGTGGCTGCGTTGGGCCGGATGGTAGTCCTGGAAGAGCGAGCGGTATGCCCGCATTGGGCTTACCGCCGCTCTGTAAAAGGGCCCCTTCATGCATTGAAGCAAATTATAATTCAGTAGGTCTCAAAACAATCACATGGCTTCCTTCACAGAACAGCCTTAAGAAGATGGTCCAATATACTGTGGAAAAACTTACTCTTGGCCTTGCTGAGTGGCTGATTGCCCTATAAAGAAACTAAAGTCTACTGTCCAGCCAGTTCTACCATTTAAAAAGCAAATTTTCATTAAAAAATATATGTTTGGTAAGCAGAAATATATCATATGCTGATCTGCCCTTGGAACATTCACAAGTAATATAAAGAGAGGGTATTTGGGAGGAGGAGATGGTGGAAATATGGGGCATATTGTATCTAGTAATGGCTTGGTTTTCACTTGCAGTCCTTGAAGGCTGCCAGTGGGTCAGGTTTTCAGGATTTCCCTACTGAATATGCATGATAGAGATTTACATACATTGGAAACAGTATGCATCTACAGTAAATGTACACTACTTTGGTAGCTTTCGGGCATGCAGACAGTATATAAAATATTTTTTTTTAAAAGGAAAAAAGTAAGCAGGCAAATCTTTCTCATGCATATTCATTAGGAATATCCTGAAAGGTAGAAATGAATACCAGTTGAGCAGTAACAGTTTTAAATCCATGAGATCCTGTGGCGATTCTTTCTATGAAACATAAGGGGTCTTTTACTAAGGATAGTACATGCTATCTGCCACAGGACCTGTTTTATTCCTCTGGGACCTGCTGCAGATAACATGCACTAATCTTTAGTTAAAGATCCTCCAGATAGACAGCCAGATGCACTAACTCCACGGAAAGGGTCCTTCCCTTACCGATCCCTTAGCAAATCGGTAGAAAACGGGCATACATGAAGGAAATCGCATGCAAATGAGCTGCTTGCTGTTAGCTCATTTGCACGCGATTTCCTTCCTAAGGAGGGGAAGCCAGTCGGCCACCTGAGCATGCGCAGAGCAGCCAAGTGTTATGCTGGCTGCTCTGCGCATGCCAAAGATGGCTTCATACACGCAGACAAGCTGCGTGTATAATAGCCATCAGTAAATTGCCGGGCATTCTGTGCAGCAGAGGGAGAGAGAATCAGGGATCGGGATGTGCGAGGACGCCCAAATCAAAACTATTTGGATATCCCTTTCGATTATGCCCCTCCAGGTCTCTCTCAGCCAATCACAGCACGTTTAGCTGACACCAGTGACAGCTAAACGCGCTGTGATTGACTGAGAGAGACCCGGAGGGGCATAATCAAAAGGGATGTCCTCGCACGTCCCGATCCCCAATTCTCTCTGGCAGGGGTCATTTCGGTTCGGGTACCTTAGTCGTAAGAAAAACGTGTCCAAGAGAAGGAAGCCCATCACAAAATCTGAAGAAAAAAATGTCCAAGTGTTCGTCAGGGACATCCTTTTTTTTTTTTTTTTTTTTGAGTGAAGGATGTCCAAGTGTTAGGCACTTGAAAGGACATCCGTGACGAGCACTTGGATTTTTTTTTTCTTCCGATTTTTGTGATATGCGTCCTCCTCTGCATGGGTCCCGCTCACAGCAGCCCCAACGAGAGGTGCAGAACTCCTGTTAGGTTTTCCACGGTGCAAGGGGTCGGAAAACGGCTGTGCATGTGCCTTGCATGCGCATTATAATACTAATTAGCTCATTTGTATTCCGTTTTCGTTAACTGTTACCGTGACTGGAAAATGGCTCGGAAAACCCTTTTGTGCATGTCTTGTTTTACTATTTGCTCGCTAGACTGGCTAGAACTGGTTTAAAAACCACGTTGCTGGCTCGTTAAGTTTAGTGCATCTGGCCTAGAGTCTGTATTTTACTTAAGTTGCAAAATTAGCCAGATTAATTTTCTCAATTGTATTGAATTTATTTCGGCATTTATAGAGCAGTTGGTACCAGTGATTTATATACATATAGAAGAGTCCTTGTCTCAAAGACTCATGAGACAATAGGAGATTGACCAGCCCAAGACTAGAAGGAATGTCTGTCTGGGAAACAGAATTTTAACTCTGATCTGCTTCCAGCCCATTATACAAGCACTAATTTATTGCTTCTTAAAAAAAAAATCGGTTTGCCACTGCTCATGTAGAAATACCTGTGATTCATTTTGACTACTTTCTTCTATTTTTATGGTTTGTTTTTTTATAATTAGGTACTGTACAGGAATATATCTACTGGTTATATATACAAAAGCTCAAATTAACAGTAATAACTTTCAGTGCTGTGTACTCAACTGAAGGGCTATTACAGGAAAATACAGCACAGTATTACAAAAAAAAAACCCTGAAGATAACTGGCAGAATAAATAATTTATGCAAATGAAATTACTGCAATTAGTAGTTTTACAATGACCTTTTAAAAGCCACAGCTGTTAAAGTCAGGAAGTGCTGTCACTGCTGACCTTATCCTAAAAGAAAGTGACAAATTGAGAATGCAGGGAAGGCCAGTCATCAAAGAGGTCTGTTCGGCAACGATTAGGTTTTACTGAAAACCAGCATGAATTACAACCAGCTGCTCTCAGGCTCGGCATGTCTCCCATGCTGTGCCATTTTGTTAAGCCTGATAACAATAGTTATTTTGCCCCATAGAGACAAGTTGTCTAGGGCCACTTCCAGCTCAACCAGAAACCATTGCTTCATTCTCTGGTTTACAAATGAAACTCTTATTAAGAGTGCTTTTCAGAGCAGCTAAGCAGAAATCCCTCATAAGGATCATGGTTGGTGAGAGGCCAGTTACCCATTGAGAAGGTTATATTTGAGAGAGGCAGTGTTTCTGTACAGAGTAAGGATGTAGATTTTTATGTGAAATAAAAGATATATAGAATTTCTTTAGATACAATTAGAGGAGAGAAGAGGCAAAAAAAACTTTCAATTTATTTAGAGTAGTGTGTTAACTTTCACACTAACTCTATCCTGACCTCTGTTTTTACCTTTATTTTTAAAAAATTCAGAAATCAGATTTCAAAGCCTGAATGACCAGCTTTCAAAACCCTGGGATGCACAATTATATTTAATTTTTTTTTTTTTTTTTTTTTTTTTTAAGATATGGGTAGGAGAGCACTTCTCTCTCTCCCCACCTCCTGAAATATTTATTTGGATTTATTTGCCTTTCAGTAGCTGCTCAAGGCAAGTTACATGCAGGTACACTAGATATTTCTCTGACCCCAGAGGGCTTAGGGGGGGTCTTTTACTAAGGCACGCGCTAAACGCTAGAGACACCCATATGAATATATTGACGTAGTGGATGCGTGTAAAAAAATTAAATTACCGCCCGGGCCACGCGGTAGTTCCGAATTGGCATGTGTTGGACGCACGTAGGCACCTACGCAGCTTAGTAAAAGGAGCTTAAACTGCTGAAATCTTACAGAATGCTAGTGGCAGACTATGTGTATATTTGTATATGTATATTCTGTAAAGTAAGAAGTAGCTATTTGTTCTCGCTCTAGATATATAGGGTTTTACTAGTTATTTAGTTGTCTCCTACATAAGCACACAACTATGGAATGGGCTCCCCAAAGCTGTGAAAACAATCCATGACCACTTGAACTTCAGGAAATCACTAAAAACCTACCTCTTCAAAAAAGCCTACCCCAACGACCCCACGTAACCCTCTTCACCTACCAACACAGCATGACTATGATCGAACAGGACATCACGCAATCTTCATCCATTCCGACCCTCCAGTTATACCTCATACGATCACTATACAACTTTGTATTTGTTATCCACTGACTGGGCAAAGCTTTGACGGTACTATGTAAACCACATTCAGCCTGCAAATAGTTGGGAAAATGTGGGGTACAAATGCAACAAATAAATAATGATTTTGCTGTAGGTCAAGGGTACCCTACTCTAGTCCTTGAGGGCCATAAAGTTGTCTAGTTTTCAGGACCCTAAATGAATAAGCACAAGACATATACATATACACTGTCCCAAATGTGTTCAACTACACCTCATGCATATTCATTATAGATATCCTGTAACCGGACCAGTTTGTGGCCCAGAAGGACTGGTGCTGGATACCTTTGCTACACCTGTTCTTTTTTTTTTTTTTTTAATGCCAGCTGAAAGGATTCTTTCCTGCATACATTCACGGTGTCATTTTTCCCATTCTCCCATACTCCCTCCCTTTCTCTGCATGGTCATAGTCAATGGTGCACCGCCTCAGGCTATTAGAGGCCATCAGTGCCTGTAATAGAATATTAGCACATGCTGCCAGCATTTCATGCATGTTACTGGCCTATACCACATACCAGGGGCGTAGCTACATGGGGCCACGGGGGCATAGGCCCCTGTAGATTTGGCCCTGGCCCCCCGCCACAACCCCTTTGAACCCCCCCCCCCTGACGCCAACCCTCCCCCACTGCCATCGGGAACCTTTGCTGGCGGGGGTCCCCAACCCCCGCCAGCCGAGGTCCTCTTCAGCTTCTGCTTCTGTGAGTCTGAGGGACCCCCGCCAGCAAAGGTACCCATTGGCGGAGGGTTGGCGGCGGCGGGAAGAGGGGGTCGAAAGGGTTGGTGCTGGGGGGGGGTCAAAGGTGGTGGTGGCGGTGGGGAGGTAAAAATGGGGTGGGGGGTTGGCGGCGCCAGGGGGGGCTAAAATGTGCCCCCTTACCTCGGGCTTTGGACCCCCCTCCCGCCGAAGTCTGGCTACGCCCCTGCCACATACAACACTGAAAGTTATTACTGCTTGATATAACTGATAGATATATTTTTCTGTGGCAGCTAATTGTCAAAAAAAAAATCTAAAAACAGGTAGAAGAAAGTTTCTTGCACATACCCTAATTATTTCCCTGTCCCCAGAGGGCTTACACTCTGAGGGGCCCTTTTACTATGCAGCATAGGTACCTACGCGCACCCAATGCACGTTAATTTGCATTTGCCGCCCGGCTACCGTATGACCGTCAGTAATTCCATTTTTAATGCGCATCCGCTACGCGTGCCAGAAAATATATTTTATTTTCCGACGCACGGCGAAAATCGAGCGATAACTCCGACTTAACGTGCATAGGCAATTACCGCATGGTTAACACAAGAGACCTTACCACTAAGTCAATGGCTGGTGGTAAGGTCTCAGACCCAAAAGGGACACGCACCAATTTTTATTTTGCCACATGTCCATATTCGGCAAAAATTAAAAAACCTTTTTATAGGCACGCTGAAAAATGGATCTGTGTTCGCCCAAAACACACGCCTACACTAGCGTAGCCCATTTTTCAGTGCACCTTAGTAAAAGGAACCCTGAGCCAACCAAACCCATAAAAATCAAGCTAATGAGGCAAAGCTTCACATTTAAAATATCTAATAGCATATACACTTCTTCGTTCCTGTTGCTGCACAAGGTGAGGGCACCCAAAGAACACACAATGCATCATCAGTTACCTTGAAACGCCCCACAATGTGGCCCCATGACCCATGTTTTATTTTAATCTATCTTTCCTGATCAAACAAGTATATCTTAATCTTTGTTTAGTTACCACATATATATAAGTTAAAGAATATATATATATATATATATATATATATATATATATATATATATATATATATTCTTTAACTTATGGTTTAACGTCGTTGGTTCTTGTTTGTTCTGTGTCTTGGTAGTGGAGTATCTTGTGAAGAAAGTCACTAAGAAGCCTAGGTATAAAACCTAATATGAGTGTCTTAATACTGCTATATCAACAGGCTTATTTTCGAAGGAGAAGGACGCCCATCTTTCGACACAAATCGTAAGATGGACGTCCTTCTCACAGGGTCGCCAAATTGGCATAATCGAAAGCCGATTTTAGGTGTCCCCAACTGCTTTCCATCATGGGGACGACTAAAGTTCCCAGGGGTGTGTCGGAGGTATAGCAAAGGCGGGACTTGGGCATGCCTTATGCATGGGCGTCCTCAACCCATAATGGAAAAAAAAGGGCGTCCATGACAAGCATTTGGGCGACTTTACCTGGTACAGTTTTTCTTATGACCAAGGCACAAAAAGGTACCCAAACTGACCAGATAACCACCAGAGGGAATCGGGGATGACCTCCCCTTACTCCCCCAGTGGTCACTAAACCCCTGCCCCCCACCCTCAAAAAAGAACTTTAAAAATATTTTATGCCAGCCTCAAATGTCATACTCAGGTCCATCGCAGCAGTATGCAGATCCCTGGAGCAGTTTTAGTGGGTGCAGTGCACTTCAGGCAGGCGGACCCAGGCCCATCCCCCCCCACCTGTTTACACTTGTGGTGGTAAATGCGAGCCCTCCAAAACCCACCAGAAACCCACTGTACCCACATCTAGGTGCCCCCCTTCACCCATAAGGGCTATGGTAGTGGTGTACAGTTGTGGGTAGTGGGTTTTAGGGGGCTCAGCACACAAGGTAAGGGAGCTATGTACCTGGGAGCTTTTTCTGAAGTCCACTGCAGTGCCCCCTAGGGTGCCCGCTTGGTGTCCTGGCATGTCAGGGGGACCAGTGCACCATTAATGCTGGCTCCTCCCATGACCAAAGGGCTTGCATTTGGTCATTTCTGAGATTAGCATCCTTAGTTTCCATTATCACCAAAAATCAGAAACGACCAAGTCTAAGGACGACCATCTCTAGGGACAACCTAAATGTCAAGATTTGGGCGTCCCCGACCGTATTATCAAAACGAAAGATGGATGCCATCTTGTTTCGATAATACAGGTTTCCCCGCCCCTTCGCCGGGAAGTCCTCAGGAAAACTTGGGTGCCCCTTTCGATTATGCCCCTCCAAGGGACCCTGGACAAGTCACTTGACCCTTCATTGCCCCAGTGTTAGCAAATGTTTGGAAAGAGAGAACAATATGTCAACAGATCACTCTGGTAATAATTTATGTTCATTTGGTCATTGCATTTAGTTTTGTTGGCATTGAATTATATGACGAACTTGTTAAATTTCTGTGTGTGACCCACTAGAGATAGTACTGACATTCATGCAACCCTCTATGTATAAAGGTTGCCCCCCCTGGATTAGATGTTACTATATAATAGTTTTTTTTTTTTTGGGGGGGGGGAGGTTTAAAGTTCTTTCTGTTTATAAAGTCCCTCCTTTTTAAATGCAGGTAAATCAGGGCACTGTTGTGCCAGTCACCATCAAAACTTTATGTCGGTATCATACTGATACATACCAAACATAGGGGCTCTTTTACAGAGTGGCGGTAAGCCCAACGCAGGCTTACCGCTCGCTCTCCCGGGACTACTGCCAGCCCAATGCAGCTGCCAGCAGTAGTCACCACCACGAGCATGCACCATTTCCGGGGGTAAAAGAAAACCCCCGGAAATGGCTTGTGCGACAATAACCCAGCGGTCATCAGGCATCACTGCACTGCTCTTATAGAACAGGGTCACAGCCCATATAATTTGGGTGCGTAACTTGTGGCACACAGTTATAGAATTGCCCCAAGTCCTAAATGCAGTGAAACAGTAAAATAAAATGTGGTACTCTTATTACTATCACTGTTTTCATTCCCAGAAACAGCTATATTTTAAGTTGCAGAAATGACCCAGTGTGTCTCATTTAAAAAAAAACCTGAAACCATAATCAGCTGTACAGGTGTGATTATAATACTAATGGTAAAAGTCTGAGGCATTTTCCTACCTCATTGGCTACCCATGGTCCATTTTTCAGCGATCCCATCCCTTATTGATAGCATTAGTAAATTGTGTGTGACTTTCCTATGAGTTGGTGTAGCTCATTTAATTCGTATTAATTGATTTTTAGGCACACCTTGATTAATTGAACTTGGTTCCTCTTGTACAGAATGCAATAAATAACCATTAAAATGAGCAAGATGTGACACTACAAATTATAATGTTAACTACTCTAGGTGTCATAGAGGACAAACCGGTGGCTTCTCAGTTTTGTTTCACCTATGTTTATCACATACGCACCCAAGCTAGAATTTTCATTTTAAATAAAATAAATTTTGTTAAATGCCATTTATTTTAGGATCCAAGTGATTTCAATGGACGCAGGGCAAGGACCTTTGCATGTACAAAGCTAGAATCCTTGAAATGGTTTTATAGTTAACTTCAAGTGGTAGAAGCACATAATCAATTGAAAAAGTTTAATTGAATCTCCCTTTTTATTATGTTAAAACTGTCCTGTAAATAGTGATCTGTATACCAAACAGTTGTGTAAATTTTTGCAACTTTAAGAAAGAAGCAATTTTTCTAATAAACAGATTTAACATAATAAGAAGAGATTTTCCATTAAACCTTTTGAATTGTATCCCACTCTTGGTGTTGTTTTTTCTCTTCACATTTGGTGCCAGCACTGAAATCAGGAAACAGCTGCTAGATGATCTACTTTTAGAGAGAGAGGGTTTTTTTTTTTTTTCGTTTTTGCCTTATCTGCTTAGCTCCTATTCCACTACACAAAAGTCCTGCATACATTGTTGCTACACCCATGGAAATTTGTGCCTGCTTAGGAGCAAGTCTAAATATTCACACATAAATATGAATCTAAATCACAACTCCAACCCAAAATCCAACCCTGAGCATGCCTGTACTTTTGTGCATGGGATAATTCTATAAGCAGCAGACGAGAGTGGGAAGTGGACCAATGACTTCAGAGACTGGGACAGCTGGGTCAAAATGAGAGATTTTATTACAGACTCAACAAAGATTTGTGTTTCGGCCACAGGCCTGCCTCAGGAGTCTTTTTTCCACTCAGCGTTTCTCCAAGTCGCACAGTCACCTGTTTCACCATTCAAACTTGGTTGTAGGTCTGGGCTCCTTGGGGCCAATCACCAAGCGACTGTCCTCCTTTCGCAGTACGGAAAAGCTCCAATGAGAGGGACGCCGGTAGAATGCGGAAGAGACGTAACGAACTCCAGAGTTTGTTTCAACGGTTTTTATTGAAAACAATGCATAAATACTGAATGCATCAACGCTTCCATACAAAGACAAACCAAAACCTTGTACTCAATGCCTAATTGTAGTAATCTGCTTTCAAGTTTTGACATCTTATATCCCTTATCCCAGCCCCCTCCCCCTGTTCATATTAAACATTTAGACATAAAGCCTACAAAAACAGTCCAACCATATTTACTTTAATAATTAAACTACGATTTAGAATGAGTCTCTCTCTCTCTATTTGATGCTCCCTTATTTAATTGGTACTAATTTCGTTAGTAATGGTTCAACGAATCTGACCAGTAACATTTCCAACTGTCAGCATTTTGTAAGCAGGCACAGCTTACTATCTATAAAGTCGTATTCTCATCATCAACTTTTTGAACTTCTCCTCGTACAATTCTTCCCTCCCCCTTCCACCCACAACGCCCATCCCCTCTTCCCTACCACCCACCCTTCCCTATCTGTTTTCTGAAACTCCCACCTCCCCTACCCTCCCCCCGAGTTTATGTGTACATCCACCAATCACCGTCCTTCCATACCCTACTTAACTCCCCAAGGAAGACTATTCAGAATTTGACTGCATGCCATTGGAGAGATGGGTCAAGCATTAGAACAAAGAGGAGCGGCGATAGAGGACAGCCCTGTCTAGTCCCCTATTAATAGGAAAACATTCTGAGAGCAGACCATTAGCATACACTTGCGCTTTGGGCTCAGCATATAAGGTATTTATCACCTGAGCAAAGAATCCTGTAATACCATATGCCTTCAACACTCCAAAGAGAAAATCCCACTCCACCCTATCAAACGCCTTTTCGGCATCAAAGCTGATTAAAAGGGCTGGTGTCTGCTCTAAGTGAACCATCTCCAATGCCGCCAGTATTCATCTCATATTCTTCACAATCACTCTGCCACAAATGAATCCCACCTGTGATTCCACCACCATGGAGGGGAGAAATCTCGCCAGTCTGTTAGCCAAAATCTTGGCCAAGAATTTGGCCTCTGCATTCAACAAAGAGATGGGGTGATACGAATCTGGGCGGTTCACGGGCCTACCCGGTTTCGGTAGAACACTAATCTGGGCCGAATTAAGATAAAATGGCAAGTGCCCCTGTTGGATAGCTGCATTAAACACTTCTGTCAATATGGGACTGAGCTCAGATTGCAAAACCTTATAAAATTCATTCTGCAGTCCATCTGGCCCAGGGGCCTTGCCCAAATGACTTTGCTTGAGCACCCATTCCACCTCCTCTACAATAATAGGCTCGTTCAACACTCCCAACTCCAAGTCACACACCTTAGGCAAATCAATACTTGAAAGATAGGCTTCACTAGGCATCGTTGACTCAGTTTGTGGCACATACAGTTGCTTAAAAAAGTTTTTCAAAACTGTGTTGATCTTAGCATCATTATGTACCAGGGCTCCTCTATCATCTGTCAATGAGAGTATTTTGCGAGTGCCCACACTCCTAGTTACCAGTCTAGCCAAGAGCCTCCCACTTTTATTTGCAAATCCCTAAAGTTGATACTTGTAATACGCAAAGGATTTCTTGGCTCTCTCATGTAAAAGTTTATTCAAGGCTTGCTGTGCCTCTAATAACTGTGTCCTAACCCGTAACTTATGCCCCTCCCCATACTGCCTCCGAAAAGATGTCACCCGCCTCTCTAGACAAAGCACCTCCCTATGCCTAACTTTCCTTTTAAAATTAACATAAGAAATGATCTCTCCCCGAAGAATGGCCTTCGCCAACTCCCAAAAAAGAATTGGGTCATCCTTATGAGCTTCGTTATTGTCCCTATAATCTTGACACTTAGAAAGCAAGAACGGTAAGAATTGACTGTCCCGATGAAGAAAAGTAGGAAATCACCATGTACCAGTCGGGGATGAAGACCCGCCTATTCACATTCTAATTTCTACCCAAGCATAATCAGAAATCTTTATGGGTCCTATCCGAGCATCCTCCACCAACGACAAGAGTTCCTGCGAAAGTAGTACATAATTATCGACATCGTAGAGTGAGCTTGAGAAACGTGTATAGTCTTTCTCCAAAGGATGTAGTGTTCTCCACACATCAACCATCTCCAGTGCAGCACATAACATAGGAAAACCTCTCTGAACTCTCTCCCCGTCGGTTGAGATCTATCCATAATGGGATCCACCACATCATTTAAATCCCCCCCCCCCCCCAACCATATTGGCACCTTCCCAAAGTCATGAATCCTGCGGATAATCTGGACAAAAAAAATGCCTTCTCACAATTATTTTGGACATATATGTTGCATAATAAAATAGGCTGTCGGTCCAGTACTACTGAGGCTAGGACAAACCTCCCCTCCGAGTCCACTACTACCTGTTTGGTTTCTACATTTAGGCCTTTTCGGATTAGCGTCACCACTCCTCCTTTTCTACCCACTGCTGGGGAATCAAAAATCTCTCCCACCCACCAACGCTTCAACTTAGCATGCTCCACCTTCGAGAGGTGTGTCTCTTGCAAGAGTGCTATGGAAGCGTTTCGGTCATTAAGGGCCTTCAATAACTTTTGCCTTTTAATCAAGGAGTGGATTCCCCCGACATTCCAGCTAACAACCTGTAACACTGTCATATTTCACTAGTCTATTACACAAGGAAAAATGTTCGCTCAAACATTTGCTATTTTGAGACAAGCACCTGCACCAAAAGAGTGTCCCAGCCTCCACTCCCCCAGCAAGAGACAGTGTGAAAAATATCTCCCAGGGCTTATATCCAAACGGTGACCCACACAGTGTTCAGATAACATACACACAGGAAACCCCCCCTAACCCCCCTCCTCCTTCTGTTGAATCCCCCTTCCTATCTCCTTCCCTCTCTGTTCCCACCCCAACCCTTCCTTCCCCTTATATTCCCCCCCTAAACATTACCCAGATCGTGCTTCGCAGCATAACTCCCCCAGTATCAGAGTTCAGAGCACCCCCCCCCCCCCAAATGATGCTGGAGAGGTCATTCCCCTGTCCTCCCCTCCGGTGCAACATCTCTCAACCCTATCAACCTGTACACATTACCATCATGCAGATACCTCTAAGCATACACCAACAACAAAACAACAAAAAAAAAGGCATTCATACTGTTAACTAGGACTGTCAACTAGAACTTGGCTATGAAGTCCTGGATCACTTTAAAGTCTGGGCGGTACTTTTTATCGCCCTCTTGCAAGTTTATACGGTAATCCGTTGGAAATAAAATAATCCTCAGGATATCATCCGATCACACCTACGCATCTTCTTAACAACAGCCTACAATCTGTAGCCTTATTCGCTGATGGAACAGTTCACAGTCCCCTGCATCCCAAAAGACTCCATTCCTCTGCATTCATTCAAAGTATCTTTATCCATTTTGTTGCCCTGCGGTAAACCTGTCCACGTACGCCCTTGCCTCCTCCACCTGTTCAAAAAATATCACTTGTCCGTTATTGATCAATTTGAGGTTCGACGGATACAGGAGGCTAAATTTATATTTCAATCCATAAAGCTTGGTACATGAAGGAGCAAATTCCTTACGTGATGCTGAAACTTTAGTCGAATAGTCCTGGAAACACAAAACACGTGAATTCTGGTTCTCAAGAGATTTTCCCACCCTCAAGGCCTGCAGAATCGCCATTTTGTGGGCATAGTTACAGATTCGAAAGATTACCACTTTGGGCCGATCCGTTCCCTCTCTGCGCTGGCCCAATCTGTGTGCTCTCTCCACCTTTAGTGACCCCATGAGTTCCATCTTTGATAATGCTGTGGGAAGCCATGTCTCTAAAAACTTACACAAGTCCCGCTCTGGTAACACCTCTGAGAGTCCTACCAGCCGAAGATTATTCCGGCGGGAGCAATTCTCCAAATCTTCCAATTTAGCTTCCACTTCAGCCAAGCGGGCACACAGCCGTGGCTGTTCCTCTGATACTTGTTGTATCTCGTCTTCAGCTCTCCCCACTCTCTGCTGCACCACGTTCAACTCTGTCACCAGCATTGCATGCCTCTCCTCAAACCCCTCCAATTTATCCAAAATGAGTTGTAATTTTTCCCCACTGCCCGCTCGACCACCAGCTTTACCTCCTCTGTTATCTCCACTGCCCAGAGGGAGCTGGGGGTCGGAGAGGACGACGCGGCCCTGTCTGCCATCTTTGCCTCATTTGTCTGGGCTTTCTCCTTGAGGTCTTTCCGGGCTGATTTTGAAGCCATCCGCTTTGCTGATTTCAATCCCTGCCCTAACTAGGGCTTTCCGCTTTCTCAGGTTTAGTTGCCTCTCTCCACACCAGAGAGAGAGGATTTTTCAGACTGCAGATACTGTTTTAAATTTACTATTTTGTAGCTTCATTGCATGCCCCCTAGTCCTAGTATTTTTGGAAAAAGTAAACAGATGTTCAATGCCGGTCACTGGAAATGGTCTGACATTGAATATCTGGCATTATTGACAACCACAGGAGTTAGCCGGGCTAACTCCTGCAGTCTGAATATCAGTCCCATAGTCAGTTTTTTAGACTTATGCTACCTTTGTCTTTGGCATATACACAAACACATTTCCTTTCTAGAAGACAAATGCATCCTATATTGCTAGACAGACACCCAAACAAAGAACACTTTTGTTGCCACAACACTTAAACACACTAGGGATGTGCATTTATTAGCACAAATTCAGGTTGGTATTGCTCCTTAAAAGATTTAGTGCACAGTAAATCAGTTTAGCACAACTTTACCTATCAATTAGTATGCATTAGATTAGTCAGGGGGTAATTTTGAAGAATGGGTGCCAAAATTTAGGCACCAAATACACATATAAATGCCAGTATTCCAACTACATGCTATTCTTTAACCACACACATATCTTCATAAGTATATAAGTAATGCCACACTGGGAAAAGACCAAGGGTCCATCGAGCCCAGCATCCTGTCCATGACAGCGGCCAATCCAGGCCAAGGGCACCTGGCAAGCTTCCCAAACGTACAAACATTCTATACATGTTATTCCTGGAATTGTGGATTTTTCCCAAGTCCATTTAGTAGCAGTTTATGGACTTCTCTAACCCCTTTTTAAACTCTGCCAAGCTAACCGCCTTCACCACGTTCTCCGGCAACGAATTCCAGAGTTTAATTACACGTTGGGTGAAGAAATATTTTCTCCGATTTGTTTTAAATTTACTACACTGTAGTTTCATCGCATGTCCCCTAGTCCTAGTATTTTTGGAAAGCGTGAACAGACGCTTCACATCCACCTGTTCCACTCCACTCAATATTTTATATACCTCTATCATGTCTCCCCTCAGCCGTCTCTTCTCCAAGCTGAAAAGCCCTAGCCTCCTTAGTTTTTCTTCATAGAGAAGTCGTCCCATCCCTGCTATCATTTTAGTCGCCCTTCACTATCATTTTGTCTTCAATAATGTACAGTTTACAAGTGGGCGGGCACATGGGTGGAACCTTGGTGAGGAAGAGTTTAGTGGAGAATGGGTGGGGTGCGTGTCTCCAGAACATATATACTAGCTCTATGGCTGGCCTAAGTGCTTGTGTCTAAATATATATGTGTGTGTGTGTGTATGTATGTGCCTGGTCACACTAGTATTTCCTTTACAGAATAGGCTCCAATTAGGTGCTTCTTTATAGAATTATGCTTTTAAAGTGCCTTCAAAAAGTTATCATGTGTGTTTTAAAAACTTATTAAAACAAGCGTGAATCAACCCTCTTCCCCCCAAAAGAAAATCCAAAAATAGGATAAAAGAAGCCCAAATGAATCAAATGTTTTTTCCTTGTGCACATTCCTAACACATTCATGCAAACCTAAGACATTTTCATACAATTCTATTTCTCTATTTTCTTTTTCTTTATTAATTGAAAAAATATTTCTACCAATAAATTATGGGGCCCTTTTACTAAAGCTTTAGCGCATGCAAAACTTGTGCTAAGCTTTAGTAAAAACACCCTTATGAGCGTTAAGTATGACAGGTTGCCTAGCTAAATACTCTAAATAGGGGATATGTTCTAGAATCAAAATAAGTGCTTATGTTATCTTTATGAAATAGCTTCACAAGCCCTGCAGTAATCATGGGTAAATGTACTTGCATAAATTTACATGTGTGTGCCTATTTTACAAAATACGTGCACACATTGTGACTTTCGCCATGCCCTACCCCAACTTCTCCACAGAAGATGCCTACACTCAGATCACACAAAATTTGACAGGAACAATTTCAGCACCCATTTTATGTGTACTTACAGAAAAAAGTTTATAAAATTATCTTTCCTTCCCCTACCATGGCATTTTATACAGTTAGGGCTAGATTCAGTAAATGCCGCTCAAAAATCAGTGCCGAAAAAAATTAGCACTCAAAGCTGTTCTCTAATTGGCAGTCAAAGATGAGCGTGTATTACAGAATAGGACTGAGTGCCAATTTCGGAGTCCAAATTTGGGTGCCAGGACTGACTCCTGCTGAAATCAGCTGTAATTCCTGGAGCCCAATGTGGACGCACATCCCTGGTATTCTATAACACTCTGTGCAAATTTTATGAATGCCCCTGACCCGTCTATGCACCTCCCATGGCCAAGCCCCCTTCTGGGTTGTGCACTATGGGATTTTGGTGCACATTGTTATAGAATAGTATGTAGCAAGCTGTGCACGCAAATTCAAACTGGTGCCAATTAATTCCCCATTAACATCCAGTTACTGGCACTATTTGACTCGTTAGCCAATTTAGTGTACTTCTTGGATCGGCTTCCAATTTTGGGTGCCATATATAGAATCTGGGGGTTAGTAAACTTTAATTTTAGAAGCTGCAATGCTTTATGCCTGTTGAACTTTTTATGTTTCCAGTCAGATGTTCAGGAGTCTATCAGCGTCTTCATGGCCTACGCACACACCAGTGTTAATCAGTTGAGTGCCAAATACCTCCAGGATGAGAGAAGATACAACTATACCACACCAAAAAGCTTTCTGGAACAAATATCATTATATAAGAACTTGCTGGCTATGAAATGCAGGGAGTTGTCACAGCGAATGGTGCATCTTATGAATGGCACTCAGAAACTGCAAACTACCACTGCGCAGGTAATGATGGCATTATTTACAGCTGAGGGATTGTGTGACTGCTACAATTGTTTTTTGTTGCTGTTTGTCTGCTGAACCATGCATAGAATGTATTTATTTGTTATTTGTGTATGCAGTCCAGCAGAATATTTTAGGGTAAATCTAGAAAGATGTACAAGTTACAACCAAGGTGAAGAATATAATACTTAAGTTTTTTTATGCTTTTTCTGAACTTAGTTTTATAGTATGTATCACTTTTTGCGTTGGTATTCATCATGAAATCTTTCCTTTAGAGTAGGAGTTTTTAGTTCCACGAAGTTGGTTTTGACTGTTTGTACATGCAGTGTTAAAAATTTAGGGGGTATTTTGCAAAAGATTTCCCTCATGTAAAGTCTGTTTTACTCATGGAAGAAATGTTTTATAAAATTGAGCAACAGTATGCAGGCATGAAACCTGCATTCTCAGAAAGATCATATATACTTTTATGCAGACCACACGTAGGTATTTCTAGAGGCACAGTTTGAGCAGGGGAGTTGTAATGTAAATACGTATGTTCTAAATTCTGTGGGTACATGCAAGAGAGTATGCGCACACATTATACCATCTTTGGAGCAGGTGTAAATTTGTGCTATTGGGGTGGCACTGGGTACCTCTTTTATAAAGGCACAAAAATACTTATGTTGATTTTATAAAGTAGGTACCTTCCTGGACTTTCGGAATAGTCTTCCGGTTATAAAATGTAGTCCTTAATTTACAAAACTAGAATTGTGTGCATAGCGCATACTTTCAGCAACTCAGTTCTGATTCTTTGACTTAGTAATATTCACAGAAAAGGTTTGTGGCTACTTACCCAACATTTCTTTCTTCTTTGACATCTTGAACTTTGTGCAGCAGACCTAGTTGATAAATTTTTCATCTTACAAAGTTAACACCCTTTGCATTGGTATCCACTGTATGATTTCCACCACAATGGAAACATGAGGCTGTGGAGTTTTACAATCTCTTCTCAAGACTGGCAGTCATTTGTTATGTTTCTGTTGACGCATATAAACAGGTTTTGTTTGTTTGGTGCAATGTGGCCTCAGTTGTTATGATTCTTATAAAGCAGTTGCAAATTTTAGGTTTCTTTCTGCAAGGAGAAAGCATTAAATCACTTTAGCATAGACTCCATGTATAAAAATGATCTTACAACTTAATTCTAACTGTTCAGCAAAGCCGTCATGTTTCTGCTAATTGGTGTTCATAATTGGAACGTATTTGTGATGACATCATATCTTTTATACAGTTAAAATCTGTGGATGCTTCAAATATCTCAAATGGATGGGGAATGGGTAAGCATGAATCAATTGTTTACTCTTTCAGAAAATACAAAGACTAGGGGGACACTAGGTACATAGCAGCTCCTTTAAAACAAATAGGAGAAATATTTTTCACTCAACATAGGGTTCAGCTCTGAATCCCATTGCCGGAGCAAGTGACAAAAATAATTACTGTAGCTGCATTTAAAAAAAAATCATTTGGACAAATTCCTGGAGGAAAAGTTCATAAACTGTTATTAAAGTAGAAAGCCACTACTTATTCCTGAGGTTAAGTATCATAGAATCTTGCTACTTTGTGGGACTCTGCCAGGAATTTGTGACTAGGACTCGTTACTGTTGGAAACAGGATCCATGGTTTGACCCATAGGGCAACTCTTACATTCTTAAGTAGTTGAGAAATGTGCTTTTAGTATAGCCACAACATCATCATAAGATTTAATCAAGGGTGAGACTCGATATACTAGTAGGTGAACAATTGTTCATTTGCTACTTAGCTGAAACAACAACACTCAGCAGAACGGCTTTCTTTTTCATTTCACTGTAATGCTATTCATTTGGCCTTTAAAAGAACTATGTTCAACAGTAGATAGTGGGAAGTGGGTTGGAGGCAAGTGGGAGAGGAGAGATACTAATATTTAGCAACAAACATGAGAGATATCTGGAGATGGTTATATATGATGATATCAAGGTTGCAAAACTGTGAGAAGCATAGAGAGAAATACGACTGACAAAAATGTAAGCAGAGAAAAAGATGGCTAGACTGTTCTACATTCTTTTTCTTGGCCTTAACCCTTTGGAATAATTTGCCATCTAGTATTAGAATAGAAAGGAGGAGTAGCCTAGTGGTTAGTGCAGTGGACTGAGTTCCATTCCCACTGCAGCTCCTTGTGACTCTGGGCAAGTCACTTAACCCTCCATTGCCCCTGGTACAAAATAAGTACCTGAATATATGTAAACCGCTTTGAATGTAGTCGGAAAAACCTCAGAAAGGCGATATATTAAGTCCCATTTCCCTTTCCACCTTTATTAAATTTAAGGCCCTTCTTAAGGCACATTTTTTCAGTTGGCTTTTGATATGTCTGTGTCCTGAAGGTGCATCCCTGAAACACCATTATTTTTATTGTTTATATTGCTTGTGCTGTCTATTTTATTCTGCTTTCTTTTTCTGTGGGCATGATTGTTTGCTTTCCTATCAGTTGATGGATTTCTTTTCTTGATTTTAATGATTGTTAATTGATTATTTGTAAACTGCCTTGACATCATTTTTTAAAGAAAAGGCACTATATCAAGTTCTAAAATATAAATGTAGAGATGTCAAAGCGAGATGGCAAAACTATTTTCAGTTATATTGGTGAAAGGAAGAAGGCTAGAAATGAAATTGTAATACTGAAAGATGCTGCAAACTGCTATATGAAGAGATGAGGAAAAAAGCAGTCATTCTAAACTACTACTACTACTTCTATCTATCATTTCTATAGCGCTACAAGGCATACGCAGCGCTGTACACCATACACAAAAAAGACAGTCCCTGCTCAAAGCGCTTACAATCTATATAAGACAGGTAAACAGAGAACAATTAAGGGTAAGGGAATAATAGGTGAGGTTGAAGGACAGGGCAAGTTGAGTAGTGGTTAGGAGTCAAAAGCAGTGGTAAAGAGGTGGGCTTTAAGTTTGGACTTGAAAATGGCCAAAGACGGGGCTAGACGCACAGGCTGAGGAAGTCTATTCCAGGCGTGGGGTGCAGCAAGACAAAAGGAACGGAGTCTAGAATTAACAGTAGAGGAGAAGGGGACAGATAAGAGAGATTTATCTACAGAACAGAGTACTCGAGGGGGGGCGTAGGGAGAGACGAGAGTGGAGAGGTACTGGGGAGCAGCAGAGTGAATACACTTATAGGTCAATAAGAGAAGCTTGAACTGAGTACGGAAACGGATAGGGAGCCAGTGAAGTGATTTAAGGAGGGGGCTAATGTGAGCATAGCGACTTTGGCGGAAAATGAGTCGCGCAGCAGAGTTTTGGACTGATTGAAGAGGAGAGAGATGGCTAAGAGGGAGGCCGGTGAGTAACAGGTTACAATAATCAAGACGAGAGGTGATAAGAGTGTGCATAAGGGTTCTGGTAGAGTGCTCAGAGATGAAGGGATGGATCTGTTCAATGTACATGGAAGAAAATGTTGGAGAAGATCCTCACTCAGCTGACAAAGCTATATATGGAAATGGAGTTGATTTTGCACCATTCACAGAATTCAATTCAATTTAGGTCTTGTATACCGCTAATATCCCCTGTGTAGGGTTCAGTGCGGTTTACAGTATTTGAAGGTTGTGTTAATTAAATTAGATGATTCGAAAGTTGGTAGGGGTTCGTTGATCGGTGAGTATTATTTTCCACTCTCTGGGAAGAAGTAAGTTTTTAGCTTCTTCCAGAAGCTGAGGTAGTTGTTCTCTGCTCTGATTGTTAGAGGGAGTGAGTTCCATAATGGGATCCCTGCCACTGAGAAGAGTGATTTAAAGATCTTCTGAGATCAGATTCCCTTATGAGATGGTGGGGCTAGGATCAGTTGTTCTTTTAGTCTGTTGAAGTGTACTAGACATATAGATGAGATGTTGATCAGAATTTCAGAGGTACCACCTTGAAGGATCTGGAATAATAGGCAGGCTGCTTTGAACTTAGTTCTTTCAGCTATTGGTAGCCAGTGTAATGTTGTTAGGTAGGGCTGTTTCATTGTTGGTTGATATGGCATGTGAGTGATAGGAGTTAAAGATGACTCCCAGCACTCTGGCTTCTGATTCAATTGGTAAGGTGGTGTTGTTGGGTAATGCTAATGAATTTGGGACCTCACCACCTTGATTCTTGGAGAATTGTTTGCTAACATAAGAGTCAAGAATTTTTGTAAAGAGTGGAATACTCACCACTGGGTGGCAGTTTGCTGCAGAAGCTGTGTCTAACCCTGAGCCCTTTAATATTGGTTTTACCCATGTCTGATGGGAGAGAACAATAATTCAGTAGTCGTTGAGGCAGTCTGTTAGCCATTGGACCACCTCTGTTGGGGTGGTTTGGAAAGAATTCTGGACAGTGGTCTAGGAAGCAGTGTGAGCTTGAGCATTTAAGCAGTAGTGATTTTGCATCTTCAGTTGATAGTGGTTGAAAGGATTCCCATAGTTGGTTTGTTTTGATTCCCTGGCTAGAGTCTAGGATGGGATAGGCTCCTAGGTCATTTGTTTTTTTTTCTTTTGGATTATATTTGGTCAGTTCATCCCTAATTTGATTGCCCTTGTTTTTGAAGTGGTCAGCTAGATCTTGAGCAGAGGGGCATGTCTGTAGCTCTGTTTGTAGCTCTTTATCAG
The DNA here is from genome assembly GCF_901765095.1 of Microcaecilia unicolor. NCBI lineage: Eukaryota > Metazoa > Chordata > Amphibia > Gymnophiona > Siphonopidae > Microcaecilia > Microcaecilia unicolor. The sequence continues at coordinate 160,619,085 of NC_044031.1, forward strand.
GTGAGTGGATGGAGGTCAGATTTCTAACTAGGGTGAATAGTTTTTTATTGTCAAGGATATCATGGCCCACTAGGGTGCTGTAGTATTTTCGCTTGAAGTAGTTTACTTTATGTTTGTAGTGACAAAAGGAGAGTTTCCATATGGATCTGTCATCCATGGCTTTGCTTTTTCTCCATTTCTTTTTGATGTTTCTACAGTTTTAGTTGTGACAGTTCTTCTGAGAACAAGGGTGATTTTCAAGTTGCCTTGACCTCTTTGGTATTGATTGGTTCTATTTTGTCCAAGACTGTTTTGACTTTGGTGTCCCATTCTGATTTTACAGATTCTTACAGGGGGCTTTTCAAGGTAAGAGAGTTCCTTAGCTCAGTCCAGAATCTGGATTCATCAATTTTTCCTCTGCTGGTTATTAGTTTAACAGGGTGGTGATTGGGGTGGTTTGTTAGGCAGATATTGATGGTAAAGTGCAGTTGGAAGTGATCAGACCATGGTATAGGCTTCCAAGAGGGAGATCCAATCAGGTTGGAGGGATAGGAGATAAGGAAATCTAAAGTATGGCCTTGTTCATGGTTTGGACCTCTGCCATGTGTAGTGAGTTCAGTTGTTCTCAAGAATGATTTAAAGTTATGAACATTGGTATCCGCTTCATTCTGTAAGTGTAGGTTTAGGTCTCCCAGGACAACTATTCTGGGAAATTGGGACATGGCGGACGAGATGACCTCTAGTATGATGGGTTCAGCCTTAGTCCAAGCTCCTAGTGGGTAGTGGAAAAGGAGAAGCGTGATCTGTTTGGCTCCTTTGGAGTTGTTGTGTAGTTTGCATAGTATGTATTCCAGTTCAGGTAGTGTCCCTGTGCAAAGAATATGTGTAGAAAGCTCTTGTCAATAAGTGCCAGACCTTCTCCTTTTTTGTTTAGTCTTGGGGAATGGAGGATGTCGTATCCGGTTGGGTATAGGTGGGGTAGCGTTGGGCTGTTGACTTCTGTGAGCCATGTTTCAGAGATAAATAAAAAAACCTAGATCAGACAATTCTAGTAGATCCCTTACTAATAAGGTCTTGTTCACCATGGATCTTGCATTGATATAGATTGCTGGTGCAGGAGTAGTGTGGGGCAAGTGGTCTGAGCATGAGGGTTGTTTAGTCAGGGTTAGAAGAGATCATTTTTTGGGTCATGTGTTGGGTTTGGTGTGCTGCCTATGGATAGTTGAGGGCATGGAATTTTGTGTACAGGTGTCAGAGCTCTCTAAAAGGTGTTTGTTAGTGGGCCTGGGTTGTTTGCGGATATTCAGTTTTCTGAGTGAGTCATAGATTACTGGGATTTGTTTATTGCCGGTGCCTTCAGGTAGGTTGCCCATCAAGAAACCCATGAGGGCTAGGCAGAGTATTAGAGGCCACTTCATTGTTGGATGCAAGGGGTATGATGAATAGGAAAGGTCATGCACAAGTGTGATTTGGTTAGCCTCTCTCTAATTATGTTGTGTCCAGGCAGTGAGAGTCAGTTTTATCAAAGGCATTTGTTCTTTTATGTATGTGTGTGTTTATATGAGGTCAGGTGAAATTTGATATCATTCTATACCTGTAATTTCTCCTGTCTGTGGTCTCCATCTCGGCTATGTAGTCCTGTCGTGATTAACTTCTCCTGCTGGACCATTCGTTCCCTTCGGCTGTGATCGGTGCTTTCTTCTGAGACTCTGATGGAGTCTGAACCTCTTGCTTGTGACTTTGCTGCGCTTCTGGGAGACGTCTTCCTCAACTGTGTGTAGATTGTGGGTGCAGTCCTCAGTAGCGAGAGTCCAGGAGATTGACCTCGGGTAGCGTTCAACAGCTTTGTGGCCGTTCTGCTGCCTGGTGCACTCCGTTGTCTGGTGCCAGTACCAGTGTGAGAGATCCTTCCGAGTAACTCTGTAGAATCGGATGGGCTGGGTTCCTGCATGGCAGTCGATGTGTATTGCACGCTCCCTCATGGATTGCTTGTAGGTCCCTGGCTGCAGTGTGGGCTCCAGGTTGCGGTCAGAACTCTACTGTGGTTGCCAGGGGCAGCCGTTTCGTGGTGGATGGGGTACTCTGCCCGTTTGTCTCCCTGGAACCACTCAGGGCTCTGAGCAAACACTGCTCAGAAAGAATATGATACAGGTATTCAAATACCTCAAAGGTGTAAAGCAAAAAAAAAAAATGTTTTTCCTTTCTTAATTTCTATTTATTTTTCAAATATTCACATATACAATATGATTATCTTGAAGCGGAGTCAACTACAAACCATAAAAGAAAAATCTCACAAGATACTTATACAAAATTAAATTACATAGCTGAAATCCAAGTTTAAGTCCCTTATATGCAGTGCGTTTTTTCTGGCGAAAAAGGTGCCGGTACTCAAATGCCAGGCCACCCTTCAGGGGTGGGGTGATCACTGACCCCCTGCAACCAGTCACAGAATCTATGACAAGGCAGAATTGGTGTGTAGAGCCTGAGCCTCAGACCTGATGGTAGGTTTTTGACATTGAGCTCCTATGGTAGATGGTAGACTACAGCAGACAGGCCTGTACTGCTGCATGCTACCTAATAGGCTCTTTAGCATGCATTTTAAATGCTGTTTGCTGATGTCTACTACAGGAGTAAACCTCAGTGCTGAAACTATTTTAACATTCAGCAGTCATTAACAAGTAAGTAAACGTCTCATTAACTGTGCGCTGCTATCCATGGTAGCTTTCTGTATCTGCCCTTGAGAATTTAAGCTTGCAGTCCAGTGCACAGTATGCAGTTCTGCTGACCAAGTCAATGGTATGTGGTTCAGTCCTTTAGACTACTATTCATTTTTTGAACTTGCAGATAGTATGTTTAAGAGTTTGCTTGTATATCACTGAGTGCACATTCAGTGCAATAGAACAACAGAGCATGAAATAGCTGCTATTACTTTTCTATGTTCCCAGCATACAGTATGTTTTATTTTCATTTGCAAGCTGAAATCAGCTTAGCATTGTATACTGCCATTTTAAAATCTAAACATACTATGCAATTCCTGGAAAAAAAACTTGCAGAGTAATGTTTCCAAAGTAATTTCTTATTTTTCTTTTTTTTCACATTAGGTAGAAGACCTAAAAGCCAAGCTTGCATCTCAAGAGGCAGAATTACAACTGAGAAATCAAGATGCTGAAGCTTTGATTACCAAGATAGGGCTTCAGACTGAGAAAGTGAGCCAAGAAAAAGCCATTGCCGATGCAGAGGAGCAAAAGGTCAATCTAATTCCACCATTTAGAGTTGTTGAGCTATGTTTAGCACAAAATAAACCTTTGTAGGTGAACAATTTTGAACAACTTTCTCTCCAGGAAGCATAAAACCTGAAGTATTATTATAGTTACACATGTAGCAGTATTTCACACTGTGATTACCACTTGGCCTTTCTTTACATTATGCATTTTTCCCACCTTTTAACTCTTTTAATGATAGGAAAGAACAATAAATACTGAGCTTATTCAATCCTAGGGTGGTTGTAGATCTTAAGCATCGGGCCTGTTTGTAATACAGGAAAGGTCATGGAATCATCTCCAAGCACTTCAGGTTTCTAAAGGCTTTTGAATTCTAGGCAAATTGAACAACTTGATTGTTAACAAGGTCTCTTCTCAGTCCTGCTATGCTGTTTGCAAGTTTTATGTTCTATTTCCTGTCTGGAAAGTCTAAATGGGCTCTCTGGGTCAGGTTTGCACTGCCATTTCTTCTTGGTTTCACATAGCCTTGTTAGCAATCCTGTGCTCTTCTATTGTCTACAAGCACAGCATGAGCAAATTAAAAAAAAAAAAAAAAAAGAGGTAAATACTGTATATCATGACTAGAGAGAAAAGCTTTGGGGTCAGTTTTCTGCCAGCCATAGATTTTTTGTAATTGCTGATACTTAAATGTGGCTGGAATCTGCATAACTTACAGTATTCTGTAGGTTAATTGCATAACTAAACGTCTGGTCTGTATTCTGCCTATGTGTACGTTCAAGGTGCAATTTATTTGATTTAGTGCAAATTTTCAAAAGAAAATCTAACAGTTTACAAGCTCAAAGCTTTTAGGGGAAAGGGGAACAGCAAACAACTCAACAGGACATATCTACACAAAATAACAGCACAAAGTGAGATACACAGGGGTGATAGGGGCAGGAAAGGTTGCAATTTGAACAGTAAGGAAGAGGGATGGAGAAGTAAGTGGGATGCTTAATTAACTGTCTCCATAGTTTCACAGACCTCAAAAATGTGGCAAAATGTAGAACTAGAATAATATGCAGATCAATTAATTCAAGGAGATGGGAATGCCAGAGAAAAGTAGTAAATCAATTTAAATGATCCAAAACATCAGCAAGGGTAATAAAATAGTGATACCATAAACCCAGCTGTTCTGTACAGGGGCCCACCCAATTTGGGGTCAGGCCCGCCCAGCAGCAGTGTTCCTTCCTGCACAGCGATTCCGGTCGCAGGCTCGGCTCGCAGCGATTCCCACATGCGTGCGGGAATCGCTGCAAGCCGAGCCTGTGACCAGAATCTCTGCTGGGCGGGCCTACAAGAAGGGTGAGGAAAGATGGTGTGAAAGTTGCTGTACGGGGGAAGAGATGATGGGGAAAAGATGTTGCACGGGGGAGGGAAGATGGGGACAGCAGCTGCACAGGGGGGAGGGAAGATGGAAGGAAAGATGCTGCACAGGGAGAAGGGAAGATGGAAAGATGAGACATGGTGGGTGGGGGGAGATGCTGCACGGGGAAGAAGGGAGAGATGCAGCAAAGGGGTGGAAGGGTGAGGAAGGGAGAAGTCTTAGCTGCATATGAGGTGGAGGGGAGGGAGACATGCTGTATAGAGAGGGGATAGGTGGTGAGAGGGAAGAAATTTTGAACATGTGGGTGGAGAGGAGGGAGAAATGGTGGGCATAGGGGTGGAAGGAAGGGAGAAATGTTAGAAATGATGGTAGAGGGGAGGAAGGGAGAGATGCTGCATGGGAAGGGGAAAGAGATGTTGGACCAGAACACAAGGGAGAGGGAGAGAGAAATGATAGACATGATGGTAGAGGGGAGAAAGGTAGAGATGCTGTATGGGAAGGAGAGAGAGATGTTGGAACCAGAACACAAAGGAGAGGGAGAGAGAGATGGTGGACAGTGGGAATGAGAGGGGGAGATAGACATGGGGCTGGATGAGAGGGGGAGGGAGAGGTACACAGTAGGTGGTGAGGGGGGGGGAAATGCTGGGCCATGGGGGAGAGGATAGGAATGAAAAGAGAAGGGGCAGGAAAATATAAGGCTACCAGGGTGGGGTGGGGAGGGGATCAGATGCTGGTTAGAAGGGTGGAGGGAGGAAGACGATGGGAATGGTGGAACCCTGTGGGAGAGGCCAAGACTGGGAAGAGGGGGTGGCAAGTAAATGAATGGGAGATACTGATTACAGAGGGTAGAAATATGGTAATGGGAAGTAGATTAAAGATAAAAGAGAAAGTAGAGATGGGGAGGAGTAAGATGGGGAATGGGAGAGCTAGTGGGTGAAAGAAGAAGATGGAAATTTGATAGGTAGTTGAAAAGTAAAAAGGAGACGAAGAAGGGTGAGAGAGAAGCAGAAAAGAAAGAAATGATCAATATGTCAGAGGCAGGAATAGTGAGGGAACAGACAGGAGAGTGGATAAAAGACAAATGGACTGCAGTCGCTTGAAGAAGAATTAGCAGACGACAGAGAGGAAAGCAGAAAAGAGAAATTGGAACCAGCAAGATGGAAAAATAAAATGTCCAGACAACGAAGGTAAAAACAAAGCATTTTATTTTGAATGTTTTAAATGGAATATGTTAGCTTTTGGAAATAAGCATAGCAAATGTCTTTGTATTGTGTTCTGTAGAAAAGGAAATGCATCTCTGTTTTATGTCTCCAGTGTTGCAGTAATGCTATGTTTTAACTTCTTGGGGTTCCTTTTCAATTTTTGTCTAAATATTTTTATTTCTAATTTGTGATCCCTTCTTCTGTATTTGGTGAGGGTCTGTTGGGCAATTAAACATAGTAATGGCAGGTGGGAAATTGGAGGGGAGGCAAAGAGGAGAGGGAATCGGGGAGGGGAGCCCTCCTTTATTTTCTGACCTGGGCCCAAGCAGGTCTAACACCAGTCCTAACCCTTGCTGTATAGCTGGTGAGGATTCCCAGACATCCCCAGCTAAGGACCTCCTCCAAAGGTGGCCAGAATTCCCTTCTACCAAGCTCTGGCAACAGCATCCTTGAGCCATCAACAGCTAAGCATGTATGGGGTGCTGGCATCAGTGGCTTAGGGTCATTGCTGCTGCCTGCCAAGCTTGGTAAAAGAGAGTTCTGGCCACCTTCAGAGAAAGTCTTCAGCTGACTGAGCTTGAGGATCCTCATTAGCTAAAGTATTTATATTTTGAGGTGGAGGTAGGGCGGAGCAGAGAAAATTTTGTGCCCACCCAATTTGGGCTCAGGCCCACCCAAAACTGGCTGTCTGGCTACGCCACTGGTTCTGTATAATCGCTTGCTTTTTGTTACTCCTTGTTACTGTTTAAGTTCCAAAACTAGTTTCAATTCAATTCCAACCAGCATGATGATTTCAGTAGGAAATTCAATTGTTTATTATTGCAAATTCCAATATGTATTGTCAACTTGTGCAAACATTCTTAAATATTTAAAGATGTTTTAAAATCTTTCAATCATAGTCCTTTAACAACATCTTTATCACGTTTTGCAGTGGATGGATGCCTCCACCAACATGCAGCATGATTTTCAAATTGGTGCCTCAAGGTGTGGTCCCCCAAAAATGAAAATTAAAACCGTCAGTCAGAATGATGAATGTACAGTCATAAGTTTAAAATGTATAATAAATTTTACATACCTTATACTCAAAAGCTCGCACATACTTCATCGGTGCCTGCCATGTTCTATTCCTGTCATATCAATGCTCAACTATAGTTAAATAAATCACATGACACTACACCAATGAGAGTGCTGCAACCTGATGATGTCACCCAGTGAGTTTACATAGCTGCAGTCCAATCTATTTCTAAGTTCAAACCTCCTGGAAATACAGTCCCCAATGTAAATATCCACCATTTCTCCTTATAAATGAGTAACCTATCTACATCACCTCCCTCTTTACCCAATTGTATCTGATCAATAACTCATAAGTACATAAGTATTGCCATACTGGGAAAGACCAAAGGTCCATCAAGCCCAGCATCCTGTTTCAAACAGTGGCCAATCCAGGTCACAAATACTGTATCTGGCAAGATCCCCAAAAAGTGCAAAACATTTTATACTGCTTATCCCAGAAATAGTGGATTTTCCCCAAGTCCATTTAATAATGGTCTATGGACTTTTCCTTTAGGAAGCCGTCCAAACCTTTTTTAACTCTGCTAAGCTAACTCGCCATTTTATGTCTGTCCATTCATGATGTTTTTGTCACCAATGGTTAACAATGGGAGCTGTCAAAGTAGCAGTATTAATTATGGACTTAGCTCATTCAGTCTCTGCTTTATCGGTCTTAATTGTGAAGCGCTGCGTATGACTGGTAGCGCTATAGAAATGATTTGTAGTAGTTCTGGACTTGCCTATATAATATAACTGACAAGGACACTGTAGCGCATACACTACATTGCTGCTATTACAATTTGTTCTTGCAGCAGTGTTGCGTGTGCTACCTGTCATTTGCCAATGAGTTCTCTCTATGGTTAATGCACACCATTGGCAATTACCACATTGAACATGGCCAATTAAATTCTCATCACACTGTAAATATTCCAAACATTTATATGAAAGCATTTCTCCAATGGTTCTGCCCCTCTGATAAGCTATTATGGGGCCTTTTTGCAAAACAGGATGAACCCAATATTTATGAATCAAAGCTGTAACTTTAGAACTACCCATCATATAGGGCAGTACTGCTACAACCCTATTTTCAGAGTCTCTATTAGAATATTGTAATAAAAGATCTCTCTGTGTAAATTTAGCTCTAAAATACACTTTCTTAATGACTTTAAGGGGATAAGCCCTGCCCAGAAATCTTTGTGCAATTCACTTGCTTGATAATTCTCTCTAGAGCAGATACGCCGTACTCTAAGATATATACTTATAGGAAGACTAGCTCTTAATTTGTAAGGGTGAGAACTCTGAAAATGTAACAGAATATTCCTTGCCACCTCTTTGCAAAACATGGTAGTGTGTAATTGGCCATGGTCAATCATTTTCATATCCAAAAACTCAATTGTTTCTTTGTGCCAAATCATAGTAAATTGTAAAGCCGTAGACTTGGTGTTGAGCCATGCAAAAAAAAGCTTTTATTTGTTCCAATGCCCCCTCCCACCAGAAATAAAATATTGTCTAAAAATCTCTTCCAAAAGGTGACATAGGCAAACCAAGGAGATAGATAAATCACTTTCTGCGCAAAATGTGCTACAAATAGAGTTGCTACCAAAGGGGCTAATGAAGCCCCCATAGCGATACCTTGTGTCTGCAAATAATAATGACCATCATAGAAAAAATTTGTTTTGGAACAATGTGTAACTAATAGCAAGCAATTATACAGAACAGCTGGGTTTATGGTATCAGAGAAAAGTAGTAAGCATTAAGCTGACACTTGAGCTTGCTAAAAGATGCTTCAAGTCTCAAGTAGAGGGGAAGGGCATTCCAAAGAGTTGGACCAACCACACTAAAACATGAACTTCTAATGGTATCCAGGAAAACCTGGCAGGATGGGACTATTAGGAGGCCTTGCTTTGAGGACCGGAGTGTCCTTGCAGAGGAGTAAGGAACCAAGACTGGCCAGAAAGGAGGGTAGACCAGAGGATTAAATCTGATGACACAAGATGTTAAGTTTATAAGGAATCCCATAGGCTACTGGGAGCATATGTTCAGAGGTGGAGTGATGTGATCGAATTTCTTGCAACTGTGAAGAAGTTTTACCATGGTGTTTTGTATTAGTTTTACATACTTTGTATTGTTATTTGAATATTTTGACTGCTGTAATTTTCTATTGCTTATGTTTGTTTGATTTATTCTTAGTTGTAATCTGTGGGTCTGATAAGCAGGCAGACCTATAAGAACGAGATAATACCAAAGAATGTAAGAGGATATGAAGAAAACAATGCTCCAAAAGGGATCAAATGGAACGGATGAGTCTGAGAATAAGGAAAGAAGAGGATACTATCTTTCAAATATGGGAGTGGAAGGAGTGTATTATCCAAGATAGGGGTGTAGCCAGAAGTCCATTTGTGGGGGTTCCCAAAAGTAGATTGAGGGGGCCAGATATTCTCTCCCCCTTTCCTCTCCCCCACCCCCTGCAGCTATAAAATATTACCATTGATGGCGAGGATGCTATGCCCCACCAGCTAAAGATGTCTCCTGCCTGAGTTGCACCTGTGCTGAACGAGCAGCACTTAATTTTGCAGGTGCACTTTGGCCACTAATGCCGGGTCTCCCGCACATGCTGAGCCCCTCCCCCCAAAATCCAAGGTAACACCCAAGATTTTTCTTAATGTGGAGTAAGGAAGAGGATTACCTTTAATGGTGAAATTTGGAATACTTGTACTGGGGGGTTGGGAAATAAATAAATATCATATCTATAGTTTTACTTGGGTCGTGCTTCAGGCTGTTTTCAGCTAGCCAGTCTGCAAGTGCATCTAACTCATTAGAAATTGTGGCATAGCTAGAAGAGGATCAGGAATCAAATGGAAGGAAGAGTTGAATATTGTCGGCATAGATAAAGAAGTTAAAACCCAGGGATTAAAGCAAAAGAGTTAAAGAAGCCAAGAAAATATTAGGGGCCCTTTTACTAAGGTGCTTAGGTGACTACGCACATCCAATGCATGCCAATTTGGAACTACCACCTGGTTACCACAAGTCCCAGGCAGTAATTACATTTTTTACGCGCGCCTGATAACGTGCAGCAGAAAATATTTTTTATTTTCTACCATGTGGCGCTATTAGGCGGTAATTGGCAGTGTATGCACATTGACGATTACCGCCCAGTTAATGCATGAGACCTTACCGCTAAGTCAGTGGGTGGCGGTAAGGTCTCAGGCCCAAAATGGACGCACGCCAATTTTTATTTTGCTGCACATCCATTTTCGGCAAAAAAGACCTTTTTTGCAGGTGCACTGAAAAATGGACTTGCGCGCGTCCAATACACGCATCTATACCAGCGCAGGCCACTTTATGGCGCACCTTAGTAATAGGACCACTTACAGTATTAGCCTCAGAATTGAACCCTGAGGAACTCCAGAGAGTAGTGGCTAAGAGGAGGATGAATCAGAGCAACAAACTATGTAAGAACGTAGAGATGATATCATTTTTTTTTAGAAGAGCCAGGGATGGGAGACTAAAGGGAGAGAGAGGCTCTAAGAACAAGGGGTGCAGGGATGGAGGAGCCTGGTATTGGGGTTGTAGGAGTAACAAGATAGGCAGTTTGGGACTGCCTAAAAGTGCAGTTATATCATAAAAACCTACAGCAAAATCATTAGCTGTTAACACAGAGGAAGTCATTGCAACTGATGAGTTTGTGAGCTGATTCAGTAAACGGTATAGATGGGAGATGTTCTGGTCCTGGCTATGCAGACCTTTCAAGTATGTGCACTTTGCCTTTCTTAGATTGGCAGAGTGATAGTGGGAGGTTTCTCTAAACATTTCAAGAGTGCTAGCAGATAAAGTCTTTTGCCAAATATACTCAGTACGTATATTTGACAGCAAAGGTGGAACCATGGTTCTGAAGTGCTACATTTAGAAGAAGAAAGATGCAGTGGAGCTGATATGTCAAGAGCAGTATGAAGAGTATACTCACTTCCAAAGTGAGACGTGGAGGGGCATAATCGAACGGGGCGCCCAAGTTTACCTGAGGGTGTCCTCGCAGGACGTCCTGTCGAAGGGGCGGGGAAACCCATATTATCGAAACAAGATGGGCAGCCATCTTTCGTTTCGATAATGCGGTCGTGGATGCCCAAATCTCCACATTTAGATCAACTTTAGAGATGGTCATCCCTAGAGATGGTTGTCCCCGATTTTCAGAAACAACCAAATCCAAGCCCTTTGGTTGTGGGAGGAGCCAGCATTTGTAGTGCACTGGTCCCCCTGACATTCCACGACACCAACCGGGCACCCTAGGGTACAGTGGGTTTGGGAGGGCTCACATTTACCACCACAAATTTAACAAGGTGGGGGGGGGGGGGTGAGCTTGTGTCCGCCTGCCTAAAATGCACTGCAGTACTCACTAAAACTGCTCCAGGGACCTGCATACTGCTGTCATGGAGCTGGCTATGATGTTTGAGGCTGGCATAGAGGCTGGAAAAAATATTTTAAAATTTTTTTTAGGGTGGGAGGGGGTTGGTGACCACTGAGAGAGTAGGGGGAGGTCATCCCCGATTCCCTCTGGTGGTCATCTGTTCATTTAGGGCACATTTTTGTGGCTTGGTTGTAAAAAAAAATAGGACCAAGTAAAGTTGGCCAAGTGTTCATCAGGGACGCCCTTCTTTTTTCCTTTATCGGCCGAGGATGCCCATGTGTTAAGCACGCCCCAGTCCCGCCTTCACTATGCTTCCGACATGCCCACAGGTTTGGTCACTCCCATGATGGAAAGCAGTTGAGGGTGCCCAAAATCGGCTTTCAATTATGCCGATTTGGGCGACCCTGGGAGAGGGACGCCCATCTCCCGATTTGTGTTGAAAGATGGGCGCCCTTCTCTTTCGAAAATGAGCCCATTGGTCATCCATTGGTAAAAAGGAGAAATCTGAAGGGAAATCTTTGCAATTTTTGAAGAAAATCTCTGGAGTTAAGGACTGAAGTTTTCTGTTTGAGGTGGGGCAAGTAGAAAGGTAAGAAGAGAAATCTGCGGGAAGGAGCGAGTAGAAAGGGATGACAAGAAAGCTGGAGGAAGGGTGAAGGAAAAAGATACCTAGGTATGTTCAGACCCGGGGACATGAAGAGTAGAAAGACGGGGACTACTGGAGGCAGGGAGATCGGATAATATCTACATCAAGGGTGGAGACTAACTGGATGAGGTCTATATCAATGTTAAATGTTAAAAAATCATAGGCAAGTGGATCAGAAAGTTATTCGAATGAAGATTAGGGTCACCTAGGAGGACAAATGGATGAGGAGATAAATAATGAGAAGAAATTAGATTATAAAGAGCCTATAAGTCTGTGTAACGGGTGGTGGCTGTGCGGCACGTTTTTCACTACAGATTCTGATAACATGATTTGATTGTTTTTAAACTTAAGACGTTTTAAACAACAGGTGGATACATATGTTCACATTCTCAAGAGACTCCTAATGCAGGCCTAATAGGCCAAAACACGGTTCATGTTGAGTCTTGGATGTCAATAAACTGTTGAACTTTTTCACATCATCTGGCTACTTTTTTTAGTCACCTCTGCTGTGTTTGTGTCTGTTTGATTGACTGCGAGGGTTTGGCTCTTCTGTTTTTACGTCAGTAACTAATGAGGTACAGTAATTAAATTTGCTGATGACATTGTTATTGAAAGTTGTTAAATTACAAGAGGATTGTGAAAAATTGCAAAAAGGAGCTTACAAGACTGGGACATCCAAATGGCAGATGGCATTTAATGTAAGCAAGTGCAAAGTGACGCATGTAGGAAAGAGGAACCCAAATTATAGCTATATGATGCAAGGTTCCACATTAGGAATCACCACCTAGGAAAAGGATCTAGGTGTCATTGCTGATGATACATTGAAACCTTCTGCTCAGTATGCAGCGGCATCTAAGAAAGTAATTAGAATGTTAGGAATTCTTTGGAAAGGAACGGAAAACAAAAATGAGAATGTTATAATGCCTTTGTATAGCTCCATGGTGCGACTGCATCCCAAATATTATGTGCAATTCTGGTCACAGCATCATAAAAAAAAGATATAGCAAAATTGGAAAAGGTGCAGAAAAGGGTGACTCAAATGATAAAGGGGATGAGACAACCTCCCTATATCGAAAGGCTAAAGAGATGAGGGCTCTTCAACTTGGAAAAGAGACGGCTGAGGGGAGATATGATAGAGGTCTGTAAAATACTGAGTGGAATGGAATGGGTAGACGTGGATTGCTTGTTTACTGTTTCCAAAATTACTAGGACTAGGGGGCATGCAATGAAGCTACTAAGTAGTAAATTTAAATCAAATCAGAAAAAATATTTCATCACTCAACATGTAATTAAACTCTAGAATTTGTTGCGAGAAGATGTGGTAAAAGCAGTTAGCTTACCAGGATTTAAAAAAGGTTTGGATAATTTCATTAAAGAAAAGTCCATAAGCCATTATTAAGATGGACTTGGGAAAATCCACTGCTTGTTTCTAGAATAAGCACCATGAAATCTGTTTTACTCTTTTGATATCTCACCAGGTACTTGTGACCTGGATTGGCCGCTATTGGAAACAGGATACTGAACTTGATGGGCCATTTGTTCTGTCCCAGTATAGCAATGCTTATGTCATGTTCTAACTCTGGGCTCCATCATATGATATCACCCATGTTTTTAAGACTTGGTATCCTGCTGTTCTTAGAGAATACCTATTACTGGTTAGCAAAGTCATTTTATTCAAACATAGCCTCATGGGGGAAGGTACTGCTTGCCCTGGGATCAGTACAATGGAATCTTGCTACTATTTGGGATTTTGCCAGGTAATTGTGACCTGAATTAGCCCCTGATGGAAGCAGGATACTGGGCTGGATGGATTGTTGGTCTCACCCAGTATGGCTATTCTAATGTCATTATGTACTTATGCTGATAGTTTTATCTATTCTGAATATTTCCTAGGCAAGTTTTTATCCTTATATGTCACAAGCCTTTTGGTCAAGTGTTAATGAGGTAATTAAAGAAGGTACTTATTTGTGCATGCATGTGTGCAATATACGCGTGAATGACAAAAATCCCTCTGAAAGTTGTTCTGTAGATGCACACATACCTTACATAGCACTTATTTGATAGATGGGCCTACGCATGGGCAGAGTTTGAGCAGAGCGTGGATGGGACTCATATGATCATAAATTATGGAAAACTGTAAGTTATGTACATATCTCGAGCATTTAGATGCAAGTAGTTAACATCACTTCTAAAGCTGGCATAAATTCTCATGACTAAATTATAGGTATTTCACCTGTTACACTACTGTTCTATAAAGGACAGTAGGTGCCTACTTTCCTTTATAGAATAAGCACCAAGTGGATGGGCATAATCGAACGGGGCGCCCAAGTTTTCCTGAGGACGTCCTCGCAGGACGTCCCCACGAAGGGGCGGGGAAACCCGTATTATCGAAACAAGATGGGCGTCCATCTTTCGTTTTGATAATACAGTCGGGGACGCCCAAATCTCAACATTTAGGTCGACCTTAGAGATGGTCGTCCCCGGTTTTCGGCAATAATGGAAACCGAGGACGCCCATCTCAGAAACAACCAAATCCAAGCCCTTTGGTCGTGGGAGGAGCCAGCATTCGTAGTGAACTGGCCCCCTCACATGCCAGGACACCAACCAGGCACCCTAGGGGGCACTGCAGTGGACTTCAGAAATTGCTCCCAGGTGCATAGCTCCCTTACCTTGAGTGCTGAGCCCCCCAACCCCCACTCCCCACAACTGTACAACACTGCCATAGCCCTAAGGGGTGAAGGGGGGCACCTACATGTGGGTACAGTGGGTTTCTGGTGGGCTTTGAAGGGCTCTCATTTACCACCACAAGTGTAACAGGTAGGGGGGATGGGTTTGGGTCCGCCTGCCTGAAGTGCACTGCATCCACTAAAACTGTTCCAGGGACCTGCATACTGCTGTCATGGAGCTGGGTATGACATCTGAGGCTGTTAAAAAATATTTTTAAAGGTTTTTTTGAGGGTGGGAGGGGATTGGTGACCACTAGGGGAGTAAGGGGAGGTGATTCCCGATTCCCTCTGGTGGTCATCTGGTCATTTCGGGCACCTTTTTGAGGCTTGGTCACAAGAAAAAATGGACCAAGTAAAGTCGGCCAAGTGCTCGTCAGGGACGCCCTTCTTTTTTCTATTATCGACCAAGGACGCCTATGTGTTAAGCACTCCCCAGTCCTGCCTTTGCTATGCTTCCGACGCGCCCTCATGAACTTTGGTCGTCCCCGCGATGGAAAGCGATTCACTTTTACCCGTTCTGCACCACTCAGGATTTTATAGACCTCAGTCATATCCCCCTCAGCCAAGCTGAAGAGCCCTAACCTCTTTAGCCTTTCCTCATATGGAAGGAATTCCATCCCCTTTATCATTTTGGTTGTTCTTTTTTGAGCCTTTTCTAATTCTGCTATATCTTATTTGAGATATGGCGACCAGAATTGAGTACAGTACTTGAAGTCTTCCATAAATCAGGCTCAGTGAGCATACTTGGTTTTATGTTTTGTTCTTTTCACCTCATTTTTGTCATTCTAGTCTTTGAACTTTAGTAACATAGATTTAAAAAAATAATTTTCTTCAAAGGTGTGATATTAGAGTAAATATGTTTTACTTTAGGGTCAGAACATGGGCCACAACAGTTTTTCCAACTATGAGTATTATGCAATGTAATCAAGTGCTGTGTAGAGAGAAATTATTCTCATCACTGTAATTATTCAATTCATTGGCTCTCCAGCTATTGTTTGAATAGTGCCAATACCAAAAACTTAAATAAAATAATTACTGAATTGTTAGTTCTCCAAATCAGAATATGACAAGCTCAGAAAGCTAAAGGTCCCTGTACAAAAGGACTGCAGTCTACTCAAAAAAAAAAAATGTGTGAGTGTGACAGCTATGATAAATATGATAGGAAGGAATTTTATACTAGTAGATTAATTGTGACAGGCACAGTAGTGACAAACAAGCAGATGTATTTGAAAATAACTAATATGCATGAAATACTGTATTTTATGAGCCTCTAAGGCACTTTTTTAAAGTGGGCTGAAATTGCTCTGCCTCTCACTTCTCTTGATGTCCTACAAGGCCAAAGATGTGCCAGTTTCTGGCTCTCTGGCAGTCCAAAGACTAAAGAGAAGGCCCCTGGGACTGATGGAACCCATCCTGCCGACTGCTGAAGAGTGAGGAAGGCAGCAATGGACTATGTAGATCCAGCCATGTAATTTTTTTTTCCTAATTTTTTTCATCTAAATAAAACTTGGTGTGTCTAATAATGCGGAGAATTCTCCATATTTAAGCCTAACAATCAATTAGTTTGTGCATTTGGTTGCTCTGAAAACCAAATCTGTTTGAGATCCACAGGAACAGAAGGAAAAGGGCTGAAAGGGTCTAGTGCAGGCATAGGCAGCCATGGTCCTCAAGAGCCAAACCCAGTCGGGTTTTCAAGATTTCCACAATGAATATGCATGAGTTTGATTGATTACCCAATAGCCCATGCGCTTGTGATTAAATGCTGGATTTCATACAATTGCAATTGGAGGTCTCTACTATACTTCATAGGCCTCTGTATACTCCAGTGTGAATAAACAGTGTTATGGTGTGGGCCGATAAACCTCAGTAACAATACACTGTGTTAAAACGTCCTACACACAGTGACTTATTTGTCGCAGTCTTCACCGGTTTCTGGCCGCCACCACCCTGTATTGATTGTTATCTTACAAAATCTCATTTTTCAAGTTAACCTTTTTTTTTAACTTTTCATAACTGTATACTCATCTTTGAAGTGCGATAGCTCGGCCGACAACATAACACTGTTTATTCATACTGGAATATACAGAGGCCTATGAAGTATAGTAGTGACCTATGATTGCAATTGAGTTTGATTGATTTGCATGTATTGCTTTCATTGTATGCAAATACATCAATCTCATGCATATTGGATGTGAAAATCTTGAAAACCTGACTGGGTGTGGGCCCGAAGACCATGGTTGTGCACCCTGCTCTAGAAGAAGCTTTTGAGAAATAGTTTTTTTTTCTGTCAGATTTGAAGATGGGGAGATAGAGCAGGGAAAAAGTTAACAGACTGGATGCTATCATGGAGAGAACATGTGGATTAAAAGCCCAAAACAAAGGAAATGTTTTACAAAATTTAAAAGGCATACATGACACATGTAATTTCAATTTTATTAAGAAACAGGAAGGCAGTGGATTAACAAAAGAAGGGAGCACCATTTTATACTGGTTTATGAACCTTTCTGTCATTAGGTTGCAGCAATCCAAGAAGAGGTATCTCTACAACAGAAAGACTGTGAAGCTGACCTAGTTAAAGCTGAGCCTGCTTTGGTGGCAGCCACAGCAGCCCTTAATACACTCAACAAGGTAAATAAAACATAGTTCCAAGAATGGTGAAAATAAGAAAAAAACGAGGGGAGTGGAATTTGTTTTCATTTTGCTTTTAGGGAAAAATTATTGTAAGAGCAAAAGGTGGCAGAAGGGCACGTAAATGGTGGTATTCTAGTAATTTATAGATGTTAGTGGCCTCATAGATAATACTGCTATGCAGAAAAGTATGCAGCATGATTTGATGGCATGTACTTTGCTAGTGGATGTGCGCATGGGCGGAATTTGGGCCGATCGCAAAGGTATGAACATAAATTATAGAATTCTTATCATTTACATGCATATGTGCTAAACCTAGGTATAGGCATTTGTACCAGCTATAGGGCTGGTGTAAGTAATCACTCCTTAGTGAATGCATGTTTTCGGCCATTTGTGCTAGTACTCTATAAAGAAAAGTAGACCCTACTTTTATTTATAGAATAGACTTAACATAATAGTGGGTACCCTGTTATAGAATTACTGTCCACAGTGTGTGCACTGTTGAAGATTTTTCTGTTCTGTTACTACTACTACTTCTATAGCGCTACTAGACGTACACAGTGCTGTACACTTGAACATGAAGAGTCCCTGCTCAACAGAGCTTACAATCTAATTAGGACAGACAAACAAGAAATAAGGGAATATTAAAGTGAGGATGATAAAATAAGGGTTCTGAACAAGTGAATAAGGGTTAGGAGTTAAAAGCAGCATCAAAAAGGTGGGCTTTTAGCTTAGATTTGAAGATGGCCAGAGATGGAGCTTGACGGACTGGCTCAGGAAGTCTATTCCAGGCATATGGTGCAGCAGGATAAAAGGAACAGAGTCTGGAGTTAGCAGTGGAGGAGAAGGGTGCAGATAAGAGAGATTTACCCAGTGAACGGAGTTCCCGGGGAGGAATGTAGGGAGAGATGAGAGTGGAGAGGTACTGAGGAGCTGCATATGATGCATGCTTTTAAAAACTTGAAAGGTATAAGCCTTTTTCAAATGAGGGGACATTCTAGAACTAGAGTGCATGAAATAAGGCTTCTAGAAGGTAGAATTAAAAGTAACATAGTAAATAATGGCAAATAAAGACCTACACTGTCCATCCAGTCTGACCAACAAGGCAGCCCAAGCCACATAACAATATTGCAAATAGACAAAATTTTATTTGCTGTCAACCTTAAGGTGTCTTTCATTCCCTCTCTTGAGTTATTCTCATAGCATATGACATGAATATGATAGAAAATATGAATACTTGTTCTTCATCTGTTCTTGCTATAACATGAAGAATTATAAACTAGTACTATGCAGCAGTTTTATAGTCAGACTTTTAAGAGTCTTGGCTTTCTTGACCTTCCTGTAATTTCTATTTCTGAAATTTTCATTTGAATTACTACATCAATCAGAGATAACAATTGCAAAACTGGCTATCTCTGAGTTTGTATATGCATCCTTCTACAATAATTTATTTCCAAGGTAGAAATTCAAGAAAATCAAAAGCAAGTTATATGGCCATGTTAAACTTTACTGCCATAGGTATAGTTTGCCTTGGGGGCGGGGAGGGTGCAAAAGGTAAAAACACTCATTGGATGTAGGGGGGAAAGGATGTACCACAACCCCATGTCCACCCCAAATGATGCCTATCTTTACTGCTGAGAGTAAACTGTGTTACACTTTAGTGTTGTGCAAATTTTAAGGAAATGCAATATGAAAAAAAGCATTCATAGTTTTAGTGTTCTCTGAGCTCAGCTGCCCTGTGTACTCTCCATCTCTGTTCCCTTTATGTATCAGTTCATTCATATGCCATATGTGGCTTCAGATTATTTTACAAATTCATCCATATATTATCCACAGCATGGAATGGTATTAACATCATCACACTGTGCCTTTGCTGCAAATTTTCTTGTGGCAACAGTTAATAGGGCATTGACAATAATGCCTCCTTGGAGAGCGCATCAACAAAAGCAAAGATACTGAGCAAACGGAAGATTGGTAGCAGCCTATCTAATGTGTGTGACTGTAAATGTTTAATTGGTGTGAACAGAATACTCTTCTCATTTTCCTGTTGTCTAAAATTGTGCTTTCCAATGGATTTCTTTCACCATTCCTGTTTTGACTATTTCAGGACAATATTTTTGCGGTCATTGCTCTTCTGTTTTTTTAAGTGTTTGTTTGCTTTGTTCTTAGGCAAATCTTTCTGAGCTGAAGGCCTTTCCAAACCCACCTGTTGCTGTCACCAATATTACTGCTGCAGTTATGGTTCTGCTGGCTTCTAAGGGAAAAGTGCCTAAAGACAGAAGCTGGAAAGCGTCGAAAGTATTCATGGGAAAGGTACAGTATGGTTGGTTCTTTCCATGGTCATAGCTCAATTCACTTTTCAGTCTTATGTGCAGTTCAACAGCAGTAAACAGGAATCCTTGTACATGCAAAGGGTAAAAGATCATGGATTTTATATATTTCCTTTCTATGGTAAAACCAAATCCATTTACATATATTTATGTGTGCTCTTGTAATTTATCTGTGTTAAATTGAGGCACCATCCACCAGATTCTGTATATCGTGCTGAGATTTCGTGTGGAAATCGAAGTGTATTTCTTAATGTGCATACCCTAATTGGTTAACAAGCCAATCAGTGCTGATAATTGCAACTTAAGCAATTATTGACACTAATTGGCAATTAGAATTTACTTGCAGAACTGTCTAAGCGTATTCTATAATATGCTACACATAAATTGTAAGTCGCATAGTTGAAAAGAGGGCATGGCCATGGGTGTGGAATTTGTGGGTCATGGGATTTTCTAAAATCTATGTGCGTTGTAGAGTACACCCAGTCCACGACTAATTTAAGAGTTGACATTTACACCAGGTTTTACTTGGCGTAACTGCCTGCGACTAAATATAGTCACGTAGACCGGTGCTCGGTGGAAATTTAGGCTTATTCTATAAAATATGCCTAAATTGAGAGGTATGTTATAGAATGCACTTAGGCGAATTTCATTTTGGTGCTGAATTTTTAAACATTACGGCAGATATGAGCTGTATGGTCCATCCAGTCTTCCCATCCTCAGTAACCACTAACTCCTCCTTTTCCTAAGAGATTTCACGTGTCCGTCCCGTGCCTTCTTAAACTCTGACACAGTCTTTGTCTCCATGACCTCCACCGAGAGGCCATTCCATGCATCCACCACCCTTTCCATGAAAGAGTATTTCCTCAGATTCGTCCTAATCCCGTTTCCTCTTAACTTCATCTTATGCGCTCTCTTTCCAGAAGTTTCTTTCATTTGAAAAAGGCTCACCTTCTGTACATTAACGCCACCAAGGTATTTAAACTTCTGTATCATATCCCCTCCCTCCTGCCTCTCTTCCAGCGTATACATGTTGAGGTTCATGAGTCTGTCCCTATATGTTTTATGACTGAGACCGCTGACCAGTTTTGTAGCCATCCTCTGGACTGACTCCGTCCTGTAAGTGCAGTCTCCAAAATTGCATACAGTATTCTAAATGGGGCCTCACCAGACACTTGTACAAGAGCACGATCACCTCTTTTTTCCTGCTGGTCATCCCTCTCCTTATGCACCCAAGCATCCTTCTGGCTTTGAGAGTCACCTTTTCTACCTGTTTGGCCTCCTTAAGGTCATCAGATACAATCACCCCCAAGTCCCTCTCTTCTTTCATACACAGAAGCTTTTCACCCCCTATGCTGTACCTTTCCCTTGGGATTTTGTGACCCAAATGCATGACCTTGCAATTCTTAGCATTAAATCTTAGTTGCCAATTTTCAGGCCATTCTTCAACTTCTCCAGATCCTTCCTCATGCTATCCACACTCTCCGGGGTGTCCACCTTATTACAGAGTTTGATATCATCCGCAAAGAGACAAACCTTACCAGCCAGCCCAAGGACCGACCCCTGCGGTACACCACTTGTAACATCCTTTTCTTCAGACTTAATAGTGACTAACTTCACAGATAGGTGCTTGGTTTTGGACACAAGTTATCCATCATGCTCACCAAGGTATTAACATGAGGCAGCAAAAGTTTACTCAGAACTGCAATAGCTTCCCATATCAAATGCAAAGTAATGGGGGACAGTCTTACCATGAGGGAGCTTGGCAAAGTCACAAAAGAAACAGAAGCTGCAGTACCTTCCATACTGACCTCACCACTGGGCCCCATCCACTGCTGCATTAGAATTCTGCTCTCTCTGTCGATTCATTTCTCCAACACTGAAGGCTCCACTCATCTACAGGCATTCATAATTGCTCCCCACATTTACTGGTTCAATAGATTCCATCTGCCCTCTCACCTCAGTGTTCATTGTGATCATGTGCACTGGTACTTGTGGTTCAGCAGAAGGTGCTGTATGATCCAGACTTATAGTAGCATGTGGTTCAACATCCTTTTTATGCCCTTCCTTGGACAGGACAGACTGAAGCAGGTTACCAACAGATCCAGCCTCTTCAGCTCCAGCTCAATAAACAAGGGGTCCATCAGTCCAGGAAGGGAAGTGACAGCAGGATGAGAGGGCTGTGCTTGGCTTCTACACTTAGAAACAGAGAAATTGTAAGCAGATAAAAACCATATGGCCTATCCAGTCTGCCCATCCATGCCATCTACTCCCTATCCTATATACTTGTCCCAAGCTGTCTTGAATTCAGAAACTGTTTTTGTCTCCACCACTTCCACTGGGAGGCCGTTCCATAAATTCACCACCCTTTCCATGAAGAAGTATTTCCTCAGGTTACTTCTGAGTCTATCCCTTTCACCTTCATCCTAAGCCCCCTCATTCGAGAGCTTCCATTTAATTGAAAGAGACTTGCTTCCTGTGCATTTATGCTGCGTAGGTATTTAAACACTTCATCGTACTTCCCCTCTCCCGCCTTTCTTCCAAAGTGTACGTATTGATATTTTAAAGTCTGTCCTCATATGCTTTATGATGAAGACCACTGACTATTTTAGTAGCCGCTCTCTGGACCAACTCCATCCTCTTTATATCTTTTTGGTGCGGTCTCCAGAATTGTATACAATATTCTAAATGAGGTCTCATCAGAGTCTTACACAGCAGTGTTTCCCAAGTCCGATTCAGGAGTACCCCTTGCCAGTCAGGTTTTTCAGGATATCCACAATGAATATGCATGAAAGAGATTTGCATATAATGGAGGCAGTGTATGCATATCAAGTTCATGCATAGTCTTTATGGATATCCTAAAAACCTGACTGGCAAGGGGTACTCCAGGACCAGACTTGGTAAACACTATTATACAGGGTCATCATCATCTGAGGTGGAGGAGTGGCCTAGTGGTTAGGGTGGTGGACTTTGGTCCTGGGGAACTGAGGAACTGAGTTCGATTCCCACTTCAGGCACAGGCAGCTCCTTGTGACTCTGGGCAAGGCACTTAACCCTCCATTGCCTGCCGCATTGAGCCTGCCATGAGTGGGAAAGCGCGGGGTACAAATGTAACAAAAATTAAATTAAATTAAATCTCTTTTTTCCTACTGGATATTTCCTCTCCCTATGCACAAAAGCATCCTTCTAGCTTTCACTGTCACCTTTTCTACCTGTTTAGCCACCTTAAGATCATCACATACAATCACACCCAAGTCTTGTTCCTCTTTCATGCACAGAAGTTCTTCATCCCCTAAACAGTACTGCTCCCTTGGGTTTTTGCAGCCCAAATGCATGACTGTATTTTTTCGCATTAAATTTTAGCTGCCAAATTCCAGACCATTTCTCTAGCTTCCCTAAGTCTCTCCTCATGTTGTTCACAACAGCACGGGTGTCTACCCTATTGCAGATTTTGGTATAATCTGCAAAGACGCAAACCTTACCAGATAGCCCTTCAGCAATATCACTTACGACTACTACTACTACTTAACGTTTCTAGAGCGCTACTAGGGTTACGCAGCGCTGTACAATTTAACAGAGAGAGACAGTCCCTGCTCAAAGAGCTTACAATCTCGGTCCGATAGGGGCAGTCAAATTGGGGCAGTCTGGATTCACTGAACGTTAATAAAAATGTTAATAAGAACCAGCCCAAGAACCGAACTATGGGGCACACCACTGGTAACATCCTTTTCCTCAGAATGAGCTCCATTAACCACTACCCTCTGTTGCCTTCCACTCAACCAGTTCTCAACCCGGTCAGTCACTTTAGGGCCAATACCGAGGGCACTCAGTTTACATAATAGTCATCTATGTGGAACCGAGTGAAAGGCTTTGCTAAAATCTAAATATACCACATCTAGCGCTTTCCCTTAATCCAGCTCTCAAAGAAATTGATCAGATTTGTCTGACAAGACCTGTTTCTAGTGAAACCATGTTGCCACAGGTCCTGTAATCCATTGGATTCCAAAAACTTTACTATTCTGTGTTTTAAAAGTGTTTCCAGTAATTCACTTACCACAGAAACCAAACTTACCATCCTGTAGTTCCCAATCTCTTCCTTACTTCTGCTTTTGTGGAGAGAGACCACATCTGCTCTTCTTCAGTCCTCCAGGACCACTCCCAACTCTAGAGAAGCATTGAGAAGGTCAACCAGCAGAGCCATTAGAACTTCCCTAAGTTCCTTCAGTACCCTCTGATGTATGCCATCTGGCCCCATTGCTTTGTCCACCTTTACTTTATTCAGCTCCTCATGAACACATTCTTCTGAAAATCGTTCAAGGACTACCACACCTCCATTCATATTTGTGTTTGTTTTCTACAGTCCTGCTCCAGGCCCTTCAGCTGTGAACACACAACAGAAATATTTGTTAAGCAATTCCACCTTATCTTTATCAGCTTCTACATATTCATCCTTTCACCTTTGAGTCTCACAATCAAACATATAAATGGCGAGTGACCGTACTCACCGCAAATGCGCAGTACACACCGAACGTTCAAGGAGCAACACTCCAAGCCCCGCCTCCACTAGCAGCTCCTGTTCTGGACATAATGCAGCCAATAGGGAGGGAAGGAGGGGGCGTGGACATCGGAGGGGGCGGGAGGGAGGATGGACAAGCACTAGGATAGGAGCAGAGGGAGGAGCTGTGGAAATCGCTGTCAAATGGCATGGAGGGGGCGTGGAAATCCGAAGGGGGAGGAGCTATGTACATCGGAGGTGCAGCACAAATAAATCTCCAACTACGGAGGAGGGCATGGAACTCGGCAACGGGAGGGACGGTGGAGGCGTGGAAAACAGCAGAGGAGACAGGGAAACAAGGGATGCAGTAAACACACACACACACTGAACAAGTCAGGAACACAGGAGAGAGGACACTTGGTGGAAACCGAGGGAGAGGGAGTGAAGGAGGGGGCGTGCACATCGGTGGGGAAGGGAGGGAGGATGGACAACCACTAGGATAGGAGCAGAGGGAGGAGCTGTGGAAATGGCAGGGGAGCAGTACTGTAAATCGCTGTCAAATGGCAGGCTCTCTGTTGTTGGACATGGGCATGGAGGGGGCGTGGAAATCCGAAGGGGGAGGAGCTATGTACATCGGAGGTGCAGCACAAATAAATCTCCAACTACGGAGGAGGGCATGGAACTCGGCAACGGGAGGGACGGTGGAGGCGTGGAAAACAGCAGAGGAGACAGGGAAACAAGGGATGCAGTAAACACACACACACACTGAACAAGTCAGGAACACAGGAGAGAGGACACTTGGTGGAAACCGAGGGAGAGGGAGTGAAGGAGGGGGCGTGCACATCGGTGGGGAAGGGAGGGAGGATGGACAACCACTAGGATAGGAGCAGAGGGAGGAGCTGTGGAAATGGCAGGGGAGCAGCACTGTAAATCGCTGTCAAATGGCAGGCTCTCTGTTGTTGGATATGGACATGGAAAACGGAGGAGGAGGGAGGAAAGGAGGGGGCGTGGACATCAGAGGGGGTAGGGAGGGGGGAGTCTGGACAAGAACTAGGATAGCAGGAGAGGGAGGAGCCCTGGAAAAAAAAACCAATGGCCAGAAGCACTACCATCCGGGGAGGAGCCAATGCGGAGACCTGGCCGAGGAGAAACTAATGCAGGAGAGAAGAGAACCACCAGAAACCAAGCAGGGATCCAAAACCGTTCAGGAAGCCAACAGCAAAAGGTAAACAGGTGCATTCACTCGCTGCACACACACACACGTCCTGCTTTGCTGGGTGAAGCAAAGGCATAGCTGTCCCGCCCCTTTGGCTCACTGAACAGCACGAGTCAGCAGAAGGGGCGGAACAACAACATGTGGGGGGGGGGGGAGGGGAAGAAACCAGCACGCGACTGCAAAACGAGCCTGCCTTTCAAACTGCTCTAACAACTGCCTACAAGGAGACACTGAATCTCCACTGAGACAGAAAGTACTAACAGCTCCCTAGCACTCTCTCTCACTCACTCACACACTCTCACTCACACTGAGACGCACACACACACTAGCTGCTCACTCTCACACTCACTGTCTCTTTTCCACACAAACACACTTCATCTCTCACTCACTCTCACACACAGACCCACACACAATATTCTAAGAAGGGGAGGGGGAGAACAAATTTTAAAAAACCCTAATTTGCAACTTATAACAAATGCATATAAGGAGCCACCTACCACCATCACTGTGAGCTCACTCTCACGCTGTCCGTCTCTTTATAAGACAGAAACACTTTGTCTCTCACTCACTCTCTGACCCTAACACACACCCACCCAATATTAGAAGAAAGGGTGGGGGCAGAGAAATTACAAACAAACCCTGATTTGCTACTTAGAAAACCAAAACAAACAAAAAAAAAAACTGACCCACTCCACTGTGACAGGGAGAACTAGCACTCACTGTCAATTTCCAACATAAAAACACTTTCTCTTTCACTCTCACACACCGACACACACACAATATTAAACGAAGGGGTGGGGGAAGGCAAATAAAAACAAAACCCTGATTTGCACCTTGCAACACATGGATATAAGGAGCCACTAAACACCACCACTGTGACAGCTCATTCTCATGCTCTGTCTCTTTCCCAGAGAGACACACTTTCTCTCTCACTCACTCACTCTCTCACCCAAGCACAAACACACACACATACACACACAATATTAGAAGAAAGGGTGGGGCAGGCGAAAGAACAACCAGCACTGATTTTAACCTAAAAAAAAACCCCATAAGGACCACCTGACCCAATCCACTGTGACACCTCACTCTCATGCTCTCTCTGTTTCCCAGAGAGACACACTTTATCTATCACTCGCTGACTCACACACACACACACAATATTAGAAAAAGGGGTGGGGGCAGGCCAATGAAAAAAGAGCACTAATTTATACCATAGAACAACTGGCTATAAGGAGCCAATGACCCCCTCCACTGTGACAGGGAGTCCTAGCAGCTCACTGACACATAAACTCACATTTCAAAGCCCACAAACAACGGCTACAAGGAGCAACTAACACTCACTCTCTAATACACATACACGCTCTGTCTCTCACTCACACAGACGCGCACACACACACTTTCACGCAGCACACTTTGTCTATCACACACACAAAATAATACAAGAAGGAGGGGGGGCCAGACAACAGAAAAAAACACCAAACCACTGACCCTCCACTGTGACAAGGAGTACTACCACCTCACTCTCACACAGACACACACTTTCTCTAACGCTCTCTCTCTCTCTCACACACACTCAACTACAACAACATTACAACTGATTTGAACTACACAGACAAATCAGAACAAGAAAAGGACTGTAACAAAACAGAAACACTACTATTAAAAAAACAACCTAAAACAACTAATATGCCACGACGAAAAATAAACACCACAGGAACTGAGCAGGCAGCTCATGATTTAGAATTGAAGAAGAGGAAAGCTCAAACAGAATTAGACATGAAAATAAAACAGAAAAACAAAAACATGCAGAAAAGGAAAGAGTACGCAATTACAGAAAACATCGCAGTGAACTACAAAAACATGAAGAAAGACACAGACGTCAACAATCAAGAATCAACAAACACTTAATGGACCTTCAAATGACACGACACAAAGCTTTAAGAACATTAAAAGAGTTTCAGGAAAAAAATATAAACAGTAGCAGCCTTGGCAACTTTTGCGAAATCTGTGAACATTGTAATGCAAAACACTTTAAAAATGAGAGACCAACAGATAAGAAGTTTAATGTTTGCTGCAATAAAGGGTCTATACATTTACCACCTATAACTACAAATGAATACATTAAGAACTTGATGACTGCACGAGATCCAGATTCAAAAACATTTATGAAAAATATACGATCATATAATAGTGCATTAGCATTTGTATCAGTGGGAGCAAAAATTAATGTTCCTAGAGGTTTTGGACCCTACTGTTTCAAAATACACGGACAAATGTATCATCTTGCAGGAACACTTCATCCACCTCAAGATAAGGACCCAAAATATGCACAGTTATATATTTTAGATGAGACACTGGCAAATGAAGAAAGGATGAACAATCCAGCAAATCAAGCTTGCAAACCACACATAATGAAAAGGCTAGCTGCTATTATTGGTTCAAACCCATTAGCTAAAGCATACAAAAATGATGCATGAGGTAGAAAAAGAACTACATGGAAATAAATTTACCACAACAACTGTACATATGGCAATTATGAACAACAGGAACACGGATCCAAGAACATACAATCCACAACGTTGCAATGAGGTTGCCATGGTGTTTGTGAGTTCTGATGGAGAACCTCCAATCAACAGAGATTTATTGGTACATCTGAGACCTAACAAAACTGTACAAGCAACCTGTCGCGTTGACTATAGAGACAGAAATGTCGATGCACTTTGTTATCCCATATTATTCCCAAATGCAGAACAAACATGGGGCATTGGATTAGCTTTACACAATGTAAAACAAACCAGCTCCAGGCAAATATCTTTAAAACAATATTACTCATACTACTTCCAAATAAGAGAAAATTATAACCCATTATTAAGAGCGGGTCGCTTGACACAACAATACATTGTTGATGCTTATGTAAAAGCTGAAAGCAATGACCTTAACTTCATACGAACAAAGCAAAAAGAACTACGAGTTGAAAAACGTTATGACTTAACCTATGTTGAAGACGATGAAGATGCACAAAATGCGGGGAAAAAAATCATTCTACCATCTACTTTCACTGGAAGCCCAAGAAATATGCAACAGTGTTACCAAGATGCTATGGCAATCACAATGAGATATGGTAAACCAGACCTTTTCATTACAATGACATGTAATCCAAAGTGGAAAGAAATTACTGATAATCTTGCACCTGGAGAAAGAACTGAAAATAGACCAGACTTGGTAGATAGGGTCTTCAGACTGAAACTTAAAGAACTTATGGAAGAAATTGTAAAGGATGAAATCTTAGGAAAAATAAACGCATATGTGCAGGTAATTGAATTTCAAAAAAGAGGACTACCACATGCACATATGATATTTACTTTGGCTTCAAGAGACAAACCAAATGATATACTCACAATTGAAAGAATAGTATCAGCAGAAATACCAGATGCAAAAACACAACCTCTTTTGTATGACATTATAACAACAACCATGATACATGGACCATGTGATGAGAGAAATCCACATTCTCCATGCTTAGTAGATGGAAAGTGCTGCAAAGGCTTTCCAAAAAAGTTTCAGAATGAAACAGCAGCAAATGAAGATGGATATCCGACTTATCGTAGAAGAAAATTAGATCCTGTAATAGTTGGTAAATATAACATTGACAATCGTTGGGTTGTTCCTTACAATCCTTACTTATCTCTCCGTTACAAATGTCACATTAATGTAGAAATTTGTGCTTCATTTAAATCAGTGAAATACTTATTCAAATATGCTTTTAAAGGCATTGATTGCGCAAATCTACATTTCACAATTGATGAAGTACAAACTTACATTGATTCTCGCTATGTGGAGAATATTTCGATTTGAAATGCATCAGCAAAGCCACTCCATAATGAGACTATCCATTCATCTAGAAGGACAACAAACTGTTGTATATCAACCTAATTTTCAAAGTGTATCAACAGCTCTGCAACAAGATAAGGACACCACTTTAACTGCATGGTTCAAACTTAATCAAGAAAATCATGCCGCACGAGTGTACAAATACACTGAAATACCAGAACACTTTGTATTTAATCCAACAAATCACAAATGGCAACCTCGAAAAGCAGGATTTGGGAAAACAATTGGAAGGATGTATCCCGTTAACATCTGTGATACTGAGCGATATTTCTTAAGATTGCTACTACTGCATATCCCAGGAGCAACTTCTTTTCAATCTCTAAAAACCATTGATGCAGTTCACTACAACACATACTTTGAAGTCGCAAAAGCAAAAGGTTTAACAACCGATGACAATGTGTGGAATGCTACATTAGCTGATGCTGCATCTACTGGTATGCCCACAACTTTAAGGCATTTACCTTTGTATCTATAGTGGCCTGACTGACATGTCCACTTTATGGGATAACCATCAAGACTCTTTAATTGAAGACTACTGCAGAGAGCATGGCCATTCAGTTTCACAACATTGCAAAATGTGTACATCATATGCATTAACAGATATACAAGAGGTTTTGATGGCACATGGGAAAACATGCAAAGACTTCTCAATACAAATACCTTTGCAAAACCTGCCAAACAACTTCACCGATGCAATCGATGACGAACTTGAGAGACAAATATCGCATGAATTGGAAGCAACATTAAACCAAGAACAAAGAGAAGCCTATGAGACTATAAAAAATGCAATCTATTCAAAGACAACACAAAATACATGTTTTTTCCTAGATGGCCCAGGTGGAACAGGAAAAACACATTTATATAGAACATTACTAAGTTACTTTAGAGGTAATGGACAAGTTCCAGTGGTCGTTGCATCTACAGGAATTGCCGCTAATCTTTTCAAATCTGGAAGAACCTACCACTCACAGTTTAAAATTCCTTTGAAACTTAATGAAACATCCGTCTCAGGTATCAAAATTACATCAAAAGAAGCAAAAGCAATTAATGATGCCATATTAATCATTTGGGATGAAGCAACCATGACACCTGGGTTAGCACTGGATTGTGTGGAACGTTTACTGAAGGAAATAACACATGAACAAAGTATTCCCTTTGGGGGAAAACTACTATTATTGGGTGGTGACTTCAGACAATGTTTACCTGTAATTCCTGGTGCCAATTCATCAGAAGTTGTTCAGTCTTCAATAAAGTATAATACAAATTGGAATCAATTCAAACAATTGAAACTCACAACTAATATGAGGTCGACAGACCACAAGTATAGTGAGTGGCTAATTAAACTAGGCAATGGTGAATTAACAAATAATGTGGGTCTACATGAAGACATCATTGAAATACCATCCTCCATGCTAACTGAGGATATTATTACGGATATATTTGGAACAACATTGTTATCAAAAGATATTGAAACATACTCAAGAAGAGCTATTTTATCCCCCAAAAATGAACATGTCAATGAAATCAATCTACAAGTTCTGAGTAAGCTGAAAGAGGAAGAAAAAGTTTACCTCAGTTCAGACAAACTCATCAGTGAGCATGGTGATGATGTCAGCGAATACCCAATAGAATTCCTTCACACATTACATCCTTCAGGCACTGCCCCTCATACATTGAAAATAAAAAAGGCAGCAATTATTATGCTATTGAGGAATCTAAATACTAAAAGAGGTCTATGCAATGGAACAAGACTGATTGTTACCGACTTAAAACCAAACATAATAATGGCTAAAGTCATAACTGGCAGTGCACAAGGTGAAACAGTATTCATTCCACGAATAGATCTTATTACTGATTCTGGACTGCCATTCCAACTACAAAGGCGTCAATTCCCTGTAAACCTTGCATTTGCAATAACTATTAATAAATCACAAGGGCAGACTTTAGACAAGGTAGGAATATACCTACCCAACCCAGTATTTAGCCATGGACAACTATATGTTGCCTTTTCAAGAGTCAGAAAGGCTTCCGACGTTAAAGTGTTAGTTAATCAGACATCAGAACAAGGAAAATTGATCCAAGGATCAAATTCTGTGTACACAAAAAACATTGTATATAAAAGTGTACTGTAAAAATCAATTATTAAATGTTTTTTCCCGTTATTTCATTTCTTTTTTTCATTAATCAATGGAGGGGAGGGCAGGGGACAGAGGAGGGTGGCTGCACATGGGGTGAGGGAAGAGGACAGAGGAGGGTTGCTGGACATGTGGGGAGGGCAGGGGACAGAGCAGAGTTGTTGCACATGGAGGTGAAATTAAAAAAACTCGCCCGTTTTAACGGGCTTAATGGCTAGTATAACATATCTAAAAAATGTCTTGTTCCCCCCATTTTACCGTATTGGCTATTTTTTCTTCCATTTACATCTTTGCTTTCCTGACTGCGCTACCAGCTTCTTTTAGCTTTTCCAGATATTGTCACCTCTCTCTCTTCTCTGTTAAGGTAATTCAGTAAGAATGCCAAATGAGCCACCCAGATTTAAGATGCAGCCACCATCTTCTTTCTTTAAACTCTTCCTGGATTCTGCCAGCCTCTTCCACTCTCCTCCTCCCTGGGTTTGGCCTAGCTGACTTAGTGTGAAAAACTCTCTCCTTTTAGGCTTAGAGGTACCTCTCCTTGCAGCCTCCTGAGTCCTTCCTCTCCCCTCTCAGACTAATTCCAGGACACCACAGTGCTATGGAGGTAGTGTTGCTACATCTCCACAATAGAACTCTTCTAAGTCTCTAGATTCAGGGCCTTTTATATCTCCCTCCAAAGCACTAGAAGCATATAGCAACTGCCCAGTGATAGCAACCAGGCCCATTGCACAAGTCACAGGAGCAGAGACTCCAGACATTTTCTCATTGTAACACACAAGGAAGATTTGGGTGTCCTGCTGCACTTGCCTCCTTTTGTGGCCTGTATGACAATCTGAACTTAGCATCTGCACAGATAACATACATCCCAGGGTACTGAAAGAACACAAAAATTAAAATGCATTTCTACTTTTAGTAATTTGTAATCAATCATTAAAATTATCTATAGTGTCTGAAGATTGGCAGGTACCCAATATAATACCAAAAGGTTTTGGGGTGATCCAGGAACCTACAGACTGGTGAGCCTGACATTATTTCCAGGCAAAATGATTGAAAATATTCTAAAGAATAAAATTACTGAACACATAGTCTTGATTTAATGGGACAAAGCCAACCTGGATTTAGCCAAGGGACGTCATGCCTCACCAGTCTAATCTTTTTCATGGCATGTATAAAAGCTAGCTGGCTCAGTGGTATAGTGTATTTGGCAAAGTGATCATGAGAGACTCCTGAAGTTATCCAAAGGATTTTGTAATGCCTCTGTATTGCACCATGGTGCAATCACACCTTGAGTACTGTGAGCAAATCTGATTGCCACATTTCAAAGAAGATAAAGAGGCTCATTTTCAAAGCACTTAGACTTACAAAGTTCCATAGGTTACTATGAAACTTTGTAAGTCTAAGTGCTTTGAAAATACGCCCCATAGTGGAATTAGAAAAGGTACAGAGAAGTGTGATCAAAATGATTTAAGGGGATGGAATGACTCAAATATGTGGAAGGGCTAAAGAGGTTAGAGACATGAGGGGAGACATGATAGAGATCTATAAAATCCTAAGTGGGTAGAATGGGTAAACTCAAATCAATTGTTTACTCTTTCAAAAAGTACACGGACAAGAGGATATGCCATGAAGTTACTAAGTAGTATATTTCAACTAAATAGTAGAAAATATTTTTTTACTCAGTGCACAGTTAAGCTTTGGAACTGATTGTCAGAGGATGTGTTAAAAGCGTTTAGCATAGCTAATTTTAAAAAAGTATGGACAAGTTCCTGGAGGAAAAATCTGTAACCATTATTAAGATAAACTTGGGGAAAAGCACTGCCTATCAGTATGGACTTTATCTATTTTATGGCATTCTGCCATGTGCTTGTGATCTGGCAATTGGCCACTGTTGGAGACTGGACCCTTGGTCTGACTCAGTTTGGCAGTTCTTATGTTGAGATGAGATAAATAAGTGTAAAATCATATGGGTGTAAGTGTGGAAGAGGAGACACATTGCATAGACTTGTTGCCTTACCTAATTTCTCTGTTTATATCAAGGAAATTACTCAAAAATATTCCAGAAGTTTAATTTTAGTTATTTTTGGCCTGGTAGTTTTGTCCTACTCCTTTGGGCTTCACATTCAGACACAATGCCTTGAGTTTTCATTCATAGACACTCAGGGACATTTGGCCCTATTTTATATTATCTTCTCCAGGCCATTTAGGGGGTCTTTTTTTTTGTTACTTTTTTTTATTTATTTATTTTATTTGGAAAGTCTTGATATACCAGAGAGTGCCTGCAAGTTTTCTTTTATGTGGTTTGCAGCATAACCAATATAAAAAAAGGAGGAGGGGAAGAAATAAAGAAAGAAGGTGAGATGAGTCGGAAGAGGGGGAAAAGAGAAGGACAGGGGAGAGAAAGTGAAAGTAGGGGAAAAGAGAAGGAGAGGGCTGAGAAAGTGAAGGTAGTTACCTGTAGCAGGTATTTTCTGAGGACAGCAGGCCAGTCATTCTCTCATGTGGGTGACATCATCTGTGTTGCCTGGTGCTGAACGCTTTCACAGCATATATAGCTTTAAGAGCACGGGCCAGTTTCCCCACTTCTCATGTGTGAGTACCTTCCCACCCGTCGTGAGAGCGCAGGACCAGCTATACAAAAACAACTCGAAGGGGAGGTGGGAGGGTATGTAGAATGACTTGGCTTAATGTCCTCGGAGAATACCCTGCTACAGGTTAAGTATCTTTACTTTCTCCGAGGACAAACAGACCAGATCTGATAGTGGGAATCCCTAGCTACCAGGCTCACCGAAAACAACAATAGTAGGACAATTGGACGTTGCAACAGTGAGTTCAAAATACTAATCAACCTGAAACTGTATACATGCTGTGTGAGAGTGCAGCCTGGAACAGAACAAAATGGGCCTAGGAGGGTAGAGTTGGATTATAGACCATGAACAAATTCTTCAGAATTCTCTGTCCCAACCGACCATTACATCGGGTATTCTGCTCAATAGCAATAGCAAGATGTGAATGTGTGGACTGAAGACCACAGTGCAGCCTTGCAAATTTATTGTATAGAGGCTGATCTCAAGTGAGCTACCGATGCAGCCATGGATCTGATAGTATAAGCCTTAACAGAACCCTCAAGGGTCAGACCAGCTTGGGCATAAGTGAAAGAAATGCAATCTGCCAGCCAGTTAGAAATTGTGCATTTCCCGATGGTGACCCCCTTCCTGTTGGGATCAAAAAGAAACAATAAGGTGAGTGGACTGTCTGTAGAGCCTAGTCTGCTCCAAGTTATAGGCCAATGTTTGCTTGCAGTCCAAAGTATGCAGTGCACTTTCACTTGGATGGGCATGAGGTTTGGGAAAGAATGTTGGAAGAAAGATTGTTTCAGATGGAACTCTGACATAATCTTAGGCAGGAACTTAGGGTGCATGCGGAGAACTATTCTGTTATCATGAAATTTAATGTAAGGTTGATCCGCTACTAGGACCTGAAGCTCACTGATCCTGCAATCTGAAGTAACACCCACCAAAGCAAGACCTTCCAGGTCAAGTACTTCAGATGACAGGAATCAAGCGGTTCAAAAGGAACTTTCATCAACCTGGTGAGGACAACGTTGAGGTCCCATGACACAGGCAGAGGTTTGATGGGGGGGGGGGGGGCTTTGTCAACAACAAACCTCTCATGAAGCAAACAACTAGAGGCTCTCCAGAGATGGACTCACCTTCCACATGGTGATGATAAGCACTAATTGCACTAAGGTAAACCTTTATAGAGTTGGTCTTGATACCAGACTCAGAAAGGTGTAGAAGGTATTCAAGCAGGGTCTGTGTAGGTCAAGAAAGATGATCTAGGGCCCTGCCCTCGCACCAGATGGCAAATCTCCTCCATTTGAAAGAATAACACCTCTTAGTGGAATCTTTCCTGGAAGCCAAGAAGACTCTGGAGACACCCTGAGGATCATATAAGGAAGCAAATTCTAAGCTCTCAACATCCAGGCTATGAGGGCCAGGGACTGGAGGTCAGGATGCAGAACAGATCCCTTGTGCTGCCTGCTGAGAGTCAGAAAACACTCCAAGGTTTTTCAGAAGATAACTCCAGAAGAAGAGGCAACCAGGTCTGCCTATGCCAATAAGGGGCAATCAGAATCATGGTTCTTGCTTGAGTTTCAGTAATGTCTTCCCCATGAGAGGGATGGGTGGATACACCTACAGAAGACCATTCCCCCAAAGATGGAGGAAGGCATCTGACGCTAGTTTGTTGTGTGTCCTGAACCTGGAACAGTATTGAGGAATTTTATAATTGAATGGAGTGGGAAAGAGATCCACCGAGATGGTGCCCCACACTCGGAAGATCTGGCGGGCAACTCGTGTGGTTGCATTTCCCTGCTCAGTCTGTCGGCCAGGGTGTTGGATTTGCCTGTCAGGTATGTGGCCTTGAGAACTATCCTGTTCTGGATAGGCCAGTGCCACATCCAGATGGCCTCCTGATACAGAGAGGGTATGATCCAGTACCCCCCTGCTTGTTGGTGTAATACATTGTAACCTGATTGTCTGTTTGAATTACTACAATTTGGTTGAAAACCTTTAGAGCATTTCAGCTTGCCCATAGCTCCAGAAGGTTGATCTGAAGATCTGTCTCCTGAGCTGACCAAACACCCTGAGATGAAGCGCATCCAATTGAGCTTCCCACCCCAGGTGGGCTGAGGGATTTGGACTGAAAATCCCATGGTCAGATTGGAGAGGAGGGACTGAACCAACTCCAGCATTACCCGGATCACATGTGCTAGGTTCCCGGAGGCCTGACACCACTGGGAAGCTAGGGTCAGTTCAGCAGTTCTCATGTGAAGATGTGTTAAGGGAGTGACATGCACCATGGAGGCCATGTGACCTAGTACCCTCAACATCTGCCAAGCTGTGACCTGCTGGCTGGCTCAATCCCGAGTGCTGAACATGACTAAAGTATCCGCCCTAAGCACAGAAAGGCTCATGCCTGCTGCATGTCTAACAGGGCTCAAATGAACTCCAGTTGCTGAACCGGGAGCAGATGGGACTTGGGGTGGTTTAAAATGAACCCTAGCAGCTCTAGCACCCAAACAGTTTTCCGCATGGACTCCCGAGCACTGTCCTTCAATGTGCTCTTCACCAGCCAATCGTCCAGGTAGGAAAACACACAGACTTCCAGTCTGCTTAGCGATGCTTCAACTACCACTAACTGAAAACCCTGGGAGCTGACGCGAGGCCAAACGGTAACACGCGGTACTGGAAATGACGTGTTCTCAATGAAAATCTATGAGATATTTCCTGTGGCCTTGATGCTTCTCTAGGACCGGAACCCTTGGTGCCCTGGTGCTCCCAGCACCATGCGTCGAGGGGGATCCGATGCCTGTGCTTCTCGGCCTTCACCAGATGCCGAGCATCGACACTCCTTAGTGCCGACGAAGGTGACGGGAGTCCTGGGTGTCAGGTGCAATGCTGACCGGTCTCAGGGATCTGGCATAGTGGCCGGTGCTGAGGCAGGTGGAGACTCCCAGTGTCTGACATGGGTCTAGTAGCCATGTGGACCAATGCGCCGACATCGATGCTGATATCAACGATTCGGACCGAGCTCTCTCTGAGCCTCTCTGAACAACTGGGTTCTTTTCTGCATATGCAGGCAAAGAAGACAGCTGGAAGGGCTATGTTCTGGCCCCAAACATTTGATACACCAAGAATGGGTATCGGTTCCAGAGATGGTCCAATTGCAGCAACCACAGCACTTGAAGCCACTGGGAACCTTTGATGACATGGAAGGAAAAACTGTCATAGCCAAATCAAACAACTCGGTGGTGATATCAAAAAGGGGCAAATCACCAAGAATAAAGGAGGAGGAGAAAATATCCCGACTGGAGCTCAGACCTAAGTAGACATCGTGAGCACGGAAAAAAGTCTAAAACTATAAGGGAAGGGAAGCTCTTGAAGAAGAAAAATAATAAACTGGGCAAAAAATACCCAAAGGAAGGCACAAAAAAAACTTGCTTGAAAAACAGCAACACACCAGACATTGTGAGGAGCCACACACAGCACAATCTCTCCTCGTTGTGGATGAAGAGAGACTGCTGATCCCACGTTATCACAGCGGGCAGAAAAGCACTCACGCATTCACAGTGGGGACGCTGGCGCATGCTCTTAATGCTATATATGATGTGAAAGCGTTCTGCACTGGGCGGCATGGGTCACGTCACCCACATGCAAGTATGACATGGCCTGCTTGTCCTCGGAGAACAGAGAAATGAGCCAAAGGTCTCTTGGAAGAGGGGGGAGTCTTAAGTAAAGTTTTAAGCTTTGCAAAAGATATCTTAAGTCTAATATTGGAGTGAAGGGCTTTCCAAAGTTTAGGTCCAAGATACCAGAAGGCAGTTAGCATGCAGTATTGACATTCACACATTATATACTGCACAGCCTATTTTATTCCTATGGGCACATAGTGGCAGAGAGTGTACAATAGTAGTGATATTGCACACTAACAGTAAAAGACCCACTTATTCTAGTTATGCAGCAAGAGTCCTCAGCTGGGGGCAGTGCACTGCATCTCCTTTCAGAACCTTGCAATCATGAGCTCTAAATTTGACCCACAAATGGTGCTGGTTGTATGATAATGAGTCATAGAGTGCAAGGGTATCGGATACCTTCATCCGCGCCCCCCACCCCCAGTAGTCAAATCTCCCTTTCCACTCTACCCTCCCACTCAAGTTGGCTAGATTCTCATCTTGCCTTAGATAGCAGCAGGGGAGGTTCTCCTGTAACTCTCTTTTCAATAATAAAAAGGACCTCTCTGTAGTATTCACTCATTCCACATCCAGCGTCTACCCTCTTCCCTTCTCATCCTGCCACTGCTGTCCCCCTCCTCCTCCTGGACTGGCCTGAAGATTAAAAAAGCATCAGCACTTCATGGGCCCTGTAAGTGCAGGTCCACACTAAAGCACTGCTTGGCCCCCCTCTCCCCTGACAGGAGGTCTGCCTCATGTGGAGTGGGACATTGTAGAGCTTCTGCATGGGTTTGTGCTTACAGGGCCCAGCAACACCAGTGCTTCTATATTCTTCTGGATGGCCCAGGAGGAGGCAGTTGCAGGCTCAGCAGGTAGAAGAGAAGTAGGGGAAGGCTCTTTCATATGCCAGAGCAGCGCTGCTGCCCCTCAAATAATGCTCTAGGTGAATTCCTAGTTCACGTATGCGGCATAACAAAAGCAAAGGGGTAGTTAGAGCCAGTCCCTTGCAGGTTAAACCTCTTTGCCGCTTCAGCTGAGTTTGGGCTGCTGTGCCACCAGGATCCCCCATAGGACTGGAGTTGAAGGTCCCACAGAGCCTGCAGTTGGAGGAGTGGCTGTGGCCTTGGGCTCTGAGACATCTCTATCTCCTCCATCGCCAGTAACACCTCCGTGCCCAGCAACCTGTTTGGCAAGAGCACTGGACTCCCCTGGTACCAAAGGGGTTACAGGAGGAGCCTTTCTTCAGGGGCCCGACCCAGAGAAGTTTGCTGCAGATAGAGAAGGTAACATCGGATCGGGAGAAGGTGGAGTCAGTGGCGTAGCTAGGGAGGGTGCCAAGGGAGTGGCTGCTCCCCCAAACGGACTTCCAACGGCGCCAGCGCCTATTTTTTACACAATCCATCGCATTTAAAACATGCGCTGTCACCATCTGAAGTCCGATGTCTACTCCCCGGTGCCTTCAACCTGGCTACGCTTCTGGGTGGAGTGACTCCTGCAGTGGTGATTCAATCTGGAAAATTCTTCAGAGGTTGGAGGGTACTGTTTCCAAATCAACTACTGAGATGTCAGCATTAGTGAGTAAAATGGATGTGTTGGCAAAAACAATCTCTGATATAAAGCAAGAAAATTCAACTCAATTACTGGAAGTTCAGGAAAAATTAATGCTTTGAAATCTGTGACTGCTTCATTAGTAAAAGATAAGAACTTGATCCATAGGAAATTGGAATTTGTCAAGAATTATAAGACTGAACTTGCGATTTTTGAATTTTCCTAGACCGTCTGGTATGATCCTTGATGATGTTTTCTGCAACTATGTTACAGAAAATTTTCCTCAGAAGCTGTTCCTAAGGCTCACTTTTTATTTTCCTCTAAGTCATTCTAAGGGTCTACTTGAAGGCCAGATATGAGAAGAAAGGATAGATGCTAATAATATATATGCAATATTGGAAGATTCTGTTTCACAAGTAATGGAAAGAGCTACCCTGATAGCATCATTTGTCTTTGAGCAAGACTTGAATGCCTGTTCTTAGATTGTACTTCTGGAATGCCCAGACATTGTTTTATGGTCATCGTATATGGATATATCCTGATGTGAATAAAAACACTCAGGAGAGAAGAAAGGCTTTTCTTACATTGAGACAGGATACGAGGAATATTGGAGCTACTTTTTGCTAGCCTATCCTTGTAAATGTTTAGTCTGTTTAGGCGGTGTTAAATATGTTTGTTTTTGTTTTCTTTTTTGCTAGAGCAGCTGAAGGCCTTCATAGATCTGAAGAACATAGTAACATAGTAGATGATGACAGAGAAAGACCTGTATGGTCCATCCAGTCTGCCCACAAGATAAACTCATATATGCTACTTTATGTGTATACCTGACCTTGATTTGTATCTGCCATTTTCAGGGCACAGATCATAGAATTCTGCCCAGCACTAGCCCTGCCTCCCAACCACTAGCCCCGCCTCCAACCACCGGCTCTACTACCCAATCTCCGCTAAGCTTCTGTGGATCCATTCCTTCTGAACAGGATTCCTTTAAGTTTATCCCACGCATTTTTTAATTCTGTTACCGTTTTCATCTCCACCACCTCCCGCGGGAGGACATTCCAAGTATCCACCACTCTCTCCGTGAAAAAATACTTCCTGACATTTTTCTTGAGTCTGTCCCCCTTCAATCTCATTGCATGTCCTCTAGTTCTACTGCCTTCCCATCTACGGAAAAGGTTCATTTGCAGATTAATACCTTTCAAATATTTGAATGTCTGTATCATATCACCCCTGTTTCTCCTTTCCTCCAGGGTATACATGTTCAGGTCAGCAAGTCTCTCCTCATACGTCTTGTAACGCAAATCCCATACCATTTTTGTAGCTTTTCTTTGCACCGCTTCAATTCTTTTTACATCCTTAGCAAGATATGGCCTCCAAAACTGAACACAATGCTCCAGGTGGGGCCTCACCAACGACTTATACAGGGGCACAACACCTCCTTTCTTCTGCTGGTCGCACCTCTCTCTATACACCATAGCAACCTTCTAGTTATGGCCACCGCCTTGTCACACTGTTTCGTCGCCTTCAGATCCTCAGATACTATCACCCCAAGATCCCTCTTCGAGGACAAGCAGGCTGCTTGTTCTCACGACTGGGGGTTGACGTCCACGGCAGCCCCCACCAACCGGAAGAAAAACTTTGCTGGCAGTCCCGCATGCAGGGCACGCCCACCGTGCATGCGCGGCCGTCTTCCCGCCCGTGCGCAACCATTCCCACTCAGTTTTTTTCCGTTCCGCACTGGAGAGAGACGTGTTCACGTCTCTCTCTTAGTCAGCCCCGGAAACTGGATTGCGGCCTAGCCTACGTTTTTTTCTTTGTTGTGTACGCGTTCGCATTTATTTTTCTTTAAAAAAAAAACGAAAAAGAGTTTTCCTCGTCGTTCTTAGTCGGGAGGGCGCGGCGTTGTGGCCGCGCAGTCGTTTCTTTCTTTTTCAGGTGTGCTTTTCACTGCCACCATCGACGATTTTGACTTCGCCGACGCGATTTTTCCGTCGATGTCCTCGAAGGTCCCGAGCGGATTCAAGAAGTGTGGTCGGTGCGGCCGCCAGATCTCGCAGACCGATACTCACGCTTGGTGCCTCCAGTACCTCGACCCGGAGCATAATTCCAAGACGTGCACCTTGTGTCTCGGCTTAAGGAAGCGGACGCAGGTGGTGAGGCAAGTTCTGCGGGACCGTCTTTTTGGAACTTGTGCCGGCCCTTCGACGTCGACCTCAACGGCATCGGTGTCGACGGCCGGGTCTTCGGTGCCGGTACCGATGTCGACGGCGTCGGCGCCAACTATGGCATCGACCTCATGAGCACAGATACCTGTGGCCTGCCGGTGACGGCGGTGGTGAGCGGCCGCGCGGGCAGTCTGCCCCGGACACTCCCGCTGCTCAGGGCCATCGGGACCGAACCCTGTCGGATCCGATACCTCGAGGCCGGGGGGGGGGCTCCACCTCCTCCTCGTCTCTTCCGCGGAGCGCCGATGACGGACATCGCAAGAAAGCCAAGAAGCACCGTCATCGGTCGCCCACGGCGTACGGGACTGGCAGCTTCGGGACATCAAGGGACGACGCGACACCCAGGAAGCAGCAGTGCTGGGAGGAGCACTCCCCTTCGGTCGAAGAGGTGTCGCTGCGTGGGTCCGCGGGTATCTCGGTACCATCTCCTGGACCCGAGCAGCTTCCGGCACCGGCACCCACACCGGCCCCCCTGCCTTTCCCAACAGCGGGCCTTGACGAGTTCCTCCAAGCCATCCTTCCCAGGATCCTGGAAGGGCTGATGCGCCAGGCTCTGCTGGCACCGGGGGTGCTTGCGCCCCCGGCGCCATTGATGGAGGCGCCAGTGGGCTCTGGCCCGATGCTGAGGCCTCCGACGCCGCTTGCGGCACCGGTGTCGACCGCCACGCAGGTGGAGTCGACGTCGATGGAGGGAGCTTCGTCCCCGCCGGCGCGGGAGTCCACCGCTCGACGCCATCATCGAGGATGTGGTTCCTCGCTGTCGAGACGGGCCCGGTTGAGGTCTGAGCTGAGAGAGCTCATGTCCGACACCTAGGAGGAGGCCTCGTGGGGGGAGGAGGAGGACCCCAGATATTTCTCCTCAGAGGAGTCTGTGGGCCTTCCCTCCGACCCCACTCCTTCACCGGAGAGGAAGCTCTCGCCTCCTGAGAGCCTCTCCTTTGCCTCTTTTGTCAGGGATATGTCCATCAGCATTCCCTTCCCCGTGGTTACTGTGGATAAGCCGAGGGCGGAGATGCTCGAAGTCCTCAACTATCCATCACCACCTAGAGAGTCTTCCACGGTGCCGTTGCACAATGTCCTTAAGGAGACACTGCTTCGGAACTGGTTGAAGCCACTATCTAATCCCACCATCCCCAAGAAAGCGGAGTCCCAATACAGAATCCACTCACCCAGAGTTGATGCGGCCTCGATTGCCTTATGACTCGGCGGTCGTGGACTCTGCTCTCAAGAGAGCACGGAGTTCGAGGGATACCGCCTCGGCGCCCCCTGGGCGGGAGTCTCGCACTCTGGACTCGTTTGGGAGGAAGGCCTACCAATCTTCCATGCTCATGACCCGCATCCAATCATACCAGCTCTACACGAGCATCCATATGCAGAATAATGTGCGGCAACTGGCGGACCTGGTCGACAAGCTCCCTCCGGAGCAGTCCAGGCCTTTTCAGGAGGTGGTCAGGCAGCTGAAGGCATGCAGAAAGTTCCTGTCCAGGGGTATATATGACACCTGTGATGTGGCATCTCGAGCTGCGGCCCAAGGTATAGTAATGCGCAGACTCTCCTGGCTGCGTGCCTCTGACCTGGACAACCGCACCCAGCAGGTGCTGGCGGATGTCCCTTGCCGGGGGGATAACATTTTCGGCGAGAAGGTCGAGCAGTTGGTGGACCAACTACACCAGCGGGAAACCGCTCTCGACAAGCTCTCCCACCGGGCGCCTTCAGCATCTATCTCTGCAGGTGGACGTTTTTCCCGGGCCCGGCAGGCTGCACCCTACGCCTACAACAAGCGTAGGTACACCCAGCCGGCCCGAAGGCCGCCTCAGGCACAGGGACAGTCCCAGCGCGCTCGTTCCCTTCAACAGCGTGCGCCTAAGCAGCCCCCTGCGCCTCCACAGCAAAAACAGGGGACGGGCTTTTGACTGGATCTTGGGAACATAGCCACCATCACAGTATCCGTGCCGGACGACCTGCCGGTCTGGGGGAGGTTGAAAGTTTTTCACCAAAGGTGGCCTCTTATAACTTCCGACCAGTGGGTTCTCCAAATAGTGCGGTGCGGATACACCCTGAATTTGGTCTCCACTCCACCAAATTGCCCACCGGGAGCCCAATCCTTCAGCTCCCATCACAAGCAGGTACTTACAGAGGAACTCTCCGCCCTTCTCAGCGCCAATGCGGTTGAGCCCGTGCCACCCGGGCAGGAAGGGCAGGGATTCTATTCCAGGTACTTCCTTGTGGAAAAGAAAACAGGGGGGATGCGCGCCCCATCCTAGACCTGAGAGACCTGAACAGGTATCTGGTGTAAGAAAAGTTCAGGATGCTTTCCTTGGGCACCCTTCTCCCCATGATTCAGAAAGACGATTGGCTTTATTCCCTGGATTTAAAGGATGCTTATACTCGCATCCCGATACTGCCAGCCCACAGACAGTATCTCCGATTCCATCTGGGGACACGTCACTTTCAGTATTGTGTGCTGCCCTTTGGGCTCGCCTCTGCACCACGGGTGTTCACGAAGTGTCTCGT
The DNA here is from genome assembly GCF_901765095.1 of Microcaecilia unicolor. Classification (NCBI taxonomy): domain Eukaryota; kingdom Metazoa; phylum Chordata; class Amphibia; order Gymnophiona; family Siphonopidae; genus Microcaecilia; species Microcaecilia unicolor. The sequence continues at coordinate 160,662,882 of NC_044031.1, forward strand.
GGTGGTTGCGGCGTACCTACGCAAGCTGGGGGTGCACGTGTTCCCGTATCTCGACAATTGGCTGGTGAAGAGCACCTCAGAGGCAGGAGCTCTTCGGTCCATGCAGTGCACTATTCAACTTCTGGAGCTGCTAGGGTTTGTGATAAATTACCCGAAGTCCCATCTCCAGCCAGTCCAATCTCTGGAATTCTTAGGAGCTCTGCTGAATTCTCAGATGGCTCAGGCCTTTCTTCCCGCGGCGAGGGCTCAGAATCTCCTGTCCCTCGCTTCCCAGACCAGAGCGTCTCAGCAGATCACAGCTCGGCAGATGTTGAGACTCTTGGGCCATATGGCCTCTACTGTCCATGTGACTCCCATGGCTCGTCTTCACATGAGATCTGCTCAATGGACCCTAGCTTCCCAGTGGTGCCAAGCCACAGGGAACCTAGAAGATGTCATCTGCCTGTCCGTCATTTGCCGCAATTCGCTGCACTGGTGGACAATTCGGACCAATTTGACCCTGGGACGTCCATTCCAAATTCCGCAGCCCACGAAGGTGCTGATGACGGATGCATCTCGCCTGGGGTGGGGAGCTCATGTCGATGGGCTCCACACCCAGGGGGTGTGGTCCCCCCAGGAACAAGATCTTCAGATCAACCTCCTGGAGCTCCGAGCGGTCTGGAACGCACTGAAGGCCTTCAGGGATCAGCTGTCCTACCAAATCATCCAAATTCGGACAGACAATCAGGTTGCAATGTATTAAATCAACAAGCAGGGGGGCACCGGATCTCGCCCCCTGTGTCAGGAAGCCGTCAGGATGTGGCGTTGGGCCTGCCAGTTTGGCATGCTTCTCCAAGCCACATACCTGGCAGGCGTAAACAACAGTCTGGCCGACAGGCTGAGCAGAGTCATGCAACTGCACGAGTGGTCGCTCCATTCCAGAGTGGTACGCAAGATCTTCCGAGAGTGGGGCACCCCCTCGGTGGACCTTTTCGCCTCTCAGACCAACCACAAGCTGCCTCTGTTCTGTTCCAGACTACAGGCACACGGCAGACTGGCGTCGGATTCCTTTCTCCTCCATTGGGGGAACGGCCTCCTGTATGCTTATCCTCCCATACCTTTGGTGGGGAAGACCTTGCTGAAGCTCAAGCAAGACCACGGCACCATGATTCTGATAGGGCCTTTTTGGCCCCGTCACATCTGGTTCCCTCTACTTCTGGAGTTGTCCTCCGAAGAACCGTGGAAATTGGAGTGTTTTCCGACTCTCATTTCGCAGAACGACGGAGCGCTTCTGCACCCCAACCTTCAGTCTCTGGCTCTCACGGCCTGGATGTTGAGGGCGTAGATTTTGCTTCGTTGGGTCTGTCTGAGGGTGTCTCCCGTGTCTTGCTTGCCTCTAGAAAGGATTCCACTAAGAAGAGTTACTTTTTCAAGTGGAGGAGGTTTGTCGTTTGGTGTGAGAGCAAGGCCCTAGAACCTCGTTCTTGTCCTGTACAGAACCTGCTTGAATACCTTCTGCACTTATCAGAGTCTGGTCTCAAGACCAGCTCAGTAAGGAATCACCTTAGTGCGATTAGTGCTTACCATTATCGTGTAGAGGGTAAAGCCATCTCTGGAGAGCCTTTAGTCGTTTGATTCATGAGAGGCTTGCTTTTGTCAAGGCCCCCTGTCAAGCCTCCTGCAGTGTCATGGGATCTCAACGTCATCCTCACCCAGCTGATGAAGCCTCCTTTTGAGCCACTGAATTCTTGCCATCTGAAGTACTTGACCTGGACGGTCATTTTCTTGGTGGCAGTTACTTCAGCTCGTAGAGTCAGTGAGCTTCAAGCCCTGGTAGCTCATGCTCCTTATACCAAATTTCATCATAACAGAGTAGTACTCCGCACTCACCCTAAGTTCCTGCCAAAGGTGGTGTCGGAGTTCCATCTTAACCAGTCAATTGTCTTGCCAACGTTCTTTCCCAGACCGCATACCCGCCCTGCTGAACGTCAGTTGCACACATTGGACTGCAAGCGAGCGTTGGCCTTCTATCTGGAGCGGACACAGCCCCACAGACAGTCCGCCCAATTGTTTATTTCTTTTGACCCCAATAGGAAGGGGGTCGCTGTCGGGAAACGCACCATCTCCAATTGGCTAGCAGATTGCATTTCCTTCACTTATGCCCAGGCTGGGCTGGCTCTTGAGGGTCATGTCACGGCTCATAGTGTTAGAGCCATGGCAGCGTCGGTGGCCCACTTGAAGTCAGCCACTATTGAAGAGATTTGCAAGGCTGCGACGTGGTCATCGATCCACACATTCACATCACATTACTGCCTCCAGCAGGATACCCGACGCGACAGTCAGTTTGGGCAGTCGGTACTGCAGAATCTGTTTGGAGTTTGAATCCAACTCCACCCTCCAGGACCCGATTTATTCTGTTCAGGCTGCACTCTCAGTTAGTTGTTCTTCGTAGGTCAATTTCTGTTATGTCCTCGCCGTTGCGAGGTTGAATTGACCTGGGTTCTTGTTTTAAGTGAGCCTGAGAGCTAGGGATACCCCAGTCGTGAGAACAAGCAGCCTGCTTGTCCTCGGAGAAAGCGAATGATACATACCTGTAGCAGGTGTTCTCTGAGGACAGCAGGCTGATTGTTCTCACCTACCCTCCCTCCTCCCCTTTGGAGTTGCGTTTTTCCTCATTCCTTTGCTTGTCATTCAACTGAGCGGGAACGGTCGCGCACGGGTGGGAAGACGGCCGATCATGCGCGGTGGGCGTGCCCTGCGTGCGGGACCACCCACGAAGTTTTTCTTCCGGTTGGTGGGGGCTGCCGTGGACGTCAACCCCCAGTCGTGAGAACAATCAGCCTGCTGTCCTCGGAGAACACCTGCTACAGGTATGTATCTTTCACTCCCCGTCTGTACATATCAGACTCTCACCACCTAACACATACGTCTCTCGTGGATTTCTACTCCCTAAGTGCATCACTTTGCATTTCTTTGCATTGAATTTTAATTGTCAAACCTTAGACCATTCTTCTAGCTTTTGCAGATCCTTTCTCATGTTTTCTACTCCTTCCTGGGTGTCTACTCTGTTACAAATTTTAGTATCATCCGCAAAAAGGCAAACTTTACCTTCTAACCCTTCGGCAATGTCACTCACAAATATATTGAACAGAATAGTCCCCAGCACCGATCCCTGAGGCACTCCACTACTCACCTTTCCCTCATCCCAGCGAATTCCATTAACCACCACCCTCTGACGTCTGTCCGTCAACCAGTTCTTAATCCAGTTCACCACATCGGGTCCTATCTTCAGCCTGTCAAGTTTATTCAAGAGCATCCTGTGGGGAACCATGTCAAAAGCTTTGCTGAAATCTAAGTAGATTACGTCTATAGCATGTCCATGATTCAATTCACCGGTTACCCAGTCAAAGAATTCGTTTGGCATGATTTCCCTTTGGTAAAACCATGTTGTCTCGGATCTTGCAACTTATTGGCTTCCAGGAAATTCACTATCCTTTACTTCAGCATCGCTTCCATTACTTTTCCAATAACCGAAGTGTGGCTTACTGGCCTGTAGTTTCCAGCTTCTTCCCTATTACCACTTTTGTGAAGAGGGACCACATCCGCTGTTCTCCAATCCCACGGAACCTCTCCCGTCTCCAAGGATTTATTAAACAAATCTTTAAGAGGACCCGCCAGAACCTCTCTGAGCTCCCTTAGTATTCTGGGGTGGATCCCGACCGGTCCCATGGCTTTGTCCACCTTTAGATTTTCAAGTTGTTCATACACACTCTCTCTTCCGTGAACGGTGCTATATCCACTCCATTCTCATTTGCACTTTTGCCAGTCAGTCGTGGTCCTTCTCCAGGATTTTCTTCTGTGAAAACGGAACAAAAGTATCTATTTAGCAAATTTGCTTTTTCATCATCATTATCTACATAGCGGTTCGCAGCATCATTCAGTCTCACAATTCCCTTTTTAGTCTTCCTCCTTTCACTAATATACCTGAAGAAATTTTTGTCACCCCTCCTTACATTTCTAGCCATTTGTTCTTCCACTTGCGCTTTCGCCAGACGTGTCTCTCTCTTGGCTTCTTTCAGTTTCATCCGGTATTCCTCTCCGTGTTCCTCTTCTTGAGTTTTTCTGTATTTCAGGAACACCAACTCTTTAGCCTTTATTTTCTCAGCCACTTGCTTGGAGAACCATATCGGTTTCCTTTTTCTCTTGCTTTTATTTACTCTCCTTTCATAAAGGTTTGTGGCCATATTTATAGCTTCTTTCAGCCTGGACCACTGTCCTTCCACTTCTCGTACAGCCTCCCAGCCCATCAGCTCCTTCCTCGGGTATTCCCCCATTTTACTAATGTCAGCATTTTTGAAATCCAGGACTTTGAGTTTTGAGTGGCCGCCCTCCACTTCAGCTGTCATATCAAATCAAACTGTTTGATGGTCACTGCTGCCCAGGTGGGCACCCACTCGGACATTTGGAATGGAATGGAAATGGGACTTGATATACCGTCTTTCTGTGGTTTTTGCAACTACATTCAAAGCGGTTTACATGGTATATTCAGGTACTTATTTGTACCAGGGGCAATGGAGGGTTAAGCGACTTGCCCAGAGTCACAAGGAGCTGCAGTGGGAATTGAACTCAGTTCCCCAGGATCAAAGTCTACTGCACTAACCACTAGGCTACTCCTCCCCATTTGTGAGCACCAGATCCAGCGTTGCTCCCTCCCTCGTGGGTTCCGTCACCATTTGTCTGAGCAGAGCACTTTGAAAAGCATCCATGATCTCTCTACTTCTTTCCGATTCCGCAGATGGAACCTTCCAATATACATCCGGCAGATTGAAATCTCCAAGCAACAGCACCTCTCTTTTCTTTCCCAACTTTTGAATATCTGTGATCAGATCTTTATCTAGTTCCTCCAATTGTGTCGGAGGTCTGTAGACAACACTCACGTGGACAGAGGTTCTATCATCTCTTTTTAAGGTGATCTATATCTCTTCTTCCTTTCCCCAGATCCCTGTCATTTCAGTCGCTGCGATATCATTTCTCACGTACAGAGCTACTCCTCCACCTTTATGACCATCTCTACCCTTCCTAAATAGATTATGGCCTGGTATGTTTGCGTCCCATTCATGGGAACCATTGAGCCATGTCTCCGCAATTGCAACAACGTCTAAGTCTGCCTCCAACATCAGGGCTTGAAGGTCATGAACTTTATTGCTTAGACTGCGAGCATTTGTGGTCATCGCTTTCCATCTTCTGTTTAGTTTCTTGTTTAGTGTCACTTCCTGCTCTGTTGGTAAGAAGTGATTTGCTAAGATTGTTGTTTTCATTGCTTTCTTTTCTACTGACACATCTTGTCTTTAGCTTTAGCTGGGGGTGACCACTTGAAGTGAATTGCCTCCATATGCCACCCCCGCCTTCTAGTTTAAATGCCTAGAAATATATTGTCTGAATTTCTCCCCAAGGATTTTTTTTCCTGCCGCAGTGAGATGCAGCTCATCATTACAGTATAGTCTTTTGTCATATGACCTCTGATAGGGAGACTTGTGCAGCGGCGCAATAGATGTGATACCTTTCTAGACAATTTGACTGTGAGTCATTTGTTTTACCATTGTTTTACACCAAAGGTCTATAGACACCTGAGGCAGGCCTTTGTGGCCGAAACACGATTCGTGTCAGGTCATTTTATTTATTTAAATAAAGACCTTGTTTGGGAAACACCATTTGTGAGAGGACTTCTTCTTTGGATCCACTGTTTGTACATTTGATACTAGTTTTTTGTTTTTCCATGTATTGCCCCATCCTCCTATGTACCTAAATCCTTCTTGGTGACACCAGGCTTTGAGCCAGCTATTGAAATTCTCTGTACTTTGCAATCTTTTCTTTCCCTTTCCAAAGGTAGGTAGTACTTCAGAGAAAGCTATTGTTCGTATCAAAGGTTTTAACCCCTCTCCCAGCTCCTGAAAACAAGATCTCTATTAAAAAAAACTGGCGATATAGGATAATATGGGGGATTTTGTCTCATGTTAAAGCCTATTTGTAATTTCTTTACTATGGTCTCCTATCTATTCTAGATCTCACTCCTTTTTTTCTTTTATTAGTGGTCTAAGAAAAATGATAATTGTTTCCTTATTGTGATTTATATTTTTAGATTTGTGTTTCTATAAAAAGTGGATACATGTTTGTAATATTTAAATTGATAAAATATTTAAAAATCTTCAATTTACAGCTGAAAGCACTTCATTATTTTTTTGTCAATAGTTTAAAAAATTATATGTAGGCATGTTGTATAACAAAAACGTTCTTTATCTGGTTTAATGTAAGTTGGGGCATTAGTTACAATACAATGTCTACTAAACAAAGCCGTGACCTAACAGTAAATTCAATGTTGTCGTTCTCTGGACCAAATATCAAAATAAGATTAGGTTCAGGTTTCCAGGGCTGAAGTTTTAAGTAAACTACTATATTTGTAATAGTGGTTAGATTACATTAGAATTTGATGCAGATAATCTACTGATCTACAAGACTTGGCAGATACATAGTTTTTTTTAGCTCTACCTTTATAGCTGAAGGCATAAGCAGTGTTGTCAATTTTTTGTGGCTACAACTCCATAATAGCAGCCAAATAAAACTGTGACCCCCCCCCCCCCCCTCCAGGAGTTGCAGAATAATCATGTATTTATATGGGTTTTGTGCCCCTATTTATGGTCCCGATTCACAGTTTGAGAAATTCTGGCACAAAAGTTCAAAGACTACTTTAATGTTGACAGTTTGAACTGCTTCCCTATGACTCATCTAGGCACTAAAGTATAGTACTAATCCATATACTTGTCAGAAGTTATTTGGGCCATAAATTGTGCAGTGATCTGATCTGCAAAATTCTTTCTGTCCCTTGTCCCATCTGCACCTGTGAGATGCTGGATAAAGGTCTGATAGGCCCTGGGAGGAAGTTAGATAGCAGCTGGGGAGGTTCTCCTGTAACTGTCTTTTCAATAATAAAAAAACCACCTCTCTGTAATATTCACTATACATTCATAGTAAAGTAGTTAGGTTAAAATTATGTTTTAATCCCCCTGGAGTTAGTAGATTCTGATTCATTAGTTCTCATGTATGTTGATTGTTCAAAACACTTACTCTAAGAGCACAAATATAAACATTTTTTCTTTTTGTAATGAATGAAATGCACATTTTTCTCTTTGCAGATTGATGACTTTTTGCAAGCACTAATTAATTATGACAAGGAGCATATTCATGAGAATTGCCTGAAAGTGATCAAGGATCTGTACTTGAAAGACCCAGAGTTCAACCCAGATCTTGTTCGAACTAAGTCTTTGGCAGCAGCTGGTCTCTGTTCATGGGTCATCAACATAGTAAAATTCTATGAGGTATTAGTACTTTGTTTCTGCAACAAGGATCAGTATTTAGATTTTCTTTGCTTCCTGGACAGTTCTGCATCTGATTCAGGGTCCGATGCTCAAATCCAGGTGCAAAAGAGCATAATGCATAATGTAAAAAGGAACTAAACAAAGATAGTGAAGCAATGCTCGTAAGAAAACTTATGTAAATGATATGCATGGTTAATTGGCACTCGCAAATCAAAAGCGAGAGGAGGACCATTCCTGGCGCATGCACACAAATGGTTTGGTTGGTAAGCACAGTTCTTATGCGCATACCCAAACAAACCTGGAAGTGTAAGCATATATAAACGCTGTTCTTCTGCACTTTTATATATGAACCTTTGAAAAATTATTTCTACTTTAATTTTTGAAAGGCTCATATTTAAGCACAGAAAAACAGGCACCGATGTTTGCTTCCACGTTTGGTTTTGCTCAGACTCACGCAAATGCTTGGTTCTCATTAACAAAATCAATTTTCCCAGCAAACATTCTTAAAAGTATCAATTTTTAAACACCATCGTACTTGCAAGTGTATTAATGTTCACACTAAAGCTTTTTTTTTAAATTAAGGGCATCCTCAGGTATCACAATGCAAGTGCTATTACCGATCACTTTCTTGAAGTAGCATTGCATACTCCTCATTGGTCCTTCATTTTATCTTTAATTTTTTATATCAAAAATTCAAAAGCTACTTAGCTTAGAAAAGGAATGGAGCCTCTGCCAATATAGGCAGGTTTCACAATCTTCTTCAGGGTAGAGCGCCACTAAAACAAGACAGGACTGAATTACTCAGACTAAATATGAAAAAACTTGCAAGTTATAAAAAAAAAAACCAACTCACAAATAGCATCTGCAGTCTTCTCATATATCTTCAAAGAGTATAGCGACGGCGTCTGACATCACAATATATATAACAGCAAGTGATAAGTAAACTAACATGCTGATTGGATGCAGCAGACCACCAATACAATGCTGATTGGAGAGAACAAATGTCACTCGGCAGGATCATACCAATGACCACCAGTCTAGTTCTACATTAAGACCAGCAGGGAAAAGTGTTTTCAATTGAAAAATCCATCTTTGCTCCTTATAATTTAACAATTGTTCAACATTCCCACCCGAGTTGAACACTGTCTAAGATGCGCCACCGTAATTCTTCAGACGAACTGTGATAGGACAACATGATCGTCCATTATATAATTGTTGGCAAGGGCATATAATCATGTAAATGGCATTAGCCACCTTACATGTGGTATGAGTTCTAGATGATTTGAGTAGTAACATCTTTTTTAAACAGCCCTGTGCATCCAAAAATACATTAAATTTATAATGTATATTACAGGAAATTAACCTTTAAACTTAGACCACATTTATTTTCCTTGTTATTTATTTCTGTTATTTCCATTAACATTCATAAGTTTATTCTTTGAATGTAAAGTGTAAAATGTTGCATAAATAAAATAAATAAAAAACAAAAATACATTATAAAATCTTTGTTGAGAAAATGCCTTGTCTCCCTAACCAGATTTTAAATTGAACTGGAATTGGGATGTGCTTTAACCTTCATGTGCTGAATAACTACTACTCAAATTGCTGAAACCTTATCCAAAAACTTTCAAAATACATTAGAATGCAAAAATAGCAACTGAGATCTATTAAGAATTGGGGGGGGGGGGGGGCAATATTCAGCTGGTGATGATCTGTGGTTTTTTTTTTTTTTTTTTTTAAACATGGCACCACCAGCTGAATTAGACCTGCATATTCAGTGTCATGCCCTATCCAGATCTGGGGCACTGCCAGAAGTTACCCCATGAGTTATCTTGTTGGGCAGACTGCATGGACCATACAGGTCTTTATCTGCCCTCTCCCCCCCCCCCCCCCCCCCATGGGTCCAGCACTGCTCCTTCACATCTTGTACTCCCCCGCGGTCTTGTAAAGTTTATTTTGGTTGCCGATGGCATCAGCAGCATGATAAGCTGCATTTGGCCAGCCTGGGTCTTTCCTCTACAGAGTCCTGCCTCCTCTGCTGCAATTTCCTGTGTGTGAGATGCAGCAGAGGGAGGACTCAGGGGTTGGTCAGAGTCAGCCTGCCATACTGCTGCTGCTGCCACATCGACCAGTGTAAACTTTACAAGACCATGGGGGAGTGAGAGAGGTGATGGAGTAGTCCTAGACCCAGAGGAGACCAAAAGAGAGACAGGACTGGGGCGGGAGAGAGATGTTGGCCCAAGGGAGAGAGAGGTAGTGAACCCATGGGGGGAAGGGGTACTGGAAGCGATGAGATGGGGGGGAGCTGGAAGTGGTGCAATGGGGGGGGGGGGGCACCAACAAAGCAAGTTGGCTCAGAGTGCAACTACCCCTTGAGCCGGCCCTCCTGGTTAAACCATGCTGAATATCAACCCCATGGTGTCTTAATTCATTGCCAGATTGTTTAATCCCTTTAAATTGAATTAATTATTTTTCTTTACAGTTTAAACTCCCCCTTCATTATCTCCTCAGACCCTTGCTGAATTCTTTCACAACAAGGTTCAAAAGATAAACCTTGCATTCTCTACCTCACCACCTCTCCCTCCACTAGTCCGTTCCCCTCTCTCTCCTTCCCCTCATTCCCTTTCCTCCTTTCCTGAAGTTACTATTGAGGAAACTACACTTCTCCTTTCTTCCTCAAAATGTACCACCTGTTCCTCTGATCCCATTCCCACCCACCTTCTTAATGCCATCTCTCCTGCTCTTATTCCTTTTATCTGTCACATTCTCAACCTCTCACTTTCCACTGCGACTGTCCCTGCTGCCTTTAAACATGCTGTGGTCACACCTCTCCTTAAGAAGCCTTCACTCGACCCTACTTGTCCCTCTAATTACCGACCCATCTCCCTCCTTCCTTTTCTCTCCAAATTACTTGAGCGTGCTGTTCACCGCCGCTGCCTTGATTTTCTCTCCTCACATGCTATTCTTGACCCACTACAATCTGGTTTTCGCCCTCTCCACTCAACCGAAACTGCGCTTACTAAAGTCTCCAATGACCTATTACTGGCTAAATCCAGAGGTCAATATTCCATCCTCATTCTTCTTGATCTTTCCGCTGCTTTTGACACTGTCGATCACAGCATACTTCTCGATACCCTGTCCTCACTTGGATTCCAGGGCTCTGTCCTTTCCTGGTTCTCTTCCTACCTCTCCCTCCGCACCTTTAGTGTTCACTCTGGTGGATCCTCTTCTACTTCTATCCCTCTGCCTGTCTGCGTACCTCAGGGTTCTGTTCTTGGTCCCCTCCTCTTTTCTATCTACACTTCTTCCCTTGGTTCATTAATCTCATCCCATGGCTTTTCCTACCATCTCTATGGTGATAACTCCCAAATCTACCTTTCTACCCCTGATATCTCACCTTGCATCCAAACCAAAGTTTCAGTGTGCTTGTCTGACATTGCTGTCTGGATGTCTCAACGCCACCTGAAATTAAATATGACCAAAACCGAGCTTCTCATTTTTCCCCCCCAAACCCACCTCCCCGCTCCCCCCGTTTTCTATTTCTGTTGATGGTTCTCTCATTCTCCCTGTCTCCTCAGCTCGAAACCTTGGGGTCATCTTTGACTCTTCTCTCTCCTTCTCTGCTCATATCCAGCAGATTGCCAAGACCTGTCGTTTCTTTCTTTACAACATCCGTAAAATCCGCCCCTTTCTTTCCGAGCACTCTACCAAAACCCTCATCCACATCCTTGTCACCTCTCGTTTAGACTACTGCAATCTGCTTCTTGCTGGCCTCCCACTTAGTCACCTCTCCCCTCTCCAGTCGGTTCAAAACTCTGCTGCCCGTCTCATCTTCCGCCAGGGTCGCTTTACTCATATTACCCCTCTCCTCAAGACCCTTCACTGGCTCCCTATCCATTTTCGCATCCTGTTCAAACTTCTTCTACTAACCTATAAATGTACTCACTCTGCTGCTCCCCAGTATCTCTCCACACTCGTCCATCCCTACACCCCTTCCCGTGCACTCCGCTCCATGGATAAATCCTTCTTATCTGTTCCCTTCTCCACTACTGCCAACTCCAGACTTTGCGCCTTCTGTCTCGCTGCACCCTACGCCTGGAATAAACTTCCTGAGCCCCTACGTCTTGCACCATCCTTGGCCACCTTTAAATCTAGACTGAAAGCCCACCTCTTTAACATTGCTTTTGACTCGTAACCACTTGTAACCACTCGCCTCCACCTACCCTCCTCTCTTCCTTCCCGTTCACATTAATTGATTTGATTTGCTTACTTTATTTATTTTTTGTCTATTAGATTGTAAGCTCTTTGAGCAGGGACTGTCTTTCTTTTATGTTTGTGCAGCGCTGTGTATGCCTTGTAGCACTATAGAAATGCTAAATAGTAGTAGTAGTAGTAATTCCAGGTTTAATTAGATCTATCACCAGGAATACTACATAGCACTGTTTCAAGCCAAGTCTTGTGCAGAACAAGAAATCATCAGTTGAACTACAGTTTTCCCTGTTTCTCTTTAAACTTTGCATTTGCTTAACAGTACACTCTTTTCACTGTATAAAATAAAATAGGACATAATTTAGCCATGCCATGTCTGTAGTTGGTAGTGTATTTTGCAAACTGCTAAAATGTTTATAAATAGAACAAAGCTACCAACATGTATTGCTTTTCAGATTTACTAAAGCTTTGCAAAATACTTTTTTTTATCTTCTCTTAGTTTTCTTTGTACTTCTAGCTTAATTAGAACAGACTTCTATTGAGCATACAGCATCATAAGACTTCATCCATACCTACAGGGGTGTTTCCTCCCTGATTTTTTTCCCTCCTCCAAACTCAGCCCACTCCTCATTTAGGGCCCACCAGGGCAGCATTAACCGTTTGGTAGGCTGTCGGCACTTAGGAGTCCTTTTACTAAGCTGCGGGAAATTGATTTTTTTAATTGGTGGATGAATACTAAGTTATCAACAATCTGAGGATTCAGTCTAGCTCTCCTGTCTTCCACAGCCCTTCCTGCAATAGAAAATGTATTCTTAGAAGATGTGCTAGTAGCAGGAATGTACAGCATCCCCCATGCAAATTTTGCCAGTTGTGGCCAGCACTTTTGCATCACTCAAACATAAATAACTGTCCAATTCATTAACAGCCTTCAAAGTAGAGAATAGCATGGGGTCAAAGGTTAGCCCTGTCCCCGTGGGCTCTGTCCTCGCCCTCACCCCATCCCCATGGGCTCTGTCACTGTCCCCATTTCATTCTCTAGTAAGCATCATCATATGAAATTAGTCCCCATTCTAAAGTGGTTTTTATAGATGTATACCAATCTACACTTGTAGAAGCTGCTATTTACATATGGGGTTGCTTCTAAAATAAATAAAATAAATGTTTGATCAATCCATTATTGCTTTGTCTATTTAATTTATAGATCGGGGCTTCCCAAACATGTTCTGGGGCTCCCACAGCCATTAAGGTCTTAAGATAATCATAATGAATATGCATGAGATAATTTGCTCATATTTAATCTCCAATGCATGTATCCTGAAAACCTGACTGGCTGTGGGATCCCCAGGGCAGGTTTGCGAAATCCTGTTATATAGATAAAGGAAAGAAAATGTCAGAGTCATCTGTATATAGCAGGTTGATAAAATGTTTCAGTTAATGTCATCCAAACGTTGTGACTGTAGTCAAAAGTTTTATCATGTTTGTCTAAAATGTGTTTATAGAAACCCAAACAACTAGGTGAGTTAATAGTTTTACTAGATTAACACATTAATAGTCCCCAAAACGTCCATTGTCTTCCATTTTATTTTGAGTGCTCAAACAGAATACTTGATATTTTCTAGGTGTATTGTGATGTGGAGCCAAAGCGGCGTGCTCTTGCCCAGGCAAACTCTGAGCTGGCAGTTGCGACTGAAAAGCTTGAATCAATCAGGAAAAAGCTTGCTGTAAGTGTATTCTCTAGACTAATATCCAAGTATTCCTTGAACTGGTTTTGTAATGTAATGACTCTCTTCTTATTAAGACTTTCATGTATTAAAAGTACAACATCATCTTGCAAAAAACTAGACCTGTACCGAATATTTGTACCCTGAGAGGTTCTTTTCTGTTTCTGGAGGCCCTTTTTGTGCCTCTGCCCCTAGTTCTATCTAGGGGCCTTGAGTGCCTGGGAGGTGAGCCTCATCTTTTGCTCTGAGTAAACAACAACAAAAAGAGCAGTCTCTGGTTTGGCAGTGCTCTGCAGTCTCTTTTTGGTTTGTATTCAGTTTGGCAGCACCCAGGCTTGGCCTTGCTGGCGGGCGTATTTCAGTGATATTCTCGGACCCCCTTCCTCCCTTGACGTTATTTCTAGCTAGTTTTCATTGAGCTATAATTCTTTATATGGAGGCTTTCTCTTCTGAGCCAGTTTTATTCTGAGCTCCCTTGTCCTTGGAGGGGCCGTTTTGGGGTGGTTGTTTTTTTTTTTCCGACCAGTATTTCTGTTGTGTTTGTCAAGTTGGGGATGCCTTGGGGCTTTTTCTCCTGACCCAGTTTATATCTGGGTTTTCAATTAGTTTAGGTGTGCCTTGTTTGGCTGTAGCTCCCGTTAAGAATACAATTTTTAGAAAAAAGTGGAGCAGAGGTACATCTCAGAGGTCTCTGAGTTCCCTATCCCACCTGGATCATTGAAGCTTCCTTAGAAGACAGCATGGTGAGTTTGTGCTATGTTATTTTCTGGCATTTTTGCTTCCCCCAACGTCAGTATCCGCCATTGTGAGAGTGTGTGCCTCTGTCCTTTTTCGAGCACGAGAACAGTTTTCATTTTTGGGGGGCAGACTTGATTATTTAATACACAAATTATCCAGGAATGCAAACTTGAAATAATAATAAAAAAATATAGATAAATGTAAAGTAGATACATATAATAATGCTCAGAAATAATCAGGCATAATCAAAAAGGGCGCCCATGTTTTCCTGAGGACATCCTCACAGGACGTCCCAGCGAGGGGGTGGGGAAACCCATATTATCAAAACAAGATGGGCGTCCATCTTTCGTTTCGATAATATGGTCGGGAACGCCCAAATTGCGAAATTTAGGTCGTCCTTAGAGATGGGCGTCCCCAATTTTTGCCAATAATGGAAACCGAGGACGCCCATCTCAGAAACAACCAAATTCAATGCCTTGGGTCATGGGAGGAGCCAGCATTCATAGTGCAGTGGTCTCTCTCACATGCCAGGACACCAACTGGGCACCCTAGGGGGGGCACTGCAGTGGACTTCATAAATTGCTCCCAGGTGCATAGCTCCTTTACCTTGTGTGCTGAGCCCCCCAAACCCCCCACAACTGTACACCGCTACCATAGCCCTTATGGGTGAAGGGGGGGCACCTACATGTGGGTACAGTGGGTTTTGGCGGGCTCACATTTACCACAAGTGTAACAGGTAGGGGGGGATGGGCCTAGGTCTGCCTGGCTGAAGTGCACTGCACCCACTAAAACTGCTCCAGGGACCTGCATACTGCTGTCATGGAGCTGGGTATGACCTTTGAGGCTGGCATAGAGGCTAGAAAAAATATTTAAAAATTTCTTTTAGGGTGGGAGGGGGTTAGTGACCACTGGGGGAGTAAGGGGAGGTCATCCCCGATTCCCTCCGGTGGTCATCTGGTCATTTAGGGCACGTTTTTGTGGCTTGGTCGTAAGAGAAAAAGGACCAAGTAAAGTCGTCCAAGTGTTCGTCAGGGAAACCCTTCTTTTTTCCATTATCGGTCGAAGACGTCCATGTGTTAGGCACGCTCCAGTCCCGCCTTCGCTATGCTTACGACACACCCCCGTGAACTTTGGTTGTCCCCGCAACGGAAAGCAGTTGAGGATGCCCAAAATCGGCTTTCGATTATGCCACTTTGGGCGACCCTGGGAGAAGGATGCCCATCTCCCGATTTGTGTCGAAAGATGGGCTCTCTGGACTTTAAAGGATGCTTACACCCACATTCAGATACTTACCAATCAATCCAATTTCTAGTAGAGAAACACCAGTTTTGCATCCTGCCTTTTAGCCTTTCATCATTTTCATCCGCTCCCTGAATATTTACAAAGTGTCTTTCCATAGTCGCAGTGTGTCTACACAGACTGTGAGTGCATGTGTTTTCCTACTTGAACAATTATCTGGTCAAGAGCACATCCAATGAAAGAGCTCAGGGTTCTCTGTGGAAAACCATTCAGGTATTGGAGCTACTAGGTATCACCATAAACTACCCAAAGTCCCATCTTCCCTCTCAACAAGTGAAGTTCATAGGAGCTAGACACAGTTCAAGCCAAGGCCTTCCTCCCAGAACCCAGGGCTGAGACCTTAGAGTCCATTGCCCTACAGGACTGGCACAGCCGCAGGTTTCAGCTTAGCAGATGTTGCAGTTGTTAGGCCACATGGTCTCCACAGTGCCTGTGCATCTATAGCACATCTCCACCTGAGAGAGGCTCAGTGGACTGTAGCTTCCCAGTAGTGTCAAACTTCTGAGAATCTAGTGAATCTCGTTTCAGTCACTCTTGCTCTAATGTAAGCCGCATTGAGCCTCTTAACAAGTGGGAAAGCGCGGGTTATAAATGTTACAATACAAGAGTCACTTTTGTGGATGATTCGGTCCAATCTGACCTTGGGACTTCCATTCCAAATTCTTCCTCCACACAAGACGTTGACAACAGATGCATCCAACCTGGGCTGAATAGACGGGCTCTACACTCAGAAGACCTCCCGTCACATAATTCTGGCATTATGAGCCATTTGGAATGCTCTAAAGGTTTTCAGAGATCAACTGTCCAATCAGATAATTCTTGTTCAAACAGACAAATCAGGTCGTGATGTATTACCTCAACAAGCAGGCAGGCACAGGTTCATACCTCTTGTGTCAGGAGGCAGTCAGGTTGTTGCGATGGGCTACTACTCAGGGCATGGTACTAAGAGCCACATACCTGTCATGGAAAGGCAACAGCCTGTCAGACAGACTGAGCAGAGTAATGCAACCTCACAAGTAGTCTGTAAACATGGGCATTGCCTGGAAGATCCTCTGAGTGTGGGGCACCCCCTCAGTGGATCTTTTTGCCACACACCTCAACAACAAAGTCCCACAGTTTTGCTCCAGGCTCAGGTCACATGGCAGACTAGCATCAGATGCCTTCCTCCTTCATTGGGGGAAGGGTCTTCTGTATGCATATCCTCCAGTACTGCTTATGGGGAAGACTTTGCTGAAACCCAAGCAGGACTGGGAAACCATGATCCATATTGCTCCATATTGACTGAGACTGATTTGGTTCCCTCTATTTCTGCAGTTAGCCTCCAAAGATCCATGAAGGCTGGACTGCTTTCTGACCCTCATCACTCAGAATGAGAGATCTCTCTTGCATCCCAGCCTCCAAACCATGGCCTTCGTGGCTTGGCTTCTGAGAGCGTACAGTTGACATCACGGAGAGAGTGGTGGATGCTTGGAATGCCCTCCCGCGGGAGGTGGTGGAGATGAAAACGGTAACGGAATTCAAACATGCATGGGATAAACATAAAGGAATCCTGTTCAGAAGAAATGGATCCTCAGGAGCTTAGCCGAGATTGGATAACAGAGCCGGTAGTGGGAGGCGGGGCTGGTGGTTGGGAGGCGGGGAGAGTGCTGGGCAGACTTATACGGTCTGTGCCAGAGCCAATGGTGGGAGGCGGGGATAGTGCTGGGCAGACTTGTACGGTCTGTGCCCTGAAAAAGACAGGTACAAATCAAGGTAAGGTATACACAAAAAAGTGGCACATTTCTTGGGCAGACTGGATGGACCGTGCAGGTCTTTTTCTGCCGTCATCTACTATGTTACTATGTTACTATCTCTTCACTTACATGAGGGAGTCTCCAGAGTTCTGCTTGCTTCCAGAAAAGATTCCACTAAGGTCATATAATTTTAAGTGGAAGAGGCTTGCTGTCTGGTGTGAGGGCGGGGCCCTAGTTCCTTTTTTCTGCCATACACAAAATCTACTTGAATACCTTCTACACGTTTATGAGTCTGGTCTCACCAACTCTGTAAGGGTTCACCTCAGTGTTGCTTATCACCATTTGGAAGGTAAACTCATCTCTGTACAGTCTCTAGTTTGATTCATGAGAGGTTTCCTTCTAAATAAAAACACACAATCAAATCTCCCACAGTGTCACAGAACCTCAACGTTGTCCTCACTCAGCTGATGAAACCTCCTTTTGAGCCGCTTGACACTTACCACCTGAAGTTTTTGACCTGGAAGATTCTGTTTATGGTGGTGTGCAGAGTCAGCAAGCTTCAGGCCCTAGTAGCAGATTCATGTTACACAAAATTCTATCATAATAGAGTGGTTCTCCGCATGCAACCTAAGCTCCTTCCTAATGTGGTGTCAGATTTCCAACTTAATCAGTCAGTTGTTCTACCAACATTGTTTCCAAAACCTCATTCTCATCCTGGTGAAAATGCACCATACACCTTGGACTACAAGAGAGCCTCAGCCTTCTACCTGGAGCAGACTAAAGCCCATAGACAGTCCACCCAGCTTTTTGTTTCTTTTGACCCAAACAGGATGGGGGTAGCCATCGGTAAATGCACTTTACCTATTTGGCTAGTAGATTGCATATCCATTGCCTCAGGTACACACATAGATTGTAAGCCCTTCAGGGACAGAAAAATACGTACTGTACCTGAATGTAACTCACTTTGAGCTGCTACTGAAAAAGCATGAGACAAAGCCAACATGGATTTAGTCAAGGGAAATCTTGCATCACCAATCTACTACATTTGTTTGAAGGGGTGAATAAATATATGGATAAGGGTGAGCCGATCAATATTGTGCATCTGGATTTCCAAAAGGCATTTGATAAAGTACCTTATGAATGACTTCTGAGGAAATTAGAAAGTCATGTGAAGTAATGTTTTATTGTGGATTATCCTATTATAATGTCCTGTTGTACCTGAAGAAAGAGCTGGTAGGCTGGGAGGATATATGAGAAGTGGAAAGACAGTGGTCCAGTCTGAAAGGAGCTATAAATAAGGATACTGACTTTAATATGAGGAGAGTAAATAAAAAAGCAAGAGTAAAAGGAAATAGATATGGTTCTTCAAGCAAGTGGCTGAGAAAAAAAGTTGGCATTCATGAAATACAGAAAAACTCAAGAAGAGAAACACAGAGAGGAATACCGGATGAAACTGAAAGCCAAGAGAGATGTACATTTGGCAGAAGAACAAATGGCTAAAAATGTAAGGAGGGGAGACAATAATTTTTTCAGGTATATTAATGAAAGGAGGAAGGCTAAAAATGGAATTCTGAGACTGAAGATGCTGTGAACCACTGTGTGGAGAATGATGAGGAAAAAGCCAATGTGCTAAACAAACACTTCTGTTCTGTGTTCACAGAAGACAATCCTGGAGAAGGACCATGATTGGCTGGCAAAGGTACATATGAGCATGGATTGGATATAGCACCATTATCGGAAGAAGGTATGAAGAACTTGAAAATTTGAAGGTGGACAAAGCCATGGGACTGGACAAGATCCATCCCAGGATATTGAGGGTGCTCAGAGATGTTCTGGCTGGTCCTCTTAAACATTTGTTTAATAAATGTAATAAATTGAGCAAATAGGTGGGATAATGTGGGATACAAATGCAATAAATAAATAAATAGTGGAGGAGTGGCCTAGTGGTTAGGGTGGTGGACTTTGGTCCTGGGGAACTGAGGAACTGAGTTCAATTCCCGCCACAGGCAGCTCCTTGTGACTCTGGGCAAGTCACTTAACCCTCCATTGCCCCATGTAAGCCGCATTGAGCCTGCCATGAGTGGGAAAGCGCGGGGTACAAATGTAATATAAATAAATAAATCTTTGCAGACAGGAGAGGTCCCAAGAGATTGGAGAAGAGCAGATGTGGACCCTCTTCACAAAAGTGGTGACAGAGAAGAAACTGGAAACTACAGGCCAGTAAGCCTCACTTATTTGAAAAGTAAGGAAGCGATGCTGAAGGAAAGGATAGTGAATTTCCTGGAATTTAGTAGGTTACAAGATCCGAACAACATGGTTTTACCAAAGGTAAATCATGCCAAATGAATCTGATTGAATTCTTTCACTGGGTGACTAGAGAACTGGATTGAGGACATGCACTTAGATTTCAGCAAAGCCCTTGACACGGTTCCTTATAGGAGGCGCTTGAATAAACTTGACAGGCTGAAGTTAGGACCCAAAGTGAAAATATTGGCCCCACCAATATTTTGCCTAACATGACATCAGCATCTAGAGAGCTTAGAGCGGGGCTAGAGATTAGTTTCTTTGGCCCCTCCAACCAAAAAGATGATCCTGTATATGGCAGAACCTTAGAGGTCTCTATATATAAAAGCATCCAGATTCCATAGGAGTAGTGGGAGGGGTTCAGCCTTCAGGGTGGAGAATTGAGCATAATGATGGGATGGTGGATCTTGATCCTGTGATGTTAAGACATAGATCAGGAAGGTTGGGCTGTTCATATTGGTTAGTGGAGTAAGGATGAAACCCTCTGCATGAGCTGATCATATCACTTTGGGCCATTTAGCATGGGGGATTTTGCAATCCATTGCTCACTAAATCTTTTCTCATTTAGAGTACACCCTAATAGTGTGTGGATCACTCTGAGCCGTCCAAAAACGTTTGGACAGCTTCCTAAAGGAAAAGTCCTTAGACCATTATTAAAATGACTTGGGGAAAATCCATTGCTTATTTCTGGAATAAGCAGCATAAAATGTATCGATCTTTTTGGGGATCTAGCCAGGTATTTGTTACCTGGATTGGCCACTGTTGGAAACAGGACGCTGGGCTTGATGGACCTTTGGTCTGTCCCAGTGTGGCAATACTTATATAGTTATGTACATATGTAATTGTTTGCATATGTAAGCTAAGATGGAGAAGGAGTATGTAAAGTCAATTCTGCGAGCAATACGTTTTACTCAAGAAAATGAAAGGTTTGAATATTTTCCTTTACTGTGGGTCAGGGGAAGAAACATACATGCAGAGTTTACATTTTCAAACCACACACATACTTTCTGCAGTTACTTTTGCACTTCTTCAAGGAAACTGGAAATGTACACACTGAGGTTTGAACCCCATTCCTTCTGTTATGGAAGAGGCAACGACACTTCCGTCTACACTGGTGTGCTCTGTAGATCTCTGACTCAGATACAGGAGCTGGACAGAGATTTGGTCAAAGACATCCAAAAGGTGGGAATGTAGGGGAAAGCATTTTTAGTGGGAGACTTTAACCTACCAGATATGAATAAGAGTACCCCGTCTAGAATTTGTGAGAAGCAAAGAGATGGGACTTTGCTTGGACAGATAATGATAGAACTCACTTGGGAAGTGGTAATACTAGAGCTAATACTTACAGATGGAAAATGTATAAATGGTCTAGAGGTGGAAATAACTAGCGAGTTAATTAAATTTGCTGATGACACAAAGTTATTCAAAGTTGTTAAATTGCAAGAGGATTGTGAAAAATTGCAAGAGGACCTTATGAGACTGGGAATCCAAATGGCAGATGACATTTAATGTGATCAAGTACAAAATGATGCATGTGAGAAAGGGGAACACAAACTATAGCTACATGACGCAAGCTTCCATATTAGGAATCACCGCCCAGGAAAAGGATCTAGATGTCATTGATGTTAATACGTTGAAACCCTCTGTTAAGTATGCAGTGGCTGCTAAGAAAGCAAATAGAATGTTAGGAATTGTTAGGAAAAGAATAGAAAATAAAAATGAGAATGTTATAATGCCTTTGTATCTCTCCATGGTATGACTGCAGCTCTAATACTATGGGCAATTCTGGTCACCGCATCTTAAAAAAGATATAGCAGAATTAGAAAAGGTAAGAGAAGGGTGACAAAAATGCTAAAGGGGATGGGATTACTTCCCTATGAGGAAAGGCTAAAGCATCTAGGGCTCTTCAGCAAGGAGAAGAGATGGCTAAGGACAGATATGATAGAGGTCTAAAAAATACTGAGTGGAGTAGAACAGGTAGATGTGAATCACTTGTTTACTTGTTCCAAAAATACTAGTACTAGGGGGCATGCAATGAAGCTATTAAGAAGTAAATTTAAAACAAACTGGAGAAAATATTTCTTCACTCAATGTGTAATTAAACTCTGGAATTCATTTCCAGAGAATGTGGTAAAAACAATTAGCTTAGCAGGGTTTAAAAAAGATTTAGATAATTTCCTAAAAGAAAGTTGATAAGCCATTATTAAGATGGACTTGGGAAACTCCACTGCTTATTTCTAGGATAAGCAGCATAAAATCTCTTTTCTGTTCTGGGATCTTGCCATGTACTTGTGACTTGGATTGGCCACTGTTGGAAACAGGGTACTAGGCTTGATGGACCTTCGGTCTGTACCAATATTGCAACGCTTATATTCGTATGAGAAAGAGCTTCTAATATCCAGGTGGCTGTCTAAGTCCCACTATGATCAGATAATATAGCTGACAAAGAGAAGAGTCAGCTACAATGATGTGAAAAGTTTTCCCCCTTCATGATTTCCCCTATTATTGCATACATGTCACACTGAATAATTTCTGATCTTTAAGCAAAATGTAATACTGTATTAGACCAAGGGAACCTAAATAAATGCACAACATGGTTTTAACATTATCGCTTCATTTATTTAAGGAACAGAATTAGTCACCACAATTACCAGCAATAATTGTAACCAAATGCTTCCTCGGATTTGATATTAGTCTTTCACATCACTAGTGAGGGATCTTAGCCTACTCTTCTTTGCAGAGACATTTATAGATTTCTGTGTATGAACTGCTCATTTCAGGTCCTTCCATAGCATCTCTATTGGGTTCAAGTCAGAACAAGTGTAAATGTGTGCATTGACATTTAGATACTGTCAAGGCAGGTTCTGAGTGCCTGTTAAAAGCATGTATGCATTCTGTTGTAAAACCACCTGTTCTTGTTACATGGTGACTCTGTGGATAATTGTTCTAAGCTATGTTTAGTCTTCATTCAGGTGGCTTATTGTTGATAGAGGAGTGTCCATAGCTGCTGTTATTGTATCAGTCCATCCCATTGCCAGTCTTCCTCTTTTGTGTTGACCTTCAACCTTGCCAAACTTGGTATCTTTCTCTAAAGATCTTTCTCTTTGCATGATGTGTCTGAAGTATGAAAATCAGTCATTTGAGCCTCCAAAGAAAGCTTAGCTTTGATCCTCTCCAATACAGATTGATGTGTTCTTTGAGCAGTCCATGTCCACACACTTTTATTTCCACAGACATTATACCTGCAAAAAAATGTAGGTATAAATATTTGTACGTGCATTATATCCACAGTTTCAAAAGGAAAGCAGGCATGTATTTCCGTTTGATACTATGTGCCGGTGGACTTTGTCACAGCAGTGGCTTAGCCAGACAGCCAATTTTGGGTGGGCCAGAGCCCTAAGTGGGTGGGTACAAAATTTTCTCTGCCCCGCCCCCTTCCTCCCCCTATTCTCCACCTCTCCCCCAGCACCTCCCAACTCAAAATAGAAACAGAAACACTTTAGCTCATGAGGAAAGTGACATCCACTGTGCACATTTCTCAAGCTATCATATTTCATTTAAGATTCAAAATAAAATGCCTTTTCTACCTTTGTTGTCTGGTCATTTTCTTTTTCCATCATGTTGATCCAGTTTCTCTTTTGAACTTTCCAATCTTTCTGCTATTTCTCCTTCAAGCAGCTGCTGTCCATTTGTCTTTTTCTCCTCTCTTGTTCCATTCCCTCACTTCACTTGCCTCTGACATATTGACCTTTCCATTTTAGCTCTTTCCTCTCTTTTTTTTTCTTTTCTGCTCTGTCCACCCAAATTTTATCCTGTCTAACCCCTTTTCCTTTGTTTTACTTTTCAGTTACCTCTCAGATTCCTTTTCACCCACTAGTTCTCCTATTCCCCATCTCTCTACTTCCCCAGCCATCCATTCCCTTCCATCTTCAATCTATTCCCCCTTACCATATTTCTTTCCCCTGTAATCACCATCCTCCACGCGTTCATTTCCTTGCCACCCCCTTGGCCTCTCCCACATGGTTCCACATTTCCCAATGTCTCTCTCCCTCCACCCTTCTAGCCCAGCATCTGCTCCCTCTCTTCTCCCCACCCTTCACCCTCTTCCAACATCTTCCTGTCACTTCTCTCTTTTGTCTTGCCCCCCTCTCCTGTGGCCAGAATTTTCCCCATCCATCCTGTTTCTTTCCACCCCCCTCTCTCCCCCTTCGCAGCATCTCTCATCTCTTGGCAAAGAATAACAATGTGGATGCAGCAGCTCACAGGTTTGCTTGCTGTGTTTTGAATGAACGGCGACGCGATGGCTGCGCGGGGGAGTGGAAAC
Source organism: Microcaecilia unicolor (assembly GCF_901765095.1). Lineage (NCBI taxonomy): Eukaryota > Metazoa > Chordata > Amphibia > Gymnophiona > Siphonopidae > Microcaecilia > Microcaecilia unicolor. The sequence continues at coordinate 160,686,562 of NC_044031.1, forward strand.
AGAAATTTACCAAATGGCTTCCGTGGGCTGGCTCACTTGCACTCCACTCCTGAGGTTGCAGCGGTGAACTGGCGGGCAGGCGCTATGCTCAAGTAGTAAAAGCAGCAAGCCGGCAGGTTTGAGTTCGTCCTTCGCTTCCCTGCCTTCTCTGCATCCCGCCTTCCTGTGATGTCATTTCCTTTCAGGCGGGCGGGACACAGAGAAGGCAGGGAAGCGAAGGACGAACTCAAACCTGCCGGCTTGCTGCTTTTACTACTTGAGCATAGCGCCTGCCCGCCAGTTCACCGCTGCGGGCGAGGATTCGAAGATACGGACGGACGGGGATGGACTCCAGGCCCACCCGTAGCTACGCCCCTGTGTCACAGTTCAAATAGTTTGCTCCCTTTGTATCGAGGGATGCAGGTAAGATTGGGGGGGGGGGGGAGTTGTTTGCTTTCTACAAATGCATTGCTGTAAGTTCCAAATTTGTAATAAAATACATGATAGATTTAGTTTCTGTGCTAAACTTTGATCTTGTGTAGGATCTGGATAAAAATCTGAGCAGGCTCACAGTTTCATTTGAGAAAGCAACAGCAGAGAAGCTCCGTTGCCAAGAAGAAGTAAACCGAACTAACAGAACCATTGAACTGGCTAATAGACTTGTTCAAGGACTTGAGGTAAGTTACTGATAACTTCCGAGCCAGCATTTCCAGGTTTCGCCCACAATGAAATTTAAATAAGGACTCCACGTTGAAAATAGGGCCTATTATGTGAAAAGGACATCCAGCAAACTGACACACGAAACTGAGTCTAGAATTAATAAACTGCAAAGGGCCCTATTTTCATTTTCTGTCTTCAGTAAACACTTTCAAAACATAATACAACAGTGAGGTTGAATTAGCGTAAGTTTGACACTAGTGAGTTATAATTATAATCAGTTTAGCTACTGTTATTTACATCTCATAAACAATGTGGACCCAGTATTCAACATGATTTAACCGGGCAAGAGAGGTTCCTGACGGAATAAATCATGCAGATTGGGTTAGGAGAGGATGTTCAGCAGCACTTAACTGGGTATCACCACTGAATGTTCTCTGTTACTGTCACAGGACTGTCCAAGCAGTTTCATGGTACTCCGGGAAAGGAATCTGAGTGGAGCCGGAAGTTATGCGAGTATTGGCGATACTCGTTGGTGCCGCCATAGCTAACCATGCAAGTAGTACCGCTTAAATAGCAGCTCTATCTTTGCCCAGTTAGCTATGTATGTACAGCAGTGAATATTAGCCATACCTGCAGAACTTTGAGGTACCACAGTTGACCTGAATGTTCAGTGCCAGTGCCTGGATATGGCCTGGAACTGAATATCCAGGTCTGAGTTGGCTGGCAGTGGTCATTGTTTGTAAAAACACTGACCACCACTGACTCGTATTGATCCATTCAACTACCATAAACAACTCTGGATTTCAGAAGAGAAGTGTAGCAATTTTTTAAACCTATTTGAGTGCTTTGGGTTTTTTTTAATTACCAGGAAAAGAAACATCCCTATAAGTAAGTCATCCCTTCCAAACACAATAAAAATACACTGTGACAGCATGAGCAGCCAGCAGTTAATGAGCAGAAAGACTGAATAATCCCTCAGGTCAGGATTCAGGAACATTTTGTCCGCCCACCTTGTACATAGCCCATTCATAAATTGCATAGTGTAGTTTCCCATGCTTTGCATTGTGGAGGAGTAGCCTAATGGTTAGTATAGTGGGCTGAGAACCTGGGTAACTGGGTTCAATTCCCACTGCAGCTCCTTGTGACTCTGGGCAAATCACTTACGGATCCTTTTCCAAAGACGCACTGAAAGATGGCCTGTGCTAGTGTAGACGCGTGTTTTGGACGCGCACAGATCCATTTTTCAGCTCGCCTGTAAAAAAAGGCTTTTTTTTAGGGACCGAAGATGGGCGTGCCGCAAAATAAAAATTGGTGCGCGTCCATTTTTGGTCCGAGACCTTACCGTCACCCATTCACTTAGCGGTAAGGTGTCACGCATTAACTGGGCAGTAATCGTCAACGCAAGTACACTGCCGATTACCACCTGGTTAGCTCAGCGCATTCGAAAATAAAAAAAAGATTTTTGAACTCACGTAAAAATTGGAATTACTGCCCGGGCCATGCCATAGCCGGGCGGTAGTTCCACATTCACACACGTGCACGCATAGGTGCCTACGCAGCGTAGTAAAAGGGCCTCTTAATCCTCCATTGCCCCAGGCACAATATTTGTGAGCCCACTAGGGCTAAAAAAAGTACCTACCTGCATATAATAAATGTAAGCCACTTTGATTGTCCCACAGAAAGGCGGTATATCAGATCCCATTACCCTTACACTAAGTACAACATTCAGCTTGACCATAACTTAAACTATCTTAACTGCCATCATAGTTGGGAGGGGGAGAATATAGGGGTAGATATTCAATGCCGTAGTAAGCAGCTAGGGCTCTTCAGCAACCTGGAAGCTATCCGTGTATTGGCCGGTATTCAGACCAGTGTGTGGTTAGCTTGGCAAAAAATGTTAGGACAGTCTTTCAGCTTTTCTAATTTTAATCCTCTCATGTAACCAGTTAGCGGACTGAATATCACTGTTAACCAGTTAAGTGCTGTCTCTGCCCATACTCTGTTCTCGGACTGCTCTTAACCTAGCTGGTTAGTGCTTTGGCAGTCAGAGGGGATATGCAGTGGCACCATCCGATTAAGTGCAGCCAGTTCAGAGGAGTTTAACTGGGCAGGAGACAGTGGGCATCGTGGGAGATGCAGATAGAGCAGGGGGCTAGGGCATGTCAGCCAAAGTACAAATAAAGATATAATTTGAAATTCCTACAAATACTCCCTTCTTGTTTCCTTCACATACTTTGTTTGGGAAAATGCCCTCTGCAGCACCAAAAACCAGGTGATTCTTGAAAAGAACAAACTGCAGTGGATTTTTCCTTTCAAAATTTACTTGCAGGCTGCAAGCTAAGCTAGAGGACTGAAAATTTCACCCCCCCCCCCTTTTTTTTTAAGCAGGTACCACATACACTGATATATATCATTAAGGTAATTCTCTCAATAAAATGAGGTTAGGCCTCTTTAAATGGCCATTCTGACCTTTTGCCATATTGCGCAGACTGACCTTCATTTCTATTAATGTAAGGACCATCTACAATGTAGAAGCCCTTTTACTAAAGTCCATTAGGCACTTAACATGGGAATTGGTGCCCAGTAACAGCTTTTGTGTTATTTTCGCAATTAGTCATGCTGATTTGTATGTTAAAGGCATTTTGTGTTGGGGCAGTAACTAGGTGGGGCATGAGTGGAAAATTGGCCTGGAGAGCATACTGCAGTTAGTGCATCGCACATACCACGCATTAACTGACAATTGTGCAGTTAGCACAAGTCTGTTTAGCGCTTCCTGTATAGGAGGCTCTGTTAATTGAGACCAGGGTACTATGCACAGGACATTTTGCACTTACCACATGTTAAGTACTTGCATTAAGACACGGTAACTGCAAAATCTAACGCACTTCAGCAAAATGTAATAGTTTACTAATTTTGTGAATAAACTATTCTGGGATAGCTCCTTTGCCTCAAGACAAGACCTGGGAGATCTAGAAATCAAAGTGAGAATACTTAACCTTGTCTCTTCCTGAAAACATGTGGATTAACAACACACAAAATTGCAGTTTATGTGAGGGTTTTTTTTAGTGGTGGTAAGCTGTTGAGTAGTAAGAAAAAATATTTAAGAGAATTAATTGAGCGTCAATCCTTTTCCTTGGTGAATAAATATTTTTTAACTTGAAGAGGAGACAGTTAACTTCTGAGAAGCTTCAAGACTGATGATTTTGCCTATAAAGCATTGACCTGAAAGCTCATGCGTTAAGTTTAATAAATCAGGCAGTTTATATTTAATCATTAAATAACTCCGAGCCGAACAGCTGTTCAAAATTAGAAACTGGTCACCCCAGCTAGGATGATATTACAGGCAATCTATAATGCATTAGAATAAAATTATAGTGATTTTTAACTGTCTGAAAATTTATTACACTTCATGTTCCAAATCTTAAACCCTTGTTAGCCAATGTCACTGGTGATATATGGTGCTTGAGTGGTATGGTGAAATTATTGAATATTTAAATTGATGATTATTTCATGATTAGTAAATCTTCAAATTTCAAAGCTATTTTAGAGAGTGAGAGGGTGCATTTTGTTGTTTATGACTTACCATCCCAAGACAAGAAGGATAAAGAATGAATAAATCAAATGAAACTTATGTACAAGTTAATGGATTTGTTGTTCATTTGTTCCAGTTAATGATTTAAGAGATAATCTAGTGGGTTTCATGTGAGCTACTAGATATTTCCAGTATCATGTATCTGCTTATTTTTGTTATTAAAAAAACTGTTGTTTTTCTTCATGACCCTTTCAAAGATAGTATGTTTACAGTAAATCAAGCCAAGTTTAATTAGACCTTGATGATGGAGGTAACTCAGAGGCCTTGTGCACGGATCATCACAGCACCATCCGTTTCTCTGAGCCTTGCTCACCACTTTTAATGAGGGTTTTGCAGCTTGGCACTTCAGCATACATAATGGTATTGATACTACAATCTTCATGCTGAAAGAATCTTTGCTTATATCAAACTTTACTGGGACATTTTTGGGTCTTTCCTACTGGTGGAAGTTTAGCTGCTTTCTCATACCCTGTCACGTTTCAGAACCTTGTCCTCCCTGTTTCTGTTTTACTTCTTAAAAGTATTTGTCTTTCTAACATTACTGTAAGCAGGTTTCTGTACATTAAATTTTCTTTGCTGTATATTTCCTGGCATTTTAGAGTACATTTTTTGTCTCCTAACATTTTGCGGGAGGGTTGTCCCTTTAACATTGTCCTTTTTCAAGGTTTCCATGCCAAGATAATTCAAAGTTCAATTCAAAATGTGAATCTCGTCATAAAGGTGGTTAATAAATTCCAATATTCGAAAGGGTTTGACCAGACAGGAGAGTGCCACTGAATATCTCTGCTAACTGGTCATGCCCTAACTGGCTAGATTAGTGGTATTCCAGGTGCAGGGCTTGGGTGGATCAGCACTTAGGGGCCCTGAAACTGAACATTGCCAAGACTGAGCTCATTGTCTTTCCACCCAAACCCACTTCTCCTCTCCCTCCACTCTCTATTTCAGTCGATAACACCCTCATCCTCCCCGTCTCATCAGCCCGCAACCTCAGAGTCATCTTCGACTCCCCCCTCTCCTTTTCTGCGCATATCCAGCAGACAGCCAAGACCTGTCGCTTCTTTCTCTATAACATCAGCAAAATTCGCCCTTTCCTCTCTGAGCACACCACCCGAACTCTCATCCACTCTCTTATTACCTCTCGCCTTGACTACTGCAACCTACTCCTCACTGGCCTTCCACTTAACCATCTATCCCCCCTTCAATCCGTTCAGAACTCTGCTGCGCGTCTTATCTTCCACCTAGACCGATATATTCACATCACCCCTCTCCTCAAGCCACTTTACTGGCTCTCGATCAGATACCACATACAGTTCAAGCTTCTCCTACTAACCTACAAATGCACTCAATCTGCAGCCCCTCATTACCTCTTTACCCTCATCTCCCCTTACGCTCCTACCCGTAACCTCCGCTCACAGGACAAATCCCTCCTATCAGTACCCTTCCCCACCACCGCCAACTCCAGGCTCCGCCCTTTCTGCCTTGCCTCACCCTATGCTTGGAATAAACTTCCCGAGCCCATACGCCAAGCCCCCTCCCTGCCCATCTTCAAATCCTTGCTCAAAGCCCACCTCTTCAATGTAGCTTTAGGCACATAACCATTTACCTCTATTCAAGAAACCTAGACTGCCCCAATTTGATTGACTGCATACTTTGTCCTTTAGATTGTAAGCTCCTTTGAGCAGGGACTGTCCTTCCTTGTTAAATTGTACAACGCTGCGTGACCCTGGTAGCGCTTTAGAAATGTTAAGTAGTAGTACGCGCATGCAGCGCGTGTCAAATCAGCATTACCGCCCAGCTAGCGAGTGCGCCTGGTGGTAATTCAGAATTTGGTGCACAGTGAAAACCCGCAGTAGAAAATAATTTTCTATTTTCTACCGTGGGGGTGTTCTACAGTAATTGGCAGTTGGTGCGTGCTGGACGGTTACCGCGTGCCCGAGCCCTTACTGCTAAGTCAGTGGGTGGCGGTAAGGGCTCGGGTCAATAACAGTCGCGCTCTTGTTTTCATTTTGCCACACATCCATTTCCGGGCCCAAAAATGTGGTGGTCCAGGGTTCATCCAGTACACAAGCCCACGCTATCGCAGGCCACTTTTTGGGCATGCCTTTGTAAAAAGGCCCCTTAGACAGTTAGCGGCAATATTCAGTTCGCTTACCGGCTAAGCAAACACAAAGTTAGATCAGAAAAGAGGCTGCAATAGCTTTATATGCCAAGTTAACCGGGCACTGGTATGAATATCGGCTAGTACCCGGTTAACTTCCAGGTCAGTGCACATATCTGGATAGTCAATGTCAGGACCAGCATTAAATATCCAGAGTTAGTTCAGCCCATAGCTGGGAGAGACTTGCAAGCTTCTTACTGCTGCAGGTTGAATATTACCCCCAAATATTTAGGAGCCTGAGTTCTTTCCCTGTCCATTCTTCCACCCCCTACCTTTCATCTTTCAGTTTTCTCATATTGTCTTAAGGATTATTATGCTAGACAAGATTCTCTATGCACTTCTGTGTCTCATTCAGTCTGGTTTGGTTTTCTTTTTTTTTTTTTTTTTAGCAAAAGAAAAGCATGCGGGCCTCCAGAATTGGTATGAATAACAGTCTTTATTCAAAGACCTGACACAGGCCATGTTTCAGTAAATGCCTGCTTCATGGGTCGGCTGTGATAATTATTCAGAAGATTTCAATGTATTATGATCCAACATGTGGCCAATTCTTGGAAAGTTGGACTCTGTAGAAAAACAGCATCTATATAGCATTTCAGCTCTGAATGGCAATCTGCGTAGTTCACTTCATACACAAAATTTGGCACAGATATACAGAAATCACTCAAGCTTAAACTGTGCACTGTTTTGCTTGAATAGTTGTGATTCCCTCACCACAAATATATTAAACCTTTTCCCACTGTTAGGGGCTAGAGGGTTTTTCTGGATATTTTTAGGAGGAAAGACCTCAGAAGCCTAACCTGCTCAGTGCCTCAGCACAGATGATTTCAAGCACTCTATAGGCGGCCTGCTTAATCATTAGTCAAAAACCTCCGTTTTCTACTTTTTTTGTATTTACGTTTGCAAGTAAAACATTTTTAAGCACTTAACTTTATGCAGTGTGCCCAATGGGGACCCGTTTCGCCCACCGGCTTTTTCAAGGGACCAAACTGCTTACTGCTCGTGCTCATTCTCCATCTGGAAAACAGAAACATCATGAGACCACAAGAATTCTTGAAGTGCAAAAATATACAGCTGCTCACTGGAGAAAATACACCTGCCCTTTTTCCAACAGCTTTTCTTCAGTGTGAAAATTTCCAATATGGCGCCTTTTAGATATTAAAACGCTAATAGGCTGCAGCCAATAGGAACTCAGATGCTTCGTTGGTAACATTCAACCAACTTTATTCAAAATCTGCATAGTTCAGTCATAAGCAGGAAAACCAGTGCTGGGTTTTTGAATAAAGATTATGCTTCATACTGATTCTTGAGACCCACATGCTTTCTTTTCCTACACGGATTCCGCTGTACCATTGAACCCCTTTCCTCTGCCTTTTTTTTTTTTTTTTTGTAATACTGATGCTTTTCTTTCTGTTTCCTCTCTAGTGTTATGTAAACTGCCAATTTGATACAATAAATAAATAGAAGTACTGTGAACTTTTTTTTCCCCTTTTCCCTTCAGCAGCACTTGTTGGCTGATAAGGAACATTACATCAGCAACAGCAGCATCCTTTTTTTTCCCTTGTCCTGAGGGTACAGACTCCTTGCTGAATCCAGGACTAGGTGGCCCCAAACATATGGGGGATCATTTATCAAATTTAATATACTGCTTCTTTTGTCAAACAAATTGAAATGGTTAGCCATCAAACATATAAATTGCGAGTGACCGTACTCACCCGCAAATGCGCAGTAGAGACTTCCCTCTCTGTCCCGCCCCCATGTCAATACGTGATGACGGGGGCGGGACAGAGGGAAACTGCGCGAAGGGGAGGGAGGGAACTGCCGAGGTCGCTACCGCTCCCCCCCCCCCCCAGGTCGCCGCTGCCCCCCCCCCCCCCTGCACCCGGCCCGGGTCCTCTCTTCACTATTGAACTTACACCGCTGAAAATGCAGCAGACAGATCAGCTGAGCTCCCATCGGCCTTCCTTCCCTGCCTGTGTCCCACTCTCACTGACGTTTCATCACACGAGGGCGGGACACTGGCAGAGAAGGAAGGCCGACGGGAGCTCAGCTGATCTGCCTGCTGCGTTTTTGGCGCTGTAAGTTCAGTGGCAAACAGAGGGCTCGGGTGGAGGGGTGGCGGCGGTGACTCCGGGGGGGGGGGGGGGGACCGGGAGCAGTGACCTTGGGGGGGGAGGGGAGGGCAGGAGAAATGCTGGACATGTGAGGTATCAGAAGGAGGGGGGCCTTGGAGCTGGGAGGGATGGGGGCCTTGGAGCTGGGAGGGAGGGACGGAGGGGGCCTTGGAGCTGGGAGGGGGAGGGACAGGGGGGGCCTTGGAGCTGGGAGGGGGAGGGACAGAGGGCCCTTGGAGCTGGGAGGGAGGGAGGGAGGATGCTGGACATGGGAGGTCAGAAGGAGGGGGGCCTTGGAGCTGGGAGGGCGGGACAGAAGGGGGCCTTCGAGCTGGCTGGGAGGGAGGGACAGAGGGGAGCCCTTGGAGCTGGGAGGGAATGGGGCCTTGGAACTGGGAGGGCAGGCAGGGGCCCTTGGAGCTGGGAGGGAATGGGGCCTTGGAACTGGGAGGGAGGGCAGGGGGCCCTGGAGCTGGCAGGGAAGGAGGGAGGGCAGGGGGCCTTGCAGCAGCAAGGGGAGGGGGGAAGGGGCCTTGGAAAACCCCCATACCAATACTCGCCTGTTTTAACGGGCTTAACGGCTAGTAAAATTAATAAAAAGCAAAAGGAGAATGCCATAAAATAATAGGTCAGGATCACTCTTGCTAAAAAAAAAAAAAAAGAGGAGAGAATCATTCACACTGATTGAGCTCAATATACTTCTAAGCCGGGCCCCTTTAATTTAATAATTACAAAATGCAATTCATATAAATGTGTCTTTAATAAACAGCAAAAAGTATTATAAGACTTTTCAAGTCTAATATAATCTCGCAGAGAATTCCAAATGCAATGTGAATGGGCTGTGTCGGCATTGCTGCGTGACAGCAGCTAGCGTGGCTTTATAAAAAGGAAAGTTTATGTATTAAGGTCAAAATGTAATTTTGATCCTAATTCTGTGGCAGCCAGTGTAGTTGCTTACGCAAGGGTGTTACATGACCATGACATTTTGCCCTTCAAAGGATCCTGGCTGCATTGTTTGGGAGTGTTAGTAAGCATTTCAGATTTGATTTTGTAATGCCAGCATACACAATGTTACAGTAGTCATAATGCAAATGCATATATGCATAGAAATGTAACCGTAACGAGTCAACGTCGAGTTACAAATTGCTCTCAGTTTACTCAAAAAATAGAAGCCTGTTCTTAGTACATTTGAGATCTGAGGTGAAAAACAAAGTGATGAATCCAGGACAACTTCCAGTTATTTAAAAGAAGTCATAGGAGGCACTGGCCAACAAAAGAGGGAAGGCATAACAGCAGGGAGTGGATGGCCCTGAAATCCAGCAAGCCATGGTTTTATCTGGCTTTAACACCAGTTGATGGTCTTGTAACCAGGTTGCTATTCCCCCCCCCCCCCCCCCCCCCCCGCAGAAAAATCTGCAGTGGTTGAATATCTCTGGATTCAGAATTAGTATAATGCACAAGAAGAATATTATCTGCATAAAAATAAGAAAAAATACCGTGGGTCTGAATTAGTAAGGCCAAAGAACTTAGGGAAAAGACCAGGAAAGATTAAAAGGAAGTGAGAGAGAAGAGGACTGCATGTCCTGAAAAATATGATGCTCCAAGAAAAGGGATGCAAACCAAGATCCAGAGTGCTGCAATGCAGTAGCACTGAAGCCTTAGCCACAGAGGCAAACCTCATTTCATATAAACTTAATTCTTCTGTTTCCAATTCCAAAATTCTGATTTTTATAAGGGCTCTTTTACTAAGCCATATAGAGGGGCATAATCGAACAGCGCCGGCCAAATAGGTGGCCGGCCATCTTCGGGGCTGGATCCGCAAAGGGGCGGAGCCAACCGTATTTTTGAAAAAGATGGCCAGCCATCTTTTCTTTCGATATTACGGTTGGGGCCGGCTAAATCTCAACATTTAGGTCAAATGTTGAGATCGCCGGGTTTAGAGATGGCCGGCTTCGGTTTTTGGCCATAATGGAAACCGGGCCCAGCCATCTCAAACCAGGCAAAATGCAAGGTATTTAGTCGTGGGAGGAGCCAGCATTTGTAGTACACTGGTCCCCCTCACATGCCAGGACACCAACCGGGCACCCTAGGGGGTACTGCAGTGGACTTCAAAAATTGGTCCCAGGTGCATAGCTCCCTTACCTTGGGTGCTGAGACCCCAAATCCCCCCCAAATCCCACTCACCACAACTCTAGACCACTACCATAGCCCTAAGGGGTGAAGGAACTGACAGTATAGGAGATTGTGTTTAAGATGTCTGTTATAGTAACTTATAAAGTGTAAATAATTATTTTTATCAGTGGACTTGAGATATACTGTTGTAACAAAATGATACTGACCCTTCTTAATAAGTATATCCAAAAACAGAATTTCATTTGAATTAAACTCCATTTTAAATTTCAAATTTGGATTCCTACTGTTAAGCCAATCAAGGAAGCTGAGCAGATCTTGAGTGTTCCCTTCCCACATGATGAAAATGTCATCAATGCACCCTTTTACATGCATATTGACACTTGAAAGGGATGTTGATTTTGATGTAATTTTTCGAACTCTGCAACATACAGATTTCCTGTGTTGGGGGCCATAGAGGCCCCCAGAGTGGTCCCTTTAATTTGCTGATATTAATTACCATCAAAGTAGAAATAGTTCTGAGTTAAAGCAACAGTTGCTAGAGTCACTATTAATCTGTTGCATATAAGTTGATGGGTAGATCTATTTGCTTGTATTTTCTCAATAATCATTAATGCCTCCAGTTGAGGTGTATTTGTATATAGTGAGTAGACCGATACACATATATAAAAACAAAGAAATAATTTATTCAAACCAAGATAAAAGCAGTACCCGACGTGGCCACGTTTCGCCCTCAGGCTGTGTCAGGGGTAAAACTAAAAATCAGGGGTGATCAACATACCCTTTCAAAAAAAGCTGTGCTTGTTAACAGACACTGCTCTGGATCAAAGTGCAACAGCTTTTTTTGAAGGGGTATGTTGATCACCCCTGATTTTTAGTTTTACCCCTGACGCAGCCTGAGGGCGAAACGTGGCCACGTTGGGTACTGCTTTTATCTTGGTTTGAATAAATTATTTCTTTGTTTTTATATATGTGTATCGGTCTACTTTTTATAACAGACTTTTATGTAGCAAGTAGACTGTTGCCTTTTTTGTTTTTCTTTTTGTATATAGTGATTCAATACCAAGCATCACTAAGTACAACTCTGTTAAAATCACCATCAAACTTCTCCAAAAAGATATGAAATTGGAGGAATCTCCTATATATGAATCAATCATGGGCACATAGGGTCTCAGAAAAAGAGTCCACAAAGTCTGAAAGAGGCTCTGACACAGATCCAATGGCTGAAATAATTGGTCTGCCTGGAGGGTCAGTAATCGATGTATATATTTTTGGCAGTAAATAAATAGTCGAGGTCACAGGATGTTCCACTATTAAATATGCCTTTTCCATTTGATGTAAGATACCCCATTTGACTTGCCATATTAATAGCTTCCATAACATTTTTTTTATTGGTAGAATCCTCATTTAGAAGTGCATAAAACTCTTTTTCTGTAGCCTGCCTCATGAATTCTTGTATGTTTTTGATGATCAAGTATCACAATCCCCCCTCCCTTATCTGCAGGTGTTATAACTATTTCTAAATTGCTTGATAATGATTTTAATGCCTAGAGTTCCACTCTACTACTCTGTCCAACCGACGTCACTTCCTTTTGCATCTCTTCTCTCCAAAGCTGTCGCTACTTGCCTTTTCAATGACCAACTGGTCCTGAAAGCCAACATGATCATAGCTTGTTGGATTTCCAGCTCAATAACTCCTCTCTCCACTCATATTTCCTTTCTTGGAACAGCGGTCACACTGGTCTCACATTTTTGTTATATGGGGATAATTCTCAATTCCTTTTTCTCTTTTTCACAGCCTATCTCACATTTGTCCAAACTCTGCTTCTTTCCAGTCTATCTGCCATCTCTTCAATCACACCAACTTCCACACACTCATTCTTGTATTATTTACCCCATGTCTGGATTACAGCAGTATTATCTATTCAGGTTTGCTGCGTATTACTCTTAAGAAACTTCAGACTTTACAAAACACAGCTATCAGATTGCTCTATCACACTTGTCGTTTCATCACACATCCCCCTTACTCAAACAGCCAATAGAAGAATGGTAACTGAAATTCCTATTTTTAATTTATCAAGTACAACATTAACAGAATCTGAAGAAGCATTGTTGAAGAAAGGGTTGCCTTTCGTACTAACCACCCCTTATGACTCCTTTCAAAGAAGTATTGATCTTTCCAAATTCAGTCGGAAACTTCAGTTGAGACATTTCTTTTACCAACAAAATAATAGCACAACAGATATGTCAGCCATTAAAAAGGACTCTAAATGGATCCCACTGGGACCCCCTGATCCCATTATTATAGCTTTTAATGAAGTGGTCTTACGTAATAGTGAAACACCAGGCATTACAATCATTATCAAGCAATTTAGAAATAGTTATAAAACCTGCGGATAAGGGAGGGGGATTGTGATTCTTGATTGTCAAAAATACATGCAAGTCATGAGGCAGGATACAGATAGAGAATTTTATGCACTTCTAAACGAGGATTCTACCAAACAGATTTTTTTTTAAAGATGTTACGGCAGCTATTGAGATAACACCCCTATCATAAATAAACCATTTTCTAATTAAGTTTTCACTATGTGACCACCTGAAACAAATGGCACCTCCCAGAGTTTGGAAGCAGATCAGAGACAATAAAAAGCTGACTGCTGAGAATTTCCTAGAGGCCTTGGACTATCCACATGAAGATAAAGACAGTTATAGTGTTAGAACAGGTTGATATTTGGAATACACACTTAGCTAAGACCTCAGAGAAAACAGCACCACTAAAAATGGGCTTATGCCCCACTCTCAAACTTGGGTGCCCTTTTATTAAGCCGCGTAGTTGCCTACGTGCACCCAATGAGCGTCAGTTTGGAGTTACCATCTGGGTACTGCGTGACCTGGTTGGTAATTTTTTTTTTTTTACGCACGTCCGCTACGCGCACTTGAAAGTAATTTTTATTTTCTGGTGCACGGTGGAAACTGGGTAGTAATCGTCATTCTATGCATGTGTATTGCTTTGGTATTGCAGCCTGCTCACTTGATCACCACAGACTGTTCACAGAATAAAATACTACAGATGCTTTTGGATTCGTATTGGGTAAATGAAACTCTATTAATACTTCAAGTGGAGAGTGTATAGGTCATTATTGCATCAATCTACACAATGATTAAGAAATATACACACTTTGTATCGGTCCATGGTGCAACAGCACCTCGAATATTATGCTCAATTCTGGTCACTGCATCTCAAAAAAGATATAGTGGAATTAGAAAAGGTACAGAGAAGGGTGGTGAAAATGATAAAGGGGATGGGACGACTTCCCTATGAGGAAAGGCTGAAGCGTCTAGGGCTCTTCAGCTTGCAGAAAAGTTGGCTGAGGGGAGATATTATAGAGGTCTATAAAGTAATGAGTGGAAAGGAACGGGTAGACATGAATCATTTGTTTACTCTTTCCAAAAATATAGGACTAGGGGGCATGCGAAGAAGCTACAAAGTAGTAAATTTAATATGAATTGGAGAAATTTTTTCTTCACTCAACATGTAATTAAACTCTGGAATTCGTTGCCAGAGAATGTGGTAAAGGTGATTAGCTTAGCGGGGTTTTAAAAAGGTCTGGACGGCTTCCTAAATGAAAAGTCTATAGACCATTATTAAATTGACTTGGGGTAAATCCACTGCTTATTTCTGGGATAAGCAGCATAAGATGTATCAAACTTTTTTGGGATCTTGCCAGGCATTTGTGACCTGGATTGGCCACTGTTGGAAACAGGATGCTGGGCTTGATGGACCTTTGGTCTGTCCCAGTGTGACAATACTTATGTACTTATTAACCATATTATCTGATGCTAGGGTCCACCTTAGGAGTCAGCACTCAAGAAAAAGATCTAGGTCTCATTGTAGACAAACACTGAAATCTTCTGCCCAGTGTGCAGCGGCAGCCAATGCAAACAGAACGCTAGGAATGATTAGGAAAGGGATTCAAAATAAGACCAAAAATATTATAATGCCTCTGTAAAGCTGTATGTTGCGATCTCACCTTGAGTACTGTGTTCAATCCTGGTTGCTGTATGTCAGAGAAGATATACAGGCTCATTTTCAAAACAGAAAAACATCTAAAAAGTGGCATAAAGCAGCATTTGGACATTTTTCTCACAAAAATGTCCAAATCAGTATTTTCGAAACCTGTTTTTAAATGTTTTTCTATGAAGTCCGTCAAAAGTACATCCATATCTCAAGGGCGCGTGTCAGGGGTGTGTTCAGGACGGGACTTTGGTGTTCCTAAGACTTAGACGTTTTTCAGCCATAATGGAACAAAACAAAAACATCCAGGACTAAAACGTTTTGAGGTAGACCTGTTTTTATAACAAATAAGGCACAAAAAGGTGACCTAAATAACCAGATGACCACTGGAGGGAATCAGGGATGACCTCCCCTTATTCCCCCAGTGGTCTCTAACCTCTTCCCAACCCCCAAAAATGTGATGAAAAGCATTACTTGCCAGCCTCAGATGTTATACTCAGACAGATGGACCCAGGCTCCTACCTCCCCCTATCTGTTACACTTGTGGATGAAACTGTGAGCGTGCCAAAACTCACCAGAAACCCACTTTACCCACATATAGGTGCCCCCTTCCCCCTGTAAGGGCTATGGTAGTGGTGTACAGTTGGGGGTAGTGGGTTTTGGGGGGCTCAGCAGACAAGGTAAGAGAGCAATGGTGAGATGTGTACCTGGGAGCTTTTTATGAAGTCCACTGCAGTGCCCTCTAGGGTGCCCTATTGCTGTCTTGGGATGTCAGGGGTACCAGTCTGCTAAAAATGCTGGCTCCTTCTACATCCCAATGGCTTGATTTTGTGTGTTTTGCACGTGGAATTTTTTTTTTTGTCAAAAATAGACCCAAAAAAAAAGGTCCAAATTACAAAACGTCCAAAAAACAAAATGTCCAAATCACAAAACAGTATTTTCGGGAAAAGAAGACATTTTTCTTTTTCTAAAATGACCTGTCCTATTCAGCTTTTGGATGTTTTTTGCAAAACATCCAAAGTCGGACTTAGACATTATATCGGAAATGCCCCTCATACAGAATTAGAAAAGGTTCAAAGAAGAGCAAACAAAAGGACAGAGGAGATGTAACTGTTCCCATATGAGGAAAGGCTAAAGAGGTTAGGGCTCTTCAGCTTGGAAAAGAGACGGCTGAGGGGGGGGTATGATTGAGGTATACAAAATCCTGATTGGTGTAGAGCAGGTGGAGGTGAATCGATTTTTCCCACATTCAAAATGTACGAAGACCAAGGGACACTTGATGAAATTGCATGGAAATACTTTTGAAACAAATAGGAGGAAATACTTTTGTGCTCATTTTCGAAAGAGAAAGGTGCCCATCTTTCAACATAAATCGGGAGATGGGCTTCCTTCTCCCAGGGTCGCCCAAATCAGCATAATCGAAAGCTGATTTTGGGCACCCTCAACTGCTTTCCATCGCGGGGACGACCAAAGTTCCCGGGGGCGTGTCGGAAGCATAGCGAAGGCGGTACTGGGGTGTGCTTAACACATGGGCGCCCTCGGCCGATAATGGAAAAAAGAAGGGTGTCCCTGATGAACATTTGGCCGATTTTATTTGGTCCTTTTTATTTTTACGACCAAGCCTCAAAAAGGTGCCCTAAATGACCAGATCACCACTGGAGGGAATCAGGGATGACCTCCCCTTACTCCCCCAGTGATCACTAACCCCCTCCCACCCTAAAAAAATGTTAAAATATTTTTCCAGCTTCTATGCCAGCCTCAAATATGCCCAGCTCCATGACAGCAGTATGCAGGTCCCTAGAGCAGTTTTAGTGGGTACTGCTGTGCACTTCAGGCATGCGGACCCAGGCCCATCCCCCCCTACCTGTTAAACTTGTGGTGGTAAATGTGAGCCCTCCAAAACCCACCAGAAACCCATTGAACCCACATCTAGGTGCCCCCCTTCATCCCTAAGGGCTATGGTAATGGTGTACAGTTGTGAGGAGTGGGTTTGGGGGGCTCAGCACACATCTCCCCTTACGTTCCTACCTGCAACCTCTGCTCACAGGTCAAATCCCTCCTCTCAGTACCCTTCTCCACCACCGCCAACTCCAGGCTCCGCCCTTTCTGCCTCGCCGCACCCTATGCTTGGAATAAACTTCCTGAGCCCATACGTCAAGCCCCCTCCCTGCCCATCTTCAAATCCTTACTCAAAGCCCACCTCTTCGATGTCGCCTTCGGCACATAACCATTACACCTCCATTGAGGAAATCTAGACTACCCCAACTTGACATTTCGTCCTTTAGATTGTAAGCTCCTTTGAGCAGGGACTGTCCTTCTTTGTTTAAACTGTACTGCGCTGCGTAACCCTAGTAGCGCTATAGAAATGTTAAGTAGTAGTAGGTAAGAGAGCTATGCATCTGGGAGCTTTTTCTGAAGTCCACTGCAGTGCCCCCTAGGGTGCCTGGTTGGTGTCCTGGCATGTCAGGGGGACCAGTGCACTACGAATGCTGGCTCCTCCCATGACCAAAGGGCTTGGATTTGGTCGTTTCTGAGATGGGTGTCCTCGGGCTCCATTATCACCGAAAATCGGGGACAACCATCTCTAAGGTCGATCTAAATGTGAAGATTTGGGCGTCCATGACCGTATTATCGAAACGAAAGATGGCCGCCCATCTTGTTTCAATAAGGGTTTCCCTCCCCTTTGCGGGGACGTCCTGCGAGGATGCCCTCAGGAAAACTTGGGCGCTCTATTATTCAATTATGCCCCTCTTTGTCACTCAAAGAATAGTTAAACTCTGGAACTCGTGGCTGGAGTATGTGGTAACAGCGGTTAGCATATCTGTGTTTACAAAAGGTTTGGATAAGTTGCTGTAAGAAAAGTCCATAGTCTGTTATTGAGATGAACATGAGGGAAACCACTGGGTTACCCTGGGATTGGTAGCATGGAACGGTCCTACTAATTGGGTTTCTACCAGGTACTCGTGACCTGGGTTGGCCACTGCTGGAAGCAGGAAACTGTTCCTATTACTCACTTGTATATTATTTATTTATTTTCTTTATATCGTTGAGGGCCCCTGTTACCAAGCTGTGGCAAAAGGGGGCTGACACTGGTGTCGGTGCATATTTTACATGCGCGCCGAGGCCCCTTTTACCACAGCTGGTAAAAGGGAAGTCTCACTTTCTGACAGGAAATGGCCGGGTGGCAAGTAAAACACTTGCTGCACTGCCATTTTGGGGGGGGGGGGGAGCCCAGCGGTAACCGGGCAGCACCTGGTATTGTCCGATTACCGCCAGGTACACTCTGGCGCTACAAGAACAAATACACTTTTGTAGCACCAGAAATGACAGCACACTAGGGGTGGGAAGTACCACCAGGCTGCTGCAGTAGTCTGGCGGTACTTTCTGTATAGCGAGCGGTAAGCCTGCGTTGGACTTACTGCCGCTTAGTAAAAGGAGCCCTAATATTTTAGATACTTATTGCAGTCCGCATGTATTTGTTCATTTATCATTTCATTCATTCTACTGACAAGGTACTTTTTATAAATGTTTAGTTTTTACACAGTATAATTGACACACGATTCATAAGCAAGGTGTTGGCGTTATACTGACATTGTTTGGCTATTATGCATTCATTAGCTTATACGTTATGTAAAGGGGTCCGCTTCCTCCACTCTGGGTTGGGGCCGGCAGCCCTGTTAGGCTCCCAGGTTTCCAGCAAAGAACCAGACTGCCATATGGACTTAAGACCAAAGTGCTTTATTCTCAATTCAGTTCCACTCTCAAAATTGAAATGCAGTTCACAAACAGGGTTCAGGCCGGGTTCCAAACTCCAGCCAACATTCAGTTCCTTAACAGTTCAGGCCCACTTCCTTTGCACTACCTTCCCCTCTCCCTCAGAAGGGCTCAGTCAAAGTTCAACCTGCTGTTCTATACATCCCAATAATTCAACCCTTTCACAAACAGTCTCTTCAAAGGAAACCACTACTTAATGCCCCTGTCCTCTTCACAGCACCCAGAAGGACCCTGTACCAAACAGGGCTAGCAGCTTTCCTCCTACCTCGCAGCACCACACCCCTGTGGCCTCTCACACTGCCTTCATGTGCTGGACAGGACTACATTTACATTCTCACACTCCATGGCAGCTGACTCTCCCCCCCCCCAAGGGAAGCTCCAGTGGCAGGCCCTTTCTGTCCTCCACCTACTCCATGGCAGCTTCTCTCTCACTCAGTTTCCTCTCCCTCCTGTTTGCTGGGAGCCACCCAGAAATCTCTCCCCCTCTCCCAGCTGGAGGGAATTATATACCTGCGATGCAGCTAAGGTACTGAGCTTCACCTCCCCTTCTCCCTCTAGTGGGGAAGGGAGTAACTGGCTCCCCAAGCACTGAGCCACTGCTCCCCATGCTGGGGTTGGAAATCCGTTCCACCCTTTTGGGGCTACCCTCCTCTCTCCTGCTTGCAAGGGCTTCTGGGAACTGTAGTTTAGGGATTCGCTGCTTCTGTGTGGGGCCCCAAGTGCTAGTTTTGTCACAGTTGGTATTATAGGTATGTATGAGATAACATATGTTTTTAACGTTTTTTTTCAATGCTGCGGGATATCTTTAGCATTTGAACTTTGGATGTCAGATGCAACACTAGTATTGAGCTTGGAAAATTTTGCATTTAAGGTAAAACCCCTCTTTTCTATGTCACAAAATGTGATGTTTTTTGGGGGGGGCTTCTATGCCTTTTAGAATATCAGGCCAGATATATTATTGGGCAATATGTTTAGAGACATCGTCTGCGATAGTTGTCTAAGAATTGCACAACACTATTTGCTGCACTACATTTTAAATATATTTTATAACATAAGTTTTTGTTTTAATAATTGTAAGACGCTTCTATATATATACACCACTAAGAACGTAGATTGCTCACTACTAATGTTATGTCCACAAGTATAATCAGTCCCACAGAAAATTATAATTGTAAATCACTTGACAGCAATCATGGGACTAGTTTACACACACTTAACTATGTTTTGGTGTAAAATATGATAAGCTTTCAGTATAGGCTGTCGTCTACAGTCGAGCCAAAGTTTTAGTGAGAAAACGCTGAACTTTGGCACACTTAAATGCTCTATAAAACATGACACTTCTCATTTTTCCAACGCCATTTGTTTCAATACGTAACTCCATAAAATACAATTATTTATATTAGTGAAAATTTCTTAAGTAAATCAATTCCCAAAACGCTGAACGAGTGCAGTCAATTGGGAAGCGTCATGATGTATAGAGCATTTAAGTGTGCCGAAGTTCTGCATTTTCTCACTAAAAATTTGGTTTAGCTGTAGAAGACAGCCTATACTGAAAGCTTTTCATATTTTACACCTAAACATAGTATAAGCGTGTGTAAACTATTCCCGTGATTGCTGTCAAGTGATTTATAATTATAACCTTCTGCGGGATTGATTCTACTTGTGGACATTGATTGACATATCTCTCCCTTGGGGTTTGAATTTAAACGATTTGTCACTACTAATGTTATGGCATATTGGGTTACCTCTATTAGCAGCATGAATAATCATGCACAGTTTTTTGTGATACAATTAGGAACATGCATCGTTTTTTGATTATTGGTATACTGGACCATTACTAATGTTTGAATACCTTTTGGTTTTCATATGTGTTAGGTGTTAGCATATCTATCTATCTATCTATCTATCTAAAGAGAGAGAGAGAGAGCACTAAGGGCCCTGTTTACTAAGCTTTGCTGTAGGTGCGCAAACATTTTAGCGTGTGCTAATGATAGACACCTATTATATTCCTATGGGTGCCTCTAGCATTAGCGTGCGCTAAAAGGTTTGTGCCCCTACAACGCAGCTTAGTAAACAGGGCCCTAAGTTTCCGGAACACAAATTGTTAACTATTAATGTTACAGCACACTGAGTTATTTTTATTAGCAACATGATATTCACGCATCGTCCTTTTACGATGCAGTAAGCTACAGTGGTATCTAAAGTCTTTTTTTTTTTGCAGAATTCAGATCCCTTTTTTATATTCCAGTGTGTGTAATGTTTGCCTGTTCCAACCCTGTTGAAATCTTGTGAAAAGTGACAAAAGTTCACAGTTGAATATTTATCGGTACATTACAGGTATCTTTTTGACCCTTTATTTCTATTTATAACATCTCTTATTTGGGCTTTACCACTGTTTTTTGAATATATAGTCATATTATTTCATTAATGTTATTTACTTTTTTATTTATGTTGCACTATGAGTCACTTTTACATTATTAATGAAAAACACCCTTTCTGATAAGGTGTAACTTGTGAGAAAATGACACATTTTTTTAGTCACATGATCAGAGGCTTTCCATTTATTTCTTAATTTGTGTTGCACTATATGTCACTTTCATATTTATCTATGGGTAAGTACTACTACTGAAAAGATGCACTTTGCATTACATTTTTTTTGGTTATAAATGTCATTTAAATTGTCTATGCTTAGTACCCCTTGTATGGATAGTTAAGTATTGTTATTCCTATTTTTAATTGTTTTTATATATGCTTTTGTATGGATAATTGCTTACACTCTAATGTATGGTTATTTTATGTTTATGCTTTTCCATGATGACCCCTGACAAAGGCTAGCATGCCTAAGCACGGCCTGTGTCAGGTTCTGCCTGTATTTACTATCAGAAAATAAACAGTTTGTTACATTTTTATTGTTTGTCTTTGGGACTTATGTTCTTTGAACTTGTGGCATTGGTGCCTTCCACCTTTTTTGGTTTATGACAAATACTTTTTTCAAAAATTATTCCTCAATGCTGGTTTACAGTAAAAATGCTTTACAGTAGTTACAGATCCAGTACTATACTTTAGTGCTACTTTGCATCATTGTTTTTTTTATGATTATCAATAGAAATGTGTAGCTGAAGGAAGGAATGAATGTGTGAATTGTAATATATTGCATATTAGTGCAATAATTTGATGCAGTTTATATTAAGATCACAGGGTGATATAAAACATTTTCTGTTTTCCTTATTTTATAATTGCACCAATCAATGATTTAATAAACTGTGAGGTGGGGGTTTAGGCACAGCTGGAACTGCATAAGAACATACCTATGCACTGATAATTTACGCAAGCACGATTTTTATCTTTTAGTCTGAAAAAATACGTTGGGGTGAATCCATTAAGTATCTTGAAGCACAAGAAAAGAAGTTATGTGGGAATGTCCTCTTGACTGCTGCCTTTGTGTCTTATGTTGGATCTTTTACAAAACCATATCGCCAGGAACTGGTAGAATGCTTGTGGATTCCTTTCTTAAAATCTCAAAAGGTAAAGCATCGAACTACTGAGAAATAACACAGAAATGGAAACTTTTATATCTGTTTTTGTCACCATGAACAAAGAATGCATAATGACCCTGTAGTATGCAGAGACCTTCTCCAAGAACAAGCAGGATACTAAGGGCCCCTTTTACTAAATCGCTGTAGTGATTCCTGGTGCTGCAAATGTGATGCAGCCCGTGGCTTTGTCACATTTGCCGCATAGTAATCACTACCTCAGTTTAGTAAAAGAGGCCCTAAATCCTCACAGATGAGTGATGTCATCTGA
The DNA here is from genome assembly GCF_901765095.1 of Microcaecilia unicolor. Classification (NCBI taxonomy): domain Eukaryota; kingdom Metazoa; phylum Chordata; class Amphibia; order Gymnophiona; family Siphonopidae; genus Microcaecilia; species Microcaecilia unicolor. The sequence goes on from NC_044031.1 coordinate 160,708,785, forward strand.
TGGAAGCTGCATGGGAGGAAAAGATCCCTTCAGCTAGAAGAGTTCAGGAAACCTTTGAGAGACCAACCACACATGCGTACCAGTTCCCACCTTGCATTGATGTGTTGGACCTCCTCATTTTTCCATTGAGCCAGTATGATATGCCATTGCTTTCTCCCCTTTGTATTTTTTTCCTTAAGTTGAATTTTCGTCATGCATTTTGTCATGAATGAACCACCTTCTTTCCCCTCTTACCATCCTGAGTTGTATTTTTTGGACACTTTCAAATTTTCTTTCTTTATCATACATTTGTCCTCTGCCTCTCACTTCTATAACCTGGGCATCCCAGCTGGGGCCTTTTCCACAATCAAGTATTTTGATTTTGCTGCAGCTATATTTTTGAGCAATATGTCTGAAAAGAAAACACCTAGTAGTTTTAGAAAATGCCGGCAGCTTGACAAGACTGTGTTCATTGCAGATACCCAAAACTATTGTTTGCAGTGCATGCATGAACCCACTCAGTGCAGTCCAAAGAAGCAGAATACATGTCTGGTATTAAAACACTTTAATTCAACAATAATATTCTTATACAAGCCTGACATGAGTCATGTGTCACCCTATCAGTGGGCTGTGTCAGGGGCAGAGTGATTGCGCCAGTAACATACAAATGTGTTCTAAATAGAGCATCAAAACATAAGTGTAGCAGAGTCACTCCTAAGCAACTCATTAAGTAGGAGGGCGTGGAGGGGTGGCAGAAAGGTCAAGTCTCTGCAGTCTGTGGTTCAGCATGAACCCACTCAGTGTCATCGCTGTCTACAGATGAAAAGAAGAAAGATTCCTAGTAATGAAGAGGAGTGTGGAAAGCTCTTTAGTACTTCAAAGCCTGGTCCATCCACATCTGCACCAGAGGCATTGATTTCAAAGTGTTCAGTAGGTAGACCAAATGTTAGAGATGTGTCAATGTTCAGAATGCATTCAATATGCTCCCAGAGGGAAGTCTACTCAAACTTTATAATGCTGAGGAGACACACCAAGTATCTAGGCCGTTGATATCCCTTAGGTGACCCAGGAGGGCATGGTCCCCTACTACTCTCCCTTCAACCTTATCAGCAGGTTGAAGAGGATCTCAATCATAAGATTAGTAAGAGGCTAGAGTAGATGCTTTCTTGATGTGATTCCTTTCCTTTGACCATAGCAGTGGTGGCACAGAGACATGTGGAGCTGATGATAGAAGTCTATGCCTTTTCTGGAGGTGGTTCATCTATAACAAGATTTTGGAGATTGTGCCAGCCATGCCAGTTCTATCTCCAGCGCATCAGGTGATGAAGTTTTGCCAAGACATAGGAGTGCATCAGTGTCTTGATGTCTTTGGTTGAGGGATGTTTTCATTAAGATAAGAGGCTCTAGCCATCACTTTTAGACTATTTCACTAGGTCTCAATCAAAATATTCATGGGGTTTATACTATAGACCTGCAGAATTTTATAAAAGAAGTAGGATTCCACTGACCTACCGTTGGATCCCACGCTTCTAGATGAAAGGAGAAAGTCTCGACTGGAAGATCTCTTATTCACTGATGTATTGGGAAGTGGTGAATGCCATTCCATTTATGTTCTCAGAGTGAGAAGCGTTTTCTTTTACCTCCTACAGGATCCTACCAGTTAGTATGTTTGCTCTCGAGCTTAGTTTATGACCTGGTTGTGGACCATGATCCCTCCCTTTGTGAAATGTATTGCTGATCATTTGGAATTTTGTAAGGCTGTTAAAACTTACTTGTTTTAATCTAGCAATTGGATGAACTGAAGTGGAAATTGTCAGGCTGGAACTGTTATTTAATTTAATTTTGTTATATGTTGTACTGTTTTATTATATTATGAGTATAATTCTTGCCAGCCTCAGGTGTAATACTCAGGTCCCTGGAGTAGTGTAGTGGTGTGTGCAGTGCACTGCAGACAATTGGACCCAGGCCCATACCTCCCCCTACCTGTTACACTTGCAGATGAAACTGTGAACCCTCCAAAACTCACCAGAAACCCACTGTACCTACATATAGGTGCCCCCTTCACCCGTAAGGGCTGTGGTAGTGGTGTACAGTTGGGGGTAGTGGGTTGGGGGGGGGCTCAGCAGACAAGGGAGCAATGGTGAGATTTGTGCTTGGCAGCATTTTATGAAGTCCACAGCAGTGCCCCCTAGGATGCCCTATTGCTTTCCTGGAATGTCTGGGGGACTATTCTGCTAAAAATGCTGGCTCCTCCTACATCCCAATGGCTTGATTTTGTGCGTTTTGCACTTGGACTTTTTTTTTTTTAATATGGATCAAAAAACAGAATATCCAAATCACAAAACCTTGTCCTAAACAATATTTTTTGAAAAAAAAAAGTCATTTTTCTTTTTTGAAAATGACCGTCTTCCCTATTCAGATTTTGGACATTTTTTTGCAAAACGTCCAAAGTCGGACTTAGACGTCATATCAAAAATGCCCCTCCAAGTCTCTCTCCTTAGTCTGTGGGGACAGATGCTAGGACATTAGATTCTCTTGGGAGGAAAGGATTCTAAAATGCAGTGTTCTTTCTGCATAACCTACCAGTTCTTCATGGGTAAAAACATGTGAAACATTTTGCATAAGATCAAGGAGTTTGCAGGATCACTTCCTCAGGACAGATCGGCTCAACTTCTGTCACTAGTGGGCAGGACTCAAGAATGTGAAAAGCACATGGTCAGATCAACCTTCGATGCCTTCAAGACAGCATCAAAAGCTTGTGCAGTAGGTATTGATGTTCACAGTCTGTTTTGGCAGTGAGCCTTAGATCTTCACTATAGTGTGTAGGAAAAATGTGTTGACATGCTTTGTTGTAGAGAGAATGCCTTCATAGATAAGGTCAAGGAGGTATCTTTTTCCTGGTCCACTTCTGATTCAGCCCCTTCTTCTACCAGGAGGTATGCTTCTTGAGGGGGAGGAGCTATGGAGGACCTATTACTACGCAAAGGTATAGATATATTCCTCCTCCTTATTCCAGACAATCATAGCAGGGATATTTATTTTATCCTAGACAACAGAGAGCCCACATGCCACAACCCATTCCACAGCCAAGGCCCAGAATAGGGTTTTGATTGGATACAAGAGAAAATAACTAAGATTCCAGTATCAATTCCAGATGATCTTCCAGTAGGAGAGAAGCTAAGGTTTTATGCAAACCAATCATTGGCTTCTGAAGGATACAGACTTTGCCTATTTGAAATTCCTCCAAATTGTCCAACGAGAATGTCTTGGTTAAACTCCCAGCATCAGGGAATACTTACCAAGGAACTGTCTTCCTTCTTAGAGATCTATGCAGTCAAATACATTCCACCAGGAAAGAGAGGGCAAGGATTTTATTTCATCTTTTTGTTGCTCAATATTCTGTTATCATCCCAAACCTAAGTGCCATGAACAGATTTGTGATTTGGGAAAAGATTGGGAGATGGTTTTTCTGAGTGCTTTGATTGCCTTCCTTTAAATATGAATTGGCTATATTCTCTGGATCAAAAGGAAGCATACATGTACATAGAGCTACACTCCCAGTCATCAAAGTTATCTTAGATTTGTAGTAGAGAAACAGGTTAACTTTGTTCTACATGTGTTCACAAAATGGTAACCACACATTTACATATCCTAGGAGTACATGTAAAGGGGTGTGGATTTGATATACTGCCTTTCTGTGATACAAGCAATGTAGTTTACATTTATGGCCTAGCTTCCATTTGGCATTTGGTGGTATATGAAGTGTAATAAAATAAATAAATATATATATAGGTATTGTTTTGTACCATGGACATATATATATATATATACAGGTATTGTTTTGTACCATGGACAATATTGGAACCCAAAGAGCCATAGGAATCACCTACTAGGGCTTGTTATTAACTACAGAAGGTTAAATTTGTAACCTTATAAAATATCTCCTAGACATGACAAGTGAAAGTTTCCCTTCCACTCGACAGGGTGATTACCCCCGGTGTCTTTTGTTCAACTGATCTTCATAAGAACTGGGTCAGACCAAAAGTCCATCCAGCCCAATATTTTCTTTCCAACAGTGGGCAATCTAAATTAAAAGTATGTGGCAGGATCCCAATAGTTAACTAGATTCCATGCTGATCCCCGCCCCCCCCCCCCCCCCCCCCCCCCCCGGGATAAGCAGTGGCATTCCTTAATTCTTTCCCGATAACAGTTTATGGACGTTCCTCAAGGAACTTGTCTGCATCTTTTTTTTTCTAGCAATGAATTCTTGAGCTTAAATATGCATTCAGTGAAAAGATTTTTCTCTAAAGAGAGTCAGTGCCTGATAGTGTCTGGATGCTGTATTGTTTTCTATCTATCATGCATCCTACAGGAATTGAGTAGTTGAGAAAACATTACAGTGGAATACCTACAGTGACAGTATTTTATTTGGCTTTGAGAAATCTGGGACTTAACATTAGAGCAAACGTTGACATACTGGGACAAACAGAGGGTCCATCAAGCCCAGTATCCTGTTTCCAACAGTAGCCAATCCAGGTCAAAAGTACCTGGCAAGATCCCAAAAGAGTAAAACAGATATTTTATGCTGCTTATCCTAGAAATACCCAAGTCCATCTTAATAATGGCTTATGGACTTTTCTGAAATTATCCAAGCCTTTTTTAAACCCTGTTAGGCTACCTGCTTTTACCACGTTATCTGGCAACACTACTACTACTACTATTTTGTATTTCTATAGCGCTACAAAGCATACGCAGCGCTGCACAAACATAGAAGAAAGACAGTCCCTGCTCAAAGAGCTTACAATCTAATAGACAAAAAATAAATAAAGTAAGCAAATCAAATCAATTAATGTGAACGGGAAGGAAGAGAGGAGGGTAGGTGGAGGCGAGTGGTTACAAGTGGTTATGAGTCAAAAGCAATGTTAAAGAGGTGGGTTTTCAGTCTAGATTTAAAGGTGGCCAAGGATGGGGCAAGACGTAGGGGCTCAGGAAGTTTATTCCAGGCGTAGGGTGCAGCGAGACAAAAGGCGCGAAGTCTGGAGTTGGCAGTAGTAGAGAAGGGAACAGATAAGAAGGATTTACATGTTGAATGAAGAAATATTTCTTCGATTTGTTTTAAATTTACTACTACTTAGCTTCATTATGTGCCCCCTAGTCCTTTTATTTTTGGAAAGACTAAACAAGCAATTTGTGTCTACACGTGCCATTCTATCCACTCAGTATTTTATAGACCTCTATCATGTCTCCCCTCAGCCGTCTTTTCTCCAAGCTGAAGAGCCCCAGTCTCTTTAGCCTTTCCTCATAGGGAAGTCGTCCCATCCCCTTTATCATTTTCATCACCTTTCTCTGTACCTTTTTTAATTCCACTATATCTTTTTTGAGATGCATTGACCAGAATTGCACACAATATTTGAGGTGCAGTTGCACCATGGGGTTAAATTCTCCATAGCAGGACTGTTAGCAAGTGGGAGCTCCAGAAGAGAGTTGACATGTAGAAATGAAGGGGTCGATATTCAAAGTGATTTAACTGACCAGAAGCAGCTCCTGGCCAGTTAACTTGTCTGTTTGGGGCTAACCGCTAATTTTTAGTGGCAATTAACCGGTTAGTGCAGCTGAAAATAACCAGTTATTGCTGAACTGAAATCTGTTGATTTTAGGGGTGTTCCAGTGGCGGAGTCAGCACTTGGCCGGTTAAGTGCCGATATTCAGGACTTAACCAGCCAGGTTAACTACATAAATAGAACCGCATAAAAGTCAGTCCTATCTTTATGCAGTAACCCATAACTGGTTAAGTGCTGAATATTGCCTTAACCAGCTGTGCGTTAGCCAGCTTCAGAAACCCAGAAATTAAATGCTGGTGCCTGGATATGGCCCGGCAATGAATTTCCTGGTTTAATACTGGCGGCGGTCAGCAAAATGCTGATCTCTGCTGACTGAGTATTGGACCCAGAATGTCCATTTCGTAGACCAGAGAATGTTGGGTGGAGCACATAACCCTACAGAGGAAAAAGAGAATCTTGGCTTTCTCAGGCACAGGAGAAGGGACAGTGAAAAGCTGTATGAAGAGTTTGTTTACCTGACTGAAATCTGCTGCAGCTGTTCCAGGCATAAGGGGGGCCTGCACAGCTGAGAGGGAGAGTCCTTCCCCCTATCCATTTTCAATGGCTCCACTCTCTAAGGTAATCTATAATCTTACTAATGACTGCAAGATGAGAACTGAGAAAGGATTTTATTTTCTTTCCCTGGCGCTATTGACTGAAAGATTGTACTCTAACATTCAGCTCTGATACAAGCTGAACAAACAAAAAAACCAAAGACCGTCATTGTGGATTTGAATACAGTTGTGGAGGCAGAGACAATTGTATTGCCCATAAGACATTCACAGTCAGAGCTCTGTGAGCCACTGTGCTGAGCATACAAATGAGTGTCATTCAGTTTACCCAGTATAGATATGGGATTTATCTGTTATATATGTATGCACACCACTGGATTTGAGGGTAAGCTTGGCTACCCTGAATTTGCCTGTCAATGTATTTCAGGTCTTCCTAGCCTATAGGAAGGACTCCATTTAGCAGCCTTATGGTTTAAGTGCCATCTGGTGTGACAGAAAGACCATGGACCCTTTTTCTGATCCCATCGAAAAACTACTTGAATAAATTGTACATTTCTCTGAGTCAGGTTTACTCCATTAGGTTATACTGAAGGGCAATTGGTGCTTTCCACCACCTTTAGATTGTAAGCTCCTTTGAGCAGGGACTGTCCTTCTTTGTTAAACTGTACAGCGCTGCGTAATCCTAGTAGCACTTTAGAAATGTTAAGTACCATGTACTGTTGAAGGGAAACAATCTAATTGTTTGGTTTAGGTAGAGTTTGCTTCTGTTGATGCCTCCTGTCACGTCACCCGCTGTGTTCTTATCTGCTGATGAAAGCTCACTTTAAGACACAAGATTCCAATAACCTGAAGCACCTGACCTAACCTAGAAAGTCGTATTTGTAGTGGCAGTCACATCAGGCACAGAGATAGTGAATTTTAGGATCTAGCGACTGATCTGCCATCCATCAAGTTTTCTAGTAATAGGGTAGTTCTGTGCGCTCATTGAAAGTTCCTTCCTGAGGTAATGTCAGAATTCCACCTTAACTAATCAATTGGCCTTCCAGCATTTTTCCTTTGGCTGCATGCCCACAGTAATGAAGGTGCCTTTCCTAAGTTGAGTAGAAGATGACCTTTTGCCTTCTGCTTGGAGCAGACTATAGCCTTTAGGAAATCCACTTAGCTTTTTGTTTCTTGTTTTGACGCCAATAAACTAGTGACTACCATTGCCAAACATACAGTAACTGGTTCACAAACTGCATCTCTTTGGCTTATGCCCAAGTATGCCTGACTCTAGAGAACCGCAACCAGGCTGATGTTGTCTGGGCCATGGCAATGTCAGTAACCCACTTGACATTGGCTTCTGTGCAGGAGATTTATAGAACTGTGAGGTGGACTTCAGCCCATAAAGTTGCATCATTTTATTGTTTTAAGAAGGATTCCTGATGTGGCAGTAGGTATGGATAGTCAGTCCTCCTGTCTGATGTAGTCTGTGTATCAAATTATCCACCAAAACAGAGACTTTCTGAGAAAGGGAGTAACAGATGACATCCACTAAACCTTTGATTTTTAGAATCCAACTCAGTCCTCCAGGTCCCATTTTGTAAAAACATTTACAGGCTTCCTTTTCCTTTTTCTGTTGAAAGCAGTCTGTATCTAAGGAGTCCCATCTATAACGACTTAGTATCTTGCTTGTCCTCAGAGAATTCTAATCTGTTACTATCCACATCCCCTTGGAGTTGTCTCCTAAATTAGCTTTTTAATGACTATCAGGCTTATTTTCGAAAGAGAAGGGTGCCCATCTTTTGACACAAATCGGGAGATGGGTGTCCTTCTCCCAGGGTCGCCCAAATCAGCATAATCGAAAGCTGATTTTGGGCACCCTCAACTGCTTTCTGTCACGGGGACGACCAAAGTTCACGGGGGCATGTCAGAAACATAGCGAAGGTGGGACTGGGGCGTGCCTCACACACGGGTGTCCTCGACCCATAATGGAAAAAAGAAGGGTGTCCCTGACGAGCACTTGGCCGACTTTACTTGGTCCATTTTTTTCTTACGACCAAGCCTCAAAATGTTGCCTGAACTGACCAGATGACCACTGAAGGAAATTGGGGATGACCTCCCCTTACTCCCCCAGTGGTCACTAATCCCCTCCCACCCTAAAATAAACTTTAAAAATATTTTTTGCCAGCCTCAAATGTCATACCCAGCTCCCTGACAGCAGTATTCAGGTCCCTGGAGCAGTTTTAGTGGGTGCAGTGCACTTCAGGCAGGTGGACCCAGGCCCATCCCCCCCTACCTGTTACACTTGTGGTGGTAAATGTGAGCCCTTCAAAACCCACCAGAAACCCACTGTACCCACATGTAGGTGCCCCCTTCACCCCTTAGGGCTATGGCAGTGTTGTCCAGTTGTGGGGAGTGGGTTTTGGGGGGAGGGGGGGTTGGGGGGCTCAGCACCCAAGGTAAGAGAGTTATGCACCTGGGAGCAATTTGTGAAGTCCACTGCAGTGCCCCCTAGGGTGCCCGGTTGGTGTCTTGGCATGTCAGGGGGACTAGTGCACTACAAATACTGGCTTCTCCTATGACCAAATGGCTTGCATTTGGTCATTTCTGAGATGAACGTCATCAGTTTCCATTATTGCCGAAAATCGGGGATGACCATCTCTAAGGTCGACCTAAATTTCACGATTTGGGTGTCCCCGACCGTATTATCGAAACAAAAGATGGACGCCCATCTTGTTTCGATAATACAGGTTTCCCCACCCCTTTGCCGGGACATCCTGCGAGGATATCCTCAGGAAAACTTGGGCGCCCCTTTCGATTATGCCCCTCCACGTGACAATCAAGGCGATAACTGGCATGTATGCACAATTGGTCTCTCAAAGGCTTCCAGAACTTTTCTAGCCGGAGAACTTTTTTTTTTCACAGGCTCCATCTGTGAGGACTCGTAATCCGATATTCAGCATTTAACCGGCTAAGATGACCACATAAAAATCAGTCCTGTCTGTATATGGTTCTTCATAGCTAGTTATGTGCTGAATATCACACGTAACTTGTTTTTGCCGGCTTCATATACCTAGAAATTGCTGCCACTATATTGTGTTCATAGATGTAGGCTTAGAATTTTTTATTTATAGGGAAAGGGAAGAGCTAAACACATCAAGCTTTGCTATCACAGCAGTATTTAGGTGTAATTTTTTGATGGTGATAGAGATCAGGCATATCGCCACTATAACAGAGCCTGCTGTAAATACTCTCTTGACATGCAGCATAAATTAGTGTAGAAAAGAATACTACAGCATATTAAAATCCTTTGGGTTAAAATATGTTTAAATGTATATTTTTGTAAAAGTGCATACATGTACATATGTACATAAGTATTGCCATACTGGGACAGACTGAAGGTCTTCAAGCCCAGCATCCTGTTTCCAACAGTGGCCAATCCAGGTTACAAGTACCTGGCAAGATCCTGAAACAGTACAATACATTTTATGCTGCTTATTCTAGAAATAAGCAGTGGATTTCCCCCAAGTCTACTACTACTACTACTACTATTAAACATTTCTATAGCGCTACTAGACTTACGCAGCACTGTACAAATGAACATGAAAAGACAGTCCCTGCTCAACAGAGCTTGCAATCTAAATTGGACAGACGAACAGACAGCTAGGGGTGGGGAAGTTGCAGTGGTAGGGGTGATAAGTGAGGGTGTTAAGTAAGAGAGTCATGGTTAGGAGTCAAAAGCAGTAGCAAAGAGGTGGGCTTTAAGCCTAGACTTGAAGACAGCCAGAGACTGAGCCTGACGTACTGGCTCACGGAGTCTATTCCAGGCATAGGGAGCAGCGAGATAGAAGGAACGGAGCCGGGAGTTAGCAGTGGGGGAGAAGGGGGACGACAGGAAACAGTTACCCAGCGAACGGAGTTCACGGGAAAGAGTGTAGGGAGAGATGAGAGCGGAAAGGTACTGAGGAGCTGCGGAGTGGATGCACTTGTAGGTCTAAAGGAGTCCATTTTAATAATGGTCTATGGACTTTTCCTTTAGGAAGCCATCCAAACCTGCATATGATCTAGCTGATGATCACGCCTACAATACTTAAGACATAGCATAGTACTTATATGTTATAGAAATCCCTACAAAATTACATTTTTAAAAGTAAAATATAGCAATAAAAGACTTATTGAAAGTGGTAATTCTCATCGCTAGGACCAAGTTAACTAGCAAGGTTAGTTATTTGCAAGTAATTGCTTTTCACAGGCTTGTTGTATTGGAGATTTAAGAGACCAGAGGGAACATGGAATATACTGCATGTATGAGTTCCTATTACCTTGTATATAAACTGCTGATTCATGTCCTGCTCCTTTCTAAGTTTCCTGGGTTATTGTATTCCTCCCTGACACACAGGTTCCCATTCCAATCAGCGAGGACCTGGACTTGATTGCTATGTTGACAGATGATGCCACAGTAGCAGCGTGGAATAACGAAGGACTGCCCAGTGATAGAATGTCAACGGAAAATGCCACTATCCTCACAACCTGTGAGCGCTGGCCACTTATGATAGATCCACAGCAGCAGGGCATTAAATGGATAAAGAATAAATATGGAGCTGACCTGAAAGTCATTCATCTAGGACAGAAGGGGTATGTGCATTTTGGGATCATTCTTTGCATTTGCAGTTCTAAACTTGCCCTGGATTTGTTGAAAATGAAATCTATTTGATGTGTGTGCTTTGTGAACTGAAATATCATAATACTGTTAGCTATTCATTTATATCATTTTGTGATAAAATAGCAGGAGCTCAGATAAGGTTTTTTTTATAGTGCTGACTGTACTGAGATGCGATTACTTTCAGAGTGTAATAGAATGACTTTGGTTACCTTTAGGTCACTATTTATAGGTACAAAGTAATTTTCCACAGTCACCAGCATGGTTCTGTAATATTGTTTTGCACTGTGCTCTATGCTTTGTGACTGCTTCCAGGAGATTTTTCACATCTCTGCATCCTCCTTTTAAATATCAGCCTGCTACCGAGAGATGGACTCCTTATGAATTTTGGTCCTCATATCATAGTGCACAGCATTCATCATGCAGTTGTATGTAGTAGCAAATCACTTTTCCAGAAGATGTTCAAACAGCAAGAGCTGAATTTGTATCCCATCCTAAAACTGAGATTGTCCTCCTGATCACTTGATCTCCACACAAATAAGAAGCACCATCATTACTGATCTGTCCACAATAGGGAATTTGTGGAAACAGATTGGGTTTAAGTGAAGCATTACTTTTTGACTGATAACTGCGACATAAAGGAACTTGAACAGATAGGAGTAGAAGAAGGCGCAACAGTCCAGTATAAATTACTGAGAGTAAAAGATCAGTAAAGAAGATTATGGGATATTAAAACTGGTATTGAAAAGTACTTTAACATCACAGAATAAGATACAAGTCATCAATCAGCTTGTAGTTCCGTACTTTCATATGGCTTTGGAATTGTAGAGTGACTTCTTAAATATCTTGAAAAATTGGATGCATGAACAGAAAACTCCACAACAAGGTAATTTATAAAATCAGAGTGTGCTGAGACTAATACATTCATAGAACCAAAGGAGCAATGGCACTTATAAAATAGATTATATATATTGTGCTATTATCATAGGCCTCCAGGCCTACGGTACTTAGCAGTATCAAGAGATCCAAACATTTAAAAAGTGTTGAAGATTAACATCCAAATCCACCAGTACTCAGAGGGAAGGAAGAAACAGAACTTGAAGAGCAAGAGAAATATCTTTTTATAGAATTAGATTAGCTAATGAGGGAAAACTACTACTACTTATCTTTCCTATAATGCTGCTAGACATATGCAGTACTGGGCACATATAAATAAGAGAGTCCCTGTTCCTAAAAATTTACAGTCCATTAAAGACAGACAGACAAACAGAACAAATAAGAGATTTCCATTAGATGAAATGACCTAAAACAACATGAATATGAACAGGAGAATAAGGGGTTAATATTTAAAAGCAGGCTCAAAAATGTGGACTTTTAGCCTGGATTTGCAAAAGACTAAAGAGGGATCTTGATGTACTGACTCAGGAAGTTTATGCTAGATGTACAGTGCAGCAAGGTGGAAGGAACCAAGTCTGCAGTTGGTGGTAGAGGAGAAGGGCTCAAATAAGAGGAGTGTGGAAACAGATAAGAGAGAAGAAGTAATAAGAAGCTACAGGATGAATGTACTTGTATGTCATTAAGAGAAATTTGAACTATATGCAGAAATTCAAGCAGGAAATAGCAACAGGCAAAAGCATACTTCTCCTCCAATTCGACATGTCCAGTGCGTTCAACATGGTAAACCATAAAATACTACTAAGACTCCTAGATTACTTCGGGATTGGCGGACACATACTTAGTTGGATCAAGGGTTTCCTAACCACTAGAACATATCAAGTGATATCAAGCTCAAACATACCACCACCGTGGAAAGCAGAATGCGGAGTACCTGAAAGATCACAACTATCACCGATCCTTTTCAACCTAATGATTATCCCACTAGCCAAATCCTTATCCAACCAAGGCCTTAACCCTTTCATCTATGCAGGCGATGTCACAATATACATTCCTTACAAACATGATCTGACAGAAATCACCAACGAAATCAAGCTCAGCTTGAATATCATGGACTCATGGGCAAATGCATTTCAACTAAAACTCAACACAGAAAAAACACACTGTCTCATCCTCTCATCCCAATACAATACGAACAAACCCACAAACATAAACACCCCAGATTATAATCTCCCTATCTCAGACAGCCTAAAAATTTTCGGTGTTACAATCGACTGTAACCTCACACTAGAGAGCCAAGTGAAATCTACAACAAAGAAAATGTTCCACTCAATGTGGAAACTCAAACGCGTGAAACCATTTTTCCCAAGAGAAACATTTCGCAACTTGATACAATCAATGGTACTAAGCCATGTAGACTACTGCAACGGAATTTATGCGGAATGCAAAGAACAAATTATAAAGAAACTTCAGACCGCTCAAAACACAGCAGCCAGGCTTATATTTGGAAAAGCGTGATTCGAAAGCGCCAAATCCCTCTGAGAAAAACTGCACTGGCTCCTAATCAAAGAATGTATTGCTTTCAAAATCTGAACCCTGGTTCATAAAATTATCTACGGCGAAGCCCCGGGATACATGACAGACCTCATAGACCCACCAACTAGAAACACAACAGGATCAACACGAACATACCTAAATCTCCACTACCCAAGTTGCAAAGGACTCAAATACAAATCAACCTATGCATCCAGCTTTTCCTACATAAGCACACAACTATGGAATGCATTACCAAAAGCTGTGAAAAGAACTTATGATCACCTAAGCTTCCGGAAATCATTAAAAACTAACCTGTTCAAAAAGGCATACCCTACCGACCCAACTTAAATGCCTGTACCCTGCAACACAATGAAACCAAAGCTCGTAATGGACATATAATAACTCTTCCTCTCTACGATTCTCTTCCTCTCTATGATTCCCTAATGTGTCTACCTTATCCTACCACAACATTACTATATTTGTTCATACCGGAATTGACGAACGCCTTTACGGTACTATGTAAGCCACATTAAGCCTGCAAATATGTGTGAAAATGTGGGATAGAAATGTAACAAATAAATGAATATAGCCAATGAAGTGACTTTATAAGAGGGTTTATGTGGATGATGGTAAGTCATGCATCAGAATTTTGAACAGAGGTGGTTAATTGAGAGGCCTGTGAGGAGCAGGTTATAATAGTTTAAGTGTGAGGTGATAGTGCTGGTAAGGGTTTTGGTAGCATGTTCAGAAATGAAGGGACAACTTTTGGTGGTGATATAGAAAAACAAATGGCAAGTTTTAGCAAGGAGTTGGATTCAAAGTTGACCCCAAAGTTACAGGCTAAGGGAACTGAGAATGACGATGATGTCCAAATAAGAGAGAAATGGTGGACTGCGGGGGCAGGGGAGAGAGAGAGAGGGAGAAATGCTGACCCTGGGATGGTGCAGGAGAAAGGAAAGAGAGAGGGAGAAGCTGGATATGAGGAGAGACAGAGATGCAGGGGTGATGGGAACAAACAGTGCAGATGCTGAACATGGGGGAGGGATAGGGACAGGGACACTGAATGATGGTGGACATGGAGGGAGAAGAAATGTCAAGTGGAGTGGAAACCCTGGAAAGAGCAGAAGATGGATGGGGTTCAGAGTGGGGTATAGAGGAACAGAGCAGAAGATAGATGGTACTCAGAGGTAAGTGGTAAAGGAACAGAGCAGGAAATGACTGGGACTTGGTGACTGAGTGAGAGAATGTATGTGGGGGGAGGGGCAGAGCAGGGAATAATGGATGGAAGAGATAAAGAGGGAATTTTGAGAAAATAATGAGGACCCAGCAATTGGTAGGTATGAATGGGGGTGTGTAGGTGGGTTGGGAGAATGAGTGAGAGTACGAAATGGGGAGTAAAGAAAAATGGGATGAAGTCTGGAGAAAGGAAACATAACGCAGATTACCTAGAAGACTGGAAAGGGGATGAAAGGGATGGGGGTACTGGGGAGCGGTACGAGAGGAAGGGGTTGGATCTCCGAAGGGACTAAGTGTGGGTAGAAATGGCAATAGGAGATGGGGTAGAGATAGAAGAATGGCCTAGAGGCAAGGGGAGGAAAGAGAGATAGTAATAGAGCTGGGGATGAGAGGGTGAGTACAGAGGATGGAAATAGAGGACTAGGGAGTGGGTGAAAAATGGGGGGGATAGGAGACTGGCGAAGGACAGAGACAGAGGGGGCAATGAGAGTGCTAGAGATGAGAGGGAGATGGGAAAAGCTGGTAGCTAGATAAGAGGTGAAAATGAGGAGACTAAGAAGAGGGTGAGAGAAAGTGAGAATTAGGGTAAAATCAAATGGGTGGAATAAACCACAGAGAAGAGAAAATGGGGAAAATATAAAAGAAATATTAGTTTCAGACAGATGTAGAGAAGGAAAAGATAAAGGCAAGAGGAGAGAGAAAAAAATGGAAAGTCAAATCTGGAGAATAATTTAGGAGAAGACTAACAAAAGGAAACTGGAAAAGAACCTGGGACCAACAGAATTAGAGAAATAAATTCCCAAACAACAAAGGTAGAAAAGAAAATATTATTAAATGCTTTAAGGATTGGAACCTGTCTTGGGAAATGAACACCTTTTCTGTTTTTGTAGAGTACAGAAGAAAATGTATTTCTGTTTCTCTTTTACCAGTATTGCTCTTTTTATAGAATCTGGCTTTCTTGGGAAGAAGAGAATGGGGTTTCTATTTTGTTTTTTGTCTGCAGTTTTTTTTTTTGTGGGCCCCTATTTTGTATCAGGTGAGGGTCTGTCAATGTTCTATATGTGTAGCTGAGGTGAAGGCTTCTGCTAACATGTACTCTTTATTTAGGAAATTGTAACAGTCCTGTTGTTCCAGTTTCCCAGTAGTAGGTATATTGGTGCTCTAGGACATAGTGTAATATTTATAGCACTGTCTTTTTATAGGTGGGTTAAGGCTGTGATAATGTGATAAGCTTCCTATATAGGTTTTGAGTGTCTTTTTGCAGGGTTTTGTGTTATTCTGGAAAGTGTCTGGCTCTATTTGAAAGCAGTCCCTTGTCACCCAAAATAAAAATTCTGAAGACTAGTGGCCTCCACATCTGGTAGATTCACCTCACAAACAAAAACTGGTCTGATTTTTAATCAAAATGTCTGGCAGTGGAAGGAGCAAGTGCTGCTCCTGAGGTGATAATCACGAGTTGAATATTTCTTTGTATGATGTGTTGTAAGAGGGATAGCTCCGTTGTTGGGGAATATAGAGTTTGTGATACAGAACTGGAGGTGCAGGGTTTATATTGAGATTCTGTCCAATCCTGTAGAGAATCCAGACTTCACTCCACAAAGAAGAATTTATTGAATGATGCTATCAATTATAATGTTGGTTTTAACTAGTAGCAGAATCTAGCTGGAGGAGGAGGGTTTCTTAATGCATAAAAGTTTGCGATATCTTATATTGCTTATTTTTTAAAAAGGAGTTGGGGAGGGGTGTATGATTTGGGCATGATATGTGTGGAAATGTTGCTTTGACTTGCCCCCCTCCATATCTAGCTTGCCTCCCTGTTGCCACCCCAAATATTTCTGGCTAGAGATGCCACTGAGCAGCAGTGAGCAGGATGGGCACTGCCACTCCACTCTTTGTTTCAGCACTATTCAGGGGACTTTACTAGTTGTTTTTCCTTTAGTGGGTTCTTCTCCAGCTCTAGTAATCTGGTGAAAACTGGTTATGATAACCTGTTCATTTGGTCATTCTAATCAATTTGAGCAATTTGTTTTAGTAATGATATAGGACAGGAATATAGCTGTAATCAACTCCATTTCAGATGTCCAGGGTCTGTAGAACTTGTCAGTACACATACTAATTAAATAACAAATTTAGCATTCTCAAAGTTTTAAAACTGCAACTATTTGTATAGTTTGTAAGTTTTGTGCCTCTGAGAAATCTGTGATTTGTTTCTTGCATTCCAGTCTATTTTAAACATATCTGGGGTTACTTGAGAACATAGGAGCCAACTTTTGAAAATGATTGGGGGCGCTGAAATTTTTGGGTTTTTTTTACAGGTGGTGCATTCCCCCTCCCTCCCCCTCTTCCTCCCTCCCCCTCCCTCCGAGTTCCAGGCTCCCCCTCCCTATGAGTTCCAGGCTCCCCCTCCCTATGAGTTCCAGGCCCCCCCGCTCCCTCCCTCCCTCCGAGTTCCAGGCCCTCCCTCCCTCCGTCCAAGTTCCAGGCCCTTCTCCCTGTTCCAAGCCCCCCCCCCCTCCCTGTTCCAGGCCTCCCCTCCCTTCCTCTCTCCCTCCTCTCCCTCCTTTCGAGTTCCAGGCCCACCCATCCCCTCCCTCCGAGTTCCAGGGCCCCCCTTCCTCCCTCCCTCCGAATTTTAAAAGTCATCTTACCTCGTCTGGGTTACGGTGGCAGCAGCAGTGAAAAGCATGCAGGCTCGGCGCTTCAGCCTTCCCTTTTCTCAGCTCTGGTCCCGCCCTCATTTCCTGTTTCCGCAAGGGCGGGAGCAGAGCTGAGAGAAGGGAAGGCTGAAGCGCCGAGCCTGCATGCTTTTCATTGCTGCTGCCGCCGTAACCCTGACGAGGTGAGATTACTTTTAACATTTAGAGGGAGGGGGACCCTGGAACTCGGAGGGAGGGAGGGAGGGGCGGGCCTGGAACTCGGAGGGAGGGACTTTTAAAATTCTGGGCTGCCGAAGGGAACTTACGGTGGGTGAAATATTGGGGTTGCTCGAGCACCCACAGCACCCACGGAGTCGGTGCCTATGCTTGAGAATAGCCAAAACATAATTTATATTTAATCCATAGTTAACAAAATGAATCCAAATATTAACAGCATTTTTAGTTTTATTGTAGGTGGTTAGTCATTTATTTTTTTTACAGTTTTAAAAGTGCTGATTTATTATACACACAGGATGCAATAAATATTGTGTTTTGTTCCTTTTTGAAGGTTTCTAAGAACCATTGAAAGTGCTTTGGCCTGTGGAGATACCATCCTAATTGAAAATTTGGATGAAATGGTGGATCCAGTTCTTGATCCTTTGCTTGGAAGAAATACAATTAAAAGAGGAAAGTATGTATTTTCTGGAGAAAAAAATCAGATTTCATGGTAAACTGACACTGGTAGCAAAGGCAATGTGTGGATATGAGGCTTTCTGGTTGTCTGGGAGTGGCTAGTTGAACAAATTCCAGCTCATTTCTCAGTTTATACTTCAGCTCTCTATATTTTATCTTATTTTCTAAACTTGTTTTTTAAATATACTGCGGGGGCCCTTTTTGCTACATGCTATGGCCTTTTTTTACCGCAGCGAGTAAGAAGTCCAAGAAAATGTCATAGCCATGCGATAAGATTTCTCTCACTGGGTGACCATGGGGGGGGGGGGGGGGAGCCCTAACACCAACCATTCAGGTGGCATTAAGGGCTCCTGCGGTAACCGGGTAGTACGCAGCGGTGCCGGATTGCTGCTGGGTTAGCGCCACACTGGAAAATAGCTATTTTCCATAGCACGGCAAATGGCACTCACCGGAGCTGGATCTACCACTGGCGCACGTGTTTCGCTGGCAGTAGTTCCAGATTATTTATTTATTTGTTTGTTGCATTTGTATCCCACATTTTCCCACCTATTTGCAGGCTCAATGTGGCTTACATTATGCCGTAATGGTGATTGCCATTTCTGGAATGAGAAATACAAAGTGGTATTGCATTAGAGTTCATAAGTGACAGAGTAAATTAAGCAGTCAAGTATAGAGAGTTCATTTCCGGAATGAGAAATAAAGTGGTATTGCGTTGAAGTTCATTAGTGAAAAAGTAAATGAAGCAGTCAAGTATAGAGAGTTCGGTTTTGTCCAGTTCTGGTATAAGTTTTGTTGTCTGGTATTTAGGATGGATCATTGTGGTATGCCTTTTTGAACAGGTTGGTCTTTAGTGATTTTCGGAAGTTTGTTAGGTCGTGCATTGTTTTTCTGACGTTTGGTAGTGCATTCCATAGTTGCGTGCTTATTTAGGAGAAGCTGGATGCATATGTTGATTTGTATTTCAGTCCTTTGCAGCTGGGGTAGTGGGTATTCAGGAATGTGCTTGCTGACCTTTTTGTGTTCCTGGCTCGTAAGTCTGTGAGATCTGACATTAGACCGGGGCCTCGCCGTGAATGATTTTATGAACCAGGGTGCAAATTTTGAACGCAATACTTTCTTTAAGTGGGAGCCAGTGTATTTTTTCTCTAAGGGGTTTGGCGCTTTCATATTTTGTTTTTCCAAATATGAGTCTGGCTGCTGTGTTTTGGGTAGTTTGGAGTTTCTTAATGATTTGTTCTTTGCATCCAGCATAGATGGCATTGCAGTAATGTAGGTGGCTTAGCACCATTGATTGTACCAGGCTACTGAATATTTCCCTTGGGAAGAAAGGTTTTACTCTCTTGAGTTCCACATTGAATGGAACATTTTCTTTTTTGTATTTTTCACATGGCTTTCTAGTGTGAGACTTCGGTCAATTGTAACTCAGAGAATTTTCAGGCTATCTGAAACAGGAAGGGTGTAGTCTGGGGTGTTTATAGTGGTGGGTTTGTTCGTGTTGTATTGTGATGAAAGGATGAGACATTGTGTTTTTTCTGCATTGTTTTAGTTGAAATGCATCCGCCCATGAATTCATGATTTGGAGGCTGTGTTTGATTTCATTTGTGATTTCTGTTAGATCATGTTTGAACGGGATGTAGATCGTGACATCATCTGCGTAGATGTAAGGATTAAGGCCTTGGAGGGATAGCAATTTGGCTAGAGGTGTCATCATTAGGTTGAAAAGGGTCAGTGAAAGCGGTGATCCTTGGGGTACTCCACATTCTGGTTTCCATGGTCATGATGTATTCGAATTTGATATCACTTGGTATGTTCTTGCGGTTAGGAAGCCTTTGATCCAGCTAAGTACACTTCCTCCAATCCCGAAGTATTCTAGGATGTTTAATAATATTTTATGGTTTACCATGTCAAACGCGCTGGACATGTCAAATTGTAGGAGAAGTACACTATTGCCAGTTGCAATTGCTTGTGTGAATTTGGTTAGGAGAGTGATAATTATTGTTTCGGTGCTGTGGTTGGATCGAAATCCTGATTGTGATTCATGTAGTTTTGAGAATTTGTTTAAGTAGTCGGTAAGCTGCTTGGTTACCATACTTTCCATTAGTTTGACTACCAGAGGAATGGATGCTACCGGGCGGTAGTTGGTTATGTCATTTGCTTTTTTCTTTGAATCTTTAGGTATTGGGGTGACTAGTATGTTTCCTTTATCCTTAGGGAAGAGTGCATGTTGTAACATGTAGTTTAGGTGTGACGTGAGGTCTGCTATGAAGTGTTGAGGGGCGGATTTTATTAGGTTGTTGGGACATATGTCCAGTTTGCAGTGGGATTTGGCGAACCTGTTGATTGCTTGGGTGATGGTTTCTTCGGTAAGTAGAGCAAAGTTTGTCCAGATTCGGTCTGCTGGATATTCATCGGGAATTGGGTCCAGACAGTCAATGAATTTTTCATGGTCGGTGGTATTAAGTGGTAACGTTATTTGTAGCTTACCGCTACTCTGTAAAAGAGCCCCTAAGTGAATAGGGTCATTAGAAGATATACTGATTCCCAGAATAGCTAACCAAGCATTTACAGGAAAACTGAAGAAAGTTGCACCCAATGCTAAAACCAGAGGTTTAAACAATAGGAAAGCTATTCCATGAAGATGTGCAGCTTTTGCCATATCAGGAATTTATGTTTATTGTGAATTATTTATACTGCCCATTCCATGAAGCAGGTCATGGCAGTTTACAGTAGCTAAAAAATATAATCAATATATTAAGAAAAGAATGCCATTAATTGATAGGAAAGAAAATATCCTTTCATATCAATAAACACAGACAGCATACTGGATGCCTGCAGGCAGATCAGTCGGGCAAGTTAGCAACAACCCTACCTAATACCAAAAGC
Source organism: Microcaecilia unicolor (assembly GCF_901765095.1). Lineage (NCBI taxonomy): Eukaryota > Metazoa > Chordata > Amphibia > Gymnophiona > Siphonopidae > Microcaecilia > Microcaecilia unicolor. The sequence continues at coordinate 160,729,396 of NC_044031.1, forward strand.
CAGTTTTTAAAAATGAGCTTTGAGACTTTTTTTTTAAACTTTGCTAGAGAGTGTTCTGAATGGATATAAAGAGGCAGATCATTCCATAACTTTGGGACCAAATAATAAAATGCAGACTGTCTTGTGCTCTCGTAGTGTACTATTTTTGGCCCTGGTAAAACTAGGCAGTGAGCATCTACTGATCACAAAGTTCTAGCAGGGGTATAAAGAATATTTAAAGAAGCTTAATAGGAGGGCGGGACCACAAAGGCCTTGTTAGTTAAACAGAGAACCTTGAAAAAATGGTAATATACCGGTAGCCTATGTACTCAAATAATGGTGTAAGATCATATTTTTTGGCCAGACCAGAGTAGTCTGAGCACCATATTTTGAAGAGTTTGTAAACATTTCTCCTGTGAAAATGGTCTGCAAGCGTTTATGATGTTGCAGTAGTTGAGGCGTGATATTAAAATGTCTTCAAGTGGGAACCCAAAAGAAACAAGTCAAACAATCAAAAAGAAAAATCCTCCCATAATCAGGTCAAACAGGAAGAAAGGGAACAGATTCTGACTTGTGGCTTTTGGCTCATTCCATCTGGGCATTTGGTACGGAAGCTCCATAAAACAAACACTACAATTAAACATTGATTACGCTATGAAAATAGTCACGGAAACATTCGCCTTAATATTGAATGATTGAATAAGTAAAGCAAAGGGACTAAAGAATATATTAAATAATAGGGAGGGGGAGAAAGAATAGAGGCCTGTGACACACCACAAACAAAGTGATGAGGATTAGAGAGCGGAGACTGAATGATCTTTTAAGAATGAGATGAACCAATTGAGGACTGTACCTGTGAGTCCAAATTGGGATAGTCGAGAAAAAAAGGAGAGAATGATCAACTAAACAACCAGCACAATATCACTGGCATCAAGGATCCTATGTAGTTCACTAAGGAGACCTGTGATCACACTCGGTGCTTTGAAATGGGCAAAAGCCACCCTGGCTATGATGAAGAATAGATGAATTCACATGTGAAGAGAGCTGCTCAAAAACAAGCTTTTCCAGAAGTTTAGAAATAAAACACAAATTGGAAATAAGGCAATAGTTGGAGGGGGCACTTGCATCCAAAGAGGAATTTTTCAAGAGTGCTTTTGGTACCAGCTTTCTTCCATAAGATTGGAAATTGACCTAACCTTAGATTTGGTTGAATCATGGTGTTGACAAATGGCAGTAGCCCCTGAGATGTAGGTTTTAATCAGGGTGAAGGGATAGCATCAAGGGCATTAGTGGCTGGCCTCATAGCAAATCATTCATTCATTCAAGTATTTATCTACCGCTTAGACCTAAGCGGTTTACAGTTTTCATTTGACAGGTACTGGGTCTGTCCCTAGTGGGCTCACAGTCTAAGTAGTGCATTGTTCTACTGTTCTAGTCAGTGACGAATAGAAGGGTATGTTTATCCATTAGTGCCCAATGTTCCCATATTTATTTATTTTATTTATTAGGATTTATTTACAATGGGAGCTTATTATAGGAACATTGGGCACTAATGGGTTAAAGGAAGACCAGTAGGCACAATTAACTGAAGTGGAGGTGCTTGGTGCTAAAGTGACTAATGGATCTATGCTATCATTTGGGTGGGCTCTGATGTTCATGTAAAATGGCTACACATGCGCATATTGCTATGTGCTGTTCTACAAAATCAGTTAACCAAGCATAAGGGTACCTGAACAAAACTGTTCCAGGAATGTCATCATCTATTTGCATCATAATGAAGTCCATTTCCAAACATTTACGATATTTCCTAACAAAGGTTGTCTAACTTTTTCAATTTTAAATTGAAATAATTTTGCAAGATCATCTGCATTGGGTTGCAGATTCTTCACAATGGAGATTAAGGAATCTGAGGAAACTAAAGCATTAAATACTTTAAAAAGTATTTTGGAGGAAAAATTAGATGAACTAATCTTCTGGTTATAATATGTTTTCCTTGCCTCAATTACCGCTAATTTGTATTTCTTAATCTGATTTTTGTAGTTTAAAAGCACCTGGGGATCCTTAGATTTCTTCCAGATGTTTTCTAATTGTCTACAACCTCTTTTTAATTCACCTAGCGCTACAGAAAACCATGGGGCAGGAGTAATTCTAGCATGTTTTTTGATTGAAAAAGGAGCAATAATATCTAGTACAGTAATATGGTGACAGTTCACTGAGCTTCAAATGCAACTGACGATGGTCAGTTGGAGCCATAATGAAGCTCCAGAATAAATTCAAAGGCTGGAAGGCCTGGTTGCCACACTCCATATTCAAGTATAAGAGAAGTCTCCAGGAGAGGGAAGCCTGCAAGATGGCCACAGTAATCCAGCAGGAATGTACCTGACTGACAGAGGCAAAGGGCAGTTGACACAGCAACTAGCTGAGTTACAATTTCAGACCAGTATAGAGTATATCAGCATACATGAACACCAGAAGGATGTGGCAGTGCTGGACCATAGTATTTGGATGCTACAAGACCAAATGGCACAAAGCCAAACTCAGCTGGACCAGATGGAAGGGTATGAGAAGGAGACTTTAGAGGTGCTGGAGGATTTGCTTACTCAGCTCAAAAAGGCTTCTCAAGTAACAGTCCTCACAGGAGAACGAATGAGAACGAATCTGGATGTTGGAAGGCTAACTTAACGGAGCCTTAAAGACTCTGAAGGAAAAGGAACTGTTAACTGCTAAGCTCACAATTTGTTAGGCTCAGAATCAGGCAGACAGGAGAGAACTGTCTCACCAGGTGGTTAGTTTAAAGAAACACCTCAAAGAAGAGCTTGCTCTATAGAGGAGCCTGGCAAAGCCCTTACAGAATGCCAGCCAGGTGTGTGAGCAGATTCAGGAGTGACATGAACCTGAGACCAGGACTGGACTGCAGAATGCCCTGGTCAGAGAATTTACTAAAGTTGTTCAATGGAGAACCTGTAGGAAGATGTGTATGGGACAGAAATGAGAAATGCCTGATCCTGAGGAGTAAGGCCAGTCCGGTGGTCCAGAGTTCTAGTGAATAGTCTCCATTTTGCTTCTGGAGTATGATAAAGCCACTGCGAAAGAGCTAAAAAATATCAAGGTGAAGTTATCAGAAAAATGGACAACCATGAGCTTTATATTAGAATTTCACTCTTAATTTCATGACGAAGACATAGCCCTAGGGGACAAAAATATATTTTAAAAGAACAACAAAAAACCCCTCCTAACTGTAATCTGTGACAGTAGTACTTTGCCAACAACCCATAAAGTCTTCCCACTGAGGTGGCATAGCCCTGAAGAGGAGGTCAGAGGAAATAAAGGCTGTGAGGAGGAACCTGAACAAGCCGAAATGGTTTACTCAAGATCTTTCAAAATTAAAATCCAGTTGTTGTAGGTTAGAACATCATTGGCGTCACTCTTACGTTGATGCCTTAACATTGGAATGGAAATCAGCCATGAAAGTTTATAAATCTGCAATACATAAAGCTAAAAAATCTTACTTTGCTTCATTGATAGATAATCATTCTTGTTCCTCTAAGTAGCTTTTTACGATTTTTAGGGATCTTTTACCCAATTCTTGTATTGAGGCTGATGCTGGTCGGTATCCCTCAGCCTTATTGTTGGCAACATACTTCTCAGATAAGATTCATAAGATCAGGGAATTGGTTCCCCCTATGTTTCAGGCTGTTATTGATCTATCTGTTTCAGTATGTTTTGATAATCAAGATTTCCCTGCTGATAGATTGTGGGATTCTTTTGATACCATTACTAAAGATCAGGTGTCTTCTTTGCTGCGTAAGCTGACTTCTTCTTCTTCTTCTATATTAGACAGCTGTCCATCTTATATATTAAAATCACCACCTGTGATAATCAATTGGCAAACTTATTTTTTAAATTCCTTGTTAAGGGCTGTTCAATACCCTCAAAGATTTAGAGCTGTAGTCCTTACACCTATGATTAAAAAAAGCTAATTCTGACCCTAGTTTACCTTCCAATTTTAGTCCAGTGGCCAGTATTCCTTTACTCACTAAATTGTCAGCTTCTATTGTAGCAACTCATTTATCATCTTATTTGGACAAATATGGTTGTCTTAGTCCACTCTAGTTTGGTTTTAGAGCATTCCATAATACCAAATTCGTTTTACTAGCATTGGTATCAAATGCAAAATCCTTTATGTCAAGAGGTAGAGTTAGTATTGTTGCAATTCAATTTGACCACTGCATTTGATACAGTGGATTATGAGATTTTGTTATTTAAGTTGAGTTCAGTAGGTATCCCTGGTAGAGTCCTTGCATTGTTTAGAGAAGTTTTGTCTAATAGGCATTCTGTTAAAATGAAGGGCAATCTTTCAGCCCCATGGGTACTGCCCTGCAGGGTTCCGCCGGGTTCTCCACTGTTGCCTATTTTGTTTAATGTTTATATGACTAAAATGGAACATAGTTTTTCTTCAGTGGGTGTGAATTTTTATTCCTATGCGGATAATATGTTATTGCTTCTTCTAGTTTGTAAGAATTTATCAGATACTTCTTTGAAAGTAGCTAATTGTACTAATATGATTAAATAGTATAGTTCTAGTCATGGTTTCAAATTAAATGCTAATAAAACTAAGTTACTTTGGGTAGCACATAAGAGTACTATCATTCCTGATTCTCTTCTTGTTTCTCCAGACTTATCACATAAAATGTATTTGTCCTCTAAAATTCTAGGTGTTATTTCTGATTCTTCTCTTTCTTTAGAGCTTCGGGTTAATTATTTATCACAAACTGTCTTCTTCAAATTACGACAGTTGCACCATATGAGATGGTATTTTGATAAATCCCATTTTACCATTTTGGTACAAGCATGTATTTTGAGTCATTTAGGGCCCCTTTTACAAAGCAGCAGTAAGCCCAACGTGGGCTTACTGCTCACTAAACCGGAAGTACTGCCGGGTTACCGCAGCAGCCCAGCGGTACTTCCCATCCCCAGCGCGCCATCATATCCGGCACTACAAAAATATATTTATTTTTGTAGTGCCGGGGTGTACCTGTTGGTAATCAGTCAATGCCATGCATTGCCCAGTTACCACCGGGTTAGCACGGGAGCTCTTACCGCCACCTCAATGGGTGGCAGTAAGGGCTCCCCCCTGAAATGACCGCACGGCAAGTGCTTTACTTGCCACATGGCCATTTCCTGCAGAAAAGAAAGACTAACCTTTTACCAGCTGTGTAAAAGGGGGGTCTCAGTGCATGTCAAAAATACACACCAATGCCAGCGCAGGCCCTGTTTTGACGCAGCCTGGTAAAAGGTGCCCTCAGATTACTGTAATGTTCTTTATATCTCTACTTCAAAATTTAGACATAAATTACAACTATTACAGAATACAGCAGCTAAACTTATTTTGGGTCTTAGAAAATTTGATAGTTCAACTGCTGCTCTTGTTACTCTACATTGGCTCCCTATTTACTCCAGAGTGTTGTTTAAAGTAGCTTGTGTAATTGTTAAAATGTTTGACAGTACTGAACCAGTATATCTCTTCAACTTAATTTCTTTTCCTATGGTATGTGAATCCTCAAAGTAAAGGATTCATTTCATCTGTTATTGCCTTCTTTTCTCAGTGTCAGTTACCTGGTGCAACAGAATATATTGGGAAGAAGCTGTTCCTGCAATGGATACTACATAATCACAGGGTTATTGAGCCTCAGCATAGCCATTCAAGCCACTGATAGAGAGGTGGAAGACCACGTTACACCTTCTGGGAAAACTAAAGTGAGGATTGCCTTAAAAGGGGGCTGGATTAAGGGCTGAACTAAATGTTCTACTTACCATTATAGCTCAAGCCTACCCCCATTTTGTTAGAGTGCCAGACATGTTCATTGAAGACAAGGATGCTATAGACTCTGGTGGCCCGGTCAAATCTCCCAGACACTTTCAGGTGCAGAAGTGCCTACGTAACAGCAACTGGGAGTAGAAACTGAGTTGGACAACTTAAAAAAAGTCATCAGCAGGTGCAGCAGGGGCCAGAACCACAGTGAGGCCACAGTCACTGCCAGAAAGCCTAGCCAGCCTGTTTGTGGTTCATTCATGCTTGAAATTGATTACCCAAGATTTCCCTGAGTGCAATAAGCCCGTAAGACTCAGATGACAAGGCTGGGGAGCAATCTGAGTACCCGGAGGCAGAGGAGAGTAAGCTAGAGCAGTTCCACACCAAACATTTATGTAATAAGAGGATGTTCTTAAAACATCTTGCAAAATTACAACATGGCAGAGGTTGTGTACAGCTTCTACACAGCCAATACGCTTTATTAGAATATTGCAATGCACATACCATCCACTGCTCAATTAATCATAGTTTGTAATTTAATAACAGATATTGGCCCTTCTGTGTGCTGTATTAAAGCATTTGAGATGGGGATCACGTGATATCACGCTGGTGAGCGGACATAGGTGAGGTGAGCTCCCAGGCCTCACGCCCTGAATTCCCCACAAGCCAGATAGACTGAGATGGTTGGTTTTTGCAGCCGGAGGCTAGACTTACTAGGAGCTCTGGACTATCCGAAGAGAGAGCTGAAATATCATATGGCGTCCAAATCTCAAAGAAAGCTGCAAGAAAAACAGCGTCCGTCAGAGGGAGCCAAGATGGCAGCAGCAGACTGTGGCGAGACCGTCTCGGTGAGCTCGGCTTGGGTGGCAGAAATAGACTCTGAGGTGACCCAAGCTATAGAGTCATCATTGGACAGAAAATTCCAGAATGTTACAGACAAAGTAGAAGTGTTGGATGGTCGGATGGAAGCGATAGGAGGAGAATTTTCAGTTTATTGTCAGCGGGTATCTGATCTGGAAGACCGCGAGCAACAAATGCAGACTACAAACACTACTCTGCAATCAAAGCTAGAGGACCTAGAGAACAAACTTGACGACATCGAGAACAGATCTTGGAGGGGTAATCTAAGACTAGTGGGCTTCCCTGAATCTATTTCAGAGACAGAGCTGCATAGTTTCTTGGAAACTTGGCTGGTCAACTCCCTGCAGCTTCAGTCTGATGCTGGGCCCCTGCGGATTGAAAGAGCACATTGGTTGGGCCCCAAGAGGCAACCAGAGGCAAGACCCCGATAGTAATTTTAAATTTGCTTAATTACATACATAAGACTGAAGTACTGCGCGCAATAAGATCCAGGGGCCCACTTACATATGAAAATAAGACTGTGTTATGCTTTCAGGATTTTTTCTCGAGGGTGTCATTCTTTAGAAAGGCCTATGTGCCCATATGTACGGAACTACATCAGCGGCAGATTCAACTTGCCCTCTTGTACCCAGCATGCCTAAAAGTATTTATCTAAGGCAAATCTAGTCTCTTTGACACACCAAACACGGCAAAGGACTTCTGAAAACAACTACTGCCTCCGGTGCGGAACCCCTCTGGGTGATGGAGATTGGAGTGGGTAAAGGCATATAATTCACAGAGCATATCTTCTTGTTGTTTGGATGTCAAGATATACTGTTAAAGACATGGAATACTAAATCCTTATATTGTTACATCTCCGTGGACCAGTTGATTATGGTTCCTTTCCTCTCCTCCCCTTGGTGGGTTTTTTTTCTTCTCAAAACTCAGAGGTATATAATTATGATGTCTCCTTTATGCCCATACTTTTAAATCACTTCAGTATTACAAATATAATTTTTTCTTACATGGAAATAAAAAAGGGAAACTGCTGGCTAATTTGGTGAGGCGAAAATTGGGTCACCAAATGGTTATGCAATTATATAGAGGTGATGGCACCAAAGCACATACAGATGGAGAGATTGCAGAAGTGTTTAGAGCATACTACCAGCAACTTTATGCCCGTTCGCAGGGGGGAAGATCTGGAGCGTAGGACTTATTTGGAGGGCCGGTTGTTACTAAATTTAAATATACAATCCCATTCAAAACTTAATGTGCTGATCACTGAGGAGGAAGTGGGCCGAGTCATTCAGGAGGGATCTCTTTTCAAAGCCCCAGGCCCAGATGGCTTTTGTTACAAATTTTATAAGATTTTGAACCCAGCGATAGTTCCAACCCTACAAGGGTTGTTCACTCACTTTGTGGAACATGGGAGTCATTAAGGTCTGTGCAGATGGTGGTTTTGTTGAAACCAGGTCGGGACCCAGAACAACCGGCTTCGTATAGACCTCTTTCTTCATTAAATATGGAGTCCAAACTCCTGGCAAATAGGTTAGCATTGATCTTACCCTCTCTGATTGATGATAGCCAAGTTGGATTTGCACAAGGGCATACAAACTACTAAAAATATCCGTATAGTACTGGCTTCGATGGACTGCATCGAAAAGCTGAGGACATCTTCTCTGCTAGTTAGTTTTGACATGGAGAAGGCGTTCGATGGAGTCAGGTGGGAATTTTTATTTCCAACACTGGAGGCTTATGGATTCAATGGATTTTTCATGGAGGTGATACGAGCACTATATAATTCACGTAGGGCTGCTCTGTGGGTTAATGGCATATTTTCGGAATTTTCCCCAATCCAAAAAGGGGACTCGACAGGGCTGCCCACTGTCGCCATTACTTTTCACCTTATCTCTTGATCTACTTATTTGTGAAATCTTATCTAATCCAGATATACAGGGGGTCTGATCAGGTATGTAAGAATTCAAAGTATTTGCATTCGCAGATGATATTTTGGTACATTTGGTCAACCCAGCTGAGTCCTTGACAGCTTTAATGAATAGTTTTGCAGAATATGGTAATTTCGTAACCACTTGTAACCACTCGCCTCCACCTACCCTCCTCTCTTCCTTCCCGTTCACATTAATTGATTTGATTTGCTTACTTTATTTCTTGTCTATTAGATTGTAAGCTCTTTGAGCAGGGACTGTCTTTCTTCTATGTTTGTGCAGCGCTGCGTATGCCTTGTAGCGCTATAGAAATGCTAAATAGTAGTAGTAGTAGTAGTAGTAATTTGGATAAATCTTTGGCCTTGCCCACACAGCAGTGAGGCATTTGTGTGTGGGTCAGTGTCTTTTGAAATGGGCCTCCCGGTATTTTCCTTATTTAGGCATAAAACTCCCATATCGGACATTTTTGATTCATGACCTCAATATCTCTTACCTTTTAGACTATACTAAACAATGTTTTGTACAATGGGCTTCACTACCGTTATCAGTGTATGGCAGAATTCAGCTGTTTCATATGATCCTTTTTCCCAAGTGGCTTTATGTTTTACAATTATTACCTATTAGGCTGGTAAATCAAGATTTGTTGTCCTTGCGTAAATTGGTATCTAACTTTTGCTGGCAGGGGAAAAAGCCTTGTTTACCATTCAAATATATGCAGGGTTCCTGGCAGCAGGGGCGTCTCAGGCTTCCAGTTATGCGGAAATATAATATGGCGTGCCTGCTCAGGTATGTGGGAGATTGGATTCTTGAAGATCAAATTTACACACCCCAGACATATGAAATGGCCTTATACTATCCCTGGAATTTTTTTTCTTTGATGCATTGCTCAACATGTCTAGTTCCTACTACTACTACTACTTATCATTTCTATAGAGCTACTAGACGTACGTAGTGCTGTACTCTATTGTATTTAAATGACCTTATGGACATGGGCGTAGTTTGACTGTTTCATTTGGGGGGGCAAAGGATGGGGCGGAGCATATTAGCATATTCATTTGCATATATATATATATTTGCAAATGAATATGCTAATATGGAGGAAAGATACACAATTTCTCTTTGTGGATTAACTTTTCACCTCATCTTAAATGGATATGTGTTAACGTGTATGCAGTGATTTCTGAGAAATAGCAGGCACCATACAGGACATTCATCTTCTGATTTTGGACACCACATGTTCTCAACCCACAGTAAATTATTAAATTCAAACATCTCAAAACACTCCCCTTTCTGCATGCACACATGATTAGCAGCACAAGCTTAATTTCACCCATTTCAGTTTTGGTTTTATGTGTTTCTAGTGAACTCTAAAGCAGGGATGGACACCCTCGGTTCTCAACCCAGTCAGGTTTTCAGGAGGACCCCAATGAATATGTACGAGACTATTTGCATGCACTGTCATACATTTTCACAGAGGAAATACTGAAAACCTGACTGAGTTGCAGTCCTCTACAAGGCTGAGATTGCCCACCATTTCTTTAAAGTGACCCTGCTTTTATCTAGCTTCTAGAAAGCGAGAATTCAGTGTCCATACCCATTCGATCTTCAGTTTCTCCCATAACTGCTAATAAAGGGGGTTACTTATGATAGCAGTTTTGTGGTGAGCTGGTTCTGCCCACTGAGAACTTAGACTAGCAGATTAATTCACACATAGCTTTTGGCCATTGATAGTCCAATTTGAACCCGTAGTCTGAAGATGAAGGCTCCATATACTAGCATGCCTCTAAGTCATCCAGTCCTATTCACTCTTGAACAGCAGTGGTTAGACTAGAGAGATCTCAATGTAAATCCATTGAGTAGAAGGTGCCAAATCTGGGACAGATACCTTTTTGGGAGAAGTTACAATTATGCTGAATACATCTATGGAGCTAGCTGTCTGTTTCTCTGCTTCTACCCCACAAGCTGCATGAAGCAAGGCTGAGTCTTACTGTGAAGTTTCCATCTTTTACCCATCTTTTACTGCTCTTTCACGTGCCAAACAGGATTATTATATCCAACTGACCAACTCTCTTGGCTCTAATCCTCGACTTCTCTTCACCACATTGAACTCTCTCCTCAAGGTGCCCCCTCCCCCAACTCCCCCTTCATTATCTCCTCAGACCCTTGCTGAATTCTTTCACAACAAGGTTCAAAAGATAAACCTTGCTTTCTCTACCTCACCACCTCTCCCTCCACTAGTCCGTTCCCCTCTCTCTCCTTCCCCTCATTCCCTTTCCTCCTTTCCTGAAGTTACTATTGAGGAAACTACACTTCTCCTTTCTTCCTCAAAATGTACCACCTGTTCCTCTGATCCCATTCCCACCCACCTTCTTAATGCCATCTCTCCTGCTCTTATTCCTTTTATCTGTCACATTCTCAACCTCTCACTTTCCACTGCGACTGTCCCTGCTGCCTTTAAACATGCTGTGGTCACACCTCTCCTTAAGAACTCTTCACTCGACCCTACTTGTCCCTCTAATTACCGACCCATCTCCCTCCTTCCTTTTCTCTCCAAATTACTTGAGCGTGCTGTTCACCGCCGCTGCCTTGATTTTCTCTCCTCACATGCTATTCTTGACCCACTACAATCTGGTTTTCGCCCTCTCCACTCAACCGAAACTGCGCTTACTAAAGTCTCCAATGACCTATTACTGGCTAAATCCAGAGGTCAATATTCCATCCTCATTCTTCTTGATCTTTCCGCTGCTTTTGACACTGTCGATCACAGCATACTTCTCGATACCCTGTCCTCACTTGGATTCCAGGGCTCTGTCCTTTCCTGGTTCTCTTCCTACCTCTCCCTCCGCACCTTTAGTGTTCACTCTGGTGGATCCTCTTCTACTTCTATCCCTCTGCCTGTCGGCGTACCTCAGGGTTCTGTTCTTGGTCCCCTCCTCTTTTCTATCTACACTTCTTCCCTTGGTTCATTAATCTCATCCCATGGCTTTTCCTACCATCTCTATGCTGATGACTCCCAAATCTACCTTTCTACCCCTGATATCTCACCTTGCATCCAAACCAAAGTTTCAGCGTGCTTGTCTGACGTTGCTGTCTGGATGTCTCAATGCCACCTGAAATTAAATATGACCAAAACAGAGCTTCTCATTTTCCCCCCCAAACCCACCTCCCCGCTCCCCCCGTTTTCTATTTCTGTTGATGGCTCTTCCATTCTCCCTGTCTCCTCAGCTCGAAACCTTGGGGTCATCTTTAACTCTTCTCTCTCCTTCTCTGCTCATATCCAGCAGATTGCCAAGACCTGTCGTTTCTTTCTTTACAACATCCATAAAATCCGCCCCTTTCTTTCCGAGCACTCTACCAAAACCCTCATCCACACCCTTGTCACCTCTCGTTTAGACTACTGCATTCTGCTTTTTGCTGGCCTCCCACTTAGTCACCTCTCCCCTCTCCAGTCGGTTCAAAACTCTGCTGCCCATCTCATCTTCCGCCAGGGTCGCTTTACTCATACTACCCCTCTCCTCAAGACCCTTCACTGGCTCCCTATCCGTTTTCGCATCCTGTTCAAACTTCTTCTACTAACCTATAAATGTACTCACTCTGCTGCTCCCCAGTATCTCTCCACACTCGTCCTTCCCTACACCCCTTCCCGTGCACTCCGCTCCATGGATAAATCCTTCTTATCTGTTCCCTTCTCCACTACTGCCAACTCCAGACTTCGCGCCTTCTGTCTCGCTGCACCCTACGCCTGGAATAAACTTCCTGAGCCCCTACGTCTTGCCCCATCCTTGGCCACCTTTAAGTCTAGACTGAAAGCCCACCTCTTTAACATTGCTTTTGACACGTAACCACTTGTAACCACTCGCCTCCACCTACCCTCCTCTCTTCCTTCCCGTTCACATTAATTGATTTGATTTGTTTACTTTATTTATTTTTTGTCTATTAGATTGTAAGCTCTTTGAGCAGGGACTGTCTTTCTTCTATGTTTGTGCAGCGCTGCGTATGCCTTGTAGCGCTATAGAAATGCTAAATAGTGGTAGTAGTAGTACCCAATGCTATTCTTGTTAAGCATTTTTCTTCTTTAATAAGCTATTTTTGTTAAAGATAGTAAAACTATATACAGTAGGCGCAAACACCCAACCAGATCAGTTTGTCCATCTGCCAGTTCAAGCCAAGAGTAAAAACACAGCAAGAAAGATCTAATATACCTGGCATTCTGCTCCTCCCTCCTATATAGGAAGGCCTTCTTTCGTTTTTTTTCTCTAGCCACCAAAAACTCCTGTATCCTCCGTTATTCACCTGCCTCCTCCGCTCGCTAACGTGCAAGACGCTACTTAAACCAGGGATCCGCTCGCATCACACTTACCGAAGCAGTCCTCTAGGCGACAGCGCCCCGCCAGCCTCCTGACCACAAGCCATACCCCGATCAGCTCACAGCCCAGCAACACCATAAGCAGCTCCCGCAGCGACGAACGGGCAGGCAGCGCTGCGGTAGTAAAAGTAACAAGGAGGCAGGTTCGACTCCGTCCGTCACTTCCCTGCCCTCTCAGCGTCCCGCCCGAAAGGAAATGACATCAGAGGAAGGCTTTTACTATCGCAGCGCTACCTGCCCGTTCGTCGCTGTGACTTCGGGTAAAAGTCGCCGTTCCAGTCGTCATTTGGGGGGCAATGCCCCCCTCGCCCTCCCAGTCTACGCCCATGCTTATGGAGTCTGAAGGAAAGTTATCGACGTGGTACACTTTAAGAGATAGTGGAAGGGTGGAGCCTTGAGATATTTTTGGATATAGACAGGCAAACCACTACTTAGTAAGCTTGAATCCCTCGGGCCCGCAGTTCTTGTTGTGGCATCAATTATTGGAATTTTTTGAGCCATTGCAGGATAGGGGCATTTCAGTGTCATGTTTGCAGGTAGCTCCAGATAGGAAAGAAATTCAGAACCGATGGAGTCGGGATCTGGGGTCCTCACTCTGTGTTTTAGTAGTAGCGTCTTCCTGGTGGCCTGCTGCCTCCTTCAGTTTGGTCCAAGCCTCATTCCTGGGTACCAGAGACTGTGACATCATCACTGAAGGCTCTTGTAAGAAACCATGGGACATTGCCTTTGCAATATTTGCTCTTCTGCTGTGAGTTGCTTGGCCCCAGCACTGTTCCTGAGTTCCAGTCTTCAGCTGTTCCTGAGTTCCAGTGCACAGCTCTGTTCCTGAGTTACAGTCTTCAGCTGTTCCTGAGTCCTTGTCTGCAGCTCTGTTCCTGTGTTCCAGTTTTTGGCTGTTCCTGAGTTCCAGTCTCCTGATTTCCTGCCTTCTTCTGTCAAATATCCAATCCAATCTGGAGGTGACTCTGCCTGACGTCCTTGAAGTTCCCCTACCTCCAAGGTTTGGAGCCAACAAGGGCTCAATATTGGGACAGACACTCTAACAGCTGGACAAGGCAAGAACTAGGACTAGGCCAGACAGAGCCCAACAAGGCAAACAGGACATGACTAGAACTAGGCCGGACAAGCTGTACAAGGAAGGCGGGGCTAGAACTGGAACCAGACGGGGAAAGCCGAGGCAGGAACTCAGAATGGATAAGACAAGGCAGGACTGGAGCTTGGCAGGAACTAGGTAAGGTTGGGTCCAGGGCTAGGCAGGGCTGGGTCCAAGGCAAGAACCGGAACATGGCAGGACCACAAAGGCTGAAGACCTCTTGCAAAGGCCATGGGATGAAGACAAGTGCTCCCTTAAATACCATGGAGCAGGAAATGACACCCCATGGTGTTTCCCAGTGCTGCTGCTCTGGAAATATACCAGATCTTTTTTTGCGCACACACACCCTAGGAGAACCAGCATCTGCATCTGCCAGCACACAGCAGGAGCTGGATGTTGTAGGACCCGCTCAAGGAAAAGGTGAGATGGAGCGCATTGGGATGGGAGTCACAGCAGGACCCTGACATTTGGATGTATGGACACATCTGCTTTAATGCTGTTCTATAATGCTAGGTGCCCAAAGTGTCTCAAATGCCCTCTGAAAGTACATATGTATTGCTATACTGGGACAGACCAACGGTCCATCAAGCCCATCATCCTGTTTCCAACAGTGGCCAATCCAGGTCACAAATATCTGGCAAGATCCCAAAAAAGTACAAAACATTTTATGCTGCTTATCCCAGAAATAGTGGATTTTCCCCAAGTCCAATTCAATTATGGTCTATGGACTTTTTCTTTAGGAAGCCGTCCAAACCTTTTTTAAACTCTGCTAAGCTACCCACCTTTACCACATTCTCTGGCAATTAATTCCAGAGTGCGTGGCCATGGGAGGGGCATTCCAAATATTTAGGTGCAGTGTTATAAAATACTGAAGTAATGACACCCAACTTGCACACCAGGATTTATGCCAGTGTAATGTTAAAGTCCCTCATGAGAGATTCCTGAAGAAATTTTAAAAAGACAACGTTAAAGGATAGAAAATAGAGTACTTTTTCCAATGAAAAAGGATGAAAAGTATAGTGGGACCACTTCTATTTAAAATACTTATGGATGATTTGAAAAGGAAGCATAGAATGAGGTGATCATATTTGCAGAAGAGATAAAATTATTTAAAGTAGTTAAAACATAAGCAGACTATGGGGAATTACAA
Source organism: Microcaecilia unicolor (assembly GCF_901765095.1). Classification (NCBI taxonomy): domain Eukaryota; kingdom Metazoa; phylum Chordata; class Amphibia; order Gymnophiona; family Siphonopidae; genus Microcaecilia; species Microcaecilia unicolor. The sequence goes on from NC_044031.1 coordinate 160,744,582, forward strand.
AAAGACCATGCAAGACTGACAGGTGAAATTTAGAATTAGAATTCTAATGTGGGCCATTATATAAGCGCACATTAACACCCTTTTTTTATAGTCCAAGTATTTTTTTATTGATATAAAATAACATTAAATAAAGACAGTAATATTAATTGTAAAAAAAAAAAGTACAGCGAAACAAATCTCGTATACAAAGCATTCTCAGCAATGTGAGTTGATAAATAATTATACATATCTTTACAAATATAACATATGTATAGTGCATAACATGAAGTACCTAACTGGCATGTACAACACGAGTAGTTAGGTCTAATTACATAATATGGGACCTGCAATAAAATAGCATGCATGAATAGCATTAACATGGGCTAATGTGATAGCATACATTAGTAACTCAAGAGGTGGGGGCAATGTCTCCAAATGGGTTTGTGCATACCATGATATTAATGAACCTCATTCCTAAACCACGGTATGTGGCATCCTTAGTATGAACACTTGATACGATAGGAGGACATTATATGAAAATAGCTGTTTGCAGATTTAAAACAGTTTGAAGGAAACATTTTTTTCAGTCAATGCCCAATTAAGCTGTGGAATTTCTAGCTGTAATCAAGGCTGGCAATATATCTAAATTTATGAGAGGTTTGAACAAGTCCATTAAAATTGTTAGCCAAGTGAACTTGTGATTTGCTACTTCTTGCTTGAGACTGAACATTAGTAGAATGGATTATCCTTTTTGGATCTGCTAGGTACTTCCAAGTGACCTGGATTTGCCATTGTCAGAGACAGGATACTGAGCTCGACAGACAATTTATGTGAACCAATTTGGTACATATGGAACATCTCATTCTCAAGAAGAAGAAAGTCCAAAACAGGTTTAAGTTTCTCTGTTAAGAATGAAATCATGTGATCCAGTTCCAAATAAAGAGCCAGAGAAGAAGCTTGAATGGTTTCAATAATTATATCATTCAGTGTGCAACAAATTTTGCATCTTTGACATACCAATGAGGTGCTTTCCAAATAAGCAAATCTTGAGGAATATGCTCTAAGTCTCAGAGTAAAATTTAGTTCAAACTAGCCTTTTATAGAATAAATAAGACACAGACTGATCTAGTCCTAGTTTTGCCTACTGCATGGATTGAGTTGCTGTTCTCATTTCTCTGTGGAAGTTAGACTAAACCTCCAAGCCAGTTGCTTTTTGGGGTTGACGTGTGTGAGGCAAAAACCTTACTTATGTTCCCACCCAAAACCTCCGTTCACAGGACAAATCCCTCCTCTCAGTACCCTTCTCCACCACTGCCAACTCCAGGCTCCGCCCATTCTGCCTCACCTCACCCTACGCCTGGAACAACCTTCCTGAGCCCCTACGTCAAGCCCCCTCCCTGCCCATCTTCAAGTCTCTGCTTAAAACCCACCTCTTCAATGCTGCCTTCGACACCTAACTCTTACCTTCAGGATATCTGGACTGCCCCAAATTGACTGCCCCCATCGTATCGTCTACTCACTTGTCCTTTAGATTGTAAGCTCTTTGAGCAGGGCCTGTCCTTTTATGTTAAATTGTACAGCGCTGCGTAACCCTAGCAGCGCTATAGAAATGTTAAGTAGTAGTAAGATTGAAGGAATGATGACTAGAAGCAAGGATCTTGACAACACAAGACTTCCTTTTGAAGGCTAGACCGCTTCATGTCTGAGTCAAGGGATACAGTTCAATCGATGGCATAGGGAGTTGCAAGGAAAGAAATATAGTTAAATAAAATAAAGAATATATGGAAAACAAAAGTGAATTAATCAAAAAGGTGATTATTAATATATTTCGTCACTACTCTATCTTTTCTTTTGCAGTTGTTTTTTGAAATATGTCGTATTATATGTTCTGGTAATGAATTTTATAACCACAGTTGACAACATCAAAGTAAAGATTCTGTATAGTACTGCTGGGACAGTTAGTCTGAGATTGCAGTTCCACACACTTAAAAGAATCCAACATGTTCTTTGACACATTCTGTAGTAAATGAGGCAGGTATTTATTTTTCTTCACATAATAAAGAAAGACTGCAGAGATACTACAGATAGATATAGTGCAGTCCAACAGTTGAAGTTCATTAATAATTGGAATGTTGTGGAGTATGAAGTAATGAATACTAATTACTCCTTTCATGTTTGACAGCACCCTGTGGACCAATCCATCAGCCTAGACTTTAATTTGGTTCTAGTAATGGTTCTATCAATAGTACATTAATTCTGTGTTGAAAAGATATACAGTTGAACCTGACCCACACAGTAGACACCACTGTCATAAAATGGCCACATACTGACAACAACTAGGTAATTACAAATAATTAAATCCACTGAGTTTTAGACAATCCTAATTTTAAATAAAATATATCTTATGATATCAGTCGATGGAAGCAAGCATAACTGTGAAAGACTCAGTGACTTGCACCCCTTTGAAAGCAAATTTACTGGCTTATTTATTAGAACTTGCTGATCTGTGAAGCATCTTCATAAAATTGTATCACCCTGTGGTTTGAGTTTATTGTTCATCTTAAATCTGCTATTAGATGACAAATTTCCTGAAAGCTTGCATGTATATTGCAGAAGGTCTCAATGTAAGGCCACACTTTTATCTTGATCCATGTTGTCCTTTTAAAAACACATTTTAGACCATAATTCCTTTATACCATAAGATCTTACCAACCACCATTCAGAAAAACAGCAAGTCAAAGTTGCATCCAAATTACTAGCAAAAATGATTCAAACTATTGAATAAGCCACCATCGCAAACTAAAATAAAATGGCACCATTCTAGTCAGTTTTGTAGTTGGGTTGTTAATATTGTAAGCTAATAGCTGACTTTTCTGCCTCTTTTGTTTGATTGTTTTGCTAGATATTAGGTCAAATAATCTGAGATTTGGAGCGTGTTCTATATAATACAAGCCAGGGTCTGTTCTTCCATTACTAATCAGCTGCATGGGTTGACTGTCATATTCCTAGTCTTGTAAAGAATATGAAGGTAATTTTATAACAGAAGCACCTGGGTTAAGAAAGCAAGAAGACACCTATTGTGGCACTATTGTATAAAAACATATAAGCACCTGTGTGACTGTAAAATACTGTACTAGCACAAATCCAGCAGCAATAGCACCTACATTCAAGGTGCAGTCATTACACTTGAGAGCAGGTGCAAATGTTAGTGTATGCTTTATGGGCTAGATTCTATAAATGGCATTCAAAATTCTACACCCCCAAAAAATCAGTGCTGAACTGCATTCTATATAGAGTAGACTGAGTTGTGCATCCTTTATAGAATATGCTCAGAAAGTCGCATAGCACACTGTTTATAGAATAAGGTTCAGCACCGATATTTTTGTGCACATATACCAGAGGTTGTGTAAAAACCACACACAATTTCCAAGCTGAACTCGGTGCATTTACGTCATTGCACCAATGCATGATGATATTGCCAATACATTTATGTTTGTAGATATAAATGTAAAATTTAATAAATAAAAATTGGAAAAAAGAAAAAAAGATTGTGAGCCCTTCCAGGACAGAGAAATATCCAGAGTACATGAATGTAACTCACCTTGTGCTACTACTGAAAAAGGTGTGAGCAAAATCTAAATAAATAAATAATAAATTAAATACATATTGTATGTACCTGCACATACCCACTTATATTCTGGCTTTGAATACATTGTTATTTTCAATGTTTATTTTGCTAAAATGGATGTTTACATATATAAACTTCCATTTTAGAACGGGCTCTAGATCATAAGAATAGCCATACTGGGTCAGACCAATGGTCTATCTAGCCCAGTATCCTGCTTCTAACAGTAGCCAATCCAGGTCAGAAATACCTGTTGAAACCCAATTAATAGCACCATTGCATGCTACCAATCCCAGGGCTAGCAGTGGCTTCCTCCATTGTCCATCTCAATAACAGACAATGCACCTTTCCTCCAGGAACTTGTCCAAACCTTTTTTTTTTAACCCAGATATGCTAACCACTGTTACCACATCCTCCAGAGCTTAAATATTTGTTGAGTGAAAAAATATTTCTTCCTATTTGTTTTAAAGAAAAGTATTTCCATATAATTTTATTGAATGTCCCCTGGTCTTTGTACTTTTTGAAAGAATGAAAAGTCGATTCACTTTTACCCATTCTGCACCACTCAGCATTTTGTAGACCTCAATCATATCCTTCATCTCTTTTTTCCAAGCTGAGGAGCCCTGACTTCTTCAGCCTTTCCTCATATGGTAGCAGTTCCATCACCTTTATCATTTTGGTCGCACTTTTTTGAACCTTTTCTAATTCCGCTATATCATTTTTAAGATACAGTGACTAGAATTGAATACCATACTCAAGTTGAGGTCACACTATGGAGCAGATTCTCTTCTAAAATACTCATGGAGCTTGAGATGTACTGACCTGCATGACTTAATTCCGACTTCTACAACCTGTCTAAAATGGGGATGTTAATGTCTGATAAAGTTCTGAATGCCATTGAGGAGCATTTTTGATATAATGTCTAAATCTGACTTTGGACATTTTGTTGAAAACATCCAAAAATCAAGTAGTGAAAATGGCCTATCTTTTTTCTTTGCAATAAACCAAAAGGATGTGAAGTCAATAAGATCAAGATCTCTAAATAAAAAAAACAAAAAAATGACCCATTATAATTTCAAAAATATGTGTAAACAACAAAAATATAACTTAACAGAAGGAAAAAGCCTCAAAGAGCTCCAGATCTCACAATCTATAGATAGAGCTAAAGACGATCAAGTTGATCTGTTCTTCATCATTGGCTTAAAAAAACCTTCCTGATGTACAGAAAATTGTTGTGTGAAAGGCATCAAACTATCCATGTGCATCACATCAACCAAGGGCATACACTGCTTCATGAATGTCAAAATCCAACACAGCACAAAATGCAAAAACTCCAGAAATAGTACTTAGTTCAAAATTACTTTAAATGTCATCTCTCCAGAAGCTCTTGTTCCTGCATCAGCCAGTCCCCCAGACCAATGTTGGCCAGTGTTTCGCTTATCTTTTTTCTTTGAAAATGACCATTTCCTAGATGTTATTGTGCTTAGTTTGTCTATCTTTTTGGACCATTTTCAAAATAAATAAATAAAAAGTCCAAGTAGAAATTCAAGCCATTGGGACATAGGAGGAGCCAGCTTTCCTAGTAGACTGGCCACACAGGCATCCCAGCAGAGCAGTGGGGCACTCTAGGGGGCATTGCAATGGACTTCACATAAAATATCCTAGGTACACATCTCACCATTACCCCCTTATATTGTATGGTGAGCCCTTCAAAAGCCATGAAAATCCTACTGTACCCAACTACACACCACTACAATAGTCCTTGTGGTTGGAGGTGTCACCTATATGTGGGTACGGTAGGTTTTTTTTGGGGGGGGGGGGGGGCGGCACTTCCCACCTCGTGTAATAGAGTGGATTATTGGTCTTGGTCACCTTCTCTACAATGCACTGCATCAGTCCTAGTACAGATCCCTGCGGCACTCCAGTGTTCACCCTCCTCCATTGAGAGAAATGACCATTTAATTCTACCCTCTGTTTTCTGCCTAATAACCAGTTCCTAATCCACTCCAGAACCTTGCCTTCTAGCCATGACTTTAATTTTCTCAGGAGTGTCATGAGGAACTTTATCAAAAGCGTTACAAAAATCTAGATAAACTACATCAACCGGCTCACATTTATCCACATGTTTATAAATGAAGAATGAAACAAATTGGTGAGGCAAGACTTCCCTTGGCTGAACCCATTCTGACTCTGGCCCATTAAACCGTATTTGTCTACGTGTTCCGTAATTTTATTCTTTATAATAATTTCCACTGTTTTACCCGGCACTAATATCAGGCTTACTGGTCTGTGATTTCCTGGATCATCTCTGGAACCCTTTGTCAAAAACAGCTTTATATTGGCCACCCTCCAATCTTCAGGTACTATGAACGATTTTAATAATAAGTTACATATTACTAACAGAAGATCAGCAATTTCATGCTTGAGTTCTTTGAGTACTCTGGGATGTATGCCATCAAGTTCAGGTGATTTACTACTCTTTAATTTGTCAATTTGGCTCAGTACATCTTCCAGGTTCACTGAGATTTCTTTCAGTTCCTCCGCATCATCACCTTTGAAAACCATTTCAGGTACAGGCAGATCTCTTACATCTTCTTCCGTAAAGACTGAAGTAAAGAATTCATTCAGTTTCTCCGCTTTGGCCTTTTCCTCCCTGAGTGCCCCTTTTGCTCCTTCGTGATCTAACGGTTCCATGGATTCCCTCACAAGCTTTTTGCTTCTGATCTACCTGAAAAAGTTATTACTGTGAGTTTTAACCTCTGTGGCAAGTTTCTCTTCATATTCTCTTTTAGCCTTCTTTATTAATGCTTTGCATTTGACTTGCCAGTGCTTATGTTGCTTCTTATTTTCTTTATTCTTTGAAGGACAAACCTTTGGCTGTAATAGCCTCTTTTACTTCACCTTTTAACCATTCTGGCTGTCATGTCTGGGTTTCCAAGATGGTAATTTTGAATAATGTTCACACCTGATTTAGTGTCCTAATCATAGCACCCAATCCTTTTAGCTTCTTTTTAACCATTTTCCTCATTTTATTATAGTCGCCATTTTGAAAATTAAATGCAACTACAGTAGATTTCTTTTGCAGGTTCATCCCAGATAGTAGCTCAAACTTGATCATGTTATGATCACTGTTTCCCAAGGGAACGGGCAGGTCTGCGGGGTGGGGGCCTTGTGTTTGAGGGTGTGAGCTTTAGGTTTGACAGGTCCGGGAGTAAATCTTGGACCTGTTACACCCAATTCTCCCCCATTCCTCCAAACCCTAACGCCAGCTCAGAGCTGGCATAGGGATTGGTGCGCTGCCCGCTGATCCTGAGGGAGGAATAAGGGGATTCTCATTTGCATGCAATCCCACTCGCCGGCTTTGATTATCATGCAGGAGCAAACACGGGCACCAGTACAGGGTTATTGGCCTCTGGCGCCTGCATTTGCTTTTGATCATCTGGTCATTAGATGGCCTATAAGCAAGTTGAACATGTTCTTATTTCACTTTCACTTTGTCCCATCCATAAAACTGCTGTGAAAATTGTATCTTGAATCTTTTTAACGTTGTTAGGAAACTTAGCTAAATTCTCCAGTGTTAAAATGCAGATAGAGACACTGCCTGCACAAACTTACATAAGGTGTGAGACCCCATATAGTTCATTGGTACTGAGGTTGGTAAGCACTTGAGAGGATGAAGGGGTCTGCATGAGCTGTTCAACACAGCTTTTAACCTGAATAGATGGTATAGCATGTTTTACTCTTAGCCTACACTGTCTACTGAATTAAAAAGCCAATGTGGAAAAAGTTATTTCAGGGTGAAGACTGCACGCACCTTTATCGTTAACACAGTACATGACTCGAGGTGTAGCTAACTGCATTGCAGTTGTGGCCATGCCTTTAACACTCAGTAGCGGCATTTTCTCTGCATTCACTGCACAGTAGCCATCCCAAAAATGTTGAAAATACCTCCAACAGTGTAATGCATAGGTTTTGTAGTTATCATAGATTAATTTTGCCCAGGTTGGACCAGGCAAAGGTATTGTGGTGGTAGCAACAGAAGAGGAGAGGAAAAAGCTGACCCTGTCCCTGTCAGTGCTGCCCCATGAAGTCTGCTGCCCTAGGCAGATATGTAGTCAGCCTAGTGTTAGGGCAAGCACTACAGAACCTTTAGTTCATTTTAGTATATAGGGGGCAAAGATCATTTTGCTTAGTTCTTAGACTCTAGCATGTACGTGGCATATTCTAGGATAAGGAGCATATAATCTGTTTTTCTGTTCTGGGATCTTGCCCCAGGTACTTGTGACCTGGATTGGCCACTGTTGGAAACAGGATACTGGGCTTGATGGACTTTCAGTCTTTCCCAGTATGGCAATACTTATGTTCTTATGACCCAACACTGCACTGTGCCCTGTACGCCAGCAAGGACCAGATCCAAAATTGTTTCCCTTCTTGTCAGTTCCTGGACCAGTTTTCCAAGAAGCAGTCATTTATTACATCTAGAAATTTTATTTCCCTGACACTCCCTGATGTAACATTTATCCAGTCAATACTGGGGTAATTGGAATCACCCATTATTATATTGTTGCCCAATTTGCCAGCTTTCCTAATCTCTGTAAACATTTCTTCATCTGTTTGTTCATTCTACAAGGATACTCCTTCTCTTCACACATGGAATTTCTATCCATAGTGATTACACGCTGCTATCTGTTTCATGTGGAATGTTTATTTTATTTGACTCAATTCTCTCTTTGGCATATAGTGCAACCTCCCCCCTCCAATTTGATCGACTCTATCACTGCAATACAATTTGTACCCTGTTAACACAGTGTCCCATTGATTGTCCCCTTTCCACCAAGTTTCTGAGATGCCTATTAAATCTTACCTCATCATTTAGTGCTATATTATCTAACTCTCCCATCTTATTTTTAGGCTTCTAGCATTTGTTTACCGGCACTTCATATTGTGTTTTTTCCTTAGATGTACAAACTGCTTAGAAGTTAAAGGGGATAATGTGCATCCTTTATCCTGCTCTCTCATTAAGCACACCTGGCTTACTTTCAGCATTGTTGAAACCTCTCTACTGGAATTCCCTAAAGGTCCTGTTTCCATAGTATTCTTCAAGGATACTCCACACCGAACCATGAGCTCCTGGGCGACTGTTGGCTCCCCACCCCCCCCCCCCCCCCTCCTAGTTCTAGTTCAAAAGCTGCTCTATCTCCTTTTTAAAAGTTAGCGCCAACAGCCTGGTTCCATCCTGGTTAAGGTGGAGCCCATCCTTTCGGAACAGTCTCCCCATTTCTCAGAATGTTGCCCAGTTCCTAACAAACCTAAATCCCTCATCCCTGCCTGTCTTTAGGGTCCTGCGTGTGGAATGGAAAGCATTTCTGAAAATGCTACCCTGGAGGATCTGGATTTCAGCTTTCTACCTAAGAGCCTAAATTTGACCTCCCACATTATGTCATTGGTACCCTCATGTACTAAAACAGCCAGCTCCTCCCCAGCACTATCTAAGATTCTGTCTAGGTGACGCGTAAGGTCCGCCACCTTCGCACCAGGCAGGCAAGTGACTAGGTGATCCTCATGTCCACCAGCCACCCAGCTATCTACATGCCTAATGATCGAATCACCAACTACAACAGCTGCCCTAACCCTTCCCGCCTGAGCAGAAGTTCTTGGAGGCATATCCTCAGTGGGAGAGGATAGCGCATTCCCTGGTGGGCAGGTCCTGGCTACACCAGGGTGATGTTCTCCTTCTAGAAGACCTCCCTTCTCCAAAGCAGTACAGGGGCTGCCAGACTGGTGTTCTGTTTCATTTTCATCTTTGCAAGGTGGGAGGGGGTCAGTGACCACTGAAGGAGCAAGGGGGTGTTATTCCTTTATTCCTGCAGTAGACGTCTGGTAATTTAGGGCACTTTTCTGTGGCTTATTCATTAAGAAAACAGGTCTAGACCAACATGTCCAACTTATAGCCATGGATGTTTTTGTTTTGTTCCATTATGGCAGAAAAACGTCCAAGTGTAAAGAATGCCCAAATCACACTCCTGACACCCCCTTATGATTTGAACGCACTTCTGACAGACTTCATGGAAAAAATGTCTAAAAATTGGTTTTGAAAATACCAGTGTGAACGTTTTTGTGAGAAAAATGTCCAAATGCAGATTAATGCCACTTTGTGGACATTTTTCTCTTTTGAAAATGAGCCCCATTGTCATTGAAATAAAAAGAAGCGCAAGTAATAAGATAGATATTCAGCCCACAGTGGCCAGAGTGTTGTGGGGTTTTTTTTAACTTCAGCTCTTTATAAGATATTAACAAATCAGGTCTCCAAGAAATTTCTTGATAAAGCGTGAAATCAAGCAAAAATCCCACCTGAAACTGAATGATGAATCAAGGTTACAGTATACTTATGGAAAGGGTTCTGGCTCCTGGGCAGATAGGGGAGTGAAGGGCGGGGAATTTTTCAGAGATGTTTGTTGTTGCCTTACTGATGCATGGATGGAAAAACTGTACACTGACTCTGGTATGTTGATCTTTGCTGTTCATGCTCTGACTTTAAAATAAAGAGAAGAAAAAAAAAGAAATCAATCAAAAATAAGTAAATAAGGGGTTGTTTTACTAAGCCACAGCAAAAAAAAATGGCCTGACGTAGTGTGTGCACATGTTTTTGGTGCGTGCCGCGCCAGTTTTTATCGCATCTGGGAAAAAGAGCTTTTTTTTCAATGGGTCAGGAAAAGTAAAATTGAAAGCAGAGCATGCCTATTTATGGCCTGAGCACTTAATGCCACCCACTGATCTAGCGGTAAGGGCTCACACGCTACATGCATGGTGATTAGTCGGCGTATTCCAACTGCCTATTAATTCCAGAAACGCCACACATGGTAGGAAATTTAAAAAATTGTCACAGTGGTATGGACACGCAATAAATCCAAAATTAACGCCAGGGGGCGTGCTAGCCTGGCAGTACTCTCATTTTCGCGTACGCTGCATGCATATAGAGCCTATTGCGCCTTTGTAAAAGGGTCCCTAAGTAAGCAATCAAGCAAATAAATGAGGATGGAGTGGAGGGCTAGGTGGGTTTCAAGGATGGAGGTGGGGGCCCAGTGTGCTTGTTTGCCTAGGGCCCAACAAAGGGTTAATCCAACCTTGGCTATGACATCATTTATTTTGATCCAGTAAATTCGAACAACCTTTAGAAACTGCTTTTATCAACTGCAGCAACTTCAAAATCACTCTTGTATATCAAAAAGACCTTCTAAGGTTGTCAGCTGGATCCAGATTTGACTAACAGGATTGATCCAGTCTTGGGTTTACCTCACTTCATGCAGGGACTTGTAGTCTTGCTTTTCTTAGGGAATGCAATAGGGAAATCAGAACTATGTCCCTGCATGCAATATTCCTGAGGCTTGCAGGTGTCATAAATATTTAGGTGCAGCAGATATATAGTTGTTTCTGGAGGGCTCACAATTTAAATGAAATAAGAGAGAGCTGAAGTGGGATTGAATCTGGGTTCCCAGGTTTATAGTCCACTGCACTGACCACTAGGCTACTCTTCAGATCACCTTTCTGTTTTGCTCAAAATGTTCATAATAACTGTTGCTGTCCACAGAGCCTGCTATTCCTTTCTAGTTCACCTTCTGGGGGGGGGGAGATTTTTGAGGGGGGTCATGCCTTAATCCCTCCAATGGTAAACTGCTCAGTCACAGCAACTTTTTGTACCCTGGACATGATCTAAATAAAAGTGTTTTTTCTTTTTAGACTTGGACGTTTCTTCCAGTTCCATTATTGCTGTTGGACATCCTAATTTTAGGCTCTCTAGTCCCACCCAAAGCACTCCCCCTTACTATTTTGATGAACTGCAGTGTAGGATATCCAAATTCTGCCGTTCCAAAATTGCAATATGGACATTTTGGGCAGATGGACTTTTTTAAATTTTTTTGACAATGTGCCTTGAAAATGAGCACCATAATCTGCCTTCAATTTAACCACCCTATTATTGCAAGAAATTTATTCTACCATTCTGGTTTGCCTGTGTGTCTATTTCTTTCTCAACTGCACTTGCCCTCTCAGCTGCCTATTACAATGTTTCATTGCATCATACTGACATTATGAGCATCTTACATGCCTATGTTATTTGAATTCTCTAATAAGTACATAAATACCACCATACTCGGAAAAGATCAAGGGTCCATCAAGCCCAGCATCCTGTGTCTGACAGCACCCAATCCAGGCTTCAAGAACCCAGCAAACTCCTCCCCCCCCCCCCCCCCAAAAAAAAAAAAATGTAATAATGTTCAATGGACTTTTCCCTCAGGAATCTGTCCAAAACCCCTTTAAATTCCGTAAGGCCAGCTGCTGTCACTGCATTCTCCGGCAACGAGTTCCAGAGTCTAACTACACGCTGAGTAAAGAAAAACTTTCTCCTATTTGTTTTAAATCTACCATATTCTAGCTTCATCTTGTTTTGTTGTTTTGTTTTGTTGTTGTTTGAAAGTGTAAACAATCGCTTCACATCTGTCCGCTCTAATCCGCTCATTATCTTGTACACTTCTATCATATCACCCCTCAGCCGCCTTTTCTCCAAGCTGAAGCTGTGCCATTTGTATTGTATTGACCTCATTTTTATCATATCTTATATGAATGTTCTAATACATTTAGGGGCCCTTTTACTAAGCTGCGTAGGTGTCTACGTGCAAATTCGGAACTACCGCTTGGCCCGGGCAATAATTTCAATTCTTTACATGTGCCCACTACTCGCAACGGAAAATTTCCGGCGTGCGGTGCTAACCGGGCAGAAATCGACATTATACGCGTGCTGACAATTACCACCCGGTTAACGCATGAGACCACTAAGTCAATTGGTGACGGTAAGGTCTCAGGGCCAAAATGGATGCGTGCCAATTTGCATTTTGCCGCACATCCATTTCCGGCCCAAAAAAGGCCTTTTTTGCAGATGCACTGAAAAATGAACCTGCACGCATCCATTACACACGTCTACATCAGCACAGGCCACTTTTTGGCGCACCTTAGTAAAAGGACCCTTTATTTATTATTTATCAGAATTTATTAACTGCCTTTATTGCCTATTAAAGGATTTCATTTGTATTGTGCTGACATAATAAGTATCATCCCCCGGATTCTATGTAGTACACCTAGAGGTCTGCACTGAAATCCAGGCATATTCTATAACAGTGTGTGTAACTTAATTGGCTTAAGCTAATCAGCATTGATAACAGCACTTAACATGCAAAAATGAGCACCAGTTGGTAATAATTAGAATTTACAAGCACAACTCGCTAAGTGTATTCTGTAATGAACACAATGGACACCTAAATTCTAACGCATGCAGTCCAAACAGGGCATAGCTATGGGTGGGGAAATGGGCATTTTGTGAGCGTTCCAAAATTTATGCTCATATTTATAGAATATTGCCCAATGCATGTAAATCTACACACAGGGATTTATGCCACGTTTTCGTTGATATAAATGGAGGCACGTAGTTTTAGGCACTGGGATATCAATTAAGCATCTCTATATATAAAAGGCAACCCCAACGTTCTGAAGCCTCCACGGAAGTTGAGGCGCCCGAGATATCCGGTGTGCCCTGGAGTGTCTGCACCGCCCTCGCGTCAAAACGTCATGACATCGAGGGCGGAGCTATGACACTCGAGGGCCGAAACGGAAACGCCACAGCGAACAAGGCAAGTAGCTCGGAGGGACGGAGGGAGGGGGCCCCTTGCTAGCGCCCGTTTCATTCCGCTCAGAAACGGGCATTTTTTCCTAGTATTCTATATATCGTGCCTAAATCTAGGCGCCACTTATAGAATATGCTTAGGCAAAAAGGTTTACCGTATTGATTTTTTAGGTGCCTTATATAGGATCTGGCCCCATTTCTGTATTATATGAATGCTCTGTGCTGCCTATTATGGTGTATTATTTGTGTTCTGTTGACATCTGTCATATTTCTATTATATGATTGTTCTACTATGCTGTTTTAATGTATATAGTTCTAACATGCTTATGTTATTCCTATTAATACGATTCAATTTGCCTGTCTCCAAGTTTACATCATTGATTGTATTTATGCTGATATTTCAACATTTTACTATTGTTATGCTGTTTTCAAAAATTGTAAGTTTTATGTCAAGCTATACCTACTGTACACCACCTTTTGTGAATCTCTTCATAAAAGCGATTAATAAATCCCAACAAATAAATAAATTTATACCATTTTGGCAGCAAATATTTTTTCCTCAGATCAGTACTGACCGCAGTGTGAATACTAACATGAAAAATGTCATACTCTAAAAGCACTTGCATTAATATTCATTAGAAAAGATCTACAAGGTGGGCCCTACACTGCTGGCACAGTTCCTTTTCCAAAGGAATGTATCATTAATTTTTTTTCACTTATTTTCAGGTTTATTAAGATTGGTGACAAAGAATGTGAATTTAACAAGAATTTCCGTCTCATTCTTCATACAAAGCTGGCTAATCCTCACTACAAACCAGAATTGCAAGCCCAAACTACCATCATTAATTTTACTGTCACCACAGATGGGCTAGAAGACCAGCTGCTGGCTGAGGTGGTCAGCATTGAGAGACCAGATTTAGAAAATTTGAAGGTAAAAGCATTATGTAAAAACATATTTTTTCCCTTAAGGATTTAGACGTAGATGAGAGAGGATTCTTCTACCTACAACATTCTAAAGGTTTTCTAATACCATTGCAATTTTCTGTTAAGAAAACTCAGATAGACCCCCCCCCACACACACACACACACTTTAATCAATAAGTTATTTTAGAAGCCCTGTTCACAATTTGAATATACATAAACCAGCATTCAGATGTGTATATTGCATCAGGGGCGTAGCCAGCCTTCCGTGGGGGAGGGGTCCAGAGCCCGGGGGGAGGGGGCACATTTTAGCCCTCCCCCTGCGCCGCCCCCCCACTGCCGACATTGCCGCCCCCCCTCCCGCCACGAACCCGCCGCCGCTGCAGTCTACCTTTACTTTTGCTGGCGGGGGATCCCACTCCCCGCCAGCCGACGTGTTCTTCTCAGTCGCTTCCTGCTCTTCAATTTGTTTGCTGTGCAGGACGTCAGCAAACAAATTGAAGAGCAGGAAGGACTGAGAAGACGTCGGCTGGCGGGGAGTGCGATCCCCCGCCAAGAAAAGTAAAGGTAGGCGGGGGCAGGTTCGCCGGGAGGGGGGTCCTGGGGTGAATCTGCGGGGGCCCCGGCCCCCTCAGGCCCCACGTAGCTACGCCACTGTATTGCATACACATCTAAATCCCAATTTTAGAAAGTTAGAATATACCTGTCCAATACATATTGCAAGGGATGGGGTCTGGGTGTGTTTTGGATGGGCTAGAACAGAGGTAAAATATAAACATGCATTCCCCTGAGATCAACTTCAGGATTAACACCTGTTCCCAGAGATATCTAGGGTATATAAAGGTGCTTGTGTTATACAGCATTCTACTAGAGGAATTAGAGGAAGTTTCTCCCTTAATCTCCCAATGTTTTTTGTTCCCCCCTCCCTGAAAGCAATACTAGCAAATGATATGAGGCACTGTGACAGCTTGGACAAATATAAACATGTACAGTAGGTTTCTAAAAGGGCAGACATACATACATGCATATGTTGCTCTTTGTACATTACTAATTGTGTCTGATATCATGGAATGATTATGTCATAACCAAACTCTGTAAGCCACATTGAGCCTGCAAATAGGTGAGAAAATGTGGGGTACAAGTGCAATAAATAAATAAATAAATGACCTTGTTGATATTTTGGACATTTGACAATGCAAAATGAGGGCTGCTATCACATGTAGCTAACACATAAATGTCCATTCTGGCATGTATTTTAGAAAAGGCTCTGTTTTTGCAGATCTGTTTCTAAAATACCAGTAGAAATTGATATGTCTCAATCTGGATATCTCAATTCCAATTTTTAAATTCTTTCTAAAATCTGCTTTCACATGAGTGATGATGACACTTGCATAAACTGTGCTTTACAGATAACATTGTTTTGCAGTTAAGTATTAGCAAATAGGGGCTGTGCTGTCGAATAAACTGGTTATGGTTTAAGTGCATCTCCATGGGCTATCCAGTCTGCTCATCTGTGCCATCTACTATCCCTTCCTCTCCCATTTTGATCGTATGTATGTGTTCCAAGTTTGATTGAATTCAGACACGTTATTTGCCTCCACCAGGAGCCCATTTTATGAATTCACCTCCCTTTCAGTAAAGAGGTATTTCCTTTGCAAATCTGTCCATATAGAGAGAGCTGCAACTACTTGGAAAAACCCTACAAAAGGTGATATTCCTAGGAATACCCAGCTATGCCCTTTCTATAGGCCATGATATGGGGGGGAGGGATGAGGGTGTGATCTCAAGTAGTTGGGATGTAACACTAGCACCAGGCAGACTTTTACATGTATTTCCTGAAAACAAAGAAATATCAGGATCAACCATGTATATTTTATGTCACATTTATATCGATGCTATGAATGTAGATGATGTGTGTATTAATAGGGGAGGAAAAGATATCTTAAGATTGAACCTAGCAAATAAAATGTTTTTAGTAAGCATTATTGTTGCTTTGTTGGTATAATCATGACTGATAATGAATGTGACTATGTTGTAGCCATAATAATAAAACCACTCTTCAGATTATTATTATTTGTTACATTTGTACCCCACATTTTCCCACCTATTTGCAGGCTCAATGTGGCTTACATAGTTCCGTGAGGCGTTAGTCGCCTCCGGTGATGAAATACAAAGTGGTGTTATTATCAAAGAGGTTCATGTGTTACAAACACATTAGGAGAATCGTAGAGAAGAAGAGTTATAAAGTGTTCAATATGGCTTTGGTTTCGTTGTGTTGCTGGGTTCAGGCACCTAAGTTGGGTCAGTAGGGTATGCCTTTTCGAACAGGTTGAGGTATGAAATGCTGTTAATGCATAAGTAATGCCACACTGGGAAAAGACCAAAGGTCCATTGAGCCCAGCATCCTGTCCACGACAGCGGCCAATCCAGGCCAAGGGCACCTGGCGAGCTTCCCAAACGTACAAACATTCTATACATGTTATTCCTAGAATTGTGGATTTTTCCAAGTCCATTTAGTAGTGGTTTATGGACTTGTCCTTTAGGAAACCGTCTAACCCCTTTTTAAACTCTGCAACCGCCTTCACCACGTTCTCCGGCAACGAATTCCAGAGTTTAATTATGCGTTGGGTGAAGAAACATTTTCTCCGACTTGTTTTAAATTTACTACACTGTAGTTTCATCTCATGCCCCCTAGTCCTAGTATTTTTGGAAAGCGTGAACAGATGCTTCACATCCACCTGTTCCACTCCACTCAATATTTTATATACCTCTATCATGTCTCCCCTCAGCCGTCTCTTCTCCAAGCTGAAAATCCCTAGCCTCCTTAGTCTTTCTTAATAGGGAAGTCGTCCCATCCCCACTATCATTTTAGTCGCCCTTTGCTGCACCTTTTCCAATTGTACTATATGTTTCTTGAGATGTGGCGACCAGAACTGAACACAGTACTCAAGGTGCGGTCGCCCCATGGAGCGATACAACGGCATTATAACATCCTCACACCTGTTTTCCATACCTTTCCTAATAATACCAAACATACTATTAGCTTTCCTAGCCGCAGCAAGCAGCACACTGAGCAGAAGGTTTCAGTGTATTATTGACGACGACACCCAGATCCCTTTTTTGGTCCGTAACTCCTAATGTGGAACCTTGCATGATGTAGCTATAATTCGCGTTCTTTTTTCCCCCACATGCATCACCTTGCACTTGCTCACATTAAACGTCATCTGCCATTTAGCCGCCTAGTCTCCCAGTCTTGTAAGGTCCTTCTGTAATTTTTCACAATCCTGTTGCAAGTTAACGACTTTGAATAACTTTGTGTCATCAGCAAATTTAATTACCTCGTTGAGGTATTATGTTCCAAGACTGCACCATATACAACTGCCTATATGGAGTTGACATGGTAGCAAATCGCGGACTGCCCTGTTTGCCATACCAGTGTTTAATCATGCAGGAGTGCACTCTGCACAGAATGGTGGATGTGGCTCTGGTCAACCAGGGCCACTGAGGGGGGGGGGCAGGGGGGCAAGATTACCCTAGCCTGGCCTCCAAGAGGGGCCCGGTGCCGGGGTCTGTTTCTCTCCTCCTCCTGTGTGTCAGGACCCAGTTGATTGCATTAACGCAATCAACCCGGGTCCCAGCACACAGGAGCAGGAGAGTGACAGACCAAGGGAGCAGCAGACACAAGAAGGAAAAGGGGGCGTGGGGCGGCGGCAGCTCGAGGGGGAGGGGTGGCAGCGGCCCTGCCTCAGTCTAGGCTCTGTCTTTCCGTGGCTCTGGTTCTGGCCGCCTTGTTGGGCAGACTGGATGGACCCTGAAGGTTTTTATTTGCCATCATTTTCTACGTTACTATATTACATCAAGAGCCTTTAAAGTACAACCTGAAACAAAGGCCTCCAAAGTGCAGCTCCAAATCTATACTGAATATTGGAGGGAGGGAGAACACACCATTAAATTCCTTCAGGAATGTTTTCCATTTTGCTAAATCTTCTTGCACATTTCAGAGTTAACCCTGATGTTGATCTTGCATGATACCTTTTATTGCAAGTGTGAGGCAGCAGAAAACTCATCCCATAGGAACATAGGATGAAAATGCTAAATTTCCTATCAAGGACCTTCTATGCTGGGGGTTACTTTCTTAGTCTTAAGTGCCTTCTGATTCAAGGATGAAAGTTTGTCTGTGAGCAGCCTAGAGACCACAGAGAAGGAGTTGCATTCTGTTCCAAAAAATGTTATGTTGCTGGAGGAAGGTTGTAATTTATCCAAGACCAGAGAAACTCCAGAATCACAAGACAGTTCCTGAAAAGACTAAAACAAGTATGTCCACTCATTTGATCTGCTTTGACCAACAGGGCATCATCCAAATAGTGGACAATTCAGTCACTGTTTGTCCATTGTACCAATACCCAGTGAACAAATGAACTGAACATCTTGAAAGTCATGAGACATGCTTTATCATAGTAGTAGCCCCCCCCCCCCCCCAAATTTGATACCCAAGATATGAAAGGTCCTCCGTGTGCACAGGAAGCAGACAAAAGGTTGATTCAATGTCAGCCTTTGTCTTAAGAGCCCTATAACTGTCCTCTGACAGCCTCGCACTAGTTTATAATGTGATCCTAAAATGTGTTTAATGCTTTTACTGTTATTCTCACTTCAAAGGATTTTCATTGCTGCAGTTCTCACTGCAAAGATACGTGAGCAATGCATTGTGTGTAATGTAGTTCACAGGCAATGTAGCCACACTTGCTTGCCTGTACAAGAACTCTTATCATTGGTTTGTGCGGCGGCCCAGACCTCCTCTCTTTCTCATGCCTGTTTTTTTCAAAATCGCTAAGCAGCAACTGGGATCGATAAGGGAAGGGCTTTTATCTTGGAGTTAGTGTAGCTGGGCCTAAGACAGGATGCACAATAGGGTATCTGGAACAGGTGTATATGGGTCTGGTTGTTATAGGAAGTTTATTAAGATGTTAGGAGGGGTCTCATGATGCTCACTGGCTGAACAGATGCCCTGCTAACCAACTCTGGAGTACTCACCCACTATTAAATCTGTCCAAACTCCACTCAACTTACAGCAGCATATAGAGGAAACATCCCAGTATTGATCAGTGAGTATTCTGTGGTGCAATCTTCAAGAAATGACCCCCCCCCCCCCCCCCAAAAAAAAAAAAAAGAAAATTGTTATCAGGGGGCAAAATTTTTTTTGTAAAAACACATATAATGCACGTGTTGTGGGCTAGATTCTATATATGGCACCTGAAACTTCCACACGGAAAAAAAATATGCCTAGGCATATTCTGTAAAGTATGCCTAAATTTTATAGAATATGCTTAAATTTCCATGCGGTATATAGAATACGCCGAGCGCCTGTGCGTATGACCAAATTTAGTTGTGGCCATTTATGCCATGTTTTACTTGGCGTAAATCTTGACACCTAAATTAAGCGCAGAGCAGATGTATTCTATAACAACGCACATAGATTTCCGAAATGCTCTTGTCGTACCCATGACCATGCCCACTTTTCAACTATGCATCTTAGAATTTAACTGCACCACACTACAGAATACACTTAGTGAGTTTTGCACATAAATCTAAATGCAAATTAATGCTGAGAATTGCTTGTTAACATCCAATTGACAGCTCTGATTAGCTAGTTAACCAATTAAGTTACGAGCATTGTTATAGAATACACTTCGATATCCACATGGAAATTTAAGATGCGATTTATAGAATCTGGCAGTATATGCGTAAGAATATGATACACAAATGGACTCAAATAAATGCATAAAAGAAAACTCACACATTTTCCTTCTAGCATATTTCTAATTACTGACCACTTGTTATGGTTATAAAATCATAAATTAATTTGGAAATTAATAAATTCAAGTCCTGTCGCTGTATTCCCCCATAAAAGAAAACTAAATTATCATCTTTTGGGGACATCTTTGAATGCATAACAACTGCAAACTAGTACAAAAGCCAACTGTATCTTCATCAGCTACACAAGTGTCTGTTCCATTATGATAGTGCAAGAGTTCTGCTTTAATTCCATTTATATTTGATCATAATGTATGATTTATTTCCATACTTCACTCTAATTCATCCGCAGCAGACCACATCTTGTAGTAGGGTAGGGCAGTGTACCGAGGGCAATTAGCATTTGAATTGGAAAAAATGATGATTTTGCTTTTTGAATGCTATTGATAAGCATTCATTGTCTGCTGCAGAATACAACTGAGCACATTTTATGTATTCTTCCTGATTAACAAAATCAAAATCTGTCAACTAAACATGGCAATCTTGCATGGGATTGAGAAAATTATGAGTAAAATCATTATTTAATTTTCAAGAGAGAGTGCCATGAAACTATGAGGTTCTGGATCAGTTTTGATTATTCCAGAACACTTCAGTAACATCTAAGTTTCTTATAGCCTCTGGCGTTCAAATAATGTGGATAAATACTGTTTGCAAACCAGACTGTGTAGGTTTTCAGATGCGATTAGGAAACTTAATTTAGGGTGAACAGTTTAACAGCCCTCTGCAAGCAACGTGCTGGTTACCTGTCTGGCTAAATGTTCTCTTTTCTTTGACTAGGTTGGGTTTAATAATATGATTTTGTGCAGTTCAAGTTGTTGATGAAGTCACATGTAACAAAGCTGAGAATGATCGGGGAAATTGTTGGAAAACCAGGGAAGGAGTGTGCATATCAATCAGGGGTATATACATGTGCCTATTGCATGAGAGCCTGCTCTTGAAGGCTATACAAAAGTGAATGTGTTAGAGCATATACATCTCTTCAAGAAGATGATTTTTCATGGAATGACTATAGTTGTTTTAGGGGCTGTATCTTTATATAAACAGATGTCCTGGGAACCTGTCATGCTCTGCCAGATATACCACATACTACACAACAGTATAAAATATGTAAAAAGAAGCAAACAGAATGATCTACTGTATGGGGTTGCATTCTACCTACAAAACAGAACATAAATTTAAATAGTTTGCCAGGCTTGATTCACAGGGATGTTTGGCCTTGACAAGGATATAAGGAAGAGTCAAGTAAAGAGGTGATTGTTAAGTATGGCACCAATGCAGTTAAAATTTGCCTTATTTATTGACACCTCCTTGTATATTGTAATATATTTTGTGTCACAGACTTTAATTTTAAATAGAATGTAAATCAAAACTGTCATGCAGATTATGCTGTCCTTGTAAAGGTGTGCGGCTGGAGTGCAGTTTTATGTCATCCTTCAAGCAAGTCCACCCCCTTATTTTTTTTGCAGTAGCAAATTGCAGTGCAATAATGTAATACACTTGAACAGAGGAGCCTTAGCTGCTCTAGCTTTAATTTCCAGGTGAGAAGATGAGCAAAAACCAGGAACCCTCTTTTTCAAATCCTATTTCTAACACTCATTGTGATTACCCTAGGCAAGTCACACACTCATTGTTTCAGATACCCAGATTTGAACCTCTTAGACACCAGGCTGCATTGTAGTAAATATGGCCACAAAGACTGGCAAAGAGAATGACTGCCCTGGGTAACAGGCTGCCTTTTGAGTCAGGCTGTGAGCACAGAAACCTCAAAGGAATAGTTGGCACCATTTTGTCCAACAATTGCCCAGATTTCAGTAATGAGTAATGTACTGGTTCCCAGACTGAGTCATGACTCTAAATACTACTACTACTACTAATCATTTCTATAGCGCTACTAGACGTACGCAGTGCTGTACACATTATATGCAGGTACGTTCTCTGTCGCTAGAGGGCTCACAATCTAATTTTTTGTACCTGGGGCAATGGAGGGTTAAGTGACTTGCCCAAGCTCACAAAGAGCTGCAATGGGAATCAAACCCAAGTTGCCAGGATCAAAACCCACTACACTAACCGTCAGGCTACTCTTCCATTCACATTATCAGTGTATAGGGCCTGAGAAACAGAATCACTGCCCCTCCCTCTGGACTTCCATTGGAACCTATTGCCAGTCAGTACTGATTCTGTCAGTCGGTGAGAATTCACAAGCACCCCCTCCTGAGTCAGCTTTCTGTTAAGACTGGAAACCCATGCAGAATACTGGGGTCTGTGAATGCACGCTGACTGACAAGCCCTCTGCAAACTTCTGTCAATGTTGCTACACTTGTGCTTCCATTGTGCTGCTTTGGACGAGTAAGAGGAGGAGGAGAAAGTAAACCGAGAAGGAGACCTGCTACTTTGTTTTCATCTTAAGACCCCGATGCTCAAAAGTAAATGCGGGTTCAAGAAGTTATTAGCGCCGTACTAGTGCCCGCATTTACCTGTGCAGAATGTTTAGAGGGGTCTGGGCCCGGAGGCTCAAAATTCCAGCACTGTTCTAAATAGTGTCAGAAAAATACCGCTGGAACAGCGCAGAAAAACAACGCCCTAATGCTCAACTCTAATGAGATGCAAATCAAGGCGTGCTTATAGCGTTGAACATTACAGAGTTTGGCAGGAGGACTGTGTTTGGCACAAGCGCAGAAGAGTTCCGCACTAAGCTCAGCTCCTGTACACATGCACCTGGTAAAACCCAAATGTGAAGCATACATTTGACGTCTGTTTTCTGTGGCCTAAATATAAGTTTTTTTAATTTCTTCAGCTTGGACACTTATGATTTAGATGCAGGAAACAGACGCCAGCCAATGTGTGCTTTCACTAGGAGTTTTTAATTTTTATTTATTTTTTTTTGTTGTTGTTAGTATGGACACTTTATATTTAAAGCAGGAAAGAGATGCCAATGTGTGGGGTCTGCTATTTCTCACAACCAGCACTTAAGGGCTTCCTTGGGCTTCCCTCTGCTTCCAAGAGCAATCAAAACCAGCAGATTTTGCAGAAAGAAGTATGAGAGAATCATGGGAAATCCTCTCTTGCAACACCCTAATGTCTCCTCCGACCTGGCGTTATATTTTGTAGTGGTAAGGCAGTTTTATTTTGGGTGCTGTTTTCTGAGCATTGGGGAAGAATACAAAATGACCTCATTAGCATGTGCTTGACTACATTTGTATGCTGTGTTAAGGCCTGGTATGCTTGTTGTTTGCAGCGCTAGACCTCTCTGAACATTCTGCACAGGTAAATTTAGGGTGCTAGTATGGTGCTAATGGCGTCTAACACCCGCGTTTACTTTTGAGCATCTGATCCCTAGCACGGCAAACAATGAGCGCACCAGGCCTTAGCGCAGGTAGCATGCAAACGTAATCAAGCTCATGAAAATGAGATAATTTTGTATTCCTCTTCAATGCTCAGAAAAGATCGCCCAAAACAAAACTGCCTTATCGCTGCAATAAATAACGCCAGGTTGGAGCAGGTGTAAAGGTGTTGAAAGAGAGGATTTCCCATGATTCTCTTGCTTCTCTCATGATTCTTTCTGCAAACTCTGTTGGTTGTGATTGCTCTTGGACGCAGAAGGAAGCCCGTGCAAGCCCTTAAGCACTGGTTGTGAGAAACAGCAGACCCCACACATTGGCATCTCTTTAAACGTCCATGCTAACAAAAAAATAAATAATAATAATGCCCAGTGAAAGCACACATCGGCATCTGTTTCCTGCATCTAAATATAAGCGTCAAAGCTGAAAAAATTGAAAATGCTTATATTTAGGCCACAGAAAACAGACGCCAATGTGTGCTTCACGTTCGGGTTTTAGCAGGCACATGTACACAGGAGCTGAGCTTAACGCAGAATTCTTCTGTGCATGAACCAAGCACAATCCTCCCACCGAACTCCCTAATGCTTAATGCAATAAGCACACCTATATTTGCATCTCATTAGCATTGAAGGTGTTGTTTTTATGCGCTGTTCCGGCAGTATTTTTACGGTGCTTTTCAGAACAGTACTGGAGTTTAGAGCATCGGGGCCTGAATGTGTATCATGTGAATTTTCAGTTGTTAAAATGGGGTCAAATAGGATAAAAGTTTCAGAAGCATCAGTGTAATGTGTTGCATAGTGCCCTGATTTAGGATCATGCAAAAGTAACATAAATATTAGAGGTTCAGGGTTCTCTTTAGGGACTCTCATATGAATTGGAACAGATATTTAATTACCTTCTTGCATAAAATTACTGTTTCTTTTCCAGTCTGTACTGACCAAACAACAGAACACTTTTAAGATTGAGCTGAAGCATCTGGAGGAGGAGCTCCTGAGTCGCCTGTCAGCTGCAGAGGGCAATTTCTTGGGTGACACAGAACTAGTGGAGAAACTTGAAACAACTAAGTCCACAGCAGCAGAAATAGAGCACAAGGTAAAACTGCAGTGTTTCAGAACAAAGTGAAATGAAATTTTAAACAATGTAAATCGCTCAAAGCTGTTATTAATGTTATTTTTGTGTGAATCTCATGGGGTCAGAATTGACCATAAAGCTTTTTATAACCACCAGCATAGAAATATAGAAAACAATGACAAATAAAGACCACACAGCTTATCCAATCTGCCCATTCATCCCAACTAATAATCTGTATAATCCTTTCCTCGCCCTTAGAAATCCTCTGTGCTTGTCCCATGGTTTCTTGAATTCAGTACAGGGACCGACACTCAAAACTTACCAGGCTTGCAACGTTTTGTTTAGACTCGTTTTAGCCAATTTAGTGTGCATATTATTATACAACTATTGCACAAAGGGTTTCATCATTGCTTTTACCGTTCATGAAAGCAGCAACTGAAAATGCAATTCAAATGTATTAAACTGCACTCCGTGTGTTGCACCGACATTTCCAACAAATGCATAGAAAGGAGTGCCTACCTGTAACATTCAAAATTTTCCGACAGGTCTGAAGGTGTTGTTGCATGAGGGTGACTTCTCGATGGAGCAGTCTGCTAACATTTTTTAAGCATGGGTGTGGGAATTATGCCATGTGCATGTATTTATTTGTGTATGTTCTGCCTGTAGAAAAAGGAAAGCAGCAGTATGCTTGCATTTTTTAATACTATCTGCATGTTTGTGGGGAATGTGCCATGTCCATGTATTGTATGTGGGGAAATGTGCCATGTACGTTTAGTATATGTGTGTGTTCTGCACATAACAGTAGTATAAAAATGTGTTGTGGAACAATAAACAATGAAGCGCACACCTGTGATGCAGTTGTTGCAATTCTGCTTTTTTTCTTGGGCATGCGCAGAACGTTAACATTTACCGCGAGACCTTTATTTGCATGTGCTAGGCGCTTTCTCTAGCGAGCTGCATGTAAACTTTCCATATATCACATAAGTACATAAGTACATAAGTAGTGCCATACTGGGAAAGACCAAAGGTCCATCTAGCCCAGCATCCTGTCACCGACAGTGGCCAATCCAGGTCAAGGGCACCTGGCACGCTCCCCAAACGATTTGTTCGGTAAGTTCAGCGATGGTATACATGTACTTGGATATTAATGACGGCTTTTGTGCATCAGCCCCACAGTTATCATCTCCAGTACCTTCACTTTGGGGGGGGGGGGGGGGAATGGGAGAGTCATTGCACACATCCATCACTTTTTCTGTAAAGCAATGTTTTCTTAAATTAGTCCCAATACACCTTCATCCAATACCCCCTGATTCCAGAGTTTCCTTTTAATTGAAAGAGTTGTGCCTCATGTAAATTGTGCCATGGAGGTATTGAAATTTCTCTCTCTGTCAGGACCTTTCCTGGGCAGCAGCATAGATAGAGCAGCTGAGCCCAAGGCAGGGTGGAGCTGTATAGGAATGGAGTAACAAGCAGGTACTAAATGCAAAGCACGGTAGGGGAGAACTCTATTAGGCAGTAGAGTAGCTGTCAGAGGTAAATACTGGACAGGCTCACTGAGAACTGTTGTAAGATTGTGTCTGTCTGGCTCTTGCTCTGGCTCTCCTTATATATGATCACTGAAGAGGTACACCTCAAGCTGGTCCAGTGGGCTCCTCCGGGGGAGGGGGATGAGCATTTCTTTCTATCACCGGAACTTGAGTTACAGCTAAGTGGTCTCTGTGGCTCTGTTGCAAGTCTCAAGTTTGTGGTACACAAGGTCACAAATTTGAATCCTGAAAAACTGCATAGAATTCCACCCCTCCCCCCCCCCCCTCAGAGTGCTGACCTTTCCTGAGGCTTTAGGGAATTGTTTTTTCTTAAGATGATCTTTAGGGAACCAGGCCACTAGTATCTTTACATGGATGTTTTGACAAGTTCCCAACTACGTCTTGAAGGCCATATCCATTCCAGTCTACCAAGTAATAGAGCTGGTTAAGGATATAATTTAAACCAAAGACAGTCTGTATAACATATTCAGGGTGATCCTGGATAGTCAATAGCCAGGAAGTCGTGGACTGCTGACCCAGAAAAGGATTTTGTTCATAGGATTTCAATAAAGCAGCATGGAACACCAGATGGATACAGAAGTTAGTTGAGCGTTGTAATCGGTATGCCACAGGATTTACTTGCTTCTGGATCAAATAAAATCCCATGAATCTTTAATCCAGCTTACAGAGAGTTGATTACTCTTTAAATGTCTGGTGGAGACCCAAATCTCATCTCCCATGGTGAACTGGGGACTTTCTCAGCGTTGTTTGCCTGTGAGTTCTAATCTGCTGCTGCTGGGAATCTGAAATCTTGGGATTTACCCAAATAAAAGCTATGGTGAATGTCATTGTCTATAAAGAATTTTGAGGATTTGGATGATGAATGCTTAGAATTATTGTGTAAGTAGTTGAGTACAATTGTTTTGGTGATAATTATAAAAGCGTTATAGATATTGTTCCAAAGTCTGGTTCATGTGCTATGTTTGTCCTCTAGATTGTGGGTGGCAAGCTGAAGGTAAATGGACCTGGATATTCAGAAGCTTCATCACTTTCCTCTAGAAATTCAAGGTGAACTTGATACCTCTGTGAGAAATTATATGGGAAGGCAGACCATATAGGCAGAATACCTCCCAGACCAGCATGTCCATTATTCTATGTGTGTTTGAGAGGCCAGCTGCAGCAGCAACGAAATGGGCCATCTTTGAGAACTATTCAACAACTACCAGGATGATGCAGTTTCCTTGTGGCATGGGTAAATCTATGATAAAACCCATAAAGATCAATTCCCAGGGTTTAGAAGGTATAGGTAATGACATCAAATATCCTTGGGGGCTGTGCCGTGGCTCCTTATTGCAGGTGCAGATTTCACACAAGAGCTCATATACTCTCTCTTATATCATGGCTCCTCCCTAGCCACCAGAAGTTTTAGTCCACTGGCATTCTGATCTTCCGAATAATAGGAGAATCTACCAATAAAGCATCATGGCCGGCCAGCACCCTATCATGTGTTCCCCTACTACTGTATTACAGTATATATACCATTTATATCGTCTTAGCCTTCAAACTTCTTCTATTAAGAGTACAGTTCACTATATAGTCTAGTTATCAAGCTCTGTTGGATAGCCATCCAGTATCACATTCTCATATGGTTACTCATTTTCATTTAAGGGCTGCTTCATGTAAAACTTTAAGAAGCTCTCTGTTCTATGGGACTTAATGTTTGATGCTCGCTTCACATACAAGTATCCCTTTGAACCTTTGGATGTTGGACTTTAAGTTTCTAACTTTGAATGTACACTTCCTAGTTGCAATTACTTCACCTAGGAGAGTAAGTGAATTTCAGGTACTGATAACATACGAAACCTACATGCAATTTCATCCTTACAAGGTTGTTCTTCTTATACATCCCAAGTTCTTGCTGAAAGTGGTGACACTTTTCTCCTAAATGAAGAGAGAACACGTCCTATCTTCTGTTGTTCAAATGCTTGTGAGAATTCCCTCCATACAGTGCTCTACCTCTGTAAATGGTCTCTTGCCTACTACTTAAAAAGAACTGAATCATTTAGAGAATCTCAACTTTTCATCTCGTCAGTCCTAATAGACATGGTACACCAGTTGCAAGAAGGACTTTAGCAAACTGACTTGCTTCATGTATATAATTCTTCTATGAAAAAGCAGGTGCTCCTCTCAACTCTAAAGTCAAATCTCATAAGATTAGAGCTACCTCAGTGACAGTAACTCTCTTAAAGTCTGCCTCACTAGATACCACCTGCAAAGCAGCTTCATGTTCCTACCTTCATATTATTTACTGCACATTATTGTTTTAACCAAGCCTCAGCAAGGGATGGTGCCTTTGATCAAGCAGTGCTGGCCATGTCTCCCTATGAACTATCAACTGAGAGGCTGCTTTTAGACTAAGACAATATAAAACTGATAAGCCCTAGTGTAACCTGGTGGGTTTGTTTTTTTTTGTTTTGTTTTGTTTTTTGTTGTTGTTGTTATCTGGTGTCCGGGGGGGGGGGCTCCTGGCCCAGGCAGAGTCATTGGTGGCCATTGAGGGGTCCTGTCTGGATTTGGAGGTAGTTCGGAGCTTCTGCAGGGGAGTCGCGCTGTTTGCAACCTCCCTCAATGCTGCCCGGTCAGGCACGAGTTACTGAAAGGCCAGATTCGGCCCGTGCAGGAGAGGCTCCAAGCATGTGCACCTTTTTGTGCATGTGCGATAGCACTCCCAGGCCGGCACTAGGCCAAAATTGAAGCCAGAACCTAGATTTTTTAGGTGCCCGGCTGGAGTACAGTGGTTACCATGGTAAATTGCAGTGGTTTAGTGCAGCCATGGAGGGACGTCCTGGACCTGGACTGGAAGTGGAGGTCTAGTGAAGACCCTTCTGGGGACAACGTAAAGATTCTGGTGGCCAAAGAAATTGTTTACTTTATTTTTTTAATGTATTTTTTGGTCCTGTTGGGCTAGCACTTAAAGGGTTAATTTTGGGGGAATTCTAGTAGTAGTTTTGGGTTCCTGAGAACCTCTTTAGGTGGCCTTGTACTTTGAAGTATTTTGAAAAAAAAAATCATTTTGTGGTCAAATGAGAAAGTTTTAGTTTGAGCCAGTTATGAGCTTTACATTTGGTTTTCTTGATCGGGTGTCGGGTATGTGTGTAGGGCGATGAAGAATTTTATTAGAGTGAATGTCTCTGGTTTTATGGGGGTTTTGATAGTGATTTATGACAAAAATATGTGAACGTCTTTAAATCTGTATTTAAATGTGTGAAAAATGTATGTGTAGTTCGGCACTAATGTTTATAGGTTACTTTGACCAAATTACATATTCATTTTTATGGTATATTTACTAAAAATGTAACATCTACTATTTTTTATGGAGCAATTCTTTTTCAAAATGGAGATTGTGAAAAAGTCTAATTAGGGTCCATGCCTCACAACATCCTGTGATCTGAGACCTGATTGGCTAGCAGAGGTCAGCTGGTGACTCAGGGTCACCGTCTACTTTAGCAACAACTTGCATGGGAGTGGGTAGAGGGGCTGAAGACACCAAAGAGTGAAGACCAGTATGAGAGAGCTCTGACTATGCGGTAGGATTTCTGAGCAGGAAAGTGGTTGTAAGTGAATTTTTCTCCAAGCGCTTTAATGCTGAGCGAAGGTGAAGTCAGCCGGAAGTGAAAGGTCTGGGATTTGTTCTGGAAAAATCTGAAATTGATTTTTTTTTTGTTTTTGCTACTTGTGTGCAGTTTGAAAGTTTTACAGTTAAGATTGAGGAAGAGAAACCAATTGTACAACTGAATGAGACAGGTTTGTTTAACGTGGATTAATCCCAGTTAAGCCACTAGGAAAATTGGTTTCCAAGGCTTAAGGTTTGGCCTGGAGTATTGCAGCTTGTGTGTTCTGCATGATTTTCTAGTGTGACCATGTGGGAGTTTGCACCTTTTTGGAGAGACCAAATAGCTGTGGGCAGTGTGACTGCAGTGTATAAAGAAGAGTGCCCTTCTTTAGTCAGGGTATATAATAAAGAATAGGACAATTATTTAGGGTTGCAGACTTAATACATACGGATGAGCACTGGAAGGCACGTTTTGTGCATTGGGGTCCGGACTCCGAACTCTTTGTAACCATTACTAGGCACTAAACCTGCAGTCTAGTAACCTGCATTGGCAGGACAGAGAGATGATTGACAAAATCCTGAGCCATTTCTGGGGATTCATAAACCTGACACTTTCCTTGGCCGGATAGAGAAGCACAAATTTATAGCGTTTCTCGTAGAGTGATGAATATATTGAGGCGAACCTCTGACATTGAGCTTGATAGATTTGTATGGGCTCTCCCCTATATTGTAGCTTGTCCCGCTTTTGGCAATATCCTCTCAAGATCTCTGTCTTATATAGTTATGTACCTTTACAATCACTGCTTGTGGCTTCCCGCAGCCATCATAAGGGTGGCTCACGCGGTGCGCCTACTCTAGGCACAGCAGGCCCGTGCTGTAAATTTAAAGCAAATTGTAGAAAATATTTCTTCACTCAACAAGTAATTAAACTCTAAAATTTGTTGCCAGAGAATGTGGTAAAAGCAGTTAGCATAGCGGGGTTTAAAAAAGGTTTGGCTAACTTCCTAAAAGAAAAGTCTGTAAGCCATCATTAAGACGGACTTGGGAAAATCCACTGCATATTCTGGGATAATCAGCATAAAATCCGTTTTGCTGTTCTTGAATCTTGCCAGGTACTTGTGACCTGGATTGGCCACTGTTGGAAACAGGATACTGGGCTTGATGGACCTTCAGTCTGTCCCAGTATGGCAATGCTTGTATTCTTATGTTCTTATCATTTACTTTGTCAGCTAGAAAGCCCCAGTAATCCCTATACATAGCTAGAGCTGTTCCTGTTGTTAGACACAAAGAAAGTATTTTTTTATTGATTTATTTTAAAGTATGAGGCTGTAGGTTCCAAAGCTGGAAGAAAAGAACCTGAGCTCCAATGTTCAAGCAAAGTGAAGAAAAGAAGCACAAAGTAATGATAAGTCTGCACCTCCATGTACAGCAAAATAAAGGACATTGAGAAATCATTTAATTCAGTAAACTTACCTTTTCTAGAGACTGGTTCTAGGTGTCTGCACCTGAAAGACATAAAATAGATCACAAAGAATCAATTTTTAAGACATACACTACAAAGGAAAGTTGTAGCTATAGAGTAAGAGATAGAAAATAAGATAATTTTGTCAACACTTATCTCTGATGGTTTCACTATTGTTCCAAAGCAATACCACTGTACTTGTTAAAGAAATTTAAGTTGTTTGTTAAGTGTTCTACCAGAATAATGGTTTGAACATATGTTTATGCAACAAAAGAACCAATTTTGTTAACTTGAACATTTTTTCTATACCCCTAATTGAATTTTAAATAAAACCAACAGGCTTATTTTCGAACGAGAAGGGCACCCATCTTTCGACACAAATCGGGAGATAGGCGTCCTTCTCCCAGGGTCGCCCAAATCGGCATAATCGAAAGCCGATTTTGGGCGTCCTCAACTGTTTTTGTCGCAGGGATGACCAAAGTTCACGGAGGCGTGTCGGAAGCGCAGCAAAGGTGGGACTGGGGCGTGCCTAACACATGGGTGTCCTCGACCCATAATGGAAAAAAGAAGGGCGTCCCTGATGAGCACTTGGGTGACTTTACTTGGTCCTTTTTTTCTCACGACCAAGCCTCAAAAAGGTGCCCGAACTGACCAGATGACCACCAGAGGGAATCGGGGATGACCTCCCCTTACTTCCCCAGTGGTCACTAACCCCCTCCCACCCTAAAAAAAAAAACTTTTAAAAATATTTTTTGCCAGCCTCTATGCCAGCCTCAAATGTCATACCCAGCTCCATGACAGCAGTGTGCAGGTCCTTGGAGTAGTTTTAGTGGGCGCAGTGCACTTCAGCCAGGCAGACCCAGGCCCATCCCCCCCTACCTGTTACACTTGTGCTGGTAAGTGTTGAGCCCTTCAAAACACGCCAGAAACCCACTATACCCACATGTAGATGCCCCCCTTCACCCCTTAGGGCTATGTTAGTGGTGTACAGTTGTGTGGAGTGGGGTTTTTTTTTGGGGGGGTGGGGGGCTCAGCACACAAGGTAAGGGAGCTATACACCTGGGAGCAAGGCTCCTCCCATGACCAAATGGTTTGGATTTGGTTGTTTCTGAGATGGGCGTCCTCGGTTTCCATTATCGCCGAAAATCGGGGACGACCATCTCTAAGGTTGCCCTAAATTTCGCGATTTGGGCGTCCATGACCATATTGTTGAAATGAAAGATGGCCGTCCATCTTGTTTCGACAATATGGATTTCCCCGCCCCTTCACCAGGACGTCCTGCGAGGACGTCCTCAGGAAAATTTGGGCGTCCTTTTCCCTCCAAGTAACTTACACTTACCATCTGTTTGGTTACTGGGTCTTAAAATCCTTTTAGTTTCTGTTCCCCTCCATAGTTCAGGACTTTGGAGACAAGGTTATTTTAATTGTCTCTGAGCTCAGGGGTGAGCTGTGAGCTACACTAGGTTTAGGAGTTACTCACATGTACCTGTCTTAATCCTACCTGTCAATGGAAGAATCAATGTTGCTTACCTGTAATAAGTATTTTCTATAGACAGCAGGATTGATACGGCACACAGTCCCTCACATGTGGAGGAGTGGCCTAGTGGTTAGGGTGGTGGACTTTGGTCCTGGGGAATTGAGGAACTGAGTTCGATTCCCGGCACAGGCAGCTCCTTGTGACTCTGGGCAAGTCACTTAACCCTCCATTGCCTGCTGCATTGAGCCTGCCATGAGTGGGAAAGCGCGGGGTACAAATGTAACAAAAAAAAAAAAAGTTGCACGTATTGAACTTTGAAACCAATTAAGGAGCTGAGGAGACCACTGAATACAGAAAGTTCTGCATATGCTCAGATCTTTACACCAAGTTCTGAGCTCTGGGAGCATCGTTCCAACCCTGAGCTGGTGGATGATGTCACTGACTTGGGTGCCTTAATCGCCCTGTCCACAGGTGAAGAATATCGTTTTATTGTTCATATAATAATTTCAATAATATTTTGTTCCTAATTTTATTTCTGTTACTATCATTCAGGTGATGGAAACAAACGAGAATGAAATACAAATTAATGAGGCCAGAGAACATTATAGACCAGCTGCTTCAAGAGCCTCTCTTCTTTATTTTGTTATTAATGATCTTAGCAAAATCAACCCCATCTATCAGTTCTCACTAAAGGTAATGTACATTTGGTAATCTATTGTTCAGTCTAAGAGCCACTTGACTTAATTTTAGCAAATAAAACTGAATGACTGAATTCAGCTGCATTGAAACACCAGATGTGAAAATATATATGCAGATGTAGATCTCTTCTTTAAATGCCAGAGTGAATGGGCTGAGTTGTGTTCACCAGTGGTAATGGGGCTCTAGATAATGTCATTGGGTACTGCCATCTGTCGCCTCAGTTTGGGATGGAAGGAGCAGTGGTGCCATTCAGGGAGAGTGTAAAGTGGAGCAGGGAAGAGTAGGGGTGGAGGTCAATGGATTTTCAGGATGGGCATTGATTTTTGAATTTTAAAAAGCTGTGTGTCTGCAGTTAATTGGCCACCTACTCTGAAGGGGACTAGAAAGAGAAAGTATTGGAGACAAATGGAATGAGGTTTCTTATACTCTTCTTTTGCTTATCCCAATGTTTAGAGCACAGTAGTAATGGGGAGTAGAACCACATTTGGTTGATCAATGCAATTTTGATTGGTTTGCCTATGGTTTGTATATGCCAATACTTTGCCTTAATTAAGCTGTGGCTTAAGCGTTCCACTAAGCAACAGCATTTGTGTTATTATTTATTTAATACATTTATATCCTGCTCAATCCACAATGTTCTTAGTGGGTTATGAAAAACATAAACATTTACTTGATAGCATACAGAACCTTTATAACATATAACAAAAAATATTACAAGTTATATACCTACAGAAGGTAACAAAATCTGATATATCCTGTAATTCCGTGGTTAGGGCATTCCAAAGAGGGGTGCAACCAAAAATTCTTACATGAGATCCATTCTCTGAACGTCTTTAACTGAAGTTTCAATGTAGGAGTTACATAAATGCAACTCAACTGGATGAACAGAAATATAAGGCTTCAACACCAATGAAAGACTAGGAGCGTAAATCCCATAAACTGCTTTAGATACCATCATTATTCTAAAATTAATTGGTTGCCAATGTAATTCAATAAAACCTGTCATTATATTATCAGACAATTGCTTTTCTAATGTTACCCTGAGAGCAGAATTTTGTATGAGTCTAAGGGCAGACATTGATAGCCACACAAAATAAAGCATGTTGAATAGTAGTAGTAGTAAAGCCTGAAACACTATAAGGAAAATTGCTCATAGTGAAGGCAGTGGGGTAGATGGGGACAGAAGGCTGCTGTTCCAGCTAGCCATGTTTTTCTTTGTCTATCTAGATATGTATATATACAGAGAGCGGTGCATCTGTAGATAGATAAATATGGAATACAGATTACACCCTATACATATAAAGAATGTAACAGTTTGCATAAATTGATAGCTTTAATTAAAATGATACATGGTCCAGGCCAGTACAATTCTCTTATGTGGGTCTGGGTCATGCATTAGATATACCACATTTCTGTTGTAAGTAAGGGTTCCCCCCCTCAAAATGACTGTGTGGCAAGTGCTTTACTTGCCGCACTGCCGCCATCTGCAGGTAAAAGGTGGCCTCGGCACACGTGAAAAACGCGCTGATGCCAGTGTAGGCCCCCTTTTGCCGTAGCTTGGTAAAAGGGACCCTAAGTGCTTTAAAAATACACCTCCACATAACTTTGTAAGTCTGTGTGCTTTGAGAATGAGCACTCGTATATCTTTTTATTGGATTAGCTTAATACAGCTGTGACTAGCTTTTCAGAGTTGTCTGTGATTATATGATCAGTGAGGAAACAGTGCAGTTACACTGGGTTTAAGTAGTACAGAATCAGTCAGGTCTTCTACTACTACTTATCATTTCTATAGCACTAGACGTACGCAGCGCTGTACACTTGAACATGAAGAGACAATCCCTGCTCGACAGAGCTTACAATCCATTCACGAATGTAGTTCAGTAAAGGGAAAGGGGAGGAAAGTTGGCAGGGATGGTGGAGAAAGCTAATATTTTGTATTCTGTGTACTCCTAAAATTTCCTTTAAGAAACCTGATTGTAAATTCATTAATGGACTGATCTTCTTTTGAGAGATGTTCATTTACTGAACTGATGGGCTGATGATCAGAAGCAAACACAGGCGCTAGAGGCTGTTAGCACCATACTAGCGCCTGCATTTGCTACCTCGAGTGCGTGAAACAACTCGCTCACAGGCTCTGAACACAACTAGCATGCAAATGCATGCAAAATAGGGCTTGTAGTGCAAGTAGCATTAAAATGCATGCTAAATGTATTCCTCCCCAATGATCAGCGAGCAGCGCACCAAGCAGTGGTGCGCTGTCCACGGCAAATCCTAAGCCAGCTTGGAGCTGTTGTTAGGTTTTGCAGACCATTGGGGAGGAATGGTGAGCCATGTCCAGCATGCATTTGCTTGCTAGCAGGCCCCCCATTCCCCCCAATGCAGCAGCCCCCCCCCCCCCACACACAAGAGCAGGAACCCCGATCTGACCCCTCCCTGATATAGGTTCAGGAGAGCTGTAGATCTGGTGGGTCTCCAGCCCCCCCAACCCCTCCCCTAGCATCCTCTCAAATGGAGCCCTGGTGGCCCAGTGGGCCCTGAGTCAATCCCCCCCCACCTGGTGGTCTAGCAGCCCTTCCCCACCCCCTACCTTCATTGGAGGAGGGATGTGCTTGCCCTCCTCTTCCATCGGTGCTGCCTCAAAAATGGCATCGCCCAGCCCTGCAGATGCATTAGGCAGGTGCCTCCATTTTCGAGGCCATCTCCCTCCTCCAGAAAAGGTAGGGGGTGGGGAAGGGCTGCTAGACCACCAGGTCAGGGGGGGGATTGACTAGGGCCCACTGAGCTACCAGGGCTCTATTTGAGGGGATGCTAGGGGGGGCTAGAGACCCACCAGATCGCCAGCCTCACCCCAATCTTGTGTCGGGGTGGACAGGGGGACTGGAGGTCCACCAGACCTTCAGCTCCTGTGTAACTTTGCTTGGGGTGGGCGTACTATACCACCAGGGCCATGCTGTTTGGAGTCTGGTGGTCCCATGGCCCTCCAGCCCCTGGGTTTGACAGGTCTGGGCTTTTGATAGCCCAGACCTGTCAAACAAGTGCGGGAGCACTTTACCCTATGATCAGAGATAATAGCGTTCTTAAATATGCATGCTATTATCTCTGATCATAGGGGCGGTAAAGCCCCACGCTGTTCCAGCGCTATTTTTAGAGTGCTGTTTGGAACAGCGCAGGGCTTTCAATCATCTGCCCATGAATATTTAACTTATTCATTAATAATTGGGAAAAGGGAGCAATCAGGGGAAGTAATCAGCTTTTTATTATGACCCAAAATTCATTAGCATTCTTAAAAGCACAAACAAGCTGAACTTTCAGATATTTGCAGGAGGACTTTGACACTGAGAACCTGGGCATCTAGATAGTAGACGAAGCTGAATGTGGGCAAATGAAAAATGATGTACATGTGGGAAAATAATCCGAAGTATATCTGCACATTAGGATTTATCACATAGGAAAAAGATCTTGGAGTCCCAGTTTTCCTTTTTTTTTTAACAGTATGCCTGTTAACCTGTTCTGCAATACTTTCTCATTTGACCCTGCTGCTCTGATTTACATCTGCACACTTCTACTGGGTTTAGTTAAAGTTTTGGGTACGAGGTTCCAGAATACAGGGAACATCATTTTGCTTTGAACAGAAAATGGTCCAGTGGTGTCTGGCCAAGGGCTAGCTTAAAGGGATATACAGCTTGTGCAGTTTCACAAGATACCTTCACTTCAAAGGCACTGTTGTAGCTTTTAAGGGGCGCTGCCATCCATAGCACTCTGGGAGAACTAAACCCAGGCCTAGTTTGGTTCATCTCATAGATCCAAAATTGTACTACTGTCTGACTACTATGCCAAAAAACAGGGCTTTTTATGTCCCTCCCATTGGAACGTGATTAAAGGCTAATTGGGAAAGCCAAGGTCCATATGGCATCTGCTGAAAAGCTCCATGAAAATGTGATCCAAAGTACTAGTAGTATTTGATCCACCATATTGCAGGCAGTCTCTCCAGTACCAGTCCTGTTACTCAGGGCTGCAAAAGGCCAAATGGGTCTTGGGCAAAAGAAGGGATCATGGGGTTTTACTGAATCTTCACAGAGCCTCTAGATTCCTTGGGAATGTTTGCACTCAGAAAACATAGTAGCTGTCTCCTGTGGAAGTCTCTGGAATTCATTCAGTAGCTATTACCCATCGGAATGGAACAGGAATACTTTTTGAGCCAGTATAGAGATAACTGGATCATATTGTTTATTAAGGCAATAACAACATAGCAGTTTACAAAAACTGGAAATATATAACAAACCAAATTAAAAACAACATTTGAGTGGATTGTAGGGAAACTGGAAGCAAGAGGGTGATGAAATGAATATAGGATTGGACTGGGTTCAGAGACAATTGACAGCAGTAAATAGTTGCAGAGGGTACATGTTTTACAAAAATGAGTTTATACTGGAAACAAATTACTTTTATAAATAGCCAAAGGT
Source organism: Microcaecilia unicolor (assembly GCF_901765095.1). Lineage (NCBI taxonomy): Eukaryota > Metazoa > Chordata > Amphibia > Gymnophiona > Siphonopidae > Microcaecilia > Microcaecilia unicolor. The sequence continues at coordinate 160,782,240 of NC_044031.1, forward strand.
GTGTGGAATAGGCACTAAAAAGCCTTTATTCATAAGGTATATGATATTCAGTGAAAAAAAATGTGTTTATATTGACTAGAATTCTTGAAAAGAAACACAATAATTTATTCAGAAAACAGCTTCAAGAATGCATTTGTTTATATAAGGAGATCTAGACCATTGTATGAAGAATTTAGATGCCTGCAGTGATCTACTATGCAGGAAATCAGACTGAGATTCTCTCTTCTCCATGCATGAGGGCCTTAAGAAAAGGCACGTGCTAAGGGTAGTTAAAAGAATGATGTGCCGTTTGTTCCTTCAGTGGCACAAAGCATCAAGTATAGCGATAAAGCAGGAGTTAAATGCAGAGACTTTATAATCCAATGAAAAAAACAGAAAATACTAACAGGACAGAGTGACATTAAAATGAGAGAAGTCTCTTAAGAACATAAGAATAGCCATACTGTGTCAGAACAATGGTCCATCTAGCCCAGTCTCCTATTTCCAACAGTGGCCAATCCAGGTCACAAGCACCTGGCAGAAACCCAATTAGTAGCAACTTTCCGTGTTACCAATCCCAGGGCAAGCAGTGCCTTCCCCATATCTGTCTCAATAGCAGACTATGAACTTTTCCTCCAGGAACTTGTCCAAACATTTTTTTAAACCCAGATACACTAACCTCTGTTACCACATCATCCAGCATAGAGTTCCAGAGCTTAACTATTTGCAGAATGAAAAAATACTTCCTCATATTTGTTTTTAAAGTATTTCCATGTAACTTCATTGAGTGTCCCCTGGTCTTTGTACTTTTTGAAAGAGTGAAAAAAATTAATTCACTTTTACCTATTCTACACCACTCAGGATTTGTAGACCTCGATCATATCCCCCCACAGGTGTATCTTTTCCATGCTGAAGAGCCCTAACCTCTTTAGCCTTTCCTCATATGTAACATAGTAACATAGTAGATGACGGCAGAAAAAGACCTGCACGGTCCATCCAGTCTACCCAACAAGATAACTCATATTTGCTGCTTTTTGTGTATACCCTACTTTGATTTGTACCTGTGCTCTTCAGGGCACAGACCGTATAAGTCTGCCCCGCACTATCCCCGCCTCCCAATCACCAGCCCCACCTCCCAACCACCGGCTCTGGCACAGGCACAGACCGTATAAGTCTGCCCAGCACTATCCTCACCTCCCCACCACCAGCCCTGCCTCCCAACCACCGGCTCTGGCACAGACCGTACAAGTCTGTCCAGCACTATCCCCGCCTCCCAACCACCAGTCCCGCTTCCCACCACCGGCTCTGGCACAGACCGTATAAGTCTGCCCGGCCCTATCCCCGCCTCCCAACCACCAGCCCCGCCTCGCGATCTTGACTAAGCTCCTGAGGATCCATTCCTTCGGCACAGGATTCCTTTATGCTTATCCCACGCATGTTTGAATTCCGTTACCGTTTTCATTTCCACCACCTCCCGCGGGAGGGCATTCCAAGCATCCACTACTCTCTCCGTGAAAAAATACTTCCTGACATTTTCCTTGAGTCTGCCCCCCTTCAATCTCATTTCATGTCCTCTCATTCTACCACCTTCCCATCTCCGGAAAAGGTTCGTTTGCGGATTAATACCTTTCAAATATTTGAACGTCTGTATCATATCACCCCTGTTTCTCCTTTCCTCCAGAGTATACATGTTTAGTTCAGCAAGTCTCTCCTCATACGTCTTGTAACGCAAATCCCATACCATTCTCGTAGCTTTTCTTTGCACCGCTTCAATTCTTTTTACATCCTTAACAAGATACGGCCTCCAAAACTGAACACAATACTCCAGGTGGGGCCTCACCATCGACTTATACAGGGGCATCAACAATCCCTTTCTTCTGCTGGTCACACCTCTCTTTATACAGCCTAACAACCTTCTAGCTACTGCCACCGCCTTGTCACACTGTTTCGTCGCCTTCAAATCCTCAGATACTATCACCCCAAGATCCCTCTCTCCCTTTTATCATTTTGGTTGCTTTCTTTGAACCTTTTCTAATTCTGCTGTATCTTTTTTTAAATACGGCAACCAGAACTAACTGCATTACTCTAAGTGAGGTTGCACCTTGGAGTGATAGAGGCATTATAGTATTGTTGGTCTTATTTACCATCCCTTTCCTAATAATTTGTAGCATCCTGTTTGCTTTTTTTGGCTGCCGCTGCACACTGAACAAAAGATTTCAGCGAATTATCTGCAGCAACACTTAGACCTTTTTCTTGGGTGCTGACCCCCATGGTGGACCCCAGCGTCAGGTAACTATGATTTGGATTATTCTTCTCAAATGTACATCACTTTGTGTTTGTCCATATTAAATTTCATCTGTCATTTGGATGCCCAGTCTTCCAATTTCCTAAGGAATTCCTGCAATTTTTCACAGTCCACATGTGGTTTCACAGCCTTGAATAGTTTTGTGTCATCTGCAAATTTAGTCACCTCACTTGTCATTCCAATTTCCACATCATTTATAAATATGTTAAATAGCACTAGTCCCAGTACAGGTCCCTGAAGCACTCCACTATTCACCCCCTCCATTGAGAGGAGGTTGCATTCAGAAAGTCACCCCCAGAATAAACATGGCAGAGGGAAAGGTCATCTAAATATAGAAAACCACTTAAACTCACTAGGCACATGAAAAGTAATGAGCACAAATGCTCGTATTCTAAGTAAAAAGGGTCAAGACTTGCAAGCCCTGATATTTGAAGAAAACTTGGATATTGTTGCTATTACAGAGATGTGCTTCAATGATTCCCATGAATGGGATGTGACCATACCGGCTATAATCTTTTTGGGAAGCATAGAGAGGACCGAAGAGGTGGAGGAGTGGCGCGCTGTATGTGAGAGACAGTATCAGAGCGACTGAAATGCGGGGAATCTGGGGGAAGGAAGAAGCTTTATGGATTGTCCTGGAAAGAGAAGATGGAACCTGTATCCACACGGGGGTTATCTACAGACCTCTAGCACAAACGGAGAAGCTAGACAAGAATCTGATAGAAGATATTCAAAAGATTGGTTTGAAAGGGAAGGTGCTACTGTTGGGAGATTTCAACTTGTCTGATGTGGATTGGAACGTCCTGTCTGTAGAATTGGAAAGAAGTAGGGAGAGCATAGATGCCTGTCAAAGTGCCTTGCTCAGAGAAATGGAAATGGGACTTGATATACCGCCTTTCTGAGGTTTTTGCAACTACATTCAAAGCGGTTTACATATATTCCCACGAGGGAAGGGTCGATGCTGAATCTAGTGCTCACAAATGGAGGAAGTGTTTCCAATATCCGGGTGGATGCCCACCTATGGTTTGATATAAGGGCAAAGGTTTAGTGCGCACGCACAAAACTCAAAGTACTGGATTTCAGACGTACTGATTTTGATAAAATGGGGGAATATCTGAAGAAGGAGCTGTTGGCATGGGAAGGTATAGGAGAAGTGGAAAATCAATGGTCCAAGCTAAAGGCTGCTATAAATATGGCAACTGATCTTTATGCGAGGAAAGTAAACAAAAAACAAGACAAATAGGAAGCCTATATGGTTCTCCAAACAAGGAGCTGAAAAAAATTATTTATTTATGGCACTTATATCCCACATTATTCCCATCCATGGGCAGGCTCAATGTGAACAGAAAAAATAAGAGCAAAAGAGGCTTTGTTCAAAAAATACAAGAGAACGCAATGAGAGGATCATGGAAAAGATTATCGGATGAAACTCAAAGAAGCGACGAGGGAAATATGGCTAGTAAAAGCACAAGCAGAAGAAAAAATGGCTAAAGATGTAAAGAGAGGTGACAAGACCTTTTTCAGATATATTGGAGAAAGGAGAAAAGATAGGAATGGAATTGCAAGACTGAAAGATAATGAGAATGACTATTTGGAGAGTGATGAGGATAAAACAAACATGCTAAACAACTACTTCTCTTCGGAGTTCACGGAGGAAAGTCCTGGAGAAGGACCATGGGTGGCTGCAAAAGGAATATCTGGGAATAGAGTGGATATTGTGCCATGACAGCAGATAAAATCCGGATCGGTCCATCCAGCCTGCCCAATAGTCACAATCATTATCAATTCATGATTAAATCAACAATGAATGTGATATTATATACTTGATTATGGTCTTTCTTTGGCATTTCTGGGACATAGACCATGGAAGTCCGCCTGGCCCTATTCTTATGTTCCAACTTCTGGAGTTGCTGTCGAAGCCCACTCCAACCTATTCATCTTCTCATTTGTGGGACACAGACTGTAAAAGTCTGTCCAGCACTGTCCTCATGTTCCAGTCACTAAAATTGCTGTCTAAACCCTTTCCAGACCATCCTAAACCAGATTGCCATATATGAGACACAGACCGTACAGGTCTCCCGGTATCGGCCCTAGTTCATCCCACCACAGTCACCATCTAAGTGTCACGCGACACATCCACACACATGCAGCCATTTAAGTTTAGGTTTTTTATAACTTCAATTTTCTAATTAGAGATCCTCTGTGTTCATCCTATTTCTTTGTGAATTTCATCACCATTTGTGTCTCTACCACTTCCTTAATGGAGACTTCCACATCTGTGCTGTTATAGCAAGGAGGAGGAGAATGCACTCAAAGAACTTGGTACTCGGTCTGTGAGAGGCTGGTGCAAGTGCAGCATACACTTCCACGAGAACCCACAGGAATTGCTTCTGTCCCCACAGGAACCCCACAGGAACTGCTTCCGTCCCCACGGGAACCCCGCAAGAACTGCTTCCGTCCCCATGGGATCCCCGCAGAACTGCTTCCCGCGAAACCCGTTCCCGTGCAGGTCTCTAATCTGAAGTCTTTCTCCACTTTTAAAGAGATGACCCTTTCAGAGATACAGAATACTAAGTGGAGAATTATTGGTGAATTATGATCGTGGTCTCCACGGATTCTTTGAAAGTGATGTAATTGAAATCACCCATTATTATACTGTTGCCCAGTTTGCCAGCTTTCCTAATTTCTGTAAACATTTCTTCATTGGTCTGTTCATTCTGTCCTGGCAGACAGTAGTACAGCCCTACAAGAATACTCCTTCCCTTCATACATGGAATTTCTATCCATAATGATTACACGCTGCTGTCTGTTTTTTGGGATCTTGCCAGGTATTTGTGATCTGGCTTGATGGACCTTTGGTCTTTCCCAGTATGGCAATACTTATGTACTTATGTAGAATGTTTATTTGATTTGATTCTATTCCCCTCCCCCTCTAACTTGATTCCCTCAATCATTGCAGTATAATTTGTACCCTGTTAATACAGTGTCCCATTGATTGTCCTCTTTCCACCAAGTCTCTGAGATGCCTTTTATTTCTACCTCATCATTTAATGCTATATGACTTTTCCATCTTATTTTTTAGGGTTCTAGCATTTGTATAGAAGCATTTCAAATTGTGTTTTTTCCTTGCATCTGCAAGCCGCTTAGAAGTTGACAGGGATAGTGTGCATCCTTTACCCTGCTCTCTCCTTAAATAACCCTGGCTTTCTTTCGCCATTGTTGAAACCTCTCTATCGGGATTCCCTAAATGTCCTGTTTCAAGGATACTCCACACAGAACCATGCACTCCTGGGTGACTGTCGGCTCCCCCCCCCCCCCCCCCTATTTTAGTTTAAAAGCTGATCTATCTCTTTTTTTAAAAGTTAGCACCAGGAGCCTGTGTCCATACTTTCGAAATAAGCTCCCCCCTTTCCCAGAATTTGTAATGCATGAAAACTATGAGTGGGGTGGGTAGAAGTGAAAGCAGAAGGATGACAGCAAGGGAGGAGTTAAGAGAAACCAAATAGTGATCAGTCTTGGACAGGGGTTCTCAACCTAGTCCTCAGGACACACCTAGCCAATCAGGTTTCCAGGATATCCACAATGAATATTCCAATGCGTATTCATTGTGGGTATTCTGAAAACCTGACTTGCTAGATGTGTCTCGAGGACTGGATTGAGAACACCTGGTCAGTGGTATCATAAAAAAGAAGCCAGGGAATGGAGGAATGCCTCTGGTTGTAACTAGATCTAAACAATGACCTGTGCAGTATGTTGGAGTGATAGAAAAGAGTGCAAAACCCAAGTCATATAAAAGTTTGAAATCGGACTGTAAGCGAGAAGTCATGGCATCCTCCTGAATGTTAACATATCCTAATAGCAAAAGAGAACTTGGGCACAGAGCAAATTTGGCCGATGATGAACTAAGATTGTTCGGTGAGTTCGAAGACAAGGTGGGTCAGGTGACAGGGCATTTGACCACTCCCATACTGAACAGGTTCTCAGCAAAATGACCAAGAAGATACCATCCCCAGCTCATAGCTCAGACCTTATCAGGCACGTAGCCAGACCTCACTTTTGGGGGGGGGGGACTGATCCCAAAGTGGGGGGGCACATTTTGCCCCTCCTCCCTTTTGCTCTCTTCCTCTTGCCTCAACCCCACATACCTGAGCTGGCAGGGGTCCCCAAGCCCCACCACCAGAAGCCTTCCTCCAGTGCTGTTTGCTGCTATGTCACCTGTCCTGCTCCCCCCCCCCTTCAGTACACATGCTCAGTTTTAATGAAAATGAGCATGCGCGAAGCCTCATGCATGCTCAATTTCACCAAAGCCAAGCATGCGTGCGGGGGGGGGGGGGGTGGGTGGGTGGGAAGCAGGTAAGGCAGGTCAATAGTGAACAGCGCTGGAGAAAGGCTCCTGCTGGCGGGGCTTGGGGACCCCCGTCAGCCAAACCAGCAGACCTTGGAAGGCCCGAATCCAATTTGGGGGGGCTCAGGCCCTGGACCTTACATTTAGTTTTAGCCAAAATGAGGCTGAGAGGTAGTCTGTGTGTTACTTTGAAATTATGAAAAGAATTTGAGACCACTGAAAGAAAAACCAAACACTTCCCAGGAGTGATTGATCTCAGGTTGGTTTATTTATATATACATCAGTAACTCACCAACATATTTCTTCAAAATTTGTGAATGTTTGACCTGTCTGATCCATAGGAACAGCTCCCAGCTTCAATGATACAGATATCAAATATCCTTCTTAGAATTTTGAAATATTATATTCCAGTGGTTCCAAGTGCATGTTCATAAGCGTGACAAATCGAAACAGTGATGGATCTATAGAATCAGTATTGCAAGTACATTTTAAGCAAGGTTGCAGACTAGCTATGAAACTCTTCCAAATACTTTCCATGAATTTTAAAAGACACATATTCTGAATTTTTCCAAGGCCTTCAATTCAGTTTTCCATACAGCTATGAAGCGGGCTGAGCAGTCTGAAGATGTCAATGAGCGAGTCTTCAATCTGACAGAATGTATTACTTATTCTGCTTTCCTATACACCAGTCGAGGACTTTTTGAAAAAGATAAGCTCACCTTCTTGTCTCAAACAGCCTTTCAGGTAAAGAAAATTATATGGTTTATTAATATTTAAAAAAAAAAAGCCTTGACATGTATTTGTAAACTAGGTGCCTATTTACTAAGCTGCACAGTTATTAATGTGGCATTAATGTAGAGTGGGGCAAAGAATGGGTGAGGAATGGGCAGGGAATATATGTGACTGAATAAGCCTGGTGGTATAGCAAATTTTAAAGCATATCCTGAAAACTTTAACTGGCTGGTGGTTCCCCAGGATAGGTTTGAGAACTACACTTCTCTAAGGATAGGGAGATGCCTACTGTACTTGAATATAACACACCTTAAACTACTACTGACAAGAGGTGAGCAAAATCCAAAATAAATAAATGCAGTAGAGTCAAAACAATGCAAATTTATTCCACAAAACAAACAAAAAGAGTATATTGCCACTGGATTTAAATAAATATGGGTGTGGCATTCTTGTATACAAATTTGTTTGCAGCCAGCTGAAAGTATAGGCGTTCTCTTGCACCACCATTTTCTACTTTGCTTTATCAGGGGTCTTTTTACCATACTGCAGTAAAAAGGGCCCTACGGTAGCGTCAGTGGCTGTTTTTACCGCAGCAGGTAAAAACCCCAAAAAACACATGTCCATGCGGCAAGCTTGCACTTACCACGTGGCCATGCCAGGGGAGAGCACTTGCCGCCACCTGCGATATATTTTTTTAAAAATCTACAGCGCCAGAAATGGCGTTTGCTGGAGGAGGAACTACTTCTGGCGGCCGGTGGTAGTTCCTGGTTGCCACGTGGCAACCCTTTAGTAAAAGGGACCCTCAGAAGAAGGCTAAAGTCACCTGGAGACAACAACAAGGTGGAACAGTGAGGCAATTAGTCAAATGAAGCCAATCCAATTAAAAACACCAAGAAGTCTTTAATGCTGTATTCATCAACTAGACTTCATTTGATCAATTGCCTCACTGTTTCACCTTGTAGTGTGCATACAAACATGTTGGGGCACACTATTGCAACCAGAATGCTGATATGTAGAGCTGTGAAGAAAGATGAAGAAACGAAGAGTAGTAGGAGGAAAAGAAGTGAGCAAAGCAGGGAGGAGCCAAATGGGGGCGTGACAAGATGGCGGCATAGAAGGATCGTGGGAGAAATGCTCTGCTGAAGTTGGAATCTAAACATAGATTTTCCTAGAGATATGCCACATACTAAACGTAAGGGGACTGTGAGAGTGGTGCCCCCACCCACCTCAACCTCCTCGCTGATCCAGTCACGCATGGAGCGCTTTCTCACCTTGGCACCCCAAAAAGTAGGGGAAACGGATCCTGTAGTGAGGATATCCAGAGAAGGGGATTCCACACAAGGAGAGGAAGTTTCCCTTTCACCACCAACGCTGTTTCCTCCATGTCCAGCGGCGACGGCGGCGGCCCTAGAGGAATCCCAGCAAGCCGACGGAAGTAAGGCATGTGGGATACCAAGCGAGGGCCTAGCGGCGCAAAAGTCACCGACGTCTGAGTTTAAAACCTCGGAAAGAAAACCGGAGGTAAACTTAGAATCGATATGGCTGAAACTGAGTAAAATGGATCTAACCCTGCAAAAAGCATCAGGTGAAATCGCAGCTTTTAACCTTAAATTTGAAGAATTAAAATTTACTGTAGATTCAGTTAAGACTTAGCAGCAAAAATTATAGGTCTACAACATGATGTTGAACAGTTGCAACAATTTAAACATTATACCGCAAAAGATAATTTAGATCTTCGTCGTGAAATAGAACAGATTGAGAATTTTAACCAATGATTAAATTTGCGACTTCTGAACTTCCCTAAACTCCCTGGAACTACCCCTATTCAATTACTTAAAAGATATTTGAATGAAAATTTGAAGATTCCTCTTGAAGCAATTCCCCCTTTAAATAAAGCTTACTATATTTCAAATTCCAGAAGAGATGAAGGAAAGACGGGAGAAGCAATAAAAACAAATATTGATTTAAACAATATCTCAGCAATATTGGAACAATCTTTGGATCATACCGTAGAAAGATCAACACTTATTGTATCATTTGTTTTTGAACAGGATTTAAACTCGGTAATGTTACTTTAAGAACTCAAATGTCCTTTTTGGAGCTGAAAAAGTTTGGATATATCCTGATGTCATGAAACAAACCCAACAAAAGAGGAAATTATTTCTAGCTATGAAGAAAAGGACATTAGAAGTGGGGGGATCCTTTTTTCTAGCATATCCATGTAAGTGCATTGTAAAATTGGGAAAGACGAAGTATGTTTTTTACTCACCAGATCAGATAAAATCCTTTCTAGATGTTAAACAGCTGAAATAATAATATCTTTATTAATAATAATTTGGAGGTAAATACGCCGCTAAGTTTGGATAACTTAAGTTGTGATTTAAAATCTTCTCTGTTCATTTCACCCCCTACCATTAAAATTGTGGTCTGAGGAGGCGCAAAATTATTGTTTGGACTTAGATAAGATATGGCTTATTTTTTTATGATTAGATAAGGATGCTTCTATTATTGATATAATTTACCTAGAAGAAAATGTCTCATATATTTTTACATATTTCTTCTTAATTATGTTATCTCTTCTCTTAATTTTGTAAGTTTTTGATTTGGCTGTATTGCACAACAAGTGTGTATTCTTGTTAATAATATGAATAAATAATTATATTTTTAAAAAAGTGAGCAAAGCAGCAAAAGGGAAAACACAATGTCATTAGCAACTGGGGAGAAATGGACCCACACCAGCAGTCCTACACCATCTTTGGAACCCAAGAATGAATCCAATTGCTCTGGACTTAAGAAAGAGGAGAGCGATCTATCATCTTTTGAAGAAGATTTAGGGAGTGAAAAGAAATGGGCAGGGCTGAATTTGAAGGCATTGAATTTCTGGGTTAGCCACTGACTGTGAGAGTTAGCCGGGCTCCCTCCTGCGGTCTGAATATCGGGCCCTAGTTGTACAAATTCATAATTCCTAGAGCCAATGACTAATCCAGTGGAGAGACTGAGAAGGAACCAACTTCATCTCCTATGTACAAATTCATAAGTCATGAGGCTAACATCTAAATCCTGTGAACAGACAGAGATTTAGGGTGTCATGCCATGATTGTAGAAGTCATGGTCAGTTTTGGTCATTTTGATGTGGCAGACCTGAGGAGGAAGTCTGGCTGGTGTTGCAACTTGGAGACTTGTTGAAATTGTCTGGTTCTGAAGACTGCTAGTGGGATGGAACTGTTCTTGCCCACCCCCCCCCATTGGGAGGGATTTTGCCCACAATGAGGATAGTCTGGGCTTTTGTATTACGGTGTAGCATGAGCTAGGGACTGAAAGTTTATGGAAGAGAAGGTAGTAACCTTACTGATATAAGTAGGGATGCTGGCTCAAGCTATTTACAGAACATGGGCCAGGTACTTCCTTAGATTGTGAAGCTCCCAGAAGCAGGAATTTACAGCTTGTGAGACGGGACCATCTAGCTATGAGAGTTTCCAAGTTTATTGATAGCTTCTACCCCTTTCCTCCCCCCACAGCAAATTAATGTCTGGGCAGCTTACATTCTAAATGTAAAACAGGAAGGTGTTGAGAGAGCAGAATGATAGGGGAAGAGGGGATGAAGTACAGTATTCGATAGGAAATCTGGGTGGGAAAGCACAAAAGGATGGGGTTGTGCGATTCAGACTGGCAACCTGTGCTCTCATAAGTGCAATACTAGGCAGTGTTAATTGTAGGCATCAGTGAAAAGGAAAGTCTTGAGGTCAGTTTTGAACTTCTGAAGGGAAGATGAGAGTTGAAGATGAGGTAGCAATTTGTTCCTGAGCTCAGGACCTTAGTCTAAGAAAATGGATTGTTGTCTGATATCATAAATAATTTCCCAAAAAGTAGGAACAATGAGCTGGTTCTGGTGAGATGACCTAAATGTAAGAGAGGGGCAGTAAAGGGTCAAAAGGCGGGATAGGTATGCAAGTTCACCAGAAACATGGACTTTGAATACAAGGAGCAATTTGATGGGTCAGTGGTAGCCAGTGTGCTGCTTTTAGCAGTGAAGTAACATGATTATGTCCAATAATTAGTTTGATGGCTGTGTTTTGCACCAACTGTAAACATCTTGAGATCTTTCACATGAGGCCGTTTGTGTATTGTATTGCAGTAATCAAGCTGGCTAATTATTAGAGAATGTATGAGGATATTAATAATGAGGGATATAAGAGGATTTTCACAGAGCAAATAATACAAAGTTTGTAGAATGAACGTTTAACTACAGCAGAAATCTGTGGGGTAAATGAGAGTGTAGAGTCAAAAGTGACCCCTAGAATTCTTGTGTTATGTACTAAAGGGACTCAAACCGAACAGAGTTGGATAGGTGTTGTAAACGTTGCATCAGGTTGACCTGTAAAGAGAAGGAACCTAGATTTGTTAGGGTTTAACACAAGCTTATTTTCTATTAACCAGTCATTTACCTTGGCTAGTCTGCTGTTGATGTTTTATATCTGTAAGGAGTCTCACGGGTCCAGTATGCATAGTACCTGGATGTCATCTGCGTAAGCTTATGGTGCAAAATCAAGGGATTGTTTTAGTGTTAGAAGGAGTTCAAGAAAAATATTGAAGGGTTTGCAGGTGAGAACTGATCCCTGTGGGATCCTGGATGGGGGTGAGAAAGGTTGTGACGTAGAACTATTGGTTTGAACTGTGTAGGAACAATCAGACAAATAGGAGGAGAACCACTGGAGAGCAGTGTTTCATAGTCCAAGCTGATGAAGCCTGTCAAGAAGGATGACATAATTGATGAGGTTGAATGCTGCTGATAAATCAAAGGAGAGCAGAAGTACTGATTTGGATTGATCCAGATAGGGGAAAAGGACTTGATATACCATTTTTCTGTGAGTCACAAGGAGCTGCAGTGGGAATTGAACTCTGTTCCACTGGTTCTCAGGCCACTGCACTAGCCATTAGACTACTCCTCTACTCCAGATGATAGTAAATAAAAGTGGAAAGACCAAGCAGAGATGTTTTGGTACATAGGTGCCAGCTCTGTGTGTGTTTGAGCTCCCCAGTATTGGGCAAACTCCTTTATTGTGACCAGAGAACTTTCCCTTGTTTTTAACTTAGTCCCCCCCCCCCCCCCCCCCCCCCATTGCTATTGCTTTTCAGTAGGGAGAGTGGAGCAGTGTTTGGGTGCCTCCAGTGTGGAGGGAAACCTCGAAAACAAAGCAGACCTTCTGCACTGGTAGAGGAAGGCCTGCATCGCTCACCAATTGCCATGTCAGAGCAGGTCCACATGAGTGGGAGGCACAAAGTATTCAGCCATTCTCAGTGCTGTCCCACCTGAAGGTGCTGTCAAAAACACTACACAGTGCCCAGGGCCAATGCAGCCCTTCTTTCTGTGCATATTGGAGTACACAAATTCTGTGCATATTGGAGGGCCACAGCAGCTCCACACTACTCCGAGATGCTGTGGCCCTGCCCATGGTGCAGACACCTGGTGCTCGCTGAGTTGTTGACGGGGCTATCCTTGGACCCCTTCTTTTTTCAATCTACACCTCTTCCCTGGGCTCGCTGAACTCATCTCATGGTTTCCAATATCATCTTTATGCTGACGACACCCAGCTTTATCTCTCCACACCAGACATCACTGCGGAAACCCAGGCCAAAGTATCGGCCTGCTTATCTGACATTGCTGCCTGGATGTCCAACCGCCACCTGAAACTGAACATGGCCAAGACCGAGCTTATCGTCTTCCCACCAAAACCCACTTCTCCTCTTCCTCCACTCTCTATCTCAGTCGATAACACCCTCATCCTCCCCGTCTCATCTGCCCGCAACCTCGGAGTCATCTTCGACTCCTCCCTCTCCTCTGCGCATATCCAGCAGACAGCCAAGACCTGTCGCTTCTTTCTCTTTAACATCAGCAAAATTCGCCCTTTCCTCTCTGAGCACACCACCCAAACTCTCATCCACTCTCTCATTACCTCTCGCCTCGACTACTGCAACCTACTGCTCACTGGCCTCCCACTTAACCATCTATCCCCCCTTCAATCCGTTCAGAACTCTGTGGCACGTCTTATATTCCGCCTGGACCAATATGCTCATATCACCCCTCTCCTCAAGTCACTTCACTGGCTCCCAATCAGGTACCGCATACAGTTCAAGCTTCTCCTTCTAACCTACAAATGCACTCAGTCTGCAGCCCCTCATTACCTCCCTACCCTCACCTCCCCTTACGTTCCCACCCAAAACCTGCGCTCACAGCACAAATCCCTCCTCTCAGTACCCTTCTCCACCACCGCCAACTCCAGGCTCCACCCTTTCTGCCTCGCCTCACCCTATGCCTGGAATAAACTTCCTGAGCCCTTACACCAAGCCCCCTCCCTGCACATCTTCAAATCCTGGCTCAAAGCCCACCTCTTCAATGTCGCTTTTGGCACCTAACCTTTATACCTATTCAGGAAATCTAGACTGCCCCAACTTGATTGCCCCTATTTGACTGACTGTACATTTGTCCTTTAGATTGTAAGCTCCTTGAACAGGGACTGTCCTTCTATGTTAAACTGTACAGTGCTGCGTAACCCTAGTAGCGCTTTAGAAATATTAAGTAGTAGTAGTAGTAGTACCCTGCAGCAGCACAGATCTTTGGCGCCAGCAGTCACAGCGCACTGAATTTGTGCCACCCTTCTAGCAGCGCAAACCTTTATATCGTATTACATACATAATACTGCTTTTGGTGTTCAAAATTTTTCATACAGGGCTACCTGTGTTTTTGTCACCTTGTCTACAGTCTTACATTCCTGGATGAGCCCTCCGATCTAACCAACAGCCATTGTTATCTGTTCCTTCGCTGCGCACCATCTTCCACATTTCGGAAAGTAACATTTAGCGTAGTGGCAACTATACTGTGGAATAACTTGCCCATACTTTTACATTTGGAGACTTCTCATCCTTCATTTAAGACCTTATTAAAAACACATATCTTCCAGTCATCTTTCACCAGTTAAACTTGTTTTCCCTAACTGTGGATCTGCATTAGCCTTTGGGGCCTTGTGAGATACAGCAGGTTTGCTTATTTGTTTGGTCTTGCTCTCTATTCCTTTTATTGTTTTATTGTTTTTTGCTTATTTTGCTTTTACTATAAAATTGTAAGACATAATTTATTGTACTGTGTGTTACATTGATTGCATTGCCTTAGGCGATTCATCAAATAAACATTACCTTGAACCTTCACCTTCATCGGAGGCTGTGGTGAGTAAAATCCCCAGGGAGCCAGAGACTTTTATCTCTCCAATCACGCAGTCTTCAGCAGTGGGTGGGTTTCTCTGGTTAGAGTGTAGCCCCACTGCTGTCAAGAGGGAGGGCAGCTCAAGCAGTGCCCATTTAAATGTGGGGTGGGTTCTCTTTGGAGCTTGAGCCAGCATTGTTCAGCTGATTCAAAAAAGAGCCCATTTCTTCTGCCTCCAGTCCCCACTAAAAGAACCCAATGGTGTTCCAGGTGGGATGCACCTAGGGAGGCTCGCTGTTCGAGGCAGGGGGACTACCTGCACCATGAGAGTTTTGCCTGCTTGTTCCTTAAGAACTGGCTGCATCTTAGGTCTATAGGCCAAGCAGAAGGTCAGCAATTCAAGCAGCCTTAGTGTGGGCTTGCGGGAGAGAGATCCCTAGAGATTAAAAGCATGTCTCCACCTTCACCAGAGGACGAGGGATGATCCCAGGAGGATCGTGTTCCATTCTTGTAGTTCATCCTGCTGATTGTCTTGCATTGGAGGGGAGAGAGAAAGAAAGGAAAATTTACTTTAAAAGAGAGAGGAAAACTAAATATAAGAGAACAGGAAAATCCGTTTTCATGGCCGGGCAGATAGAATAGACTGAGGAGGAAATGGGTGGGTATGGGGGGGGGGGGGTCTGCACATGCTCAGAATGGCCTGAAAAAGGGCTCTTCTGAGCTTTAGGAGAGCTAATCAGTCCATGGTGACATCAGATGATGTTACCCATGTGTGGCTGTCTCATCCTGCTTGTCCATGGAGAAAAGTTAAAATTTAATGCCAAGAAGTGCAGAGTGAAGCATTTGGGGTGCAGAAACCCAAAAGAGAAATACTGGATAGGAGGGGAGAGTTTAATAAGCTTCACTCAGGAGAGAGACCTTGGGGTGTTGGTGTCCGAGGATCGGAAGGTGAAGAAACAATGTGACAAGGCGACGGCCGTGGTCAGAAGGATGCTAAGCAGCATAGAGAGGGGTATAACCAGGAGGTGTTGATGCCCCTCTACAAGTTGTTGGTGAGGCCCCACTGGGAGTATTGTGTTCAGTTTTGGAGGCCGTATCTTGCTAAAGATGTAAAAGACTGGAAGCGGTGCAAAGAAAAGCTACAAAAATGGTTTGGGATTTGTGTTGCAAACTGTACAAGGAGAGACTTGCCGATCTGAACAAGTATACCTTGGAGGAAAGGAAAAAAGGGGTGACATGATACAGACGTTCAAATATTTGAATGGTATTTATCCGCAAATGAACCTTTTCTGGAGATGGGAAGGTGGTAGAACTAGAGGGCATGAATTGAGGTTGGAGGGGGGCAGATTCAGGAGTAATGTCAGGAAGTAATTTTTCACGGAAAGGATGGTAGATACGTGGAATGCCCTCCCACGGGAGGTGGTGAAGATGAAAGCGGTAATGGAATTCAAACATACGTGGGATAAACACAAAGAAATCCTGTGTAGAAGGAATGGATCTACGGAATCTTAGCGGAGATTGGGTGGCGAAGCTGGTAATTGGAGAGTAAAACCAATGCTGGGTGGACTTCTACGGTCTGCACCCTGATCGTGGCTGAATAGATATGGATGGGCTGGAGTGTAAATTTTAAGGGGCTTCGACGTTAGCTTCAGAACTTTTAGTACAGAAATAGTGCTGGGTGGACTTTTACGGTCTGCACCCTGAGAAAGGAAGGGACAAATCAAACTCGGGTATACATTTAAAGTAGCACATACCATGTAAAATGAGTTTATCTTATTGGGTAGACTGGATAGACTGTTCAGGTCTTTATCTGCCGTCATTTACTATGTTACTATGTAACTATGTAAGAGTAAACAAGTTAAGGGACGTGGATGCCTGGAATGTTTTTACACAAAAATAATCCTTGCATTCTAGATGCCCTACCCATCTAAAATAAAGAAAAAGCATTCCCTCTCACTATATGTTTGTTGATTTTCCTTTCACACTAACTCAACCATGCCTGTTACACAGCAAGTCCCATATGTAAATAGTGAACATGTATACTGCTAACCTTAATGACCTTTCCTTAATCTTGTGCCCTGTCAAGATTCTTCTGAGGAATAAAGACATTGAGCTGCAAGAACTGGATTTCTTACTGCGGTTCCCAGTTGAACATGCTTACAAGAGCCCTGTTGACTTTTTGACTGCTCAGTCATGGAGTGCTGTTAAGGTAATTTTGAAGACTGTTTCTGCAATTGCTTTGCCATTTGAAAATCAAGCTTGGCTGACTGTGTGGTTTTAAGGCATGTGCAGCAAGTCTTTTAGGCAATTTAACTGTAGTGGTAATAAAATGCAATATACCATTGTGTTATAGTATAATCAGCTAACTAGTCCCTTTTCATAGATTTATTTTGCAGTGTGTGAAAGCTGCTAATTTTGGAATTGCCACAATTTGAATCTTAATATATTAAAGCAGTAACAACAGCGAACCCTTAGAGAGCTTTACAATCCCTCATTAATTTAGAGGCAGATTGAAAAAATAATAAAATACATTGTACTGCAGTTCAACACTGTTTCTCTGGCCAGTTTGGTAAATTAGAGAATATAGTATTTAATAGTTTGATAGCTTTACATTAAATTTCCTGTTCATCAAAATTACTTCTCCATTCCACTGTATTATTATTTCTATTGCCACTATGTAACATATAAGTTGCCTTGATTTTGTTTAGAAAGGCAACAGATACATCTTTTAAAATTGTTTAAGTAAATAAACCTGTGGCATGGTATCTTTCTTTTACACCAAATGAGCTGGAGTTACCATCTGTTATTTCTTTAGACAAAATAGCTGCTCTATGCACTTCACTACGTGCCTCTTGGACCCTACCCCTTCCTATTAGTTTAAGATTTCTCATCATAGACTACTTTCATTGGTTCTTCTCATGGTTCAAAATAGCCTTCAGACAGATCTCTTCCCTTCCATTTGGAAACTGGCCATTGTGTGTCTGATTAAAAAAGTTTCCAGTCTCGACCCATCCATATTTTGAATTGTCGACCAGTGTCCAACCTCTGCTTTGTCTCTGAGATCATTGAGAAAGTGGTCTTTAAGCAACTATCACAACACATTGATCAGTCTAATAATTTGCACCGCAGCACAGAAACATTTCTCACAGCATTGGTCAGTGATATACGCTCTGCACTTGACTACGGTAAGACAGCCCTTCTTATATCCCTTGACTTATCTGCAGCCTTCAGCTTGGTAGACCACACTATGGGCTAGATTCTATATATGGCACCTTCAAAATCGGTGCCAGTATGCCTAGATGTAGTATATCAATTACGCCTAAAGTTAGGCATCTATGCAACTAAATTTAGTTGTGGGCATTTTTACACTAAGTAAAACTTGGTATAAATGTCTACACCTAAGTTAGGCACAGAGCGAATGTATTCTGTAACATGTAATTTTTAGAAACACCCACAACCTGCCCATTCCACACCCATGGCCATACCCCAATATATGTCTAGAATTTATGTATATCACTTTACAGAATACATTTAAAAAGTTGTGCTTGTAAATTTTAATTAATGCCAATTAGTGTCAATTGCTTGTTAAGTGGCAATTATTGGCACTGATTCGCATTTTAAGATAACCAACATATGCATCCAGCTTCTCCTACATAAGCGCGCAACTATGGAACGCACTACCAATTGTTATAAAAACAATGCACAACCTAACAATCTTCCAAAAATTACTGAAAACCAACCTGTTCAAAAAAGCATACCACAATGATCTATCCTAAATACTAAACAACGAAACTCCACCAAAATTAGACAAAACCGAACTCTCTACACTTGACTGCTTCATTTACTCTGTCACTAATGAACGTTATGCATTACTCACTACCACTTTACTTCTCATGCAGGAAATGAACTTTCTATATTTGATTGTCTAACTTACTCTATAATGTACTCTATCATTTATGAACTTTAATGCAACACTACTTTGTAATCTACCTTATCATTTATGAACTCTAATGCAATATCACTTTGTATTTCTCAGTCCGGAAATGGCGATCGCCACTCCGGCACAATGTAAACCACATTGAGCCTGCAAATAGGTGGGAAAATGTGGGATACAAATGCAACAAATAAATATGACCTGATTTGTGCGCGTAACTCAAGTCGCACAACATAGAATCTGGGGGTATACTTCTTTCCCGTCTATCAGATATCAGTCTAACTGGAACCATTCATCAACGGCTTTCATCTTTTTTTAAGCCAACAGGCACTTTAAAGTTTCATTTGCAAATACACTTTCAACCCCGCAGTCTCTACATTGTGGCGTACCCTTACTTTTTAACCTTTAATTGAATCCTTTTGCATCAAGGCATATTATTGTACAGATGTTATTTTGTTTGTTCATTATACTGACTCTCTACGTCCTAACACAACTCATCTTCAGTCAGCCCTTATTAGAATATCTACTTGGTTAAATGACAATAGGCTAGTACTGAACTCGTCCAAGACCGCCACCTGTTGGATTACAGGTAACACAATTTTCCATTACTTACACTATCATTACAAGGTTCTGTACTTCCTACACAGTTTAAATACTTAAGTTTCCTTGTAGACCACTTAAGTTTCCTCGTAGTCCGTGAACTATCCTTTTTACTACAATCTGCTCTAACTCATTTTTGTTTCATGGCCCTTAGACAATTTCATGCTGTCTGTACATATTTAGATAAAAATTCTCAAACGGCACTCTTATTTGCTACTTTGATATCATATCTAGACTATTGTAATGCTATCTGTGCTGAACTTAACCAAGCTCTTTTGTTTCACTCGCAATCAGTACAGAATACTGCTTTATGGATATATGCCCAAGCTAAGAAATACAATTACTCACATCTGTTTAAATGCAAAACCATTGGTTGTCCATAACTTACTGCATTCAAAATAAATCTTAAGTTTAACATGTAAAACTTTGGCCACTGAAATCCCTCTTTATTTATCATCAGTGATAACCCAGTATGCTCCTCCTAGACTATTATGCTCATTAAATGATCAATGACTTTATGTTTTTTCAGTATCTCTGCTAGACTTGATGTTACAAGACTTTCAGCATTCTGTTTTATTGCCCCATCTCTTTGGAATTCTCTTCCATCTAATCTCTGCCTCGAACTATATTTACAGAAATTCAGGACCACCCTTAAAACTCATTAGTTCAGATTAGCTTTTGGAGATGGAGGGGGATAATGTGAACATTGGATGGTATCTTCTGTACTGGATGATTTGAGTAAAATTTTAACCTTTTACCTGTTTTAGCATATCTTTTATGGTGTGAATGCTCTGTTCTTTATTTCACTGTCCTGTCGATATTGGAATTCCTCTCCATTTGTTTAATTTTATTTTTGACTTCTAAACTGCTGTGTTATACAGTAGGAACAGTGGTATGTCTAATTTAAAAAAATGTAAACCTAAACATGCCATTGCACATGTAAATGTTTAGAATACTAGCATATACATGCATACAGTGGTGGAAATAAGTATTTGATCCCTTGCTGATTTTGTAAGTTTGCCCACTGACAAAGACATGAGCAGCCCATAATTGAAGGGTAGGTTATTGGTAACAGTGAGAGATAGCACATCACAAATTAAATCCGGAAAATCACATTGTGGAAAGTATATGAATTTATTTGCATTCTGCAGAGGGAAATAAGTATTTGATCCCCCACCAACCAGTAAGAGATCTGGCCCCTACAGACCAGGTAGATGCTCCAAATCAACTCGTTACCTGCATGACAGACAGCTGTCGGCAATGGTCACCTGTATGAAAGACACCTGTCCACAGACTCAGTGAATCAGTCAGACTCTAACCTCTACAAAATGGCCAAGAGCAAGGAGCTGTCTAAGGATGTCAGGGACAAGATCATACACCTGCACAAGGCTGGAATGGGCTACAAAACCATCAGTAAGACGCTGGGCGAGAAGGAGACAACTGTTGGTGCCATAGTAAGAAAATGGAAGAAGTACAAAATGACTGTCAATCGACAAAGATCTGGGGCTCCACACAAAATCTCACCTCGTGGGGTATCCTTGATCATGAGGAAGGTTAGAAATCAGCCTACAACTACAAGGGGGGAACTTGTCAATGATCTCAAGGCAGCTGGGACCACTGTCACCACGAAAACCATTGGTAACACATTACGACATAACGGATTGCAATCCTGCAGTGCCCGCAAGGTCCCCCTGCTCCGCAAGGCACATGTGACGGCCCGTCTGAAGTTTGCCAGTGAACACCTGGATGATGCCGAGAGTGATTGGGAGAAGGTGCTGTGGTCAGATGAGACAAAAATTGAGCTCTTTGGCATGAACTCAACTCGCCGTGTTTGGAGGAAGAGAAATGCTGCCTATGACCCAAAGAACACCGTCCCCACTGTCAAGCATGGAGGTGGAAATGTTATGTTTTGGGGGTGTTTCTCTGCTAAGGGCACAGGACTACTTCACCGCATCAATGGGAGAATGGATGGGGCCATGTACCGTACAATTCTGAGTGACAACCTCCTTCCCTCCGCCAGGGCCTTAAAAATGGGTCGTGGCTGGGTCTTCCAGCACGACAATGACCCAAAACATACAGCCAAGGCAACAAAGGAGTGGCTCAGGAAGAAGCACATTAGGGTCATGGAGTGGCCTAGCCAGTCACCAGACCTTAATCCCATTGAAAACTTATGGAGGGAGCTGAAGCTGCGAGTTGCCAAGCGACAGCCCAGAACTCTTAATGATTTAGAGATGATCTGCAAAGAGGAGTGGACCAAAATTCCTCCTGACATGTGTGCAAACCTCATCATCAACTACAGAAGACGTCTGACCGCTGTGCTTGCCAACAAGGGTTTTGCCACCAAGTATTAGGTCTTGTTTGCCAGAGGGATTAAATACTTATTTCCCTCTGCAGAATGCAAATAAATTCATATACTTTCCACAATGTGATTTTCCGGATTTAATTTGTGATGTGCTATCTCTCACTGTTACCAATAACCTACCCTTCAATTATGGGCTGCTCATGTCTTTGTCAGTGGGCAAACTTACAAAATCAGCAAGGGATCAAATACTTATTTCCACCACTGTAGGTATACATTTACACATATTTTCTATCATGCTACCTAAGTGCTATGTTATAAATAACATGATTATCTTCCATGGCACATATATATAATATGGGTGTTTAAATGGTCATAGCAAAGGCAGGGCTTCTACTTATGCCCATAATTTACAGAAAAACAAAAAAGAGGCCAAAAGTACTACAAAAATTGAGAACAAACATATAGGAGCAGCACCAAAACTATCACTTTTATATTTTAATGAAATTTCAAAATAAACAATGTTTTTCACAATCCTGCTAGTTTTGGTGCTGCTCCTATATTTTGTTTTGTAACTAGTTTGGGTTAGACTAGTATTCCAAAACAGAACCTAGTGTGAACTTAAGGCACCTAAATGGAGGCACCTAGTTATAGAATTGCCCCCAGAGTTTGGTACAGTGTCTGTGATTCCTTTCACTAGTGGCAGACTGACCATTTGGGAACTGGGCAGTGCCCAGGAGCCTAGAGCAGCAGGAGGCCCAGTGCCTTCCCCTACATGATCCAGCATTTCTCCTTGTCTCTTCCACTCTCCCCTGGTGTATCTTAAATCACGTCTTCTCAGAGTTCCCCTGGTAGTGGCACCATTCACAGATGCCTGGAGCCTTTCTTCTGCTGCGACCCACCCCTTTCTGCTGCAACTTCATGTTTATGTGGGTCACAGCAGCTAGCCACAGCAGCAGGTGTGAATGGTTACCATTGCTGGGGACCTCCAAGAAAACACAGTTTAAGGTAGACGGGGGGGGGGGGGGATGGAAAGAGAGTGAGGGGAGAGATGGTGGATCCAGAAATGAAGGGAGGAGGGAAGAAAGAAAGAAAGAAATGATTGACAGAGGAAGAAGAAAGAGAAATGTGATAAAAGCAGTTAGCTTAGCAGAGTTTCAAAAAGGTTTGGATAGCTTCCTAAAAGAAATGTCCATATGCTCTTATTAAAATGGACTTGGGAAAATCCATTGCTTATTTCTGGGATAAGCAGCATAAAATATGTTGTACTGTTTTGGGACCTTGCCAGGTACTTGTGACCTGGATTGGCCACTGTTGTAAACAGGATACTGGGCTTGATGGGCCTTCAGTCTGTCACAGTATGGCAACACTTATGTACTTATTATGTACTTATGGGGAGGGGGTAGTAAGGGAAGAAAAAGAGAGAAGTGATGGACTCGAGGAGAAGAGGGTGGAGCAAAGGCAGGAAGAAATGATGAACCTGAGGAGTGAAGGGGAAGTAGGGAAGAAAGAGAGAAAGGGTCGACTTGGAAGAGGAAAGAAAGAGAGAAATGATGGGCCCTAGAGTGTAAGGGCATGAGGAAACGATTTTGGATCACAGGTGCAGGGAGGGTGGGAAGAGAAAAAAAGAGATGTTGGACCACCAGGGGTGGGGGGAGAAAGAGATATTGGCCTCTAGGGTCAGGGAGGGAGAGAAGAGAAAGGAAGAGAGGTTGGCTGCCCAGAGGTAGGGAGGGAGAGAGAGATATTGGCCTCCCAAGGTAGGGAAGAGAGATGGTACAGGGAGATTCTGGGGATGGAGGAAAGTAACAGGCAGATGTCAGGCTACAAGGGTGGGAGGGAGAAAGAAGAAGGAGATGCGGGTCTACAAGGGTGGATGGAGAGAGGGGAGAAACTGGGAAAGGGGAAGCCACATGGGAGAGGTCATGTGAGGCTATCAAGGTGATGAGTGAGAGGAGGGATAAGTACAGAGGATAAAAATGCAGTAATGGGAAGAAGAGGAAGGGCACAAGGGATTAGCAGGCCAGGGAAGGAGTGAGACAAGAACTGGGCTAGGGAGTGAGTGAAGGAGAATGGGTAGTTGAAAAGTAAAAAGAAGACGATGGGGAACTAGAGAGTGAGAATTCAGGTGAAATTTGAGTTGACAGAGCGCAGAAAAGAAAGGGAGGAAACAGCTAAAAGGGAAAGATCAATGTGTCAAAGACAGATGTAATTTATTTATTTAGTTAGTTAGTTAGTTATTAGATTTATATCTCGCACCATCCAAAGTTCCGGGTGGGTTACAAATAATAAGGGAATGGAACAAGACAAGAGGAGAAACAAGAAATGGACAGCAGTCGCTGGAAAGAGAGTTAGCAGAAGAGAGATATGAAAGCAGAAAAGAAAGACTAAGACCAACAGGATGGAAACATAAAAGTCCAGACAACAAAGATAGAAAAAACGTATTTTATTTTGAATTTATTAATTAGATTATGTTAGTTTGGGAAATGTACATCGTGGATGTCCTTGTATTATGCTCACTATAAGAGGAAATACATTTCTGGTTTTCTTTGTCCCATGTTGTGGTACATGCCTAGTTTGACGACTTGGAGTTCCCAGTTCAATTTTTGTTTCATCTCTCTATTTCTAATTTGTGATCACTTGTTCTATATGTGGTGATGATCTGTCTTTGTTTTGTGTGTGCAGGGCCACCAAGAGACTGAACCGTGGCAGGGCCGCTGCCACCCCCCCAATTGTCATCTGCTGCCGCTTCCCCCGATCGCAGCCACTGCCACCCCCTGATCACTGCCGCTGCAGAAGATGTCTTCCTCCAGTGCTGACTGCCTATCCCTGTAGCTGCTTTTCCTCTCAGGGCATGCTTCATTTCAAAACAGAGCATATGCGCCTGAGAGGAAGAACAGCCGCTCAGCAATGGGCAGAAGAGCAGCGCTGGAGGAAACTCCGGGTCCTCCCCAGCCTCCAAGGAAGGCCCGGCACCGGAGTTTTCTCTCTCTTGCTCTTGTTGGGATTCAGTCACTCGGGTTCTGTCAGGAGCAGGAGAGAGAGAGAGACCCTGGCGACGAGCCCCACTTAGAGGCCTGGACCCGGGGAATTTTGCCTCCCCTACCCCCCCTCTTGGCAGCCCTGTGCGTGTGATTGAGGTACGGTATTCTGTGGGCATGTAGCTTCTGTGTAGAGATCTGTAGCTGTCCCACTTGTTCTGTTTTGCTAGTAGTAGGAGGTGTATTAGTGTTCTAGGACTGAGTGTAATATTTATAGTGCTGCCTATTCATTAATAGAGTTCTCGCTGTTTGATTCATGAGAATTAGTGCTACTGTTATATGACATGTTTGTACATGCTTGTTAGGATTTTTTTTTCAGATCTGATATTATTTTAGCAATGTGCTTGGTAATGGAGTGATTTATTTTGCTACTACTCAGATGATATGAAACTAAGAATATTTTTTTGTGTGGCACCTTCGATGGAGAAATGCCCTACATCTGATCTGCACCTGTTGTTGGGGAGGGGGGAGATGGATTTTTGTGGATGCAGAACATGTTTACCTTTTCCTTATAAGAACTGGTCTATAAAATAATGACTGGAATGGAACGGGTAGACTTGAATCATTTGTTTACTCTTTCCAAAAGTACTAAGACTAGGGGGCATGCGATGTAATTAAACTCTGGAATTTGTTGCCAGAGAATGTGGTAAAGGTGGTTAGCTTAGGGGGTTTTAAAAAGGTCTGGATGGTGGAGGAGTAGCCTAGTGGTTAGTGCAGCAGCCTCTGATCCTGTGGAACTGGGTTCAATTCCCACTGCAGCTCCTTGTGACTCTGGACAAGTCATTTAACCCTCCATTGTCCCAGGTACAAATAAGTACCTGTATATAATATGTAAACCGCTCTGAATGTAGTTGGAAAAACCACAGAAAAGGAAGTATATAAGTCCCTTTCCCTTTCCTAAAGGAAAAGTCCATAGACCATTATTAAATTGACTTGGGGAAATCCACTGCTTATTTTTGGGATAAGCAGCATGAAATGTATTGAACTTTTTTGGGATCTTGCCAGGTATTTGTGACCTTGATTGGCCACTGTTGGAAACAGAATGCTGGGCTTGATGGACCTTTTGTCTGTCCCAGTGTGGCAATACTTATGTACTTATGAACTGCTATATACTCTGTCAGACCAAAGATCTGCGAGGATCATATATGCAGTGTGTCGTACGCAAGCATCATTTGTTTGATGTTTCCCAACTGAAACAAGGTTGAGAACCTACTCATAGGCGGTCGTTGGCCCAACTGTTTGGGGAGGCTAAAGGGGGCGGGGTTAGGGGTGGAGCCAGGGGTGGAGCTTAAATCCATAATTGTCTGATAACACACAGAAAAAATAAAAATAAAAGTCACAATTAATACCTTTTATTAAATTTAGATATTAGATATGTATCATATGTCAAAGAATAAAGTGGTTGCTCAAAGCATATTCTAAGCACAATCGCTCAACTGCAAAACACTATGCACAACTTTGTGCAAAAACACACTCAGAACCTTACTGTACCATAAATATTACACTGGGCAGAACCTAATACACCAATATACCACCCATACGGAAAATGCAGACCGTCAACATTATGAAACAAGGGATCATATCACAATTCTCATGTAGAGCCACAAAACACCCTAATTCTTGTTTAATGTGGGATAAAATGCCAAAAATAAGTAAATAAATATAAACTTTTAATGTTGAGCACCTGATTCTCAAAGTGGACATATTCCAAACACTATAATGAAAATAAAATGATCTTTTCTACCTTTGTCTGGTGACTTTTTCTGATCTCAGATATTATTGACATTTTTGGGTCACAGACCATAGAACTCTGCCTGACACTGGCCTTACTTCCCAACTGCTGGAGTTGCCATTGAATCCCACTGCGGCCTATCCAGATATAATCAAGACACAGACAGTAGAAGTCTGCCCTGTTTTACCATATTTGGGACATAGACTGGAGAAGTCTGCCCAGCACTGGCCTTATTTTCTAATTACTGACTTGAGGCTCAAGCTCCTGAGTTTACTGCTCTCTTTCTGCAGTCAGTCAGAGGGGTGAGTTAAGGGTCCCTGGCTTTTCTTTGGATGAGGGCTTTAGCGCCTCGACATCTTCTTCATGGCTCGTTATTGTTTAAAGTTCATGAGACTAGTTTGTAAAATGGATAGCTTTGTTTATATTCTCCAGATCTTTATATTGGTCTTCATTTAAACAATTTTGGTTACCAGCTTTTTTTCTGGTTTTTTTTTACACAAAATATTGCACTGCATAGCTCACACTAATAATCCTAAAATAAGCTTAAATTTGATAATTAAAAAAAACTTATTAAAGGATCCAGAGATATGTGTGGCTGCTAATCATAGTGGTAGTAGAATCTTGTGTCTGCCTTATTTCCTGTCTTATAAGCACTGGTGTAAAACAGGATTTGCAGGCTAGCAGTCAAGGCTGACTGCAGTGGTGACTGATAGCTACCTAAACACTGTAGGCCCTTTATTATTGTACAGCATGAAAAATAGCCAGTTTAACTTAATTGAATAATTGTTGTGCAGCATTTGACTATCGATCAGTAGTTTTGGGGGTGCTTAGAGTTTTAAGCTTGGTTGAATAAAGTCATGTACATCAGTCTCTAAAATGCTTTAAACACAATCATTTTGTGCACCCCTGATATCTTAAAGGCCATTACTATGATGGATAAATTTCGTGGGTTGGATAGAGACATAGAAGGATCTTCCAAGCGCTGGAAAACACTGGTCGAATCTGAGTGCCCGGAAAAGGAAACATTTCCACAGGAATGGAAAAACAAAACTTCTTTTGAGAAGCTTATCATACTAAGAGCCCTCCGTCCAGACAGAATGACATACGCTGTCAGGTATTGTTCTCTAGATTTGTTAAATTAGTTATAGGGAAGGCAGTGTACAGGTAGGGAATATATCAGTATAGGCCTATCTGAAACAAACTGGAGTAAATTGTGAAATGGATCATCTATATAGTGTGAATGCCACCATTTTAAATCTTAGGTTGTATCTGCAGTGAGTTTGGTTGTATTAACTTCATCTCTATTTTGCAAACATATTAAAATTCCCCTGTGTTATAATATGATATATGTTTTTCTGCCCAATAAATGTGCCTAACTTTGAGTTTGCTACAGTAGGTTATTGTGCTTTTAGTTCTAACGAGAGTCCTTCTACACATTTAGGAGATTGTAAAAAAGAGAAAATCATTTTAATGTGTATTGGGGAAAATAATAAAACTAACTTTCTCCGAGGACAAGCAGGCTGCTTGTTCTCACTGATGGGTGACGTCCACGGCAGCCCCTCCAATCGGAAACTTCACTAGCAAAGTCCTTTGCTAGCCCTCGCGCGCCCGCGCGCACCGCGCATGCGCGGCCGTCTTCCCGCCCGAAACCGGCTCGAGCCGGCCAGTCTTCTTTTGTCCGCACTCGGTACGGTCGTGTTTTCGCCGTGTCGAGCCCCGGAAAGTCGACCTCGCGCGTCCAATTTGTTTTGAACGTGTTTTTTTCCTTCGGGAAAGCTTTGTCCTAGTCGGGAAGTGCTCCGGAAACCCCCCGCCGGGTTTCGTGTAAATCCTCCCCGTACTTCCAGCTTTTTTTGCCCCGGTAAGTTTTCTTTCGTCGTCGGGGTAGGCCTCTTTTCGGCCTCGGTCGAGATTTTTTTCTCCCTCTAAATTTGGTGCTTCAAATTTCGCCATTTCGGCTTTTGATTTCGCCGGCGTGATTTTTCCGCCCATGACATCGAAGCCTTCCAGCGGCTTCAAGAAGTGCACCCAGTGCGCCCGGGTTATCTCGCTCACTGATCGACACTCGTCGTGTCTTCAGTGTCTGGGGGCCGAGCACCGCCCTCAGAACTGCAGTCTGTGTTCCCTGCTTCAAAGGCGGACTCAGGTAGCGAGACTAGCCCAGTGGAACGTGTTGTTCTCGGGCTCTTCGTCGGCATCGGCACCGGGATCTTCGAGTGCATCGACGTCGTCAGCGTCCAGACCATCTTCCTCGGCCGCCCCTGCATCGAGTGCATCGAGGCATCGGGCCTCTGCATCGGCGCCGAGACATCGGATAGCTGCATCGACGTCGGTGGTACCAGGACCTCGTCTGCTGATGTCGTCGGACGGTGGTGCATCGGGTGGAGTGCAGGTGAGGGCTGTCCATTCCCCTGCTGGTGGCGGTGAGCCCTCGGGTGGGTCTCCGCCTACCCTGAGGGCTCCTGCGGTACAGCCCCCCCGAGATCGACCTTCTTCAGTCTCGGCCCCGAGGAAGCGACGGATGGATTCGACGTCCTCCTCGTCGGTGCCGGGGAGCTCCGGTGACATGCTTCGGAAGAAATCGAAGAAGCATCGACACCGGTCTCCTCCCCGTGTCGGCACCGAGAGCTCTGGGTCGCCGAAGGATTCGGCACCCAGCAGGCATCGGCACCGAGAGGACCGCTCACCCTCTGTTCAGGAGGTGTCGATGCGCTCCGCTCTGGACAGCCCGGAACAGCCTCCACGCCCGGAACAGGTACTGACGTCGACGCCTGCATCGACCTCTCAGCCTTTCTCTGCAGCCGCTCTAAACGAGAGCCTCCGGGCCGTTCTCCCAGAGATTCTGGGAGAGCTGTTGCGCCCTACCCCTCCGGTACCGGCGGTGCTTGCGCCACCGGTACCGTCGAGCGTGGCGCCGGCTGGCCCATCGCCCAGGTTGAGGTCCCCGACGTCGGTACCGCGTGCGGTACCGACCGCGGCCACCTCCCAGGAAGGCTCCCCGACTACGTCGGCGGAGGGAGCTTCGCCGATGCGGGCGAGGGAGTCTACCTCTCGACGCCCCCATCGTGGACGGGGTTCCACGGAGTCGAGTAGGGCGAGGTTGCAGACACAGGTCCGTGAACTTGTGTCTGACACCGAGGGTGAGGCCTCGTGGGAGGAAGAGGAAGATCCCAGATATTTCTCTGACGAGGAGTCTGAGGGTCTTCCGTCTGATCCCACTCCCTCTCCTGAGAGACAGCTTTCTCCTCCCGAGAGTCTGTCTTTTGCCTCCTTTGTCCGGGAGATGTCTACGGCCATCCCCTTCCCGGTGGTTGTGGAGGACGAGCCCAGGGCTGAAATGTTTGAGCTCCTGGACTATCCTTCTCCACCTAAGGAAGCGTCCACTGTTCCCTTGCACCATGTCCTGAAGAAGACATTGCTTGCGAACTGGACCAAGCCATTAACTAATCCCCACATTCCCAAGAAGATCGAGTCCCAGTACCGGATCCATGGGGACCCAGAGCTGATGCGCACTCAGTTGCCTCATGACTCTGGAGTTGTGGATTTGGCCCTAAAGAAGGCTAAGAGTTCTAGGGAACATGCTTCGGCGCCCCCGGGCAAGGACGCTAGAACCTTAGACTCCTTTGGGAGGAAGGCCTACCATTCCTCTATGCTCGTGTCCAAGATCCAGTCTTACCAGCTCTACACGAGCATACACATGCGGAATAATGTGCGGCAGTTGGCGGGCTTGGTTGATGCTCTTCCCCCTGAGCAAGCCAAGCCTTTTCAGGAGGTGGTCAGGCAGCTGAAGGCGTGCAGAAAATTCCTGGCCAGAGGAGTTTATGACACTTTTGATGTTGCGTCCAGGGCCGCTGCTCAAGGTGTGGTGATGCGCAGGCTCTCATGGCTGCGTGCCGCCGACCTGGAGAATAGAATCCAGCAGCGGATTACGGACTTGCCTTGCCGTGCGGATAACATTTTTGGCGAAAAAGTCGAGCAGGTGGTAGAGTCTCTCCACCAGCGGGACACCGCATTCGACAAGTTCGCCCGCCGGCAGCCTTCAGCTTCTACCTCTACAGGTAGACGATTTTTCGGGGGAAGGAAGACTGTTCCCTATACTTCTGGCAAGCGTAGGTACAATCCTCCTTCCCGACAGCCTGCGGCCCAGGCTAAGTCCCAGCGCGCTCGCTCTCGTCAGCAGCGTGCGAATCAGCAAGGCCCCGCGGCTCCCCAGCAAAAGCAAGGGGCGAGCTTTTGACTGGCTCCAGCAGAGCATAGCCGACATCCAAGTGTCAGTGCCGGGCGACCTGCCTGTCGGAGGGAGGTTGAAAGCTTTTCACCAAAGGTGGCCTCTCATAACCTCCGATCAGTGGGTTCTCCAAATAGTCCGGCAAGGATACACCCTCAATTTGGCCTCTCAACCTCCAAATTGTCCACCGGGAGCTCAGTCCTACAGCTTCCAGCACAAGCAGGTACTTGCAGAGGAACTCTCCGCCCTTCTCAGCGCCAATGCGGTCGAGCCCGTGCCATCCGGGCAAGAAGGGCTGGGGTTCTATTCCAGGTACTTCCTTGTGGAAAAGAAAACAGGGGGGATGCGTCCCATCCTAGACCTAAGGGCCCTGAACAAATATCTCGTAAAAGAAAAGTTCAGGATGCTTTCCCTGGGCACCCTTCTCCCCATGATTCAGCAAAACGATTGGCTATGCTCTCTGGACTTGAAGGATGCCTACACACACATCCCGATACTGCCAGCTCACAGACAGTATCTGCGATTTCAGCTGGGCGCACGCCACTTCCAGTACTGTGTGCTACCCTTTGGGCTCGCC
The DNA here is from genome assembly GCF_901765095.1 of Microcaecilia unicolor. NCBI lineage: Eukaryota > Metazoa > Chordata > Amphibia > Gymnophiona > Siphonopidae > Microcaecilia > Microcaecilia unicolor. Next base: position 160,813,210 of record NC_044031.1, read on the forward strand.
TCTGCGCCCAGGGTGTTCACAAAGTGCCTAGCTGTGGTAGCAGCGGCGCTTCGCAGGCTGGGAGTGCACGTGTTCCCATATCTCGACGATTGGCTGGTGAAGAACACATCCGAGGCAGGAGCCCTGCAGTCCATGCAGATGACTATTCGCCTCCTGGAGCTACTGGGGTTTGTGATAAATTACCCAAAGTCCCATCTTCTCCCAGTGCAGAAACTCGAATTCATCGGAGCCCTGCTGGATTCTCGGACGGCTCGCGCCTATCTCCCAGAGGCGAGGGCCAACAACTTGTTGTCCCTCGTCTCGCGGGTGCGAGCGTCCCAGCAGATCACAGCTCGGCAGATGTTGAGATTGCTGGGCCACATGGCCTCCACAGTTCATGTGACTCCCATGGCCCGCCTTCACATGAGATCTGCTCAATGGACCCTAGCCTCCCAGTGGTATCAGGCCGCCGGGGGTCTAGAGGACGTGATCCACCTGTCCACGAGTTTTCTCGAATCCCTGTATTGGTGGACGATTTGCTCCAATTTGACTCTGGGACGTCCCTTCCAAATTCCTCAGCCTCAAAAAGTGCTGACCACGGATGCGTCTCTCCTGGGATGGGGAGCTCATGTCGATGGGCTTCACACCCAAGGAAGGTGGTCCCTCCAAGAAAGCGATCTACAGATCAATCTTCTGGAGTTGCGAGCGATCTGGAACGCTCTGAAGGCTTTCAGAGATCGGCTGTCCCATCAAATTATCCAAATTCAGACAGACAATCAGGTTGCCATGTACTATGTCAACAAGCAGGGGGGCACCGGATCTCGCCCCCTGTGTCAGGAAGCCGTCAGCATGTGGCTCTGGGCTCGCCGTCAAGGCATGGTGCTCCAAGCCACATATCTGGCAGGCGTAAACAACAGTCTGGCCGACAGGTTGAGCAGGATTATGCAACCTCACGAGTGGTCGCTCAATTCCCGTGTGGTGCGACAGATCTTCCAGGCGTGGGGCACCCCCCTGGTGGATCTCTTCGCATCTCAAGTGAACCACAAGGTCCCTCAGTTCTGTTCCAGGCTTCAGGCCCACGGCAGACTGGCGTCGGATGCCTTCCTCCTGGATTGGGGGGAAGGTCTGCTGTATGCTTATCCTCCCATTCCTCTGGTGGGGAAGACTTTGTTGAAACTCAAGCAAGACCGAGGCACCATGATTCTGATTGCTCCCTTTTGGCCGCGTCAGATCTGGTTCCCTCTTCTTCTGGAGTTATCCTCCGAAGAACCGTGGAGATTGGAGTGTTTTCCGACCCTCATCACGCAGGACGAAGGGGCTCTTCTGCATCCCAACCTCCAGTCCCTGGCTCTCACGGCCTGGATGTTGAGGGCGTAGACTTTGCCTCTTTGGGTCTGCCAGAGGGTGTCTCCCGCATCTTGCTTGCTTCCAGGAAAGACTCCACTAAGAGAAGTTACTTCTTTCATTGGAGGAGGTTTGCCGTCTGGTGTGACAGCAAGGCCCTAGATCCTCGCTCTTGTCCTACACAGACCCTGCTTGAATACCTTCTCCACTTGTCTGAGTCTGGTCTGAAGACCAACTCCGTAAGGGTTCACCTTAGTGCAATCAGTGCATACCATTACCAAGTGGAAGGTAAGCCGATCTCAGGACAGCCTTTAGTTGTTCGCTTCATGAGAGGTTTGCTTTTGTCAAAGCCCCCTGTCAAGCCTCCTACAGTGTCATGGGATCTCAATGTCGTTCTCACCCAGCTGATGAAACCTCCTTTCGAGCCACTGAATTCCTGCCATCCGAAGTACTTGACCTGGAAGGTCATTTTCTTGGTGGCAGTTACCTCGGCTCGTAGAGTCAGTGAGCTTCAGGCCCTGGTAGCCCAGGCCCCTTACACCAAATTTCATCACAACAGAGTAGTCCTCCGCACTCACCCTAAGTTTCTGCCAAAGGTTGTGTCGGAGTTCCATCTGAACCAGTCAATTGTCTTGCCAACATTCTTTCCCCGTCCTCATTCCTGCCCTGCTGAACGTCAGCTGCACACATTGGACTGCAAGAGAGCATTGGCCTTCTATCTGGAGCGGACACAGCCCCACAGACAGTCCGCCCAATTGTTTGTTTCTTTTGATCCCAACAAGAGGGGAGTGGCTGTAGGGAAACGCACCATATCCAATTGGCTAGCAGATTGCATTTCCTTCACTTACGCCCAGGCTGGGCTGGCTCTTGAGGGTCATGTCACGGCTCATAATGTTAGAGCCATGGCAGCGTCGGTAGCCCACTTGAAGTCAGCCACCATGGAGGAAATTTGCAAAGCTGCGACGTGGTCATCTGTCCACACATTCACATCTCATTACTGCCTGCAGCAGGATACCCGACGTGACAGTCGGTTCGGGCAGTCAGTTCTTCAGAACCTGTTTGGGCTTTAGGATCCAACTCCACCCCCCGAGGGCCCTGTTTGTTCTGTTCCAGGCTACACTCTCAGTTAGTTGGTAAATTTTTTAGGTCAATCTCAGTTATGTCCTCGCCGTTGCGAGGCCCAATTGACCAATGTTGTTGTTTTGAGTGAGCCTGGGGGCTAGGGATACCCCATCAGTGAGAACAAGCAGCCTGCTTGTCCTCGGAGAAAGCGAATGCTACATACCTGTAGAAGGTATTCTCCGAGGACAGCAGGCTGATTGTTCTCACAAACCCGCCCGCCTCCCCTTTGGAGTTGTGTCTTCCCTTGAAGTGTATTGTCTTGCTACATACTGGACTGGCCGGCTCGAGCCGGTTTCGGGCGGGAAGACGGCCGCGCATGCGCGGTGCGCGCGGGCGCGCGAGGGCTAGCAAAGGACTTTGCTAGTGAAGTTTCCGATTGGAGGGGCTGCCGTGGACGTCACCCATCAGTGAGAACAATCAGCCTGCTGTCCTCGGAGAATACCTTCTACAGGTATGTAGCATTCGCTTTCTTATACTATTCAGAAATGTACCATAACATGGGAATCTGACTTGCAGTCTATGAGCAGCAGTCGACCATTTTTGGGTTATGTAGATTTAGGGGCCCCTTTACTAAAGTTCATTAAGATTTGTAGTTAACGCAGCTTAACACAGGATTTTACTACATATTAGCTGCAAATCTAACCCAGCAATTAATGGAGACATTTATAATGTTTTTTATTCAGGTTGCACGTTAATGTTCCCATTAGTGCATGATACCTTCTCGCAATTGACACAGGAACACTTACTGCCTCACTGTGCATTAGCCAGATATTGCTTAAAGGATGAGAGATAAAACCATAAACACACTAACGGGTTAACGTTTCCAGACACGTTCTCTGCCCATGCCATGCCTCCCAAGAAAGAAATTCTGAGAAATTAATTAATTCCAATTTTACATTACTGACACAGGTGAATATATTAATCCAATGAGCTTTTTTTTTTTTATCATGCACAAACTTCATAGAGTATGTAAATACTTAGAACAAGATCAATTTCACTTAATTGTACAAGCTTTGGTACCAAGCTTGTTGGATTACTGTAATGTTCTTTATCTTGGCTGTTCCAAGCAGTTGTTAACAAAATTACAGACAATTCAAAAGATGGCCTTATGATTGATTTACTCCTTTAATAATATATGTTTTCAAGCAGCAAGACTAGATAAAACTATTTTGAATTTTATGCTTTCTGCTTTAGAATACAGGCATTTAAGCCTATGGTTAAGACATACCTGTTTAGGAAATTTGTGTTAAATTATGTAGATTAACAACTATCAGTCGTTTATTACCTTGTCATTGCCTTTATTGTAAATTTTTAAGAGAATTTTATGTTTTGTTATAATGTAATGTTGTTAATCTCTGCTAATTTCCAGATTTATCTTTTGCAATCCACATAGACCAAAAGGTAGATAGCAGACTATAAGATATTGTGTTATGTTAATGTATGGTTTAACATGTAAAAAAGGCAAACTACAGCAAAATGCCTTAACCCTGTTGCACATTAGCCTTTTTTCACATTTCAGACGCGCAATAAGTGCTACATTCTATATATAGCACCTGAAAAACCTGTGTGGAAAAAAATATGCCTAGGTATATTCTGTAAAGTAGGCCTAAATGTTATAGAATAGGCTTAAATTTGATGAGCATCTCTCCATGTGACCAAATGTAGTCATGGCCATTTACACCATGTTTTACTTGATGTAAATCCCAACGCCTAAATTAGGCACAGAGCAGGTGTATTCTATAACAACGTGCATAGATTTTAGAAACACCTACAACCCACCCCCTTTTCAACTATTCCACTTAGAATTTAGGTACACCACATTATAGAATACACTTAGGGCCCTGTTTACTAAGCAGCATTATAGGTGTGTTAATTTTTTAAACGCGTGTTAACCATGTACGCACCTACAATATCCCTACTACATGGTTAGCATGCGCGCGCTAAAAACACACGCACCTTAGTAAACGGAGCCCATAGTGAGTTGTGCGAGTAAATGTTAATTCCAATTGTGCTGATAATTGCTTGTTAATATCCAAATAACAGCACTGATAAGCTAGATAACCAATTAAGTTACACGCATTGTTATAGAATACACTTAGATTTCGGCGCAGAAATTAAGGCGCCATATATAGAATCCCAGGATAAGTGCCTAATACACTTTAGTAAAAGGACCCCTTAGTCTCTTTAATGTTTATTACTTCTAATACTTTTTAGTCTGCTGAGAACCCACTTCTTTCAGCAAGCATTTGACCTACCTGCTGCCTAATTCTCTCGTACATAGCCTGCACAGATAATTGACCCATTAGATTTTTAAGGGAGCACTTTTAACCCCCCCCCCCCACTTCCCCTCCCCTTCTATCCTCTCTTCTTTGTCCTGCTCCTCCCAACTTATCTGACCAGCTTTATATAAGATTGTGTGATCTGTCCTATTTTTGATTTTATAGTTCTTTTCCATGCTATTTTTTAACATGTACTTGTAAACCACCTTGACATTTTCCTAGTAAAGGCAGTATATCAAAATCCTACAGTAAACATAAACATCTGAATTAGAATACCAAGAGCTTTGGGGTTTTTTGCTGAAAGTCAAGCAAGTGGATACCACAGGCATAAATTTATCTTTAACATTTTTGTTTACAATTATTGTTCTAAACAAATAAAATATGACCTTTGAATTTCTACAGAAATTTTGTTGAGGAAAAGTTAGGTTCAAAGTATGTTAATGGCAACCGGATGGACTTTGCTAAATCCTATGAAGAGAGCAGCCCTGCCACACCAGTGTTTTTCATCCTTTCCCCTGGAGTAGACCCTCTGAAAGAGATGGAATCACTTGGTAAGTCTCTAAACTGCGAGTCAGTATGTAGCACCATACAAATATTTTGTAATAAATAAAATCAAACAAAACATGATTGACTTAAATTTTTCATATAGTTTTAGTTTTAGCCCTACATTTTGTATCAAACAAGATTATAGAAAAGTACATAAGTGTTAAATTTGGATTCTTTATGAGTGCAATTTAGTGAAGGCTTTTTTTGCACATGCATGCTAGTATATGTGCAGAAAATGCCTTTTATAAAATTACCCCTGTGTAAAAATGTGTGTCATACCAAGAACATGCATACTTTTATGTGACTCAGGTGTAGGCATGTTTGGGAGTGGAGTGTGGGTGAAGTCATGATTTATGTGTTGTTTGTTGATAAAATATACACAAGAACCTGTTCCTGAGCTGGTGTAAATGTATACTGGTTCATTTTACTGCAGGTAATTTTATAAAAGACATTTAACACACATATACTGGCTTATGTGCACACAAAAAAGTCTTTATAAAATTACCTCCATAAAGAATGCTAGTTTAACAGTCTTGTACACTTTACTATAATCGTTAAGGTTTTGAAAGACACGTAGAGTGGCTTTTTAGAAAGGATGTCCAAATCAGAATTTAGATGTCCAAGTTGGGACATCTAAAGTTCTGCTAGTGTCTTAGTGTAGGGTCTGCCGACCAATGGCATACTTAGCTTGCTTGCCACCCAGGGCAGGTCACCTCTGCGGTGCCTACCCCCCACCGAAGTGCATCACACCCCGCCCCACCCCCTCAGCGCATCAACCCCACCACCCTTCCTTCTAACAAAGGGGTGCACAGAGCAGTCGTCCGGCTAACGGCTCTGCCGATCCCCTGCCCCAGAAAAGAAAGTAACGTCAGAGGAGGCAGGGGATTGATAGAGCCGACAACCACGTGACTGTTCCGTGCACCCCCTTGTTGCCTGCACCCAGGGTGGACTGCCCCCATCGGTCCGCGCTTGGTACGCTACTGATTCCGATGTGGAGCTGCTTGTAAAATTCATGGTGAAATGGGAATTCATGTGCTGTTAAGTGCAGCATGAACATCAGTTTTAGAAAAATAGATGTCTAAAATATCAACAGGTAAACACAGGAACATAAATGTCTCTGTGGCAGCATATGAACATTTATGTTATAAAATGGCAACATAAACTTTTTTGTGCTGGAACATAAACTGTTTTTTCAGACATTTTAGAAACATAGACATATGGGAAAAAAGAACCCGAATTATAGCTACATCATGCAAGGTTCCACGTTAGGAGTTACGGACCAAGAAAGGCATCTGGGTGTCGTCGTCAAAAATACACTGAAACCTTCTGCTCAGTGTGCTGCTGCGGCTCGGAAAGCGAATAGAATGTTGGGTATTATTAGGAAAGGTATGGAAAACAGGTGTGAGGATGTTATAATGCCGTTATATCACTCCATGGTGCGACCACACCTTGAGTATTGTGTTCAATTCTGGTCGCCACATCTCAAGAAAGATATAGTGGAATTGGAAAAGGTGCAGCAAAGGGCGACTAAAATGATAGCGGGGTGGGACGACTTCCCTATGAAGAAAGACTAAGGAGGCTAGGACTTTTCAACATGGAGAAGAGGCGGCTGAGGGGAGACATGATAGAGGTATATAAAATAATGAGTGGAGTGGAACAGGTGGATGTGAAGCGTCTGTTCACGCTTTCCAAAAATACTAGGACTAGGGGGCGTGCGATGAAACTACAGTGTAGTAAATTTAAAACAAAACGGAGAAAATTTTTCTTCACCCAACGCGTAATTAAACTCTGGAATTCGTTGCCGGAGAACATGGTGAAGGCGGTTAGCTTGGCAGAGTTTAAAAAGGGGTTAGACGGTTTCCTAAAGGACAAGTCCATAAACTGCTACTAAATGGACTTGGGAAAAATCCACAATTCCAGGAATAACATGTATAGAATGCCAGGTGCCCTTTACCTGGATTGGCCGCTGTCGTGGACAGGATGCTGGGCTCGATGGACATAGGAGGCATATCAGGAGTTACACACATATGTGAACACATACATACATAATGCCATTATTCTAAACATTTATGTGCATAATCAGCAAGTAAAGGTTAGTGCCTGTGTTATAGAACAACATGCTATAGTAAATGTCTAATATGTTCTAAATTATGGTACTATCCAGCTTATTTTTGAAAGAGAAAGACGCCCATATTTCGACCCAAATCGGGAGATGGGCGTCTTTCTCCCATGGGCGTCCAAATCGGTATAATCGAAAGCCGATTTTGGGCGTCTTCAACTGCAATCTGTCGTGGAAACGGCCAAAGTTGACAGGGGCGTGTCGGAGGCGTGGTGAAGGCAGGACTGGGGCGTCTTTATTGGCCGAGAAGAAATGGGTGTCCTCTGCCGATAATCGAAAAAAGAAAGGCGTTTTTAGCGCAAATTTGGGTCACTTTTTTTGGACCCTTTTTTTCACGAAAAAGTCCCAAAAAAGTGCCCTAAATGACCAGATGACCACCCCTGACTTCCCCAGTGGTCACTAACCCCCTCCCACCCAAAAAAAATAACTTTAACAACTTTTTTTTCCAGCCTGTATGCCAGCCTCAAATGTCATACCTAGCTCCATCACAACAGTATGCAGGTCCCTGGAGCAGTTGTTAGTGGGTGCAGTGGACTTCAGCCAGGTGGACCCAGGCCCATTCCCCCCCACCTGTCACACTTGTGGTGGTAAATGGGAGCGCTCCAAACCGCCCCCAAAACCCACTGTACCCACATCTTCGTGCCCCCCCTGCAGCCATAAGGGCTATGGTAATGGTGTAGAGTTGTGGGCAGTGGGGGGATTTGGGGGGCTCAGCACCCAAAGGAAGGGAGCTATGGACTTCAGAGGTAGTTAACTGTTTATTTTAAATTGTTACAAGTGCCCCCTAGGGTGCCCACTTGGTGTCCTGGCATGTGAGGGGGACCAGTGCACTACAAATCCTGGCCCCTCCCACGAACCAATGCCTTGGATTTGGTCGTTTTTTAACTGGGCGCCTTCGGTTTCCATTATCGCTGAAAAACGAAACCGCCCAGCTCACATCAGCACAAATCCGATGCAATTGCCGGGCACAAACCGTATTATCGGAAAAAAGATGGACGCCCATTTTTTTTAAATATGGTTTGTCCTGCCCCTTCATGTACCCGTTCTTGAAGATAGACGCCCATGGAGATGGGCGTTCGCGTTCGATTATGCCCCTCCACGTATATGAAGTCATCTTCACATTATGTGTGCCCATAACAAACTTTTATGTCAGGCTGATTTATCAAAAATATCTATATAAATATTGCTATATATATTCCTACATTTATATATTAGGGAAGTGTTTTGCACTCTGGAAAAATTTCAGATGTAGGATTATAGTAGTTGGCAAAAAAAGACCTTTTGGCCCATCCAGTCTCCCATACTGATGCCCTATTCAATCTCTAGTCAGAAAGTTCTTTAAATCACACTACAGGTCCACATTTCATGTAAGCTTAACATACTAATATATTTTCTATAAAATCCATCAATAGATTTCTGTGTGCTTTTTAGTACTCACTAAGAGATAATTTTTAAAAGCCACGGTAAAATGTGGTCTACGGTAGTGTTAGTGTGTGGAATTGCCACGCACTGAGACCAGTTTTTACCATGGCTGTAAAAATCCTTTATTTCAGTTGGCGTCCTTAATGGCCATGCACTAATTTCATAATTAGTGTGTGGCCATTACTGCTTGAGCCCTTACCGGCAACTATTTATTTGGTGGTAAGGGCTCAAGTGCTAATCTTGTGGTAATCGTACATCAAGCGACGATTACTGCTGGGCACACCTACTCCCCACCCCGTGCTAGAAAATAATTTTTATTTTCTAGGACGGGAAACAGTGCACGGCAAGAGCAGAGATACCACAGGGCACCTGGGCGTGCCTGGCAGTAGTGCTGTATTGCCGCACATCACCTGCACGGTAGCCCTACTGCCCTTTAGTAAAAGGGCCCCTAAGGCTGCTGTGTGATCATATTGGAGAGAAAAATCTTAACATGTGGTGCAATAACATTGTATAATTACAGAGGTTTAACATAACTTTTGTCATCTTCCTAGGCAAAAAACTTGGCTTTACTATTGATTCTGGAAAATTCCATAATATATCTCTAGGACAGGGCCAAGAGATGGTAGCTAAAGAAGCACTGGACAAAGCTTCAAGACAGGGTCATTGGGTCATTCTCCAAGTAAGTATGAAGCCAGTTGAGTATGTATTTATTCAAAAGCCATCTTTATTATCATATAAGATTACAATGGAAATTGCAAATGAAAGCAACATATAACAGCAGTAACAACAATCCCTCAAAAACTCCCCCCACCCCCCCTTTCTCTCCCTATTGAAAAAGGCCTCCTCCCATCATAAAAGCAAGAAAAACTGTTGAGACAGCTGTACTCCTGTCTTTGCCTCCGAGACAGGAGTAGCCTTCTGGAAGTCTCCTGGGGGGTGGATCCTCGTGTAAATCTTTTTTCCCCCCAGGCAGAACCCCAGGCAAGAAAAACTCTAGCTACTAAATAAGTATTAGACATAATAAATGTTTATTCAAATAGTCAAAGAAGCCAATCAGTAATTGTTGAAATTTCAACAAATAAAATCCCAATGGAATGTAATATGTAGCAAATAAAAACAGTTTTCCCTGGGAGCTGTCAATATGTCCACCTGCTAATTTAGACACATTGAGGCTCCCCATCCTCGGTTCTTTTTCCTCTTAAATACCTTCCTTTTTTTAGTATCTTAATTACCCTTCCTACCTAATGAATATGCATCTTTCCAAAATATTCTATTTCCTTTTATGGTGAATCCTATTCCAGCACTTTCTTTCATCTCATTAGTTCCCTTATTGCATAGACAGTATGAGGTCTGTCATATACATAAGCATAAGATTTTATTAGATAATGGTTAAAGTCACCATAATAGTGTCCACACCCTCTTGCTGGAGCTACAATTTTACCCAACCCCACTTACTTCTCCTTTTGATTGTTTATCTGGATACTGCAGGTGTCCTTAGTTATAGGAGTCTCTGGCTCTTAGTTGCTGCCAAGCAACTTATCATAAGTTAGCATAGGCCAAATGTTAAACCACAGTCTTAGAACGGTAGTTTTCAGAAAAAAACACATTTACAGCTGTCTTGCAACTTTTAAGTCTGTTCCCAGCTCAAAAAAAATGCAAGATGGCTATACTGAAATAAAAAAAACTAGAAATATGGCAAAGCTAGAAATATGGAGGGTTTGCATCTTTCCATGGCCTCTGTGATATACACAGCACACGAGAAAACCTAATAAAAGGGGCAGGTACTGAAACAGTCAAGGTATTTAAATACATTGATCGTACATGCATATTCATAGTATTCAAATATGGAAGCCAATATGTGCAAGAAGCATTTTTGTTTTTGCTTAGAACCCTGGAGATCAAGTGATATATGCTCTATAGTAAGTAAGGTGTGAATCTGATTACGCCATTGAATAAGGATAGGTGGATCCAAGCATATCCATTGTATAAGATGCAACCTTTTGCTATCAATGTGGCCTTGTGAAGAAAAAGACTGGAAATGTGTGTGCTGTCCACGATTGTAGAAGTATCATCCAAAAGGCAAAGCTGAGGAGTAGGTACCCATGGATACTATGAGCCAAACGAGGGCCATCCTTGAAGCTATTTAGGCAATCCTCCACCATATAAGGACTAAAATCATGTGACCATTGATCTACTATATGCTGTAGAGACAACACTGTAAGGGATTTCTGTAACCCATCATAATAGCGACCAGTGAAGCCTTTTCGAACAGTGGATTGAGGCCACTTTTCATCAAACAAAGATTCTGAAAAATCCTCCGGGTGGGAACAGAGTAGTAATCTAATGTTGCATCTGGAGATAGGCATACCAGTCTATAGGCTGTAGTAAATATGTGTCTTTGAGAGTGTCATAAGGTAGCATTTGTGGCTCATCCTCTTCAAGAGCATGCTGTAGCAGGTCCAGGCCTCAAGATGCCCAGTGGGAAAATCAAGCATCCTGTAATCCTTGTGGAAAGTCCGTATTGCCCACCAAGAGCAAATATTTAGAGACATGAGGATGGTTGAATGGGGAGAGGGAAGTCCATTCTCCAAAACGTGAGCCCAGGGATCAGAATATAAACTAGTAATCATCTGTAACATGGGCCCCTGGAAGCCAAAAAGATGCAATACATCCCATAGACATGGCCAAGCGACCTTATCAAAGGCTTTTTCCATATCAAAGCTTACAATGAGGGATTCCATCTTATGAGATCACACTTTTGCCATTGCTCAAAGTAGATGACAGATATTAGCCAGGGCATTATGCCCTTGCACAAAGCCAACCTGATAGGAGCCAATCAACTTAGGAATGATCCCCATCAAATGATTTGCCAAAAGTTTGGCATACAGCTTCATATCAACAAAGATGAACCAATATAACACCATGTGCAAAAATAAATTTGTTGGCAAAAATAAATTTGTTGGCTTGTAGGAAGAAAGAGGAAAAAAAGGTCTCATCAATAACCGGGTCAAAGCTCCATTTATGTAATTATCAAGAAGTCATATTCACAACCATCGGTGTTAATGTAATCATTGACCAAAAAAACCCTTTCCAACCAAAACAAGCATAGTGCACAAATTGTCAGTAAATAAATTGTAAATCATAAATAGCGTGCTGAGTGATGGGCGGTATATTTGTGAAAATTAATAAAGTAAGGCAGTACTTATCTTCGGCTCCACTGATCCCGACAGACATCCGTTTCGCCGTCGCTTTGTCAAAGGATTGGAGCTTAGAACTGTTTATCTTTCTGCCTTCTCCCAGGTATAAAGGTACTAGTTACCTGTAACCTGGAATGTCCAGCACTCCAGGGATGACCCGAAGATGACCCCAAGGTTACGAGCAGATGAGACAGGAAGAATGAGCGTATTGTCGACAGAAATAGAGAGTGGGGGAAGGAGATACTGAATAATGCCTCCAATAATTCCTCCTTGACATCTTTCCTACCTTAATTAGATAGGTTTGTTTGGGCTATGGATTGGCCAGTGCCAAAATGCAAAGCAGAGTTTTCTACCCTGGCCCTTTGTCTGATGGTATGCAGCACATCTGTATCCAGAGCCTTTATCACCTGTTCCCATACTAGATTATGTCTCCTCCTCAGAAACTAATGTTAAATATGGGCCCCATAAGTAGCTCACCAAGCAACAAATCACTTGCCCCAACCGATGACTGCCCGCATTGAAAACCTGCAGCTGCCATTACCGAAGCGGTATGCTGAGCATATTGCCTATGGGGGGGGTCTGGATTCTACTGACCAACACATTGCTTACGTCTCCCATTTCTGGAACAAGGCCCCCATAAAGCACCCCCAAGCTCATGACGTCCGAGCCTCACCCTGTACATTGTAAAAGTGCCGGGTCCTATCAAGCCAACATGCATGGACTGGAAAAAGCTGACGTGCAAGGCCTCTAGGCCAGCAGCCAAACGCCAGCATGTGAGTCCCTCTCCATGCATCTTCCTTAACCTCAGAGCTACACCCTTCTCCCAGGTGCACTCAGGCCTAGTCCAGTTAATTTTGGCTTTACATCACCATGGCCCCCGCTTCAGATGGTGACTTTTTCAGGTGTGAACACCTCCCCGGATTCTCCAGCATTGCCATCCATAATCCCAGTTCTATGACGTCCCCATAACACATGCCTTGGTGCTGCACTGGCTCAAATATGGAATTCCCCAGGACAGCCCCAACACGATCTCCATAACGGACCACGTTTTCCACACTTATGGGGCTGCTTCAGTGGTACAATACTAAAAACAATAATCAAAACAACAATATAAATCATAAATAGACAAAATATATAAACACAAACATTAAAACAATATGTTTTCTACTTATTCTCATTTGCTTAATCTTCGATGATACTACTTTCCATTTAACACTAACAGTTTTCCTCCTATTCTACTATCTACTAACAATAACACATTGTAAGCCACATTGAGCCTGCAAAGAGGTGGGAAAATGTGGGATACAAATGCAGTAAATAAATAAAAGTATGTGGTGTCCAGGAAAAACATCATGTACACAATTAACAATGAGGATAAGACCACCAACTAAAATTGCAAACATATAGTCAGGCAATCAGAATCATAAATAATCATAAGTAATAGCAAACCATAAGGAAAAGTCTACACAGTGCATTATTCCATTAAAAGCTTTATGGGTGTTTTATGTGAACAGAATCATTAATTGTAAAACCAGGCATCAATAGTGCATAAAGGGGCATGCATATGTGTATGTCAAACATACCCAGGAAGTGGGGAGGTTAAAGGATTTGCAGTCCCAACTAAAATATGCAAAATATGTAAGCCGCATTGAGCCTGCCATGAGTGGGAAAGCGCGGGGTACAAATGTAACTAAAAAAAAAAAAAAAATGCTCAGCAACACTATTAAAAAGGAAACACAAAATTACGTAGAGCCATAGCCATAGCAGACACTTACAAAAACAGTTAGTGTTTGCAGCAACATAAACACAATTCATGTTCAGTGTTTTGGGACATATTTTTCACGATTCTATTGTTTTTGAGGACCTTGGGCTACACAATACTTTTCCATCATGCATGGCCCCTATTTGCTGTTCATATTAAGAACAGTCTCTATCTATGCTGTAGTGAGACTGTTGATATTGAACATGGTCTATGTTGGAAGTTACTACAAGTACTAGTAGTTTGTGTAACTGTTTCTTTGGACTTTACATTTAATGGTTCTAAAGGGATTCAGTGAGCCCTGCCTGTCTTTTTTAAAGATATACTATTAACTTTTATATGTTGAGAATATTCTAAATAGTAGAGTATGGTATGAATCATATTTTTAAAGGGCTGTTTGCACTAAACATGGTCTGTGTTTAAGCTGCTGCTGCTAACACTAGAAGTTTTTGTAGGTGCTACATGTTTGTAAGTTTATTTGGTGGACTTATTGTTAGTGTACATGATGTTATTCCTGGATCTCACATACTTTTAACGTTTGTGTTTATATATTTTGTCTAGTTATGATTTATATTGTTGTTTTGATTATTGTTTTTATTATTGTACCCCTGAAGCAGCCCATGAGTGGGTGAGATGTGGATCACGTCGGGTGATTGTTTAGGAGCAGTTCATCTGGGATCGGTTTTCTTTTAGATCACATCTGGTGCAGATCTGAAGAGCCTCTCTGTTTACTCTTTCAAAAGTACTATTGAAAAGGTGTGAGCTAAATTTAAATCTTTCCCCACCCATCCACTTCTCAGCCTGTTGCTCTAATCTAACTAATTGGCTATTCCTCCCTTTGGTCTACTAAAGGGCGTAAAGATTTGGAGTTAACACAGATGTTAGCACATGCTACCTGCAAATCTAACATTTTTCTTTTTGAGGGTTTGTTTTATGTAGGTCATCTGCAAATGTCATTAGCACGTGGTAAGTCCTAGAATTTAATGCCGAATCACTTAGCGATGCCTATGCTAAGTGATCCAACATTAACTCAGCTGTTCTCCAGTTAGCACATGTTACCTGGAACGTGCTAGCAGGATAATGTTTACACGCACATGTCATGCCCATGCCACTTCCAGAAAAATTCCCTAACTTGTGGGCTAATAGGTATATTTATTATATTGTACAATCAGGGACTCAAATATACTACCGGAGCCTTCGTGTTATAAATTACAAATTTGCTCCAGACTGTTGAAATACAAAACTCTTTATTGAACACATGCGCTTCAAAACCTGCTCATGTGCATTTTAAAATCTGTAAATACACACACAACTCTCTTCTGTCTTTCATACCCATTCACTCCTGTAGCGTGTCTGCTTAGTGACTCTATAAGCGTTTAAAGTTTTATACAACTTGCTGTTTTGAATATTATTGCACTGCACATTATATTTCACATTTTACATTCCTCAAATAAATATCACAGTGTTACACAAAATTAAAGGCAAACATTCTTTGTAATTCTGCTGTCTTTGATCTTCCAGTTTCCCTTTCTTACAATGTCTATTTTGAGGGTTTGCAAAAAGTCTCCAGTGCTTTCCTCAATAAGTAAATGAGTCTGCTTTCAATACTCCTCAGGCACTACGTTGGAGGAATGAGTTACTCATGGTAAAATTTGCTGTGGTCCTTAACCAAACGTCGGTTTATTACCATAAAATGCCTTAACGCTGTCATGTGGTACCCCTGTTAGCACACCCTTTAGTAAACAAACCCTTTAAATTAGATATTGTACAATACTTTTTTGAAGGTATGGAAACACAAGTTTAATAGTACTAAAATAAACTGAGTAATGTAACAAAACTTTCCACACTGAAAATTTGCATGTCCTAAGTTGAACTTATACTTAGCTGAATCCTGTATAAAATACATGGAAAATATCCAAATGCCAAATGTTTCTTTTGTGATTGTTACTTCCATAGAATATACATCTAGTAGCCAAGTGGCTTGGAACCTTGGAGAAATTGCTTGAAGAATACAGTAAAGAGAGTCATCCAGACTACAGGGTTTTCATTAGTGCTGAACCAGCTCTCTGTCCTGATGAACACATTATTCCTCAAGGAATACTAGAAAATTCTATTAAAATTACTAATGAACCTCCTACTGGCATGTTGGCTAATTTGCATGCTGCTCTCTATAATTTTGACCAGGTGAGAAAAAAGATACTGTATTCTTATCTTGGAAACATGGAGTTGAGATTTAGAGGAAACCCAATTTAATTTACCAGTGGCTGTTTAAAGAACTCGCATAAGCCCATATTCATCAGCTGACCGACTAAGTTATAACAGCCAAAAATAGACCTACTATTTTCTTGTACACCACCTAGTTATAGCTGGTATAGACATTTTTTTAATAAATAAATATGCGGGTCTATCTGGCAGCTAAACTTAGCCAGTCAGCCAATGAATATTGGCGCTAACAGGCTATGTCGCGTGACATAGCTGGTGACCAGGCTAGCCGCTAAGGGGGAGATCCTATAAAAAATCAGCGCAGAAAACAGTGCCAACTAAGCATATTCTATAAGTGGCACATAGATTTAGGCACGGTATATAGAATACGCTTAGAGGATATTACAGTGCATAAAACTACATGCCTCCACTTAGTGGCTTAAATCCCGGCGTGTAGATTTACACACACTGAGCCATATTCTATACGTTCGTAAATTTTGGAATGCCCATAGAACGCCCATTTCCCCACCTATAACCACACCCCTTTTGCATGCATTAGAATGTAAGCGCAGTGCAATATAGAATATGCTTAGGGAGTTGTGCGTGTAAATTCTAATTATTGCACATTAGTGCTCATTATTGCTTGCTAAGTGCTGTAAAACAATGCTGATTGGCTTGTTAAGCCAATTAATTTATGCGCACTGTTACAGAATATGCTTGGATTTTGGAGCGGATCTTTAGGCACACTATATAGAATCCAGAGGTAAGCACTAATATTCAGCCAACAGTATTTATTTAGGGTGTCTTTTACTAAAGAGTTAGCTCGAATTTTCTGCAGCAGGGCCCATAGGATTAAAATGGGACCTGCTGCAGATAACTCGAGCTAATCTTTAGTAAAAGAGACCCCCTTTCTCTTCTCACACATCTGCTTCCCCACAAATTAAAAATGCATTTTATAAGGTACAAATGAGCCTTTTTGACTTTTTAATAAATGTATTCACATTCTTCGCAAGGTTAACTTTCTGTAACCAGACAATTGTTTCAAGAAATCAAAATCCAGTCCACATTGGAATCAAGTTAAATATTTGAGAATCAGTTTTTCTTTTGAAACATCCTTACAACTGACTGGAAATAGATGTTAAATTGAAATTTAAATAATAAAGTCAGAGTGGGTCAGAGCACTCAAGGATTCTAGTTCTAATTTCATTTATTGTACAGACTAAATTGGTTAATGCATGGATGGACAATGAACAATGGATTTATCTGAACTGCCTTCATTACTGCATTGATAGTGAATATTAATGTGAGTAAATGAAGTTGAAAACATGCCCCATGATACCTTACACCATTTTTAAGTCATCCTGATTCTTGCCTTGCTGAATCTGATCAGTATGTTCCTGTGTGAATATTGCTATATGAACTGTATTTGTGTACTTTAATGTAAATTGTTCTCTCTTCCGCTACTTAGGATACACTTGAGATGTGTGCCAGAGAACAAGAGTTCAAGAGTATTCTCTTTTCTCTATGCTATTTTCATGCTTGTGTTGCTGGGAGATTGAAATTTGGACCTCAAGGTTGGAATCGAAGATACCCATTTAACACAGGAGATCTCACTATCTGCGTCAGTGTTCTCTATAACTATTTGGAGGCCAACACTAAAGTAAGAGTTTTTGCTCAACTAACTTTGTGCTGCCCTTACTCTGGCATGCTTTTATCCTTAGGGGCTAAGGAAGTCATACAGAAACCTAGGATATGGAGGAGCGCATGGTTCGGTGCGGAGTAGGGTTAACATATGGCTCCAGAAAAAGGAGGACAGATTGAGCCAGCCTGGGTTTTACTTTTATTGCATTCACTGGAAGCAAAACCCGGACTGGATCAATGTGTCCTCCTTTTTCTGGAGCCATATGGTAACCCTATTGTGGAGTATCCTTGAAGGATACTATTGAAACAGGACATTTAGGGAATCCCAGTAGAGAGGTTTCATCAATGCTGAAAGAAAGTCAGGTGTGCTTAATGAGAGAGCAGGATAAAGGATGCACGTTATCCCTTCAATTTCTAATTAGCTTGTAGATCAAAGGAAAAAACACAATTTGAAGTGCCTGTATACAAATGCTAGAAGCCTAAAAAATAAGATGGGAGAGTTAGAATATATAGCACGAAATGATGAGGTAGATAATAGGCATCTCAGAGACTTGGTGGAAAGAGGGCAATCAATGAGACACTGTGTTAACAGGGTACAAAGTGTATCACATTGATAGAGAGGATCAAATTGGAGGGGGGTTGCACTATATGTTAAAGAGGGAATTGAGACAAATAAAATAAACATGCCACATGGCACAGCAGCGTGGAATCATTATGGATAGAAATTCCATGTGTGAAGGGAAGGAGTATTCTTGAGGTGCTGTACTTCCGTCTTCCAGGACAGAATGAACCGACTGATGAAGAAATGTTTACAGAGATTAGGAAAGCTGGCAAACTGGGCAACACCATAATAATGGGTGATTTCAATTACCCTGATATTGACTGGATAAATGTTACATCAGGGAGTGCCAGGGAGATAAAATTTCTAGATGTAATAAATGATTGCTTCTTGGAGCAAATGGTCCAGAAACCGACAAGAGGGGGAGCCATTTTGGACCTGGTCATTGGTGACGTGCAGGGCATAGTGCAAGAGGTGGTGGTATTGGGTCCTCCAGAAAACATTGATCATAGCATAATCAAATTTGAGCTACTATCTGGGATGAAACTGCAAAAGAAATCTACTGTAGTTGCATTTAATTTTTGAAAGGGCAACTATGATAAAATGAGGAAAATAGTTAAAAATAAACTAAAAGGATCAGCTGCTAAAGTTAGGACACTAAATTGGGCGTGGGCGTTATTCAAAAATACCATCTTGGAAGCCCAGTCCAGATGCATTCCACATATTTACAAAGGTGTAAAGAAGAGAAAATGACAGCGTGGTTAAAAGGTGAAGTAAAAAAAAGGCCAGTACAGCCAAAAGATTGTCCTTCAAAGAATAGAAAAAGGACCCAAATGAAGAAAATAAGAAGCAACATAAGCACTGGCAAGTCAGATGCAAAGCATTAATAAAGAAGGCTAAAAGAAAATATGAACAGAATCTTGCCACAGAGGCTAAAACTCACAGTAACAACTTTTCAGATACATCAGAAGCAGAAAGCCTGCAAGGGGATTTGTGAGACCATTAGATCATGAATGAGCAGAAGGGGTGCTCAGGGAGGACAAGGCCATAGCAGAGAAACTGAATGAATTCTTTGCTTCTGTCTTTACGGAAGAAGATGTAAGAGATCTGCCTGTACTGGAAATGGTTTTCAAGAGTGATGATGCGGAGGAACTAAAAGAATTCTTGGTGAACCTGGAAGATGTACTGAGCCAAACTGACAAATTAAAGAGTAGTAAATCACCTGGACTGAATGGCATACATCCAAGGGTACTCAAAGAACTCAACCATGAAATTGCTGATCTGCTGTTAGTAATATGTAACCTGTCATTAAAATCATCCGTAGTACCTGAAGATTAGCCAATCTGATGACGATTTTTAAAAAGGGTTCTAGGAGAGATTTGGGAAATTATAGACTGGTAAGCCTGACGTCAGTGTCGGGCAAAATAGTGGAAACTATTATAAAGAATAAAATTACAGAACATGTAGACAAACATGGTTTAATGGGACAGAGACAGCATGGGTTCAGCCAAGGGAAGTCTTGCCTCACCAATTTGCGTCATTTCTTTGCGTGAATAAACATGGATAAAGGTGAGCCAGTTGATATCTAGATTTTCAGAAAGCTTTTGATAAACTTCCTCATGAGAAACTCCTGAGAAAATTAAAGAGTCATGGGATAGGAGGCAAAGTTCTGGTGTGGATTAGGAATTGGTTGTTGGACAGAAAACAGAGGGTAGGGTTAAATGTCCATTTTTCTCAAAGGAGGAGGGTTAACATTAGAGTGCCACAGGGATCAATACCGGGGCCGGTGCTATTTAACATATTTATAAATGATATGGAAATCGGAATGACGAGTGAGGTGATTAAATTTGCAGATTTTACTAAGCTATTCAAGGTGGTTAAAACACGTGAAGACTGTGAAATATTGCAAGAAGATCTTAGGAAATTGGAAGACTGGGCCTCCAAATGGCAGATGAAATTTAATGCGGACAAATGCAAGGTGATGCACATTGGAAAGAATAATCTGAATCATAGTTACCTGATGCTAAGGTCCACCTTGGAGGTTAGCACTCAAGAAAAACATCTAGGTGTCGTTGTAGTTAATACACTGAAATCTTCTGTTCAGTGTGTGGCGGCAACCAAAAAAGCAAACAGGATGCTAGGAATTATTAGGAAAGATATGGTGAATAAGAACATAATATTCTTCTGTATTGCTCCATGGTGCATCTGCACCTTGAGTATTGCATTCAGTTCTGGTCGCCATATCTCAAAAAAGATATAGCAGGATTAGAAAAGGTTCAAAGAAGAGTGACCAAAATGTTAAAGGGGATGGAACTCCTCTCGTATGAGGAAAGGCTAAAGAGGTTAGGGCTCTTCAGCTTGGAAAAGAGACGGATGAGGAAATATATGATTGAGGTGTATAAAATCCTGAGTGGTGTAGAAAGAGTAGAATTGATTTTAAACTTGTTCCAAAAGTACAAAGACTAGGAGACACTCAAGGAAGTTACATGGAAATACTTTTAATACAAATAGGAGGAAATATTTTTTCCCTCAGTGAATAGATAAGCTCTGGAACTCATTGTGGGAGGATTTGGTAACAGCAGTTAGCAAATCTGGGTTTTAAAAAGTTTGAACAAATTTCTGGAGGAAAAGTCCATAGTCTGCTATTGAGACAGACATGGGGAAGCAACTGCTTGCCCGGGGATTTGTATTATGGAATGTTGCCAAGATTTGGGTTTCTGCCAGGTACTTGTGACATGGCTTGACCACTGTTTGGAAAACAGGATGCTGGGCTAGATGGACCATTGGTCTGACCCAGTATGTATACTCTTATGTTCTTATGCTCATTTTCAAAACAAACAAAAAAAAAAATAAAAAAAAATCATAAGTTGGCAGAAGGATGTTGTTCTCTCAAAAATATCCAAGTTGCAATTTTCAACACCCTGATTTTAGACATTTGCTCCACAGTTCACCCAAATTTCAAGGGGATGTGTGTGTTATGGGAGAGACATCAGCAGGACATAAGTGGCACCAGAAGTTAGATATTTTTTCTGCAATAGTGGAACAAAACGAAAATGTCTTGGACCCAAATTAAGATGTTTTTGTCTAGATCTGTTTCATCACAACTAAGTGACCAAAAGGTGGCCTAAATGACCAATGTAGCGATTAAGGAAAACCCCTTTATTCCCCCAGTGGTTACCGACTGTCACGAAACGACTAGCCATCTGCCTGGGGTTACCCTGAGGCAACTTGGTCTATCTCCAGCACAGCTCAGGTCTGCCTGCATCTGCCGCTTGTGCTCTACACTAGCACCATCCTCCTACCAACTGGGTCACAACCGCCTCTGGACAAGTCTCCACTCTCAAATTATCCCTAGTGATTTCTAGGTTACCGGGGCCACACTCCCAGGGTTCCCACAGTTCCTAGAAAGCACTCCCAGACCCAACACACAAACCACCAGGATTCTTTATCAGTCCAGACAGGCAGAGGCAATAAACAATTGTTTGTGTTAAAAATATATGGAACAATGAACAAAAAATGTGCAATAAGCAACAATAACAGGTAGCTGAAATGTGGATCAATTATAACACTAACTAAACATCTGTTTACTTCCTAGAAAGTACCTGGGGAGATCAGGACATATAGCTGCTCACCAGTTATCAAATATAACTGTTTTACAGGGCTTCAGCAAAGAGCTTTCTCTCTCTTTTCTGCTGGGTTGAAACGGGGGAAAAAACCGGCACAGTTCCGATGAAAAAAAGCTTCTGGGCCAATCAGAGCCCAGTCAACAACAACATTTTTAAAAAGCTGTTTACATCACTACAGGCATTTCCTTTATCTGTGTTAACTAAAGAAGGGAAAGGTCAATTTCTTGTAACAGCTTAAAGCATAGCATACACCACCTGCTGGCCAAACTACAGAAATGCACTTCAAGGCATAATTAAGGCAGGAAAGTATCCAGTACATTTTACTGGCTTAAAACACACTGTTTCTTCACCCTGACCCCATCCCACACACCCCAAAACTGTGAAAGAAACAGTATATACCTAACCTTTATACCTTTCAGGAAATCTAGACTGCCCCTATTTGACTGACTGTACATTTGTCCTTTAGATTGTAAGCTCCTTTGAGCAGGGACTGTCCTTCTATGTTAAATTGTACAGCGCTGCGTAACCCTAGTAGCGCTTTAGAAATGTCTAGTAGTAGTAGTATATACCAGCTTCTGAAACCTTCAAATGTCATGGCCAGTCCTATTAAAGCAGCAAGCAGGTCCCTGGAGTAGCCTATTGGTCAGTGCAGTGGACTGTAGAAAAGGGGACCTAGACCCATATCCCGCTCTAACTGTTACACTTGTTCTAGAACATGTGAGTGTTTCAAAACCCACCGAAAACTGACTATACCCACCTGTAGGCATAAGGGGTATTGTATTGTAGTGTTGTTTAGTTGGATACAGTAGGTTTTTGGAGGATTCACCATACAACATAAGGAGGTAATGTTGAGATGTGTATCTGGGATCTTTTATGAGTAGTCCATTGCAGTGCCCCCTAGGCTGCCCCACTGCTCTGCTGGGATTCTGTTTGGCCAATCTACTAAGAACACTGCCCCCCCCCCCCCCCCCCCCCCCATACATCCCAAGGGCTTGTTTTTGTGCATTTTCTCCTTGGACCTTTTTTTTTTATGGTCCTAAAAGTTAGACACACCGAGCATATAAATTTCTAGCAAATAGGCATTTTCAAACAAAAACATCCAAAATCAGATTCAGACGTCATATCGAAAATGCCCCTCGGAAGCAGATAAAAGCCATGTGCCTCTCCTGGTCTGCACAATTTCCTTTCCTTCTGTAATAGAGCAGACTTTGATATTCTCTTGTTCCCTTCTTCCCAAGGATTATTTGTGCTTGTTTCATGCATTCTAGAATTCTGATATTGTTTTTATCGCCATATAAATTTGCTCTGAAACTGCTGTTCTATTAAGTAATGGAATAAGCATTTAACTAGTAAGTGAAACATGAACCAAATTGAAGCTTTTATTGATAACATAAACTCTTAACTTCACGTTTAGCATCATTCAAACTAGTTCCTCATTAGCAACTTAACAAAAAAAATGTCCTTCATTATGTTAACAAAAACAGTGGTTTACATGTGTATATATGGCAAATTCATTAGGCAGGTAATGAAGCATTTGCACAAATGTAATTACATATAGCAATTCTGACAGTTCATAACACTGCATTAATAATCACTACAATTAGTTTTGATGATGGAAGCAATTTACAGCACGTCACACATATAAATAATGGTGCTTTTCCTGCATGTGTCATTATTATATATTAAGGATGCCACCTTCTTGTGACTTTCCTTGCAATATTCCCCTTGAATTGAAATTAAGGTTGGAGGAGTGATAGTTTTAAAGGTGCAATGCATGTAGTTTAAATGCACTGAAGGTTATTTCTCCAATGAATGAACATTAAACCTAGATATCAGAAATGTAAATGCAGTATTTAATGGTCCATATAATATACCGTAATAATCAAAAATTATCAAACCACCATATCATATACTAGTTTTCTTGACATCGGTGGCAACATTTTTCACATTGACCACTCAGTCCGCAGTTTGCCTGCCTCCTCATTGTTCAGTAACCCCTTCATTATCAATATCAAATCCTCTTTTTCTTTTTATTTCTTATACATTTCATATATTTTATTTATTTATTTGTTGCATTTATATCCCACATTTTCCCACCTATTTGCAGGCTGAGGCTCAATGTGGTTTACATTATTCCATAATGGCAATCGCCATTTCCGGAATGACAAATACAAGGAGGTATTGCATTAAAGTTATAAGCTCGACGCTACTTATCTTAATCTTATAATGGACCCACTGCCAACATGGACCATGTTTTGCCTTTGACTGCGTCAGGGTGTGGTCCTCCACTTCTAATTCGGGCTGTTCAGCATTATATATATTATAGATTTGCATGAACTCCTTCCTTGGTATGTAAATCTATCTCATTCATATTCATTTTGGATATCCTGAAAACCTGATGGAACTAGGTGAATCTCAAGGACTGGGTTGAGATGCACTGGCATGGAGTAACTGTTGTACTAACATCAAACCTGTTTCTCTCATGACTAGTTTATAGAATTCAAGAGTTTAGATTGAGCACTGTGTTTATTCAGTTGTGTTAGGAATTTAGCGCAGCTTTTGTAGAGCACAATTTTCTCTTTCAGATGATACTGTTCACAAGCTGATTCAGGCAGACTTTTTTAATAATTGGCTTTGAACTTTGGTATATTTTACCATTTGTGCTGACAGTGCCAACTTTGAAGAGATCCTGCAGGGCGGTTATAGATGCTGGTTAGTTGCAAATCTGGCAGTATTATGTCCAGCACAAGCGTAATGCTTGTTCAAAATTTGAAGTCTGTATCTTTGTTTGCATGGAAGTTGTTGCGGTCCAGTGGCGTTCCTAGGGGGGCTGACACCCGGGGCGGATCGCCGATGCGCCCTGCCCCCCGGGTGCAGCGCCCCCCCCCCCCCCTCCGGGGAAAGGACACCCCCCCAGGTGCACGCCATTGGGGGGGTGCCACACACCAGTCAGCTTGCTTCGTTTCCATACTCCCTGTACCCCGGAACAGGTTACTTCCTGTTCCGGGACAGAGGGAGCATGGAAACGAAGGAAGCTGACTGGCGCGCGGCACCCCCCACCCCAGTGGTGTGCACCCGGGGTGGACCGCCCACATCGCCACCCCCCCCTTGGTACGCCACTGTTGCGGTCTGAATATTGGTCAAATATGTTCCGATGAGTCACGACCAATTTTGATGCACACTTTGAGTCAACTTGTTTGACTGGATTTTGCATCCATAATGTTAAAATGTATTTCATCGGAATTAGCATCAAAAACTGTACAGGATTTGAATTTTTTAGCCATTCTTATAAATGTGTTTGGATTTTATTAGACCCCAAAAATGTCATTTTGGTAAATGTCACGCGCTCATGGACTGACAACCTTTCAGAAAAGGGGGTCTAGATCTGCAACTATTGCAGTTAAAGACCTCAAATTTTGGGAAACTTCATTTAACACCTGACTCACGCAACAGATAAAATTTGAACAAAATTGGAGACATGATGGTGGGAAGGTTTAGACCACTTGGCATGGAATGACCCAAAAGGCATTTGACAAAGTACCTTGTGAAAGACTCCAAAGGAAATTGGAGAGTCATAGGATAGGAGATAGTGTTCTGTTCTGGATAACTGGTTAAAAGATAGAAAACAGGGAGTAGGGTTAAATGGTCAGTATTCTCAATGGAGAAGGGTAGATAGTGGGGTTCCCCAAGGGTCTTTGCTGGGACTGCTGCTTTTTAGCATATTTATAAATGATCCAGAGATGGGAGTAACTAGCGAGGTAATTAAATTTGCTGACAACAAAAAGTTGTTCAAAGTTGTTAAATCATAAGAGGATTGTGAAAAATTAAAAGAGGACCTTACGAGACTGGGAGACTGGGCATCCAAATGGCGGATGACATTTAATGTGAGCAAGTGCAAAGTGGTGCATGTGGGAAAGAGGAATCCGAACTATAACTACATGATGCGTGGTTCCATATTAGGAGTCATCAACCAGGAAAGGGATCTAGGCGTCATCGTTGCTCAGTGTGCAGAGACGGCTACGAAAGCAAATAGAATGTTAGGTATTATTAGAAAGAAATGGAAAATAAAAATGAGGATGTTATTGTGTGCAATTCTAGTCACCACATCTCAAAAAAGATGTGGAGGGGCATAATCGAACGCGAACGCCCATCTCCATGGGCGTCTATGTCCGAGAACGGCTACATGAAGGGGTGGGACAGACCGTATTTTTGAAAAAAAATGGGCGTCCATCTTCCGCTTCGAAAATACGGTTTGTACGGACCAAAATGCCATGGATTTAGTCGTTTCCGAGCTGGGTGTTTGTTTGTTTGTTTTTGTTTTGGTTTTTTTTTTGCGATAATGGAAACTAAAAATGACCAGCTGAAAAACGTCCCAATCCAAGCCATTTGGTCATGGGAGGGGCCAGGATTCGTAGTACACTCGCCCCCCTGACATGCCAGGACACCGACTGGACACCCTAGAGGTCAGTGCGGTGGATTTCAGACAATGGTCCCACATGCATCTCCCTTACCATGGGTGCTGAGCCCCCAACCCCCTCCCTCAAAACCCACTACCCACAAATGTACAACACTACCATAGCTCTTAGGGGTGAAGGGGGCACCTACATGTGGGTACAGTGGGTTTTGGAGGCCTCCCATTTACCAGCACAAGTGTTACAGGTAGGGAGGATGGGCCTGGGTCCGCCTGCCTGAAGTGCACTGCGGTACCCACTGAAAGTGCTCCAGGGACCTGCATACACGCAGGCCTCTAGGACTTGTTACTGCTGTATAATCTTCGCACACCAGTTGACACCTGAAGACTAATGTCTCCGAAAACGTCCTTTATTGGAATAAGCACATTTACTCACAGTTAACTGCAGATCAGAGGTTGTGCCCCACTGGCAAAGAGTCTCCCTGGTACTGAGATTAGCAGTAGGTCAGAGCTGGCAGAATGGTGTACAATGCCCTCTTTCAGCAACATTCAAGGTAAGAACTAAGTTCTGTAACGTGGCTAACACATGAAAGGGATCTAAAACTGTCTTACAAAAATGGCCACTACCTCATGGACTACCGGAAACAAAACAGGGCACACTCTGACACAGTAAGCAGAGGGAAAAGCTCCTTGGGAGTAGAGCCTACCAACTATCAACATCATGAGCATTTAACACAAGCTAGTGGAATCACGGAGCCCGATACCCTACACCCACCACAATGCATTGCTGATGTGACTCTGCAGTGCCCTTAACAGAAAAGTGTCATACTTACCCGAGACCCGCATCAGAACCAGAGAAAGGCTGTCAGAGGATAGAACACATTCTGCTGTCATGGAGGTGGGTACGGCATTTGAGGCTGGCATACAAGCTGGGAAAAAAAGTTTGTAAAGTGGGGTTTTTTTTGGTGGGAGGGGGTTAGTGACCACTGGGGGAGTCAGGGGAGGTGATCCCCGATTCCCTCCGGTGGTCATCTGGTCAGTTGGGGCACTTTTTTGGGACTTGGACCTGAAAAAAGGGTCCAAATAAAGCGGACCAAATTCTCGTTAAAAACGCCCTTCTTGTTTCAATTATCAGCTAAAGACGCCCATCTCTCCTCGGCCGATAACCACACCCCAGTCCTGCCTTCGCCACACCTCCGACACGCCCCCATCAACTTTGTTCATTCCTGCAACGGAGTGCAGTTGAAGACAACCAAAATCGGCTTTCGATTATACAGATTTGTTCGCCCACAGGAGAAAGACGCCCATCTCCCGATTTGGGTTGAAATATGGGCGTCTTTCTCTTTCGAAAATAAGCTGGATAGTGGAATTAGAAAAGGTACAGAGAAGGGTGCCGAAAATTATAAAGGGGATGAGACGACTTCCCTATGAGGAAAGGCTAAAGTGGCTAGGGCTCTTTAGCTCGGAGAAAAGAAGGCTGAGGGGGAAATATGATAGTGGTCTATAAAATAATGAGTGGAGTGGAATGGGTAGACGTGAATCGCTTGTTTAGTCTTCCAAAAATACTAGGACTAGGGGGACACACAATGAAGCTACAAACTAGTAAATTTAAAATGAATCGGAGACAATTTTCTTCAGTGTTTAATTAAACTCTGGAATTTGTTTGCAGAGAATGTAGTAAAAGCAGTTAGCTTAGTGGAGTTTTAAAAAAGGTTTGAATAGCTTCATAAAAGAAAAGTCCATAAGTCATTGTTAAAATGAACTTGGGGAAAATTCACTTCTTATTTCTGGGATAAGCAGCATAAAATGTATTGTACTATTTTGGGATCTTCCTGTGAAGTTTTTAGCAAAAACAGAAATGAGATAAGGGTTTTTTATGCCGATGAAGAGAGTGACCCATGCTATTTCCTCCTTACCCTATAAAGAATATAGATTGGGTGGAGGTCGGGGTACAGAGGCTTTTTCCCTTTCTCTTGAATGGATTCTTTTGCATTTCACAGGAACATAGTATATGATTAAGTAAACTTGCAGTTTATACAAGAGAGTTTGTTGATTTTGTGTTTCTATAACTAGATACTTTCTTTCCCCCTTTTTGGATTAATTGTTGTTATTACCTATTTTGGGATCTTGCCAGGTACTTGTAATCTGGATTGGCCACTGTTGTAAACAGGATGCTGAGCTTGATGGACCTTTGGTCTGTCCCAGTCTGGCAATACTTATGTTCTTAGTTTTGTTTTTGTGATTTTTTTTTTGTTTTTTATATCCAGTCAAATGAAATAGAAAAGGGCTATTGCCACCCAAAAGCAAGTTTCAATGCCTGCCAGCTGGTGGTATCTCTCATATGATTTTTCCATTTTTTTTCTGTTGAAGGCAGCTTGTATCTAGGGAGTCCCATTTGTGAGGACATGATATCTTGCTTGTACTCAGAGGAAACCTGATTATTTACTTGTAACAGGTGTTCTCCATGATCAACATGATACATGTCCTCACATATATCCCTACTCGCCTCCCCTTCGAGTTATCCTCTAATTAAGATTTTACAAAGATTGATGAGCTTCCATGAAAGAACACAAAGCAGGAAGTTGCACGCACCAATGGTAGGCCTTTCAATGGCTTCTGGAACTTTTCTAGCTGCAAAAGGTGTTTCCCATGGAAGCCGTGTCAGATATAACATCACTCATTTATGAGGACTTGTATCCTGTTGTCCTAGAAAACACCTGCTACAAGTAACTTATTTATCTGCTGTGCTCTTAGCAAACAATAACAATCATTGCTATGCATTAACTGCATGGCTGCCTTATCCAGGGGGCAGGGAATGCCTCCAACATTTAATACAGAAGTTTTGCACCCAGCAAGCTTTGGGTTTAGCTGTTATGTTAGGTGCAAAACCTTAGCTCATCTTAGTAAATAGACCCTTCTGTGCACACGTTTGTTTATCTATATGTAGGTAGGGGAGGAGAACTAATCATGAGCTTATATTACTTATGCACATTGGATGCTATCACTAACACCCTTTATAAAATGTTGTATGCGCCTTAATTCAATGAAAGTAGCATTAATGCTTAATTTAAATACTGTATTAAAGCATAGGCTGGATAAAGATGCATTAAGAGTAAACAATCTTCATCCTGACATATTCATTTAATGTTAAGGCAGGAGTGGAACTATTCTATTCTATTCTATTCTATTCTATATTCATGCTTATGCTGGGTTGCTTAATACTGGCCTTTCTTCACTGAACTCATATTACATAGTGATTTATGTTTAATCTTATTCTTTTTCATTTAATTATCTAACTGTGCTTTCTGTAAAACATTTTTTACAAAGGCAGTATACAAGTACCTTCATAATATTAAGAACAATGACAGTGGTAAAATATTAATGACATCCCAATAACAAAACTTGTGAAATCACCAGCCTATACTGATTAATACCCAGGTTTTCAATATACTATCTTTCTAATTTGGCTTGACACAGTTGACTTTAAACCCAGAAGTGGAACATATTTCTTTTTTCAAAACAGGCAGTTTGCAGACCCCAAAGAGCTATAATATTATGCAAGCAATAAAACCCAACAGAGCAGGCATGAGCTTGAGGGGAAATGGTCGCTGTTGAGGGCATGTAATGTCACTGAGATTATTAGCTTAGCTGCCCTGCTCAAGGATCTAATATGTAAAGATCATAACATGTAAATAAATTATTTAAAATTAAATTGCAGCCAAATAATTCTAAACAAGTAGCATATCCAAAATATGAACTTCAGTTGTGGCTAAGAAGCCACTTACTTTTTCTTGAAAACGTTATCTGATGAATATCAGTGCAAAGAAGATTTATTGCTTGTGAGAGTTGCTCTTAAAACCCTACCCCCATTCACACACTACAAAGAACATTTTTTTTCTTCTTGAAATGCAAATTATTTGTAGATACTCAGTTCAACTTTATGGACCTTTATATGGAACATTACAATCTGAAGACTGTCCTTATTGCTCAGTTGAAACCAGTTTACGAGGAAATGCATTAGAGGTTTAGATATTCAAATTCAAGTAAACTTGTAAGGAGTTAGCTAAGCTCTTTGTCTTGTTCTGTTCTGTCACATGCAACATAGGAAGACTATAATTAAGTTTTTACAGAGCTGTTGGGAGACCCAAGCTGCCTCTGAGGGCACAAAGGTTCCTGTCTTGAAAGGCATTATCGTAAACTGGCATGTTTTGTAACCCAGAAGAAGCAAAAGGGGTAGCAAAGAGAGGTTTCAGATATTTCAAAGCCAAATAGAAAGGGGATACAGGGGATCCTGGGATTAAACATGTTGTAAGTCATTAACCCCAACTTTCAACAAATGCCATTCTGACCTTAGCAGCAAAATGAACACAAAGGGACTAATATTCATAGTTTTTCATCTCTGAATCTTAATTTAATCTCAAATACAAATCATCAAGTATTGCTTCTCTTACATGCCTTCAAGAAAGCAAATAATCCATGTATGATTATACTTTACTATCAAAGAAAGGGCCAGCTCTTCATATGCCATGTGTGAAACATACTGCTGGGTCTTTAACTAATATGTGTTATCCAACATTTATTTTTTTAGATTTCAGTGAGTAAAAATGCTACAGCCTGAAATAAAATGTAAAGCCCTTGTTTTAGAAGCCCTATTTGCATTTGATACATGCATAAACTGGCACTTAAAGGTTTATCTTGCATAAACGTCTAAGTTCCTATTTTAGAAAACCAGGATATGCACGTATCAAGCACAAGTGGGTGCAAATCAGGGGTGTGCTGGTAAATTTTTAACAACAGGCTCTTTCTCTGGACGTAGCCAGCTCTGCAGTTGGAAGGGCCAGGGGTGGCTGGGGGGGGGGGGGGGGGGAGCAACACTTGCCTCTCTCTCTCCTCCCTCCCTTTGTGTGGGCACGCTAGGCATACCTTTGCTGGCAACCAATATATGGACTGCCACCACTCCCAATGTCTTGCTCTGAGCAGCATGCTGAAACTTCTCACACATGCTGGAGAAGTCCCAGCCTGCTGCTCAGAGCTGGAAACAAGGAGCTGGGAGCAGCAGCAGTCTATTTACTTGGCTGGCACTGGGCTCAGCATCCCCACCAGCAAAGTAAAAGAGAATTCAGCAGGGGGCCCAAGCCCACATTTTGGGAGCCAGTTGTTAAAGTAGCCATGGAGGGCCCAACTTTAACAACCGGCTCCCAAAATTCTTAAAAACTTAACAACCAGCTCTTGCGAGCCTGTGAGAGCCTGCTCCAGCACACCACTGGTGCAAATGGTAAGGGGGAGGGGGGTGACCTGGGCATGAAGAACATGGCAAATTAACAGACATTTAATCCCCTTTTGAAATGAGGAATCTGTGTCCTAAAAGATCATCATCGGGATTTAAACCTGCTACTAAGTACATTTAGGATTTGGTAAACAGCTTCTAATAAGCAGCATTTCACTGGAGGGATTAGAGGAGATTGCCTCCTTAATCCCCCGGTGTTTTTTGTCTCCTCACCCCCTCCCCAAAATATCAAACTGGCAAAGAAAACCAATTACTGTGACAGCATCTGGATAATATATGGTTACTAGTAAAAAAGGCCCGTTTCTGTGAGAAATGAAACGGGCGCTAGCAAGGTTTTCCTGGGAGTGTATGTTTGAGAAAGAGTGTGTGCGAGAGATGGAGTGTGTGTGTCAGAGAGAGAGAATGAGAGAGAGAGAAAAAGTGTGTCAGTGTTTATGTGAGAGAGTGTGTGTGATGAAACAGGTGGTAGCAAGTGTGTGTGTTTGTGAGAGAGAGAGAGTGTGTGTGTGGGAATGAGAGTGTGTGCCAGGGTGCCCCCCTCCCCTAAGGTGGCCCCCTTCCCTCCCTCTTCCCTGCCTGCCAGATGCAAGTGTGTGTTTGTGACAGACAGAGAGAGTGAGTGTGTGGAGCGTGTTTGTGAGAGACAGTGTGTTTGTGAGAGAGAGAGTGGGTGTGTGTGTGTGGGAATGAGAGTGCGTGTGGGAATGAGAGTGTGTGCCGGTGCCTGCGTGTCTGGCAGCCTGCCTGCCAAGGGGCTTCCATCCCTCTGCCTCTCTCCCCACCTCGTACTCCTCCTGCAGCCTTCCCTGCCACTTGATCGGCGTTATTCAATACTCCTCCTGCTAGCACTGAGATGTTGTCCTGCGTGCCTGCCTGCCTGGCTGCCAAGGGGCCTCCCCCCCTCTGCCTGTCTCCCCAGCTCGTAGTGGTCCTGCACCCCTCCGTGCCACTTCATCAGCGTTATTCACGACTTCTCCCCTTGCCTGCTAGCAGTGACCTGTTTTACCTCCTGCTCGTCCGGCCTTCCGTTGGTTGTTTTTTGGAGGGAGTGAGCATGGGAATCGCGGCAATGTCGTCAGCTGTTTTGTTTGGACGGCAGGGTCGGGAGGGCGCAGGACCGCAGCGTGGGTCGTCAGCTGTTTTCACGGCAGGGTCAGGAGGGCGCAGGACGGCAGCGTCAGGAGGGCGCAGGTGGTGCGTAAATTTTTGGAGGGCAGCAGCGTGGGGATCGCAGCGGATCAGCTGGTCGGACGGCACTCCTCCCCCTGCGTAGGTCGGTGTTTGCCGCTGTGCGTCGGGGGGGTGGAGGGTCTGCATAGGTCGCTGTTTGTCGGTGTGCGTTGGGCACGGGGGGTGAAGCGTTGGACGGCGGTGGAACTGGGGATTCGTTGAGTGTCATAGCCCCGCCCTCGATGACATCACGTTCAGACGCGAGGGCGGGGCAGAGAGTCATGGGGAAAATTTTTGGTCTCTGCCACCTCAAAAACGGAAGTGGCAGCTTCATTTAGAACGTTGGGGTTGCGAATTATGTGCGGAAGGGGCGTGGCTGAGGGCAGGTCTATGAGTGACAGTGAGTGGTGCATGAGTGACAGTGAGTGTCCCTGCCACAGAGAGAGCTTCAGAGCTTCAGAATGTTTCAGGTGAGATTTATTTATATAGATGTTTCTAAGGTCACAAAGATAACCAGGTATGTGTTGGCTTTGAACCCATTAATATTATCTATGTTTATTTGGAAAAAATGGATGTTTATGCTGCACAAACATGGCGCATAAATGTCCATTTCTCCTGAATTTTAGAATAGGCTCTATGTTGGCAGATTCAGTTCAAAAATACACATAAATCTTGAGACACACTGGCCTGCATGTCTCAATTCCAACTTCTATGACCTGTCTAAAATGTTTTCACAGTCACTGGGTTCTATTTTTTTGCTTATGCTGATGATATTTGGTTACTCTCCACTGTTGGTTCTGTTTCTTTAAAGCTTAATTCTGATAAAACTGATGCAATCTTTTTTTTTAGCAAGAAATCTCCCTCTTTGCCATGTCTGTCTGTTATTCTGGATTCCCCAGTTCCTTTGAAGGATTCTATTCAGATTCTGGGTGTTACTGTGGATAGCCATCTCACTTTTAACTGAAATAATTCTACTGTGGTTTAAAAAAAAAAAAAAGCTTTATTTCTCTTTCCACTAGATGAATTTCACTTTCCATCAAATATATTCTCTTTGATCCCTCCTGGACCCCAAATCTGTGTGGCAGTTATTTCATTCCCTTGTATTTTCTCGCTTAGACTGTTGTAGCTTCCTTTATGCTGCCCTCCTAGCTGTACAAATGCATAGAGTGCAGCTTGTTCAAAACACCATAGTAAAGCTTGTTCTGGGTCAAAAGAAGTTTGATAGTGTCACTCCTCTTCTTAAGCAAGAACACTAGCTTCATTTGACATCCCCTATAGGATTCTCAAGATAGTGCATAAGATTATCCACACTGGCACACCCTCATTTCCCACACCCATGCATGCTCACTTCGCTCCTCACAGCGTAGTCTCTTTGTTCCTTCTTATTCTTATATCAGACATGATTATGCACACCATTCTTGCTTTATGGTATGGCACTTACTCTCTGGAATAAACTGCCTTTTTATATATCTAGAGGAGTGTGAAGTGGCCTGAGGACTAGGGGAACCAAGTTTGATTCCCAATGCAGCTCCTTGTGATTCTGGGCAAGCCACTTAACCCTCCATTGCCCCAGGTACAAAATAAGTACCTGTATATAATATATAAACCACTTTGATCAGGGATGGACTGACAGTGATCTGGGTCCCTGGGCAGAAGGGGTCACTGGGATGCCCCCCCAGGTCCCTGCTGCCATCACCTCCACCTTGGTTTCCAGCACTCCTCCTGCACACTATAGCCCCACAGGCCTACCTTGAGGGGCCATTGTGGTCTAGTGGGCTCTTAAGGGGCAGGAAAGAGCTCCACTCTTTCCTGTCCACCGCCGCCGCTGCTCTACCTGGCATGACAGGAAGTCTCAGTAGCCATTTTGATGGTGCAGGAGTGCTGGACAGAGCAGTGGCAGCAGGCAAGAAAGAGTGAGCTTCTTCCCTGCTCCTGGAGAGGCCACTGGACCATCTGGGCCCTTCAAAGTAGGCCTAAGGGGCTCTAGTATGCAAGGAGGGGTTGAAAGAGGCACTGGGCCCCCCCAAGAGCCTCTGGGCCCTCAGGCACTGCCCGATTGCCCATATGGTCAGTCGGCCTCCAGCTTTGATTGTAACAACAGAAAGGTATTATATCAAATCCCATCCCCTTTCCCTGCAAGCCTGAAGGCTATTGAAGTGGTGTATATTCGTGTACAGTAGGTATTTTTCTGTTCCTAGAGGGTTCACAATTACAAAATAAATGAGCTAAAGGTTGAGTGATCCTTATTATTTGAAGTATTGAACCCAACCAGGTTTGGGGGTGGAGGGAGAGAGAGAATTTTAGCACCTGGGTGCAAGCTTTGTATCATTTATTTATTTATTTGTAACATTTGTATCCCACATTTTCCCACCTATTTGCAGGCTCAATGTGGCTTACATTTTCCATAATGGTGATCACCAATTCCGGAAGAGAAATACATATTTAAGGTGAATGAGACAGAGAGGATTAGGAATACAGTTACAGAAAGTGCATTTTCATAATCAGAAAGAAGAGATGTTGGATTAACTTCAATCATGATAGATTAATTTGGACAATCAGAAATATTAAACTTCAATCTTGCTGATTAGTATGGACAATCGAGAAGTACAGAATTATGTTTAGTGAAGATTCGGTGTAAAATATTGATTAACTGGTATTTAGGATGAATTATTGTAGTATGCTGTGTTGAATAGGTTAGTTTTCAATAATTTACGGAAATTATTTATGCCATGTGTCTGTACAAACTGATTTATATGCTGTTTTTTATGACTCATTATGATACCATCTGTAAAGGTTAGTGTTTTGTTGGTACCTTATGTCCATGCAATGGTTTCTATTCGCAATGCGTTTCATTTTTCATGATCCCCAAAGTGCTATTTCAGTAAAAGGTATAACATCACAAGAATTTTCACTGAGTCATGGCACCTGGTAGGGGTATCCTTGTCACCTCTCTTGTTTACCTTGGCTGTAGAATCATTTGCCACCCATATAAGGGCTGCATCAGATATCTCTATTATTGTTGATGAGGAGGACCATACAATTTTGCTATATGCAGACAAGACACTACTGTTCATGATGGACACCCAAAAGTCATTGCTGCATCTTCTGCAGATTCTGAATGAATTTGGTAATGTTTCAGATTTTAAGGTCTGCATGATTGCTAAGCTTTCCTCTAATGCGCTTTGCAGACATATTGGGCGTCTTTTTCAAGGTATGTGTTTCCAAATACTATATCTTCATCATGTACAATTTATACACTGTTTTTGCCAACATTAATCAGTCAGCTTTTCTTTTCTTGTTGTCCGTGTCTTTACAGTCCGCACAGCTACAGCGTTTGTTATTAGCGACTTCATGATTCGCACTTAAACTGCACTTTTAGGGACCGACAGTGTTTGATCCGCTCATGGTCAGTCATAGCACTTGTTAGTGGATCATGGTCCACACATAAATATCTTCCTATGTACTTTTTAAGCATCTGATAGATTTTGATTACTTACTTATTTGTATTCCCTTGTTATCCTTCGTTTTTGCAGTGTATACATGATGCTTTTCAACAGCGTATTTACTAGCACCTAGTTAACCCTCCCTTTCCACTTTTCCTGCAGTCCAGTATATCTTCATTACACTACTACTCTGGCTAACTCTCTTTCTTCCATATTGGGTACCTCTTTAGCGCTGTTTACTTAGAAAATGGTGTTCTAATATTTTAGCTATTTCCCAATGCATGTTGTTCACACGCAGCCCGTTTCTCCTTTCAGGTGGTAATCTATTTATTCATAGAGCTGTGGTTTATTTTTTCCCCTTCACGCAAGTTTTCCCTTTAATGCAGTTTGTTAAATTGACAATAGTACATTGATTTTGACTATTTCTTTTCATATAGACTTCTATTAAATGCTGTCTTTTGCATTGTGACAAGACTTATTCTGATACCATCTGTACAAACTGATTTATGTGCTGTTTTTTTATGACTCATTATGATACCATCTGTAAAGGTTAGTGATTTGTTACCTTATGTCCATGCAATGGTTTCTATTCACAATGCGTTTCATTTTACATATTGCATGTTATTTTTTTTTCTCTTTATATGTTCAGTTTTTTTTGCTCTCTGCAGGTTTTCCGGTGGTGGTGGTGGTGGTTGGCCTATGATGATAGCCTAATCAGGTGTGTCCACTTAGTTGGTACCCTTGGCTTGTGAGGCCTAATTTGATATTCATTATAACTGACTCTTGATGATTACACAGACAGCAGTCTATGTTTTTACAGCAAACATACACCTACAGTTTCTAATTTTATTGCTCTAAGCAGATTTTTGCATTTTTGATAATGTTATTTATTTACCATCTCTTATTTGTATTTGTTATAAGTTTTACCCGATTTCTGTTTTTATCTAATTCTTTGCACCTTAAGTTTTTATAATTCTCCACTGTTTATGCCTATTTGGTGCATTCTGTTCAATCCCTGGTGTCTTAATTTGCTTTTAAGTCTATGTGTTTTATGTTTTTAATAATAGTTATGTTAATAGTTGTTCATTTTATTCATTCATTTATGTATTTTTTTATTCACTCATTTATTTGTAGACTCCTGAGGCAGGCACACAGCCGAAACATGGTGTCATGTCAAGTCCGAATCCCTGATTAAATAAAGCTTTTTTCGTTGAGATTGTCTCCTTGGTCCTTGGAAGAGTTGTATTGGTTACACTACTTTTTTCCTTCTTGACTGTTTGACTGTAGTGCTTCACTTCCCTCCACTTTTGTGATTTCTTCTTCAGATTTTAAGGTCAACATTGACAAGACTGAAGCTCTCAATACCCACATTATATTGGAGAAGTTTTTTGAATTTCCATTTTAGAATAGTTTCCACCATTATTAGATATTTAAGTATTTACTTCTCTAATAATTTAGATGACCCATTTTGCCTTTATTAAAGCAGGTTTAACACATTCCTTAAAAGCAGATCTGATGGATTGGAAATCCTTGTCAATCTTGTGGTGGGGAAGAGAAGCGCCATTTGAAAGGATGGTCCTTTCAAAGTTTAGATTTTTGTTCTCCCATAAAAATTACAAAGAGGCAATTCAAGACATGGGTAGAGTCATCCAATAATTTTTTGAAGAAAGGGAAAAAAACCCTAAAATTAGTCTGACCAGACTGACATAGGTGAAGGAGGAGGGTGACCTGGGTTTCCCTGGCCTTCATAGACATTACAAAGCAGCTT
Organism: Microcaecilia unicolor; assembly: GCF_901765095.1. Lineage (NCBI taxonomy): Eukaryota > Metazoa > Chordata > Amphibia > Gymnophiona > Siphonopidae > Microcaecilia > Microcaecilia unicolor. The sequence goes on from NC_044031.1 coordinate 160,851,084, forward strand.
ATGCTAAAAGCTTTACAAACTCACTATAGAGAAGACCTGAATAAGCATTGGGTACAGCTGGAAAAATCAATTTTATCACCTTGGTCGGTATTTGAATATGGGAAGACATAGGGGGGGGGGGGGAAGAGGACCAACTAGGATATATGAGACTGGGACATATCTTTCTACAGCCATTGATTCAGGAATGGAGTGAAGTAAAATCTCTGATTTCTGTTTCCTCTAGCCAACATCAGGGATTACCATCGAGGCTTTACTCAGTATTTAAGAATCTTTGTACAGCTTTGGAAGCTCTAGAGTTTTGAAGGTGTGATAACATGTTCTACCGAGAATCATTATTATTGGGTCAATTACAAGAGCCTTTTGATTGTAAAGTCAAATCTCCTTTTATCAGTACTTACAATTGAAGGGTTTATTTCCAAAACCTGCTAAGTCCATTGGACTTAGAGGGTTTTGGAAATAAGTGCTTCAATTCTAGGATTTCCTAATGGGTGCAGATGCTAGACAAAACCTATACAGAGATTCCACAAAGTTGGAAGTGGTGTTATTCAAATGTGGCTTGGACAGACAGTTGCTGTCCAAGATTTTTAGGGAGTTGGCAGATCTAGAAAGTCTGGAGCAGCAAAATTATGTAGACGCATGGGGAAAATGGCTTTATTGCAAAACAGGATTATTATGCCAACACACTACAGAGATAAGCTCTTCAGTGCTGAGGGTTGTATAATAAAGTACAAGAAACCTCTGATGTTGAATCTTGTACACAGGATGTAGGTGATATTGATCTCTTTATTGTATTCAGTTTACAATTATACAGTTTAAGTAGCAATTTTAATTATTTTATTAAAGATAGATCATTACAATTCCTTTACTCAGTAAGATGTTATCCTAGAATGCTTCCAAATTGGATCAATAAACTATATTTACTTAACTTATCCAAACTGTTTACTCTCTCTAGTTTTTTTTTTCTTTGTATTTGCTTTGCTTTCTGAACTGCCAGGCACAGTTCTGTTTAAAGTATCTGATAAAACAAAGTTACAGTATGTCATACACTTGCTGTATCTCTGACTCTCCAAATGAAAGTGTCTCTTCATGGCCCCACTACTTTTTCATCCTTCCATGAAACCTCTTTCTAGTCCCTCTACTGGGCTACAGACATTCTTCTTCCACCGGTTTGTTCCAGTAAACCTCCATGTTAGGATCTATCTAACTGTTGGTGAAATGTAAATGTGGTTGTAGGGGGTGTCAGCCTTTGTTGAGTGTTGTTTTTTTTTTCCATGTTTTTTTTTTTTGTTGTGCTGAGGCAGCAGTGTTGCTTTAGATGGGCGGAAGGTTGAGGAGCACGTTCTTTGTCTTTCGGTATTTTTTGGCCGTTTCAGGGCTGCTGTAGGGGAATGCTGGAAGAGAAATGTGCTGTTGGAAGCAGCGCCATCTTTTTCCATTGGGCTGGGGTTCTGGGCATCCTGGAGGTGGGTGACGGCTTGCCTGAGGACGGGGATGGTTGTTTTAAGTTGGCGGAAGGGAGAAGAGCACGGTCTCGGGCCGTCGTGGGGTGATCCGGTATGTTTGGTCCATTTCAGGCCGGCTGCAGGGGAATGCTGGAACATTTATGCGCTGCAGGAATCTGCGCCGTCTTTTTCCGGGTGCTCGGGGAATCCCCGAGGTGGGAGACAGTTTGCCTGAGGCTGGGGATGGTTGGGCACGTCCTTGGCCGCTTCGGCGAAAGGGGAAGAGGAAGGGGGTGGGGAGTTACCTGCAGCTGCCTGAGAAACCATGTATTCTTTGTTTGTTTTGTATTATTAGTTTGCATTTCTGTTGAAGAAAGAGTGGATGCCTTTCTAATGATGGAGGTGGTGCGTCGGTGTGCGGTTGTTTCGTTAGTTTGGCAGCCAGTCTCCAGTGATTCCTAGGCAGGGAAGGAGTAGGGAAACACGCTCCTACTCCTCCCCCTTCCTTGGTCGCTGTTTGCTGCTGGCTGGGTTGCGGGTAATCCTTCCAGCTGGGCCGCAGCTTGTCCTGTTCGCCCACGTCCCAGATGGTGACGGGCACGTTGTTTTCCGGCTCCTCTGACTCCATGTCAAGCAATCCCAAATATAGTCTGTGCTATAGGCCCTCTGGCACTCTTCAGTACTGGCATTAGGCATTTAAAAATCCCCCCCCCCTCCCCTGGTCTATTTTTGCACATACCCACAGCAGGAATATTCTTCTCTCGTTCCAGCGGTGGTTCTGTGCTCTCCGTGCTGCACAGATAATGAGCCATTCTGCTGGGGAATGCTCCTCCCTTATTGTCACGTAGTTTCCTCTGATTGGTCCGTCTTACGTTGCCTAGTGTTGCCTGGGAACGGTGTTGTGATGGTCCTTTGTGTTTCAGAATGTTGAGGGTGTTTTTTCTGATTGGTCCATCATGCGAGGGCGGGGCAGAGAGACATGGTCAGTGTTCTGGCTTCACCACCATGAATCCATGAACCCTTCAGTGAGTGACTGAGTGACTTCAGAACTTTGTCTTCAGAGGGTGAGTTTTATTATAGTAGATCTTGTGATACTATGGGGTTCATTTTCAAAAGAGAAAAATATCCAAAAAGTGGCATAAACTGCAGATGGAAATTTTTTTCTCAAAAATATCCAAATTGCTATTTTTGAAACCTATTTTGTTAAATGTTTTTTTTTTTTTTACTGTTCGTCTACAGTGTGTCCAAATCACAAGGGGCATGTCAGGAACCTGTTAAAGGTAGAATTTGGTTGTTCCTATCACTTAGATGTTTTTCTGCCATAATGGAACAACACAAAAATGTCCAGGGCTAAGTTGGACATTTTGGTCAAGATCTGTTTTAATAATGTCCAAAGTCGGATTTAGACGTCATGCTGCAAATGCCCCTCCACATCAATAAGTTATTGTCACTCAGTATCAAATGCTGCAAAAACATCTCTCAAGTAACTGGAAGACTCAAAATTACACTTATCTTAGAGATGACCCAACGGGGCCCATTTCACCCAAAATACATCGGGTTTCCTCAAGAGTTGAAATATAAATCACTTGTGCTCATGCTTTGCACACACAAATAGCATTCACTGGAACCACCTCTTTTTTTGTGTGCTCCAGTGAATGTTATTTTTTAGTGGGGGGGGGGGGGGGGGGAGGGTTAACCAATGAAAGATAATTGGAGCCTTGCATAGCAGTTTGAATAACAAGATCTGTGGCTGTGGCATTTGAGGTCTTTTCCCCTAAATATAAAGACAAGTATAAGTATAAAGTGTGGTACATGGACATTATTAAGAATATAAAATTTGTATGTTAAGTCTTTGAATTAATACAATATTTAGATAGATCCTATTGTGAACATCTGAATACTCGATCTATCTGCATCCAATTTGTTGGTGGTTCCAGTGAACCCCTAGTTATATATGATTTGTATCAATAGACTGTAATGACATTTTGCCTGTCATTAGCTGTACACAGGTTAAAATGGGTGTAATGCCACCCTGGCACTTTATGATTGGTCCAGCTGGGGGTTTAGGGGTTTGGTCCTATGTTGCTAAGGCCCATTGAGTTTAAGCATGAACAGCCCATTCTCATGATAGGCCCATTAAAGGGAAGACTCAACAGACCTTTTTTTTCTCTCCCAATTGGTTGGGCATATTTGCTAGGTTAAGCTGAACTTACACCGTAGATCTTGCATATCCCATGACTTCAGGGTAAACATTCAAACTTCTACATCAGCATTTTCTCTGGTTCACCCGCTTGGATTAATAATGCTGGCAGCTCAGTTCTCATAATATTGCAGTTCAGGCCTGGATTGCAACAGCTCAGCAGCAAAGCTTAAATTGACCTAACATTTGACCTATTGGATCAGAGGGATGGTGACAGGTTCATAATTATGCATACCAAAGGAGAAGAACAAAACACCCACAAACCATAAGAGTCAACAAACACAGTAGGGATGACCAAAACAAAGGAAAGAGAAACCTGGATTCTGCCCTTTATTATAAGTTGAAGCAGAGAAATTTGTGCAGGCAGTAAGCCTACGTAAATCTTAGAATGTAACAGTCTAGAGGGGCTTACACTTATAAATGCTATTTACATATATAAAAGCTAATTACGTAAGGGGGTGTGGGTGGGGTGGGAAGAGGGAGTATCCTGGGAAACCTACAATACAGATGTGGATTCCTCATTTCACATAAAAGAATCCATGTCTATACTGAAAAATATGAAAGTTGGTATTTACAGCTGCATTGAGACACATATAACTGCCTGCTGTAAAGGGCAAAATTAAATCCTGACATCTGGGTTCCCACGATCACCTCTTCTGACAACCAGTCCTCCCATACCCCCTCGCCAAGGCCACAAGCACCCACCCCATGTGTGTACAACCACCACCATATGTCATCCTCCTCTCATAGCCCAACTCCCCCCCCCCAGGTCAAAATGCCAAGGAAATTCCTCCTCCCCCCCCCCCAATACACATAGAGGGGCATAATTGAACGAAAACGTCTATCTCCGTGGGCGTTTATCTCCGAGAATGGGTCCGTGAAGGGGCGGACCGAACCGTATTTTCGAAAAAAATAGACGTCCATGTTTTATTCGACAATTTGTGAGCTGGGCGTTTTTGTTTTTCAGTGATAATGGAAAATGAAAGCGCCCAGCTCAAAAATGAATAAATGCAAGGCATTTGTTCGTGGGAGGGGCCAGGAGTCGTAGTGCACTGGTCCCCCTCACATGCCAGGACATCAACCGGGCACCCTAGGGGGCACTTTTACAAAAACAAAAAAAAAGGTAAAAGAGCTCCCAGGTGCATAGCACCCTTCCCTTGTGTGTTGAGCCCCCCAAACCCCCTCAAAACCCACTGCCCACAAGTCTACACCATTACTATAGCCCTAAGGGGTGAAGGGGGGCACCTACATGTGGGTACAGTGGGTTTGGGGGGTTGAACGACTAAGCATTAAGCAGCACAATTGTAACAGGTAGGGGGGGATGGGCCTGGGTCCACCTGCCTGAAGTCCACTGCACCCCCTAATAACTGCTCCAGGGACCTGCATACTGCTGCCAGGGAGGTGGGTATGACATTTGAGGGTGAAAATAAAAAGTTGTGAAACATCATTTTTTGTGGTGGGAGGGGGTTAGTGACCACTGGGGGAGTCAGGGGAGGTCATCCCCGATTCCCTCTGGTGGTATTCTGGTCATTTAGGGCACTTTTTGGGGCCTTATTCGTGAAAAAACAGGGTCCAGGAAAAGTGCCCTAAATTCTAGCTACAAACGCATACTTTTTTTCCATTATCGGCGAAATGCGCCCATCTCTGTTTGGGTGATAACCACGCCCCAGTCCCCACGCCTCCGACACGCCCCTGTCAACTTTGTACGCTTCCGCGATGGAGTGCAGTTGAAAACGTCCAAGTTTGGCTTTCAATTATACCGCGTTATTCATTTTTGGGAGATAAACGCCTATCTCCCAATTTAGGTCGCAATATAGGCGTTTTTGTCTTTCGATTATAAGCTGGATTGTAAGCTTACTGGGGATCCTTTGAGGCGGATCAGTGTTCACTTGCTCCCAACCTCAATGATTAGGTCTCAAAGTGGTCACTGAGACTTCTAGCAGGTCTGATTCTCATACCAGAACTGCTTCATTTTAAAGTGTCTAATTCTTAATAGCTCTAACATCTCTGAACACTAATTTTGTAAAATTGTGGGTGTGCTAACATTTCACCTTACTTTTGTTGTTTCTTCAGTGGAAATAAAATTCTTTTAATCATTTCATCTCTAGGTTCCTTGGGAAGACTTGCGCTATTTGTTTGGTGATATTATGTATGGTGGGCACATCACAAATGACTGGGACAGAAAACTGTGCCACGCATATTTAGAAGAGTTTATGAGTCCAGCAATGGTAAATATTCTCAAGAAATATATAAAAACAACTGTATTGCTTTTATTTCAGTGCAAATGATCATGAGAGGGTGGTGGAATTTGAAAACTAATTGCAAGTTTTCTGACAGCTGCACACACTCGGAACAAATCATACATTGGCTATATACTGTACATTTGTGTACATGCAATTTAAAGTATAAGGTGCTTTTAATCATACTGGGTAAGAATAAGTTATAACAATGATTATCAAAGCTTTTTCATATCCTTGTTGTCAACGTTTTATCAGTTCTGTTTTCTCCACCAGCAAGCAAGAATCAGGCACATGAATAGATAGCATCATCTGATCATACTGGGACTGAACTGCTCTTCCATTTTAAAGTTCTGGGGGTATGTGGCCCTTCCAATGCCCAGCAAACCCCTTCACTGTCTTCAGTTGTCTTTTTTTCTGGTCTGCAGAAACAAAGCTTTCCAAACATATTCTTTGAAGAATCTTCTCTTCTTGTTTTTCTGATGCCATTTTCTTTTGTTTTTGTTTTCACATATACAAGTATTACATTTATTATCCACCTGGAACAATGATGAGGAAATTATTTAAAAAAAAAAAAAACCTAAAAGAAGCAGTTCCACGGTCAAAAGCTTGCATGAGACAAAGGCCATTTTGGATGCCCAAATAAAATATATTCCATACATTTAAAAAGTGTGTGTGGGGGGGGGGGGGGGGGGGGGGGGGCAAATTCCAACCAGCATGTTTTAATGAGGATGTGGAAGAAGCATCTTTCATAAAATGGAAAGGAGCCTCTAATAGAGAAAATAGGGATGAGCACAAGTACCTGCAAGTTAGATGTGGAAGAGTAATAAGATAGACCAAGAGAAACTGATAAAAAAGCTTGCTATAGAAGCAAAAAACTAATACTAAAAACATTTTTGAATGCATGTGAAGCAAAAAGCCCACGAGAGAGTCAGTTGAACCACTAGATGACCAAGGAGTAAAAGAGATGAAAAGATAACAGCAGAAAAATGAAATGAGTTTTTTGCTTTGGTCTTTCTTGAGGAGGATGTTGAGGTCATACTCTCACTGGCAAACATCGTTGATGCTGATTAACTCAGAGCAACTAAAGCAAGTTTAAAAGATGTAATAATTCAAATTGACAAACTAAGGAGCAACAAATCATCAGGACCAGGTGGCATTCACCTCAAAATCTGAAAGAATTCAAACATAAAATTGCTAACCAATTATTAGTAAACTCTGGCCTATCATCTGACATGGCCACAATACCTGAGGACTGGAGGGTGGTCAATGTAACACCATTTTTTGAAAAGTGCTCCAGCTTCATCTGAGAAACTTTAGATTGATGAGCCCGATATTGGTGCCAGGCAAAATGATTGAAGCTATATTAAAAAGTAAAATTACTAACCATATAGATGGTCATAACTTAAAGGGTGTGAGTAAGCACGTGTTTATCAAAGGCAAAAGACACACAGGCTGATATTCAAAGCAATTTAAGTGGGCAGGAGCCTCTTCTGCCTACTTAAATCACCTATCACTGCCCAACTGTGGATATTCAGCAGCACTCCCTGGTCTAGTGCCGTTGAATATCACCTCTAACCAGCCCCGAAAATGTGGGCTGGTAAGGGACGGTGCTGAGGAGTGGGTGGTGACAATATTCAGCCGAGGCCTGTATAAGTTAAAGCGGGTGAAGTTAGGACAGCTCAAAAGCTGTCCAAAATTCACCCGCTTCTCTTTATGTAGGCCCTGGCTGAATATTGGACTGGGACCCGCATTAAAAATGTTTTTCCACTCCTCCCACAGCCCCCAACAACAGCCCCCCCCCCCCCCAAGTCAGCAGCCCAATGCCACCCCCACTTCCTGGTCAGGATAGGACACTCTCCCCCCTCGAGGCCTACCTGACCTCCATGGTCGTCTAGCAGGGCATCAGGGGCAGAAGCGAACCCCCCCCCCCCCCCTTGCTTCTGCCCATAGCAGCAACTTCTTGAAAATGGCTGCTTCAACCCGTCAGAGCAGCCTCATGGTACTAAAAGCACTGCAAGAGGTCACAGCAGCCATTTTCAAGAAGCTTCTGCCAGGGCAAGAACCGAGGGGGCTTCACTCCTGCCCCAGTGCTCCTTTGGACTACCAGGGAGGTCAGGCAGGCCCCAGAGGGGAGGTGGGGGTGGGATGGGGCTGCTGACCAGAGGGGGGAACCTTTTTTTTTTTTATGTTGGTCCCGGCCCGATATTCAGCTGAGGCCTGCATAACATTCTTACATGGGCTCAGCTGAATATCGGCTGGGTCTGCATAAGCTCCAGCAGCCTGCCCACCCAACATTATTCCCCGATATTCAGTGCCATCACTGAATACTGGGGTATAATTTAGCCAGCGATCAGCATTTACAAAAACGCTGACTACCGCCGGCTGAATATTAGGGGGACAGTCCTGCTAGTGGGGCATGATGTTCTAGCATTATATTTTCAATAGTGAGGGACAGGCAAGTTCTATAAGACTCTAGGGAATCTACCTGTCCCTAGTGATTGAAAACATAATATTAAAGCACTACTTCACACTGGCAGGAATGTAGTTTGAGGACTCCCACACAGCTTAGAGAGAACATTGCCAAGGGTTCAGTATGGGACCTGCACTTGTATGTAGAGAGAAGTGAATAAACGTGGATAAAGGTGAACCAGTTGATGTAGTGTATCTGGATTTTCAGCATGCATTTGACAAAATCCCTCATGAGAAACTCCTGAGAAAATTAAAGAGCCATGGGATAAGAGGCAATGATCTGTTGTGTATCGAGAACTGGTTGATAGAAAACAGAGTAAGATTAAATGGAGGGAGGTGAATTTTAGAGTACCACAAGCATCTTTACTGGGACTGGTGTTTTTTAACTATTCAACATTGCAAAATTGCATGTGGACTGTGAGAAACTGCAGGAGGACCTTACAAAACTGGAGAACTAGACATCCAAATGACAGATGATTTTTATTGTGGACCAGAGCAAAGTAATGTATATTTATAATGTATGGAAAGTTGCATTGGCTCCCAATCAAAGAACAGATCATCTTCAAAATCTGCACCTTTGTCCACAAAATCACTTACGGCATAGTCCCAGGATAGGATACATGACAGACCTAATAGACCTACCAACCAGAAACAGAATCGGATCCTCACGATCATACCTAAACTTACACTACCCAAATTGCAAAGGACTTAAATACAAAACAACTTATGCATCCAGCTTCTCCTACGTAAGTGCACAACTATGGAATGGACTCCCAAAAGCTGTAAGAGCGCTATAGAAATGCTAAATAGTAGTAGTAATATTGTGAAGGTTAACCCAAATTATAACTACATGGCCCAACGATAGTTCTGAATTGGCATACGGCAAGCCATTTGTAAAAGGGCCCCAAAATGATGTGGTAAAGCACCTTTATGTGCATCAATCCCAATCCTGGCCCCCCTCACCAACTATTATCCCAACTCTACAGATCTCACCGCGACCTCTCTAACCTCATCTCTATTTCTCTACTCCCCTCCTCTTCTCTGCCCTTCTCTTGCGCCCTATGGAATGCCCGCTCTATCTGTAACAAACTCGCCTATATCCAGGACCTCTTTATCTCGCGTCACCTCCATCTGCTCGCCATAACAGAAACCTGGCTCTGCCCTGATGACTCTGCTTCAGTCGCAGTCCTCTGCCATGGCGGTTATCTATTTTCACATACTCCTCGCCCTGCTGGCCGTGGGGGCGGTGTTGGACTACTTCTCTCTCCCTCCTCCAGATTTCAACCCCTTCTTCCACCTCAGTCTCACTGTTTTTCCTCCTTTGAAGTCCACTCTATCTGCCTTTTCTCTCCTCTGCCTCTTTGAATAGCGGTCATTTATCATCCCCCTGATAAGTCCCTTTCATCCTTTCTCAGTGACTTTGACGCCTGGCTTGCCTTCTTCCATGATCCTTCCTCCCCCTTGGTGACTTTAATATTCCTGCTAATGATCCTTCCAACTCTTATATTTCCAAGTTACTCGCTTTAACGTCCTCCTTTAATCTCCAACTATTCTCCACCTCCTCCACTCATCAAAATGGTCACTGTCTTGATCTCATCTTCTCCTCCAACTGTTCACCCTCTAGTTTCCTTGCCTCTGATCTTCCCTCCTCTGATCACCATCTTATAACTTTCACACTTAAATCTCCTCCCTCCCAGTCCCGTCCTATCTTATCTAATTTATCTAGGAATCTTCACGATATTGACCCTTCATCTCTATCCTCCCATGTTTCAAACCTCCTCTCTACTGTGGCACCATCCACGTCTGTCAACGAGGCTGTTTCATCTTACAACAATACTCTATCCTCTGCCTTAGACACTCTTGTACCTTTGATGACCCGCCCTGTAAGGCGTGCAAAACCCCAACCTTGGCTGACTTCTAATATCCGCTACCTACGTTCCTGTACCCGCTCCGCCGAACGCCTCTGGCGGAAATCTCTGGCCCTTGCTGATTTCTTACACTTTAAGTTCATGCTGACCTCCTTCCAATCTGCTCTTTTACGTGCCAAACAGGATTATTATATCCAACTGACCAACTCTCTTGGCTCTAATCCTCGACTTCTCTTCACCACATTGAACTCTCTCCTCAAGGTGCCCCCTCCCCCAACTCCCCCTTCATTATCTCCTCAGACCCTTGCAGAATTCTTTCACAACAAGGTTCAAAAGATAAACCTTGCTTTCTCTACTTCATCACCTCTCCCTCCACTAGTCCGTTCCCCTCTCTCTCCTTCCTCTCATTCCCTTTCCTCCTTTCCTGAAGTTACTATTGAGGAAACTACACTTCTCCTTTCTTCCTCAAAATGTACCACCTGTTCCTCTGATCCCATTTCCACCCACCTTCTTAATGCCATCTCTCCTGCTCTTATTCCTTTTATATGTCACATTCTCAACCTCTCACTTTCCACTGCGACTGTCCCTGCTGCCTTTAAACATGCTGTGGTCACACCTCTCCTTAAGAACTCTTCACTCGACCCTACTTGTCCCTCTAATTACCGACCCATCTCCCTCCTTCCTTTTCTCTCCAAATTACTTGAGCGTGCTGTTCACCGCCGCTGCCTTGATTTTCTCTCCTCACATGCTATTCTTGACCCACTACAATCTGGTTTTCGCCCTCTCCACTCAACCGAAACTGCGCTTACTAAAGTCTCCAATGACCTATTACTGGCTAAATCCAGAGGTCAATATTCCATCCTCATTCTTCTTGATCTTTCCGCTGCTTTTGACACTGTCGATCACAGCATACTTCTCAATACCCTGTCCTCACTTGGATTCCAGGGCTCTGTCCTTTCCTGGTTCTCTTCCTACCTCTCCCTCCGCACCTTTAGTGTTCACTCTGGTGGATCCTCTTCTACTTCTATCCCTCTGCCTGTCGGCGTACCTCAGGGTTCTGTTCTTGGTCCCCTCCTCTTTTCTATCTACACTTCTTCCCTTGGTTCATTAATCTCATCCCATGGCTTTTCCTACCATCTCTATGCTGATGACTCCCAAATCTACCTTTCTACCCCTGATATCTCACCTTGCATCCAAACCAAAGTTTCAGCGTGCTTGTCTGATGTTGCTGTCTGGATGTCTCAATGCCACCTGAAATTAAATATGACCAAAACCGAGCTTCTCATTTCCCCCCCCCCCCCCCAAACCCACCTCCCCGCTCCCCCCATTTTCGATTTCTGTTGATGGCTCTCTCATTCTCCCTGTCTCCTCAGCTCTAAACCTTGGGGTCATCTTCGACTCTTCTCTCTCCTTCTCTGCTCATATCCAGCAGATTGCCAAGACCTGTCGTTTCTTTCTTTACAACATCCGTAAAATCCGCCCCTTTCTTTCCGAGCACTCTACCAAAACCCTCATCCACACCCTTGTCACCTCTCGTTTAGACTACTGCAATCTGCTTCTTGCTGGCCTCCCACTTAGTCACCTCTCCCCTCTCCAGTCGGTTCAAAACTCTGCTGCCCGTCTCGTCTTCCGCCAGAGTCGCTTTACTCATACTACCCCTCTCCTCAAGACCCTTCACTGGCTCCCTATCCGTTTTCGCATCCTGTTCAAACTTCTTCTACTAACCTATAAATGTACTCACTCTGCTGCTCCCCAGTATCTCTCCACACTCGTCCTTCCCTACACTCCTTCCCATGCACTCCGCTCCATGGATAAATCCTTCTTATCTGTTCTCTTCTCCACTACTGCCAACTCCAGACTTCGCGCCTTCTGTCTCGCTGCACCCTACGCCTGGAATAAACTTCCTGAGCCCCTACGTCTTGCCCCATCCTTGGCCACCTTTAAATCTAGACTGAAAGCCCACCTCTTTAGCATTGCTTTTGACTCGTAACCACTTGTAACCACTCGCCTCCACCTACCCTCCTCTCTTCCTTCCCGTTCACATTAATTGATTTGATTACTTTATTTTTTGTCTATTAGATTGTAAGCTCTTTGAGCAGGGACTGTCTTTCTTCTATGTTTGTGCAGCGCTGTGTACGCCTTGTAGCGCTATAGAAATGCTAAATAGTAGTAGTAGTAGTTATGTACATTAACAAATCCAATTGCCTAGTGTGTCATACTTGACATGGCCGTGTTTCCTTGTGTGTGCCTGTGTCAGGAGTCAAAAAAAAAACTTACAAAAAATAAATAGAGGTAAATATGAATATACATAAAAACTAAATTATGTAAATATGTTAAAAAGATTACAAATGATAAGATTAATGAACAATGACCAGTATAAATACATTAATAAATGTAAATATAATAAAATACAGACATCTATAAATAGGTGTGTGTGTGTATATATTTATTTATTTAGATTTTACTCACACCTTTTTTTCAGTAGTAGCTCAAGGTGAGTTACATTCAGGTACACTGGATATTTCTCTGTCCCAGGAGGGCTCACAATTTAAGTTTGTGCCTGAGGCAATGGAGGGTTAAGTGACTTGCCCAAGATCACAAGGAGCAGCAGCGGGATTTGAACCGGCCACCTCTAGGTTGCAAGACTGGTGTGTTGTAACCAGGGACCTCTAGGTGCAGCCAAGGATAGAACAATCTCCTCCAGCCACAGGCTCCCGGTACAGTCAAGAAATAAATGTCCACCAGCAACTTCAATCTTAAGAACTTTATTCCAAGCAGGTTTATAGTAGACCTGATACACAGTTCCAACAGCTGCATTCACCTTCAATCTTAAGCACATATAAGCCACCTGAAAGTGTGTGGCAAATCGTCCCCTTTAAGCAGTAGGCTATCAGCACATACCAGGATTTAATACAGGCTCACAGTCAGCTCCAGTCTGGGCTCTTTATCCAGTGCACAATAAACAGTTGTTCAATTCCAAATAGAAGCAGTTTATTCAGTTCATCATCACAGTTAAATCACAAAGCAGCAGTTTCTACCTTCTACTCTCTTTACCTTCAGGAGGGGTTCCATACTTTAGGGATTTCTCCTACCCCAAGGGATTCCCCTTTACATCGGCATCACTGGTAGATTCAATACTTTAGGGACCTCTATTACCCAAGGGTTTTCAGCCTGCAAATACTTTTGGGACTTTCTCACACCCAAGGGATTTCACCCTGCATCTGCTTCACTCTACTCTCTTCTCACCTTCTGCTTCTCTCTTCCCTGGGACTCCTTCCCACCTGCCTAATCAATCCCTGGCTTCTGCTACCACAACCAATCATTCTCCTTCCATTAGCTTCCCCCACACCCATACCAGCTGAGTTGAGCATTAGACTAATGATGAGCTCACACAGGGTTTCCTATCTCTCTTTCCCCCTAGTGGCAGCCAATCTACATGTCCCGCCAGCTTACACACATATCTTCCCCTATTGCAGCTAGGAGTCCAGTCCGGGTTCTTCATCTCACCCTCTGGCTCCTTGCCTTCAATGCCTTCTGGGACTTGTATTTCAGACTGAAACTGCCTTAACCCAACTATCCTGGATGTGACTCTATCACAGTGTGTGTGTGTGTGTATATATATATATATATATATATACACACAAACACACACACGAAGTGCTGAGAAACAATAAATACTAAATGGTTAAATAGGAAACCAACTCAATTATAACATCAAAAGATAAAAGGGTCAATGTGTCTATGAACATATATTTCAAACACGCATGTCCTAAGATGTTTAATAATTGATGAAGGCCAAAGGATTACATAAAATGAGAAGTTAGCCGTATGCAGCCTCTACATCTCATGCCCAAAGGCCAGTCCCTCCTCCGTATGCCCACAATACAGAAGAAAGCAGCAAGAAAAGAGCGTAGAATGAATCAGCTGAATTGCTCACTCCATCCCCCCCCCCCCCCAATAGTCTTGCCCCTGTACCTATTAACAAACCTCGACTGTTAGTTTTGCTATCTACATGCAGTAAGTGTGTGGCATTTATTTTTTTGTATTTTTGAGGGGAGGGGCTGTGTCAGGGTAGAGAATGGTCATGATGCGCTAATTAAGTAACGCACTGACATTACCACTGCACTAATTGGTTAGCACATCCTTTACATTGAAGGCCTTAGTACCTCCTAGCCAAGTACCAGTAGTTTCCATGTTTTGATTTAGTAACAAAACTGACAGATTTCTTTGCCCAGACATTTAGGGTCAGATTCTATATATGGCACCTGAAAAATCCGCACGAAGCAAATTTCCGCCTAAGTGTATTCTATAAGCAGCACCTAGATTTAGGAGCGGTGTATAGAATACACTTAGCTGATTTCCCAGCACCTAGAACTACGTGCATCCAAGGAAAATGTAGTGTAAATACTGGCGTGTAGATTTAGGCACGGGGGGGACCATATTCTGTAACAGTTGTGTAAAGTTTGGAATGCCCATGAAATGCCCATTATCCCGCCCATAACCACACCCCTTTTTGGCTGCATTACAGAATACATTTAGGACTCCTTTTACTAAACAGTGGTGGGCTTACCACTTGCTATACAGGAAGAACCACTGGGCTACCGTAGCAGCCCAGTAGTACTTCCTACCCCTAGCGTGCCGTCATTTCCGGCGCTACAAAAATGTATTTATTTTTGTAGCACTACAGTGTACCCGGCAGTAATCGGGCAGTGCTGCACGCTGTCCAGTTACCGCCAGGTTAGCGTGGGAGCCCTTACCGCCACCTCAATGGGTGGCAGTAAGGGCTCCCCCCCCCCCCCCCCCCCAAATGACTGCATGGCAAGTGCTTTACTTGCTGCATGGCCATTTCCTGTAGGAAAGCGAGACTTCCCTTTTACCAGCTGCAGTAAAAGGGGGCCTCAGTGCTCATGAAAAACACACACCAACGCCCCCTTTTGCCACAGCTTGGTAAAAGGGGCCCTTACTGAGTTGTGCACGTAAATTGTAATTATTTCCAGTTAGTGCTCGTTATTACTTGTTAAGTGCTGTTATCAATGCTGATTAGTTTAAGACAATTAAGTTGGATTTTGGCATGGAACACTAGGTGCGATATATAGAATCCCAGAGTTAGTGTTAAACATAGAGTAGCTATATCCATTAAAGAAAATTCATAATGGACAGGTCATTGTATTTTCAATATATGGAGGAGATAATTTTATAAAGCATTTTTGATGCATGCAAGCAGAAATGTGATGTGCACCTTTGCAGCTGCTGTAAATCTGAGCCCTGCTAGAGCTGGTTCTGGGAACTTATTTTGTAAAGGCAAATAGATGCCTTTTTCCAACTTCGAAATAGACATCTTTATTATAAAACTACCTCTGAACTGTTCACAATGTTGGCTCTTTTATTAATTTTTATATTATACATGTGTAAATATGTGAGTAATTTTCAGTGCACAGCACAAAACCAAGAAGGTCATTCATCTAGGAAAACTACACTGGTATAATATTAAAGTTCTTCCAAACTGTTGACATTCGGAAATTCAAATGAAACTGGAGTGTTTAGGCACAGTTGGGTTCTCCCTTAACATTACCCTCCATGATACACTTTTGTGCTTCTCACTGCTGCACTCTCTTGAACCTGTTGACATTTTACAATTTGAAAGACTGTTCTTTTTGGTGGTGAATTGCTCCTGATTGATTAGAGCTCTTTCCTTCTATTGTGATGTTCAACTTTATTGTTTGGCTTTGTAAATGTGTAATACTGAAATACAACACAGCAACCAGCTAAAGCTTAGATTAATGCATTTTTAATTTGTGAAAGCTTGAAGGAGAACTCACACTGGCTCCAGGATTTGTTGCACCACCTAATTTGGATTATGTTGGTTACCACAAGTACATTGATGATATGCTGCCGCCTGAAAACCCAGTGTTATATGGACTCCATCCCAATGCAGAGATAGAATTCTTAACGGTGTCTTCTGAGAACCTTTTTGAAGCCATTTTGGAAATGCAACCCAGAAATTCATTAATTAGAGAAGGATCAGCACAGTCCACAGAGGAAAAGGTAAGATTTCTCTACGGGTGCTGCTTTCACATTTACAGTGAAATCTTACTCTAAATATCACTTTTATGCTACTTTATGATCAAAATCAATAGACATTTTCATTGAGGCTCATTGGTGTTTTCCATCATTCATGGCATACACTAAAATTTAGAGACTTTTATAGTAGCTTTCCATAAATATATAACATTATCCAGAGAAATACTAAATTTGATTAAGTATGCTGTACTACAAAGAGTGAAACCAAATGGTGGGTTCCAGAAGAAAGGATCCAGCGGTACAATCACAGAAACATGTTACATCCAGTTCTTGATGAAGTGCTTTGTGTATGAAGCTTTGGATGGCATGCTGGGCTCGCTATGTGTGTTTTATTTTTGTTGTTTTGTATTCTTTAGGGAGATTTATACTGTATGTCCAATTTGTCATGTTTTTTTCTCATGTTCCGATTAAAGTTCGGATGGGAGATTAACACCTCTCATTTCTATGTTAAAGATCTTTAATTTTGGCAAAAGAACAAGAGACTCTCCTTTGTTTGTTATGCAGATGTTATACTTGATCTTAACCAGATGCAAGCCAAGTATTTCCTGCTTTGGCCAGGGCCCAGAAGGTTTCTTATTCCCTGTGAGGTCACATCCTGGGCCTTGTTCTTCTCTTCCAGTCCTCAAGAGCCACCAAGTCAGGTCTGCAGAATATCCATAATGAATATCCATAAGAGAGATTTGCATACAATCGAGGAAATAGGCATGCAGATCTCTCTCGTGGATATTCATTATCGAGTACTTTTATTTATAATACATTAAAAGAAATTTTGAAAAGTGCTGCATTCCAACTACTAATATATCCCTCCTCTGTAAAAAGATTTTTTATAAATTTAAATTTCTTTCTAATTAATTAAGGGGTATGTTTACTAAGGTATGTTAGCATTTTTAATGCACCTTTAACGTGAAGGCACGTTAAACGCTAACATGCTAGTACATTCATATGGGCGCATTAGCGTTTAATGTGTGTCAACCATTAATGTGCATTAAAAACACTAAGACGCCTATAGCACGCCTTAATACAGACAAGGCGATGGCCGTGGCCAGAAGGATGCTAGGCTGCATAGAGAAGGGTATAACCAACAGAAGAAAGGAGGTGTTGATGCCCCTCTACAAGTTGCTGGTGAGGCCCCACTTGGAGTATTGTGTTCAGTTTTGGAGGCCATAACTTGTTAAAGATGTAAAAAGACTGGAAGCGGTGCAAAGAAAAGCTACAAAAATGGTATGGGAGTTGCAATGCAAACCGTACGAGGAGAGACTTGCCGACCTGAACATGTATACCTTAGAGGAAAGGAGAAACAGGGGTGACATGATACAGACGTTCAAATATTTAAAAGGTATTAATCCGCAAATGAACCTTTTCTAGAGACGGGAAGGCGGTAGAACTAGAGGACATGAATTGAGGTTGAAGGGGGGGGCAGACTCAGGACTAATGACAGGAAGTATTTTTTCACAGAGAGGGTAGTGGATATGTGGAATGCCCTCCCGCGGGAGGTGGTGGAAATGAAAAGGTGTGTGGGATAAACACAAAGAAATCCTGTTTAGAAGGAATGAATCCATGGAATCTTAGCGGAGATTAGGTGGCGATGCCGGTAATTGGGAAGCAAAACCAGGGCTGGGCAGACTTCTACGGTCTATGTCCTGATCGTGGCTTGAGTATAAATTATAAGGGGTTTCGACGTTAGTTTCAGATCTTAGTAAAAGAACAGTGCTGGGCAGACTTCTACTGTCTGTGCCCTGAGAATGGCAAGGACAAATCAAACTCGGGTTTCCATATAAAGTATTACATACCATGTAAAATGAATTTATCTTGTTGGGCAGACTGGATGGACAGTACAGGTCTTTATCTGCTGTCATTTACTATGTTACTATATAATAAACATACCCTTAAATATGATATGCGGTGCTCAGTACATCCCCGTAACCCCTCTGGGATGTCATGGTAACCTGATGAAAATCATTGCACCAGAAGTCCTATATTCATCCAATTATAAATAATTCTGTAGTACTTATCTTCAAAAGCAGCACTTCTAGTGTCTTTTTTCTGTGTGTTCCCAAGGGTGTTTTTCCAGTCATGCTCACCAATGTGCAGCTGTTGAAAATATGACCCAAATTGAGATGAAGACTAAAACACTTGGTTGTTTCTTCATCACCAGATATCCCTGGTATTCATAATCCTCACACGCTGGACACTCTTTACTGTTCTCTCTGCATCAAATTTGCTAATCAAGTCTGTTGTGAAATTCCATTGTGCATCTTATTCCTTCAGTCCATCTGGATACTAATCAAATCTCATTGCTCCACTTTGTAATCAGTCCCAACATGGACCATATTTCACATTATGCTTCTTCAGGAGACTAAACTGCAAGGAGATAAATATTAACATGCTATCCACTTACAATATTACTAAAACAAAAGCCTACCTAATAGCACTGTATTCAAACTTTCTTAGTGGCTGCTTTTTCTGAAGGAAACTCTGGCTTCTCTCAGCATGGCGTTCTGTTTTAGCAATATCTGAATATGTGAAATAAAAGTATTAAAAGTATGTCACACATTTAGATCCAAGAGATTGTCCCTCTCCTTTCTCAGGTTCTGTTGCTGCAGTCATCTTCTTCCTTCTTATCTGTCTTCATTCAGACTCCGCACCTTCCGTCCCAGGCTCCCCATACTGCTCCAATGAGGAAATCTAGTAGCAGTATCCAGTGAGCTCCAACCACAGCCAGCAGGAAGAGAGCAAGCAGTGCATGGCATCATCCACTTCCTGAAACAGAAATGCAAACCCAGTTCCAACTGGCCACTGAGCTCTCTCTTTTGATTAGCCAGTTTTTGATTATTTTCCAGCCTAAGTCAGTTTCAGCATAATAATGCAACATGCCATTTTTAATGTAAACCACATAGAATATAATTATTCATTCACCTGGAACATTCCCAGACCAACCAATAAAACTCCCCCCCCCCCCCCCCCACACACCTGCAGTAGCTCCATACTGCATCCCTTAAAATGTGGCAAGTGTGTTGTTTTTTTTTCATCGCTCTGCTTTCTTTCTGCGCTGTCCCGACATTGCCACAGGTTTACACATAAGAACAGGTACTTCTGTTTATCGCTAGAACAGGAAGTACCTGTTCTTGCATTTAAGTACATAAGTATTGTCATACTGGGACAGACCATCAAGCCCAGCATCCTGTTTCCAACAGTGGCCAATCCAGATTACAAGTACCTGACAAGATCCTAAAACAGTACAATACATTTTATGCTGCTTATCCTAGAAATAAGCATCGGATTTTCCCCATGTCCATTTTAATAATGTCTTATGAACTGTTCTTTTAGGAAGCTATCCAAACTTTTTTTAAACCTCGCTAAGCTATCTGCTTTTACTACACTCTCTGACAACGAATTCCAGAGTTTAATTACACTTTGAGTGAAGAAATATTTTCTCTGACTTGTTTTAAATTTACTACTTTGTAACTTCGTTGCATGCCCCCTACTCCTAGTATTGTTGGACAGAGTAAACAAGTGATTCACGTCTACCCATTCCAATCCATTCATTATTTTATAGACCTCTATCATATCTCCCTTCAGCCATCTTTTCTCTAACCTGAATAGCCCTAGCCACTTTAGCCTTTCCTCATAGGGAAGTCGTCCCAACCCCTTTATCATTTTCGTCGCCCTTCTCTGTACCTTTTCTAATACCACTATACCTTTTTTGAGATGTGGTGACCAGAATTGCACACAATATTCAAGGTGCAGTCGCACCAATACAAAGGCATTATAATGTTCTCATTTTTGTTTTGTTTTTGCCTTTCCTAATAATACCTAACATTCTATTTGCTTTCTTAGCCGCTGCCGCATACCAAGCAGAGGGTTTCAACGTATCATAAACGATGACACCTAGATCCCTTTCCTGGTCGGTGACTCCTAATGTGGAACCTTCCATTATGTAGCTATAGTTTGGGTTCCAATTTCCCACATGCATCACTTTGCACTTGCTCACATTAAACGTCATCTGACATTTGGATGCCTAGTTTCCCAGTCTCATAAGATCCTCTTGTAAGTTTTCACAATCCTCTTGCAAGTTTTCACAATCCTCTTGCGATTTAACAACTTTGAATAACTTTGTTTCGTCAGCAAATTTAATTACCTCACTAGTTACTCCCATCTCTAGATTATTTATGTTTAACTCATTTTTATTAAGTTTCCAAAACCAACAGTGCATGACATAGTATGAACAATTCACAGAGCAATGCCTTCATGCACAAATACAATGAAGTACCAAAATTACTACCCTCCTAACCCAATCCCAACTCCCCCCCATTCTCCCCCTAAACCCCCCTCCCCCCTTATGATCTTTGTTATTGCAAGGAGTCCAGGTCACACAGCATAAGTCCATCCATGTGTTTAATTGAGGATTCTGCTTCTTGCCATTGGCTGCAACGTGTCCCAAAAATTCGCCCACGTTCTTTCTAGTTTCCTACCCTCTTTGGAGGAGAAGTCCATAATCCCACATCTTTCTAATTTCAATAGCTCGATCATATGCGTTCTCCAAACACCTGTTGATGGGGCTGTAGGTTCTCGCCAGCTCAGTAATATGGTCTTCTTTCCTACTAACACAGCTCGCCTGGTAAAGGAGATGAATCCCGGGGGAGTAGGCTTCTTGTTTTTGTAAATCCCAAATAGCAGCAATGGATGGTTCTGTATAGTGCGCCCCCAATATCTCTGTATCTCACCCAGCACCCGAGACCAGAAGTTCGCTACCTGGGTGCAGAGCCAGAACATATGTCCAAGGGTCGCCAAATGCTGACCGCACCTAGGGCATGCTCCTGAGTCTCCAAACCCTGCTTTGAGCGCCCTTGCTGGGGAAATATAGTCTAGATTATTTATAAACATGTTAAAAAGCAGCAGTCCCAGCACAGACCCCTGGGGAACCCCACTATCTACCTTTCTCTATTGAGAATCCTGACCATTTAACCCTACTCTGTTTTCTATCTTTTAACCAGTGTTTAATCCACAATAGAACACTACCTCCTATCCCATGACTCTCCAATTTCATCTGGAGCCTTTCATGACCAGCTCACCTTTATCCACATGTTCAAAGAAATGTAATAGATTAGTGAGGCAAGATTTCCCTTCTCTAAATCCATGCTGGCTTTGTCTCATTAATCCAGGCTTTTGAATATGCTCAGTAATTTTGTTCTTTATAATAGTCTCTACCATTTTGCCCGGCACCGACGTCAGGCTCATCGGTCTATAATTTCCCAGGTCATCTCTGGAACCTTTTTTAAAAATTGGCGTTGCATTGGCCACCCTCCATTTTCCGGTACCATGCTTGATTTTAAAGATAATTCCATATTACTAACAATAGTTCTGCAAGTTCATTTTTCAATTCTGTCAGTACTCTGGGATGAATACCATCTGGTCCAGGCAATTTGCTAGTCTTCAATTTGCCAAATTGCACCATTGCATCCTCCAGGTTTATAGAGATTTCATTCAGTTTCTCTGACTCATCAGTAATTGTGCTGACAATTTTGCAGAGAAGAGAGCATAGCTGCAAGAGCAAAGCAACATTTTCCCACTCGGAAGGATGAGCTGGTGCCCAGAGCCAGTGCCTCAACTCACTTGTTCTTAAGCCGCCCCTGTGAAAACCTGATGTGTTGTCAGCCTTCAACAGCTGGGGGTGAAAACCAAGCTGCTAGGGTGTTATCTCCCATACCATACAGTTTCTCAATCTCAGCTAAAAGGCCAAAAACAGATCATCATCAGCTCACAGTTTACACTTTACATTTGAAACCCAGGAGCCAAGTATAGGAGGTCTCATTTTATGAATTTTAGTTTATAGGTTAACTTAATAAAGGAAGGTGCAACACCTATGTGGTTCAGATTGTACTGAAAGGCTCTTTTTTTTGTTTCTTTAAAAAAAGGCATAAAGAGATCTCATTATTAATCTGAATGCACACCTTTAAGGTGGTATTTATTTGGCAATGGAAAACACAATAGCAACAAACCTAAGAAAGAGAAAAAGTTATGCTATAACTCATGATAAATGCATGGTGGGATGTTAATAGAGGTGCCTTGTTTCCATAGAAACCAACTAAAACTAAATAGAAAGTAATCATTTTTCTGGTTTCTGACAGCAAACACATGCTTGAAATGGGCTTACTTGTTTGTATAATTAGGTGCTCCGTGAAAGAGAGTGTGGTTAACACCAATTATCTAAACCTAATTTTCATGTAAACGAGCACTGGACTTTGGGGAAGAAGGGAACAAATAATTTTTATTTTTTTATTTATGTTAATTTATATACCGTATCTTATTGCAACTGCAAAACAGAACGGTTTACATATGTATAAAAACAATTAGTGTATACAAATAAACAAACATAGGAATTCCATTCACGACAGGAAAGCACAGCAAACCAGAATAAACTACTTAATAAAATCAGTACAAATTAAAAATCTAATATACAGTTAAGCTACCCCTTTTTTTTTCCTGCATTCCTTAACGTGCCATAATAATGTTATAATAATTTGGCAGTTTGGGATTCTAAACCCATACTAGGAAAGATCAAGAAAGACGGCCAGCAGGGAAGAATGTTATCACACACCTACTGATGCTTGAACGCTGATACCTAGGGACAGTGGCATGGGGGAGGTATTTTTCATCCAAGGCAATCTGAGTAAATACATATTTATTGGCTAGATCATCAAACCTGTTCTTGACTCTTGTAGTGTTATAGACATGATAAGTAGTACTACTACTACTACTACTACTCATCATTTCTATAGCGCTACTAGACGTATGCAGCGCTGTACACCTGAACATGAAGAGGCAGTCCCTGCTCTACAGAGCTTACAATCTAATTAGTAGTATTACTAGTAAATGACAAGTGTGCAGGGTAACCTGAGTTCAGGACTTTCACGTGCAGCTCATTGGAAACAAGTGGCACTACATAATTTGCTCCAGCTTAAAATATGCTTAAAAGGCTGACCTCATAGATAAATATCTCTATTTTACAAACTTTGGGTAGCGTCTGTAATTTTCATTTCTTGCTGGTCCACATTTGGTATGCTATTTTGTGTATCCTTTTCCAAGTTAATATTAATGGTAATTTAGGACCTCTTTTATCAAGCCGCACTAGCAGTTCCTGAATGACAGTGCCGACAGAGCCCGTTCAAAGTGAATGGGCTTTGTCGGCATTACGGCACCGGGAGCCACTAGCGTGGCTTTATAAAAGAGGCCCTCAGTCCCTTAGATGTTTCCATTGTGCAGGAATAGTTTGTAATAGTTCAGAGCAGGGGTATACAGTAGCTACATGGGGCCACGTGGGCATGGGCCCCCATAGATTTGGCCCTGGCCCCCCGCCGCCAACCCCTTCGACCCCCCTCCTGCCGCCAACCCTCCCCCACCACCGTCGGGTACCTTTGCTGGCAGGGCTCCCCAACCCCCTCCAGCCGAAGTCCTCTTCTCCGGCGCAGCTGCGTTGCTGATCTGCAAGGGCATGCTTCTGTTTCTGTGAGTCTGACGTCCTGCACTTATGTGTGCAAATGAGCTAACAGCGAGCAGCTCATTTGCATGCAATTTCCTTCATGCATGCCCATTCCTTTCCGGATCAGTAAGGGAAGGACTTTTTCCATTCAGTTAGTGGGACCAGTGCAGTACAAATGCTGGCTCCTCCCATGACCAACTGGCTTGGATTTGGTCGTTTCTGAGATGGGCATCCTCGCTTTCCATTATCACCAAAAACCGGGGACGACCATCTCTAAGGTCGACCTAAATTTCATGATTTGGGCGTCCCCGACCATATTATCGAAACGAAAGATGGACGTCCATCTTGTTTCGATAATACGGGTTGCCCCGCCCTTTTACAGGGCCGCCCTTAGAGAGGGGCACCCCCGTTCGATTATCCCCCTCTTAGCGTGCAAAACTGTACTGCAAGTTATAGAATAGTATGAGGCATGTAACTTAATTGTTAAATTAACTGCTAATTGGCATTAATAACCAATACTTGGCTATAATTAGTGTTAAGTGGCACTAATTTGTAATAATACAAATTCAGCTCACAAAATCCATAGTGTGCAACTGCAAGGGGGGTATGGACCTGGGAGGGGCATGGGCAGGTCAGGAGTGTGCCTTCCACTTATGCACACAGGTTATAGAATACTTATTAACTACACGCCTGACTGCCAGTGGTTAGGTGCGAGCACTTGTATATATATCACACGCAGGTTGGAGGGAAGTATATAAGTCATGATTATACACGTTATGACTTGTTCTAGTCTCTTGTGTTCTCATGTAGAGTTATCTTTTCTCAGTCCTAAAGCTGTCCCTCAGACAGAACATAAAAGCAAAGACAACCAGGGAAAAGGACACTGACTCCACAAGTGTTCAAACAAGATGGCTTTATTTAAATATAAACGTTGAACAAATGTGGTTGTGTATGAACAGAAGTGATCCAACGTGGCCACATTTTAGCTAAACAGCCTGGCACAGGAGTCAAATATACAGCATTGATTGATATCGGCACCTGGATGTGTGGCTATCAGCTGTTTTTTTAATCTAGCGTTTGAAAGGATATTTATTTATTTATTGCATTTGTATCCCACATTTTCCCACCTATTTGCAGGCTCAATGTGGCTTACAGAGTTTGTTATGACATTGTCATTCCATGATATCACATACACTTAGTATTGTATGGAGATTAAGTAAGGGAAGAGAGAAGGAAGGTGTTAGGCAGGATAGTATGGAAGGTGGACTTTAAAGATTGGAAGGATTGGTGAGGTAGTTTTGTGAGGCTATGGGTTCTCTTTGTAGGCTTTGTTGAAGAGATGTGTCTTCAAAGATTTGCGGAAGTTAGTTATTTCGTCAATAGCTTTCAGGGCTGTAGGTAATGCATTCCACAGCTGCATGCTCATGTAAGAGAAGGTGGTAGCATGTATCAGCTTGTATTTTAGTCCTTTACAGCTGGGGAAGTGCAGATTTAGAAATTTGTGGGATGATCTTATGGCATTTCTGGGAGGCAAGTCCACAAGGTTTAGCATGTAGATTGGGGCGTCTGAATGATTTTGTGTACAATCATGCAGATCTTGAACGCAGTGCATTCCTTGAGTGGGAGCCAGTGAAGTTTCTCTCTTAGGGGTTTTGCACTTTCATATTTGGTTTTTCCAAATATGAGTCTGGCGGCGGTATTCTGGACTGTTTGGAGTTTTTTGATAGTCTGTTCTTTGCAGCCAGCGTACAGTGCGTTGCAGTAGTCCAAATGACTTATTACCATTGACTGTACTAGGGTACGGAATATGTATCTCGGGAAGAAAGGTTTTACTCTTTTGAGTTTCCACATGGAGTGGAACATCTTTTTCGTTATGATCTTCACGTGAGCATCAAGTGTGAAGTTTCAGTCAATGGTAACTCCAAGAATGTTCAGATTTTGTGCAACGGGGAGAGAGCAGTATGGTGTGGTTATGGTGGAGTAGTTGTTTTTGTTGTGTTGTGAGGTGAGTACAAGACATTGTGTTTTTTTCTGCGTTGAGTTTTAGCTGGAATGCATCCGCCTAGGAGTGCATGATTTGGAGGCTTTGGTTGAACTCGTTGGTGATTTCATTTAGATCATGTTTGAACAGGATGTAAAATCATGACATCGTCTGCGTATATGTAGGAATTCAGGTTTTGATTGGTTAGAAGTTTGGCTAAAGGTATCATCATTAGGTTGAAGAGAGTTGGTGATAGGGGGGATCCTTGGGGAACTCCACATTCAGGTATCCATGGGGAGTGATATGTCCGCGTTCGTTGTTACTTGGTATGTTCTTGTGGTCAGGAATCCTTTTAACCATTTGAGAACTGTACCTCCTACTCCGAAGTATTCTAGTATGTGTAGTAGTATTCCATGATTAACCATGTCGAAGGCGCTGGACATGTCGAATTGTAGGAGGAGTATGTTGCTACCAGTTGCAATTGCTTGTTTGAATGAGTACAGTTTCGGTGCTGTGATTTGACCGAAATCCTGATTGAGATTCATGTAAAATTGAGTGTTTTATTTAGGTATTCCGAGAGTTGTTTCGTCACTATGCCCTCCATGAGTTTGGTTATGAGTGGGATAGATGCTACTGGGCGATAATTGGTTAGGTCCATTGTGCTTTTCTTAGCATCTTTTGGCAGCGGAGTAAGATGTTTCCTTTCTCCGTGGGAAAGAAACCATTTTGAAGCCTGTGGTTTACATGATTCATGAGGTCTTTTTTGAATTGTTTGGGGGCGGATCTTATTAGGCTATTGGGGCAAATATCTAGTTTGCATTGTGATTTGGTGTATTTTCCAAGCCATTGTGAGATTTCATCTGGCGATATCATGTCAGATTTGGTCCATGATCGATCTCCTGGGCTTTCCTCAGGTTTTGGATCTAGACATTCAAGGATGCTTGTGTACTCAATTGTGTTGGTGGGTATCATGAGTCGGAGCTTTATAATTTTTTCATTGAGGTAGTTTGCAAGATTGGTTGTGGATGGGGTGTCTGTGTTGTTAGAGGTAACCGGTGTAGTATTTAGGAGTTTGTTTACGAGTGAGAAATGTTTGTGTGTATCCTTGTAGTTTGGTCTTATTTTGGTT
Source organism: Microcaecilia unicolor (assembly GCF_901765095.1). NCBI lineage: Eukaryota > Metazoa > Chordata > Amphibia > Gymnophiona > Siphonopidae > Microcaecilia > Microcaecilia unicolor. Next base: position 160,877,974 of record NC_044031.1, read on the forward strand.
TTGTAGTACGTTCTTTTAGTTTGTCTGATAGTGTATTTGTATTTTCTTTGTAGCTGTTTCCAGTCTTTGAGTGTATGTTCATCTTTTTTCTTGCTCCATGCTCGTTCTAATCTTCTGACCTGTGTTTTTAGTTCTTTCAATTCTTCATTAAACCATGGTATTGAGTTTTTTCAAGACTTGTGGTCCCCTATATATTTATGACAACATATTGATACATATTTAAGTATAGACAATACGGATCTTTGAATAGCCCCTGATGCAGCCCTATTGGGCGAAACACGGCCTGTGTCGGGCTTTTTTATGATCTCATTAATAAAATTCATGTTGACTTTCCACTGATCTGCTCTGTTGCTTTCCATCTTGGAGTTTGCAGATCCATCTGCCTTGTTGTTTTCTTATACAGCCCAGGCCAGCATATCCCCACTGCCTCCTCCCTTCTCTCCATCCCTAGTCTAGCAGCGTCCTGGTCCCACCCCTTGGTAGCCCAGCATCTCCACATTCTCTCAACTCCTTATAGCCCAGAATTTCCACATTCTCTCCCCTTCCATAGCCTAGCATTTACACACACACATTCATTCATTCTTTCTTTCCCTTTATCCACATTCTCTCTCACATCCCCCCCCCCCCCCAAAAAAAAGTAGCCCATCAACAGGAAGTTGCATCAGAGGGTCGAAGATGGATCAGACATGCAGAGTACGCACATGGATCCCAAGGCCCCATGCTGCTTTCTGCTTTCTGGGAAAAACTTCAGGAGCACATCTATTGCTGGTACCACCCTTGGCTGAGTACAGGGAGCTTCTGCTTGCTATATCATTAGGATTGTGGCTGAAGAGTGGAACACTTGTGCTGCAGGAGTACTCCTGTACTTAGCCAAGGTGCAGAGAACAAGGTATGCTGCTGGCCTGTTTGTCAAAACACATGGGTTGAGAACTGCTGATCTATATGAAGGAGGCTACATTAAAGTTTAATTGTATTCTTTTTGTATTTCCTATCTAAGATTAAAAATACACTAGATGGCATTTTGGAGAAGCTCCCAGAAGAATTCAGCATGACAGAGATAATGCAGAAGACAACAGATCGAAGTCCTTATATTCTTGTTTGTTTCCAAGAATGCAAGAGAATGAATATTCTGATAAGAGAGATAAGCAGATCACTTAAAGAACTAGATCTTGGCTTGAAAGTAAGATGTTTATTATTATTATGTCTAAGCTTTCCAAGCTAAAGACCACTGAAATGTACTTACATAAAAATCTGTTGCTGTGATCCAGGGAGAGTTGACTATGTCCTCCGATATGGAAGCACAGCAGTCTGCTCTGTACTATGATCATGTTCCAGATACATGGACCAAGCTTGCTTATCCATCCACTTATGGACTAGCACAGTGGTAAGCTATATTAACAAAAAGTAGATATTTTATATTTCTCACTCGATATTGAAAGCAAAAGCTCAAAAGATACGCTTCGGTCAATATAGTTCAGATAAGTAAACCATCAGGTTTTCTTTCACACAGGATAAATGACCTCCTTTTAAGATGTCGGGAGCTTGACACATGGACACAAGATCTGGTGCTTCCAGCAGTAGTCTGGCTTCCTGGCTTCTTTAATCCTCAGTCCTTCTTGACAGGTGGGTACTATCACTGAAAGTTCTACTTGGTTGCCATATATAAATAAGAAATATATTTCTTCAGGAATGAACTCCTTAAGAGGAAAATGAGCAGTGTGCTTCATTTAAGAGTGCAGTTGTGTGCAGAAGATTTATGTACCACTGGTCCAACTGTATGTTTCAGTGAATCTGTAACTGAATAAAAGCTGAACAACCTCTACTTGGTACAAAGTTAAACACAATGAGATCAACACTGAGTGGCATTCAGCCATTAAACTACTATGTAATAAGAAGAAGTATGATCGTGTCAGCCCCTTCCTTATTTTAGAACACTGGCTACCTATTGTCTTTCGCGTATTGTATAAATACGTGACCATCACTTACTGGTTTTGCACTTGGGAACTCCTTCCTTCCTTTTTGATCTTCTTATCCTATATAAACCACAATGTACCCTTTGATCTCTAACAACTATCTCACAGTCCCATCCCACTGTCATGTTTGGTGTGACTCAATTCGTAGTAGTAGGTGTTTTAGCCCCATGGCTCTAGAATGGCCCACCTCTCTCCGTTTAAATCAAACCCTAATTCCCAGGTTGTAAAACTGCACTTAAGACCCAGGCATTTCCACAAGTCTGACTCTATGAGCCTGCAGACCATACTTACCTTTGGTCTCTGTGCAAACCTTTTGTCTCTTCCTATCTCTCTCCCTATATTGAAAGAAAATTGTAATATATGGTCTATCCTTATACGCTACCCTTCTGTATTTCTGTTATTGTTTGCCCTATTGACCCTTTTTTCCCATTACTCTTTTTTGATCATATAAACTGCCTTGCTATCCTTTTATGATTCGTGGTATATCAAGAATAAACTGAACCACCATATATTTGAAATGTCAGAAGATGTTCAAGTTATACTTGAACATTCTCTCCTGTCCCATGGCTTTTTAATTTTCTCAGGAGCCTCTCATAATGGACTGTCAAAAACTTTCTGAAAATCTGGATACCTTTTTGGGCAGACTCTACAGTCTTTATCTGCTGACATTTACTACATCAACTGACTCACTTTTATTCATGTCTTTAAAAAAAATAGCAAATTACTGAGGCAAGATTTCCCTTGGCTGAATCCATTTGACTTGATCCCGATAAACCATGTTTGTCTATGTGTTCAATAATTTTATTCTTTAAATTTGTTTCTACCATTTTGCCCAGCACTGATGTCAGACTTACAGGTCTGTAGTTTCCCGGATTTTCCCTCAAATTCTTTTTAAAAGTTGGTGTTATGGGAGTCACGTGATTCAGTGAACGGTGGTAGACGTGTGGTTTACAGGCTGCCCAGGGCTCCATCTTTAATTATCTTTTATTAAAGGTTCCCATCGTTTTAGATGACCAAATTTCAGCATAGGAGCACCTCAGAGGCATATGGACAAATATCTTACTTGCTCCTTGATGGCGACGTTATCTAAACCGCTTCGGAGAAAAGAGGATTGGAATTGGGCACTGGAGACTAATATGGCAACCTCCCCTCCTTCGGAATCCAGTCACAGGCTACTCTGACGCTATGATAAAGGAGCTGAGTCAGTGGTGCCTGCACTGGACCCCAGGTTCAACCAACTGTGCGAACAACTAACAGGTCTGAGTGCTCTAACATTAGAGCTTACTTGCCATACCGGAGAATTGGAGGTGCGAGTGTCAGAGGTAGAAGATACTCAACAGGCAGGCCCAAGTGGAGGGCCTGGTTAAATTAGAGTGGCTAGCCTAGGAACATCAACAGAAACTAAACGATTTGGAAAATCGCTCCTGCCGTGACAACCTACAGTTTGTGTGTTTTCCAGAATCAATAGCAGAAACGAAATTAAAACAAACACTAGAAACTTGGCTTTTGGTGATGTTCCCCAATGCAGGAGAGGGAGGCATGATTCATTTAAACCAGAACCACAGCATGGGTCAGCGCCAAAGAAGGGAACTGCCACTTTCTTGTATTTTCACCACTGTTCACAAAAACCATCGGTTCTCCGGCTTTACAAAGGCTGCAGGGATGAAATAAAATTTGATGGTGAGCAGATCAAAATATTTCAAAACTGTTCAGTGGTGGGCTTTTTCCCCCGCATGTGGTACATTGGTAGAGAAACAACAGAGATTTATCCTATAATACCATGCCATTTTAAAAGTGTTCACAAACGGCAAATGGATATCCTACCCATTGCCAGAGGCTGTTATGGACTGGATCAATCATCCTACATGATCAGCCACTCTTTTTTCGTTTTTCACTAATTTGTTATTTACTGCTTGCAGTTTGGACTGTGAATGTTTCAACAGACACCACTGAACTACTGGAGATATGAACAATTGTACTGTGGCTTTCATATTATATTAAATTAGTATAGTATTGATTGGAGATGGGTGCCTGTAAACATTATAGTGTCTCACTGTCCTGCCTATCGGTGATGGGCATGACACTGTTGAGAGATGTTGGGGGGGGGGGGGGGAGAGTAGAATGGGGGTTATCCACTAGCTTAATTGTGCTAAAGTTGAGATGTTGGGTATGTATGTGCTTTAATTTTACCATGGGGGTTGGCAGAAACATAGGATCCCCTCTGTCAAGCCTCCAGCCAGAATTTTCCTGTCCTCTCCTTCTGGTGTCTCCTTTTCTCACCCATGGCTGGGAAAGCATGAACAGATGCTTCACATCTACCCATTCAACTCCACTCATTATTTTATAGACCTCTATCATATCTCCCCTCAGCCGCCTTTTCTCCAAGGTGAAGAGCCCTAGTCGCTTTAGCCTTTCCTCATAGGGAAGTCATCCCATCCTCTTTATCATTTTCGTCACCATTCTCTGCACCTTTTCTAATTCCACTATATCTTTTTTGAGATGCGGCGACCAGAATTGAACACAATATTCGAGGTGCAGTCGCACCATGGGGCGATACAAAGGCATTATAACATCCTCATTTTTGTTTTCCATTCCTAATAATACCTAACATTGTTTGCTTTCTTAGCCGCAGCAGCACACTGAGCAGGTTTCAACGTATCATCAACGACGACACCTTTCTTGGTCCGTGACTCCTAACGAGGAACCTTGCATAACATAGCTATACTTCGGGTTCCTCTTTCCCACATGCATCACTTTGCACTTGCTCACATTAAATGTCATCTGCCATTTAGACGCCCAGTCTCCCAGTCTCATAAGGTCCTCTTGTAATTTTTCACAATCCTCCCGAGATTTAACGACTTTGAATAACTTTGTGTCATCAGCAAATTTAATTACCTCACTAGTTACTCCCATTTCTAGGTCATTTATAAATATGTTATAAAGCAGCGGTCCCAGCACAGAGCCCTGGGGAACTAACTACCCTTCTCCATTAAGAATACTGACCATTTAGGTGGTCTAAGGAAGCAGGCCAGTCAGTGGTTAGTCCAAAGGGAACTTTTGTCAGGCTTCTTCCCTAGAAGCACTGGGTTTGTGAGCCCTTGGACCAGTACCGTGGAGCTGCACTGGCAGGCAAGGTCACCTTCGAAGCAGAGACGAGGCAAGGCTGGACTAGAACCCCGGACTGGAGTTCTGCACTGGAATATACAGGACTGGAACGCACCGGACGGGTGCGCACTGGACTGGAACCCACTGGATTGGTACACACTGGAGTGGAGCCCACTGGACTGGAACACACGGGACCGGAACCCACTGGATCTAGGCTTCACCTACGCTTAGCCACCGTTCCCTGAGGGTTGAGCCCTCAGGTTTGGGCAGCCGGCAGGGCTTACTGGAACTAGCAAGCAGGAACAACAGGAATCAGGATACAGAAGTGCCCCCAGGCACCTAGGCGAAAGCAAGGCAGACAGGCAGGGAATGTCCGGGTTCCGGCAATAGTCAGGTCTGGCCACAGGCAGAGAATATCTGGGTTCAGGCAGTAGTCGGGTCAGGCAGCAAGTATCGGGGTTCAGGCAGCAGTCGGATCAGGCAGCAGGCAGCAAGGCTATGGCTGGAGCTCCAGTAGCAAGGAGTACTGGCAGCGGACAGGACTAGGGCTGAAGCTCCAGAAGCAAAGGGAAAAACCCACGGGAAAACCAGAAAGCTAAACACAAGAAAACTAGTAAAGCTGTACACAAGCTAACTAGTCACAAGCTAGAAACTCACACTAAGCAAAACACAGGAGAACTAGTAAAGCTGTACACAAGCTAATAAGCAAAGCTATGCCCAAGCTAACTAGTCACATGCTAGGAACTTACACAACACACAGGAGAACTAGTAAAGCTGTACACAAGCCAACAAGAAAAGCTATGCCCAAGCTAACTAGTCACATGCTAGGAACTTACACAACACACAGGAGAACTAGTAAAGCTGTACACAAGCCAACAAGAAAAGCTATGCCCAAGCTACTAGTAACAAGCTAGAAACTCACACTGAACTGGACAAGGTAGCAGTGCACAGAGCACTCTTAACATACCAGGGACCTTAGACGATGCAAAGGCCAAGGTTGCAGTCTCTAAGTGATTAATAAAGCCCTTCAACACCTGAGGAGCAGCTGCAGCCATCAGTAAGCAACTACGGAGGCTGTCCAGGCACAAACAAGAGAGACAAGTCCGGCAGCCTGGAAGAACCGGACCGGACTGCGCTAAAGACAAACTATGGCAGCCACTGGCTCTGGCCACCAGCGGGTGAGAGAAGCACAAACCAAGGAGCAGGCAGAGCGCACACAGAACATAGAGAGACTTAGAATACCTAGGTGCAGCACAGAGGAGCAAACAGAGCCAGGCTGGAGACAGAGGTACAGCTAACTCAGGCAGCACCCCCAGGTGCAGTAGAGTGGAGTAATTAGAGCCAAGCTGGAAGCAGCCAGCACACAGAAGGAAAACTACTCCAGAAAGGATAGGCAGAAGCCAGCTTAGAAGCTGACCCCCAGAAATAAGGTAAGTCTGAGGGTGGTCACGGCCACAGACGTGACAACTTTATTGAAGATAAACCCAGACCCAACTCAGCTGAGTGTCGGCCCTTGCCTCATCAGGGGTCATCAACTTCTTCACTTAACAAAAAAAACAATGATATCAACACAAAGGCTCCTAATAGCTTTGCAGGTTATATGAATAAATTCAGATGCTGAGCCAGGAAACAAGGACCTACCGTATTTTTCAGACCATAAGATGCACCTAGGTTTTAGAGGAGGAAAATAGGGAAAAAAAATTTTGAAGCAAAAAGTGTTGCGGAGATCTGCTGGAGGACCACAGGTTGTGCAAAACTCTTGCATGGGGACAGCAGTTTTGCACAACCTGTGTGGCTCTGCAGTGGAATTTGTCCTCCCCTGCCACCCATGCTCAATGATTCTCCTCTCTCCCCTGCCCTCCCCTCCATGTCCAGCAGTTCTCCTCCCCTCCCATCCAGCGATTCATTCAAACCCCTGCCCGCCTGACTGTCCACTCTCAGCTCCCCGACTTTCTGATCGTGCAACCATGCTCCCTGCCTTAAAATCTTACATACCTGAAGTCGCAGCGAACCAGCAGTAAGTAAAAGCAGCAGGCAGGCTCGCCTCCTCGTCGCTTCCCTTCCCTTTGGGTAAATTAAAGATTTCAAAATAGGGAGCACGGGTATACGAACGGAAGGGAGCTGGCAGGTGAGCCGGACCTCACAAAAAAAGCACTAGGCGGAGTTGAGGCGTGCTGCGCAGGGCCCCTTTGAGTGCGAGGCCTTATGCGGTCGCAACGCTCTTCTCAGCCTAAGACCGGCCCTGGCTGCCCCCCCCCCCCCCCCCAGCAAGCAGGTACGCTACATTCAGACTATGACACACCCACATTTTCCTCCCAAAATGGGGGGGGGGGGGGGAGTGTGTCTTATAGTCCGAAAAATATGGTATATTGAACTTTTATAGAATTTCATTCTGAGGCAACAAAGGGTAAAGTCACACACCCAAAGTCACAAGAAGCATCAGTGGACAAGCAAGATTTTAATCCTGGTTTCCCTGTTTTTGACCTGTTGCTCCAACTAGGATTTTTTGATCATACCAGCTGAGCACCTGAATTTATTCACATAACCTGCAAAGTTATCAGGAGCCTTTGCGTGTTGGTGTTATTGTCCTTATTTTCTTCCAAAGCCATGCCAGTTAAAAGGTGGTTTCTGAAAAATAAAGGTACTAGACCAGTGCCACTCCAGCTCCAGTGGGGAAAAGGAAGCAATTTTAGAAAGATTCCAGGTTAGTAAAAAAAGAAAGAATTGCACAGCGACGGCATTTCTGGAGAGACAACTGTGGAGAAGGAGTTGAAACCCTCTGGAGATTCTCTGCCTGAATTAACATCATTGAGTAAGTCTTTTCTTCCAAACAAACCCTCAACCATAACTTTAGACGTTATGTGGGAAGCTCTTCTGGGCTTTGAGACATCATTTTCCCAAAAATTAATATCTGTTTTACAACAAGCTCAATTTCCCCTTGAAAGGGTATCTATAATGGAAAAGAAAGTCACAATGTGTGAAGGGAAAATTGAAACTAATAGTAAAGATATAAAACAATGTCAACAAATTCAGACAAATATCATTAAAGAAAATATGTGGCTGCAAAATAAAATTGAAAGCCTAGAGAATCAACAGAGATCAAAAACACTACTATTAATAAACTTTCCAAAGCAGATGTCGGTTGCACCTTTAAAAGGTATATCATTGAAATATTGAAAATTCTGGAACAAGCTTGTCCCCCTGTATCAAAAATATATTATTTGCAACCCTATAAGAAAAAAATGACTGACCAACCTATCTCTGAAGGAGCTGATGCTGTTTTTGAGACTTTAAACCTCACTCAAACTATTGAAGATGATAATCTGGGCTTACAACCAGCAACATTAATTGTGACTTTTGTATAACAGCCAGATAGAGACTGGATATTAAAACAGTTCTTCTGTCATAGGGAGGAAACTTTTCTGAACCATAAGAATTTTTCCTGATGTATCCCCGTGTAACCCAGAAGAAGCGCCAAAGTTTACTTAAACTTTGCTCTCCTGTTCTTCAGTTGGGTGGCCTTTCTTGGTTGAATTTTCCATGCAAATGTATAGTGAAGTTAAATTCAGTGAAATATGTTTTCTGTGATCCATTACATTTAAGTTCCTTTCTTGAATCTAGGTCAGTAACAACTCCATCTCCAATTGTAATGTCATCTACACCATAGTCTGTTTTGATTTCTCTCAAGGGAACCTCTCTTCAAGTCTCTAATAGTAGATTAGTTAATGAAAATTATCCTGAGTATTGTGCCTTGTTCTCTTCTCCTATTTGTGGACTAAATTGGATAATGTGTATTTTCTTTTTCCTTTTGAAAAAATGTAATAGATTTGCTTATTATTCCTTTTTTTCTGTAACAAGATTTGTTCTTGGAGCCGTAGTAATAATCCTTAAAAATAAAATTAAAAAGAAAACAACAACAAAACAACCATGGTCATTTCACCAAATCTAAGTTAAAAAATTACCATTTCTTGAAAACTACAGAACTGAATGTGTGCAAACAAACCTGTTCAGCTAAAAAAAAAAAAGTCTGACACTTGTGCTCATCTGTCTTGAGCACCTTCAATTATAGCTCAACTTTAGACATATCTGTGTGGTCATTGTAGATTTTAGGGTTTTTGAGAAAATCTAGCTTCAAGAATCAATCCATGTATACAAAGAAGGTAATGTGTTTGCAATGCTACTGCTTATTACATTGGAAACAAGTGACCCAAAAATGGTTGGGTTTTTTTTTTTTTTTAGTATCAATGCCATATCTCACATCACTCAGACTGTGTCTTCAAGTTATTTAATTATTTACTAATTTTTGGTGTTGTGATGGGAATGTTGTAAATTGAGTTTTGGTCTTTTTTTATTAGCAATAATGCAGAGCATAGCACGTAAGAATGAGTGGCCTTTGGATAAGATGTGTTTGACTGTGGATGTTACCAAAAAGACAAAAGAAGATTATGGCCACCCTCCAAGGGAAGGTGCATACATCCATGGACTATTTATGGAAGGTAAATGTCTTGTCCTCATAAAACAAATAATTGATACTATCCAAGCAGGTGCCAGGACACCAACTGCCTAATCTTTATATTGTTTCTTACTCACTTTTTCTGACCCAAAGAAATATCATACAAGAAATAACTGCTTTATGTGGATTATCGAGAGACGCAAAAAAAAAAAAAACCATCATGGAAGTAGAAAGAACAACAATGTAACAATGTTCCATGAGAAGTCATAGGAAAAGTGGAAACAGAATCAGACTCTTCAAATACACACCAAAGACGCTCAACGCAGATATTAAAATTTAATAAAGGATTTCTACGGTCTGTTTTTGAAGAGCCTGCTTCTGTTCCCACTCATCTCCTTTTCTTCCGATTACCAAGAGAGAAGCATATAATGTAAACATCTTAGCTATGTTTTCATTATTTAGTTGTGTTGTATCAGTTATCTTTGCTTATGTTGGGAGGTTGCCACACACTTACAGGGCTAATGTTGGGGGTGAGGGAGGGCTCCCATTGATTAAGGGTTCCAAAGCCTAATTGAATCTGAAAGAGGCAAGTAGGCTTGTGCCCCTGTCTGGTTGCTGTCGCTTGATACTCTCCATGGCGACAGCGTTCTGTGGCCTTATCTACATAAAATATACAGCAGTGACACCTATAGGGAGATCACCTGTCTTTTTTTTGCATCTGGTAAGCGTCATCTCTCACATTACCTTTCAATTAAAATATGCTTTTGTTGCCAGGCTATTTGCCTCAGATTATCAAAATCTTGGGGGGAAGATGGAAGTTGCCAGTGTTCTTATCTTGCCTTTCAATGACAAAGGGAGAATGCAAACATTTGTCTTATCCCCTGGCTTGCCTTACCTTCAATGTGTATCACTTTTCTGTGCATTTCCAGACATGACCATTCCTGCCCTTTATGTAGACATCTTTTGCTCCTGCCCCCCCCCCCCCCCCAAAAAAAAAAGTGAAGGTGAGGGACAGCAGTTAAAAATGGCTGTGTGACCCAGCCTCCCTCCTCTCACTTGTATCTTCAACCCAACAGCAGGAGAATCCTGCTGCTGCAAGAGGCTGCAGTCTTGTGCCACCCCAGCAACCAATCATATTATGCCAGGCTCTCCCTCTCCACCTACACTTGATGAAGTTGAACACCTGTGAACTGCCTATATTATGGCCCACAACTTTAAGAATAAGTAAAATCAATATTTCACAATTTCTCTCATATATATATATATATATTAGTGATGTTAGCTCTTACGGCTACAGCATAGGCTTTTTGAGATGTGTGTCAGGTCAAACCTTATTATCAAAATCAATTGTTACAGTTGCCCTCAGGCTACTTGTGAGGTTTTAGGGTGAGAGAAATTTTGGTGGTGGTACTACTCCTAGAGAATAAACTTTCCAGAGGCAATACTCGACCTGTAGCTGCCAGCATTTATATGGGTACGGGTGATATTCAGACCACTACCCAGTAAATTACCCTGATCTCTGGATAATTACCCAGTTAGCGGGATGAATATTGACTGAACCAGGTAACTCCAGACTCTGCATCAGCACTATCCGGTTATGACCCAATCACTGCTCTTTAACCGGGTTCTTAGCCAGTTAAGTAGCGCTGGATATTTTGCCCCAGTTTCTATATATATTTGAAAGAAAATTATTTACATTACAGGAAGAGAGAGCTGTTCTGTGATGAATACCACCCACGTTTATGTCTGTTTATCAATGAAAAGCTTTCCTTTATCCTGAACTCTGCAAAAGTCATACTTCTAATACCTGACATCATAGCCTTGCTGCATGCTTAAGATTAGCCAGTCTCTGGCTTTTGGCAACATACACTATCAGTGAGAAATGTACTAAAAAGCTGTAAAAACTTACTGGCATCTTAATTTAAATACATCATCTTATTTTTATATGCATGTTTTTGTGTTATAGGAGCAAGATGGGATATCCAGTCAGGAGTTATCATTGAAGCACGCCTGAAGGATCTGGCTCCAGCAATGCCTGTCATTTTTGTGCGAGCTAGCCCAGTGGACAAGCAGGAACCAAAAAACATATATGCTTGCCCTGTTTATAAAACCAAAAGCAGAGGGTTCACATATGTCTGGACATTTAACCTGAAAAGCAGACATAAGCCAGCTAAGTGGATACTAGCAGGAGTAGCTCTTTTATTCACAGTTTAGCAACAAAGATGATAGTACAGTTTTTTTTTTTTTTTACACTACCTCAGACAGACAGATTGCCCCAGTTCAGATCATTGTGAGAAAATACATACTTTACAACTCTACCACAGGAAATATTTCTCTTCCATCTCAAACTGGCTGCTGCCTGGTCTGTGCTCTCTTTGTATGTAATTATCAATTTCCTCACATACATCACGAACAGAAAATAGCAAAGTAAAATGTGCCAAAACACACACACCACAAAAGGAAGCTAAAATCACTAAGCAAAATCAGGTGTGAACAAGAAGCAACAAGTGAAGATTGCACAAACAGCCTTTGTCCAAACTTATGGTTCTCAATCTTATAAAATACAACAAAATAAAATTGCCACTTTCATTTTCAAGAAAATTTAACTAAAAACAGCTATAGCTAACACTCAAAAGTGCTCGTCTGTTGATCTTAACTAAAACTTGATTTCCTTAATGATTGTGTTATTTATATAAAGGAATTATTCCATGATGCAGCAAAAGATAATAAATCCCACATTCCCTTTTAGGTTTATTGCACTCTGTGATATAAAATATTAGTATGTTTACAATGCCTGATGCAGTTCAGCTCTATACTTTACCCTGATTCTGAAAGAGGTTGGCATTTCTTTTTTTTACCCACTGTCACCCCCCCCCCCCCCCCCCCTAACAAAGTGGCAGGTTCTGACCTGTACATGTGGAAGAACCAGCAACGGAAAGGTCTGAAGGTAGAGTGTAAGGAATTTTCCTGGAAGCATAAAACCCAGTATACTGAACAAAGCCCCATACATAACCTATAGATCATGTGATGACAAGTAGAGGAGGAATAATCAGGACTTAATGTTCACTTAAGGGTATTTCACATTTTTCTTTGTCCAGTGGAAACCTGCTTTTCTTATACTCTGTCAATGGCATAAATTCCATCCAAGCAACCCCATTTCTATATCCCTCCCTGCCCGAATGCCCTTTCAGATAATTTGCATGGGGGCCCTAACTTCTACTACTGCGTTTACTATTTTAAAGAAACTACAGTACAATGTCAAACTATATACAATAGATGCATCAGAAAGCCAACCCACCAAAGCAATTCTTCAATTCATTTCCAGTTCTACAGTGCTGTTTAGTAATTGTCAAAGTTAGTACTAAAGTCACGCTTTTTAACTTTCTAATATTTTTAAATGGTTTTAACAAGTATTTGGGTGGCTCTTTCACACTAAAGGTAAAAGGCAGCAAACACCCTTCATACAAAAAAAACTGAGAAAGAACTGCTCCACAAATTGTTTACAGTATTGATACCAGTAGACCTACCTATCAATACTACAGGAAGAATTTCTTGTTACGGATAATAGATCACGGTAGATCACTTTAGTTTCACAATTCTATAAAAACATCTGATTTTCAATAAATGTTCACAAAATACTGCTGCTATTCTTTTGCCAGGCACTATACACCCCTGGTTTTGCAAATAAAGTATGCTCAAATGACATATGACGCATAACTGCAGAATGCCTTTACAATTATTTTGTACAGGAAGGGACTTGCAGCATACATATGGTAGGCTCCTCCTTAATTCTTCTTCCCAAGGAATTAACTGTATAAAGATCAGAAAACTCTTAGCCACAGCATTACAGATATAACAATGTAATAATCTCCTTTATCAATTACTTTACAAAATATTAAAACATTTTTTTTTAAATTTAACTTGTCTTTGCTATCCATGTGTGTGGGAACTAAACGGCTTCAGTCTTCTACCAGCTGCTTCTGTAAGCTAAAAAAAAAAAAAAGGAGACGTGTTAGGAACATAGTTAAGACAAAGTCTTCTGGGAGCAGGATCGGTTGCAAAAGTAGCTACAGGCACAAATCACTGGCTTAGTTTTCTATATAAAGAAAAACTGATAACTAACTTCCGCAAACTACTGAAGACCCATCTCTTTAACAAGGCATACCACAAAGATCAACAAATGCGAACTCCTCCACATATATCCAGAATTGTCTTATAATATTTGCTTGTTATACTAATATCATGCTACCCAAAATCCTTCTGTATTTCCACTATATCCTTATATATTTCCACTATTCATGATGTATCGTAAGCCACATTGAGCCTGCAAAGAGGTGGGAAAATGTGGGATACAAATGCAACAAATAAATAAGTGCACTGACTGGGGCTATATCTGGATTTTCAGCAGCATTGTCTATAGATAATAGTGCTGAAAATCATTGTAGAAAAGCCTGGTGCTATCCAGACAGCAGGAGGGTTTGTCCTTGTGCAGTCCTGTCAGTTATTCAGTTGGTGGCAATATTTAGTTGCTAGCTAGATAATTATCCACATAAAATTCAGGAAAGCAAAAATCTGGTTAGCTAGCCACATGTTGTGCAGAATATCACCAACATCCAGTTAGTTTTGTGGTCAACACTGAATCTCGATATTCAGCACTGGCTACTATCCCGATACCTGTGCTGAATATCTGAATTTAATTCAGCCACAACTGGCTGGCACTTAAATAAACCCACAAAAAAAAACCCCCACTGACTGCCCTGAATGATATCAGCCAGCAAGAGTTTAGAACTGTACATTCAAAGTTTACTTTGCTCCAATTTATTTTTGAGCAGACTGATGCTTAAAGTCTAATGTTTTAGTTCAAATCAAGCTGAACAGGTCTTACAGTGCATTCTGCAAAGATAAGCACTAGGGATGTGTATCTGTTAGCGCCCATTCGATTCATTTAGGTGCCTTAAACATTTCAGTGTGTTCAAAGTTGATGGTACACATGTAAATTTACAAGTTAATATGCATACAATTGATTTTTGCACTTTAAAAAGTTCTAATGCATACACAATGTGTACATTAAAAATGAATTTGTGAAACAAATTGCAAAACATACCCAAAAATGAAAAACAAATTCAGAAAAATCTGAAAATGAACTGATAGTTTTTGGGCTCTGAACATCCTTAATATATACATCTAAACATCAAACAGTCTTTCACTCTTTCAAGCTATTTGCTTGCTCCAGTAAACAAGCCCAAGTAAACTAGATTTTCTTGTAAAATGCAAGAGCCATTGAAAAAGTTTTTCAGCAGGTGTCTAAACAATAACCTCCAAAGAACTGTCTAACCTAACTATTCCACCTTCATGTTTAACACTGAATTCACATCATTTTAATATTAATAGGAATACTCCAGGGCAAAGGTTCCCTCTCCTTAGCCCTTCAAATTCATCTGCTAAAGTACCATTCATAGGTAGTCCATATAGCTTATATGTCTGGGCTGGGTGCAACAACCATGATATCTCTGACAACTGGTGTCTTTTATGCTGATATCTCAGATGCAGCTTTGATGGCTCAGAGCAGTAGCAGCCCATCTGCAAAGCCCTGAGTGTTTTTCCTTCAAGCTTAAGCAGCGCTGCTGTGTAAACTAGCCACTCCTCCTGAGGGCTCAGCCCTTTCAACTACTTTGTCCCAAAGCTACATTTTCAGGTGGGGAGGAAAAAGCAGCAACAAATGTATACAAATTCAACTCTGCACATACTACCCATCCCTCTTCTCAATTCTATTCTAATCAGGAAACAATCATTTTAGAGACGGGATGAACAGCTAGACAGAATACACACATCCAAGTTATGTGGGTTTAAAGGTTTGGACAAATTCCTGGAGAAAAAGTCCATAATCTGCTATTAAGATAAACATGGGAAAAGCCACTACTTATCCCTAGGATCAGTAGAATGCATTCTTGCTACTCTTTGGGATTCTGCCATGTACTTGTGACCTGAACTGGCCACTGTTGGAAGGATACTGGGTTAGATGGACCATTAGTCTGACACAGTATGGCAGTTCTTAGGTTCACCGATGCTCCTACTCCAACCCTAATAGTGGAGGGAAGGGGGAGGAGATTGAATTTACAGCGACATGATGGGAGGGAAAAGAAATGGCAAATATGGGCGGTAGGAGCAGGGGAGGGAGAGGGATGAGAGAAAGACGAGACAAGCAAGAACTCATCTGTATCCATAACTAAGGGGCCCTTTTACTAAGTGGTGGTAGCGCACCGCGGGCTTATGAGCCAATCAGGAACTACTACCGGGCTACCAGAGCGACCCGGCAGTAGTTCCCACCCCCAGTGCATACCATTTCCAGTGCTGCAAAAATATTTTCTATTCTTGTAGTGCAGGTGTTTACCTGGCAGTAATCAGGCAGTGCCGCACGCTGCCCGGTTAGCGCAGGAGCCTTATCACCACCTCAGTGAGTGGCAGTAAGGGTTCCCCCCTGAAATGACCATGCAGTTAACTGGTTCACTTACCACACAGCCATTTTTTTTTAAAGAAGAGAGACAGCCTTTTACCTACTGCAGTAAAAGGGGGCCTCAGTGAGCGTCAAAGACATGTGCTGATGCTAGCACAGCCCCTTTACCGCTGCTTAGTAAAAGGACCCCTAAATTCACAAAACCTGGCACCAACTAGAAATTCCTTTTAGATTGGTGTGTCCCAGGTAGTGGCTATGAAACTCTAAAAAAAAACAATAAAGTATCCTATGGCTATCTGTTCATCCGTGAGAATTTGAAGCTTTTTTTTAAAGCAGCTGTCACTCCAATATCCTATTTTACTGTAGTAAATGGTCTGCAAGAAGGCTATGGCCAAGGCAAAAGTTAGTGTCAAACTTGAAATCTGAAAGGGAGATGCATTCTCTTAAAGTATGCCGTACTGACTCCAGTCCAGAGCTGGTACTACCTCAGTACTTCCTATACTATTGGACCACTTCTGCCCCTCTTTGAAATGATTCCCACTTGCATTAAGGTAGATAGAAAATAAATTACTTTATCTAAACAAACATTCTCAAACATATCCACTGATGTACAGCTTCAGAAGCAGAAGTTAAGGTTCCATAAGCAATCTGTCAATTATAACGTCAGTACAGAGACACCTGAAAAGCTGTAATTAAGTAGACATTTGTCCACTGGAACTGGGCTGAAACCAAGTCACAACCATAGTGATAAATCTACGTTCAGCCACTCCTTTCAAAGTCAGGCGAGGTGAAAAAACTTCATGCAACTACTGCTCCATCTATATACTACTATATATCATTTCTACAGCACAACTACACATATGCAACGCTGGGTACAAACACACAACAGACAGTCTCTGTAGTTGGAAACTGCCGCCTCTCTGTTCCTTGTGGTGGTGGGGGTGTCAGCATGAAGCCATCTGAGACAGTAGCTTGAGAGGCATGTGTGGCCATGCTGTAGCCAAACCTGGAGTGGGGTCTGGGGGAAAGAAAACCCCATCTTTCATGGGCTGCTGGAAACCCTCAGGGGGAAGCTTCAGTGCACCAGAAGAGTGACTGCAGGAGCAGGAAAGGGGCTGCTATGGGTGTTATGTAGAGAGAAAATGACTGCTGGACCCTGAGTACAGGGGTAATAATTTAATATTTATTTATTGGTTGCATTTGTATCCCACATTTTCCCACCTATTTGCAGGCTCAATGTGGCTTACAATGTTCCGTCATGGCAATCACCATTCCAGAGTAAACGAAACAATTGGTATTTCATAAAGAACATGGATGATATAGTAAAATTAAACTATCAGATATAGAGAGATAACATTCAGAACATCAGGTAAGTGGTGATGCGTTACAGTTCCTATAATGGATCATTGTGGTATGCCTTATTAAAGAGATAAGTCTTCAGTGATTTACGAAAGTTGATTAGGTCGTAGATTGTTTTCAGGTCAAGTGGCAATGCATTCCATAGCTGCGTGCTCATGTAAGAAAAGCTGGACACGTGTTAATCTGTATTTTAATCCTTTACAGCTGGGGAAGTGAAGATTCAGGAATGTGCGAGCTGATCTTTTCATTTTTATTGAAAAATGAAGTTGAACACACTGATTTTCATCTAGCTCAGGTGAAGAGGGGCAAACAATTCAGAAACCAAAAAACTCTGAATAAGCAATGATTTCTGTTTAGTTTGATAGGGGCCTTACCTTTCAAGATATTCTTTAACATTGTCATAACCATAAAACTTTGCCAAATGAATAAGCATTCCTGTGGCACAACGGCCATCCCGCTTACGGCAATAACTACAGTTGCAGATGCCACGGCAAGGAGGACATATCCAATCCTGAAAAATAAATGAGTGTTCAAAATTCCAGCTTTAATATTGCTTCTCAGTCTTATTGCCAACCTCTATGAATATAAGCTATACGCCTCTGTATAAACACAGCAGTAAAAGGTGGCTACCTTTTATATACTTCTGTTCTGAAGTATCTCCTCCTGTGGAAACACCATTCTACTGTCCACAAAATGTTCATATTTGTGACCGTCTCTGGGAAGAGGTAACTAAAGTAGCGGATTCAAAAGGTTAAAAATGGCCAATTTTTCACATCACGGGTCCATAGGCAGTCTGAAAAAGCTGTACATTTGAATTTCTGTAGCTATTTTTTCACATAAAAAGCATGGGGTTTGGAGTACTAGAGAAGTGTGGTAGCCGTGTTAGTTCACTTTTAAAGGTAATCAATAGAAATAAAATAAAACATGGAAAAGAAAATAAGATGATACCTTTTTTATTGGACATAACTGAATACGTTTCTTGATTAGCTTTCGAAGGTTGCCCTTCTTCGTCAGATCGGAAATAAGCAAATGTTGGTAGATGACAGTATATATAAGTGACTTGGATGTAACAAAAGAGAGGGAACAAAGTACAAACTAAAGTCCAAACAAAAAAAACAGCACCACGGGCCTTTAAAAATGGAACACAGTTCTTTAATGAATGAGCCTTGACAAAAAGACCCGACACGGGCCGTGTTTCGGTAACTAGCACCTGCGTCAGGGGTCACAGTGATGACGTGGAAAACTTGGGGAATAACTCGAATATATTCCTCTACAATATATTATTCCTTACCCCACGTCTCATGTAGTAAAAGCTACAAAGCACCAAGGCACTTTCACTTTCTGTATCATTTTGGCAATAAGACTGTGACCCCTGACGCAGGTGCTAGTCACCGAAACACGGCCCGTGTCGGGTCTTTTTGTCAAGGCTCATTCATTAAAGAACTGTGTTCCATTTTTAAAGGCCCGTGGTGCTGTTTTTTTTGTTTAGTATATATAAGTGAAACATCAAAGAATTTCAGTGACAGTCTAACAGGATGGGGATGGATAGGTGAGAGACAGGAAGAGTCGGGTGGATGAGGGACAGGGAGATATGCATGGAGACAGGAGGGTGACAAAGCAGTACAATTTTATGGTTTATAATGGACTAGAAAATCCAGATCTTTGTTAAGTCCTCTCTGGTGGGTGTCAAAATATTTAATCATTCTGACTTCAAAGGTCTTACATTCCTATATTGCTTTAAAGTTCCCTTTCAGGATTCTTACCATGAAATCACTGGTACAGTGTTCTGGTTTTGTAAAGTGCTGCCCCACAGGCGTGACATCCTTATTGGTACTAACATTTTTCATATGATGTCTATGTAAATTAAATCTCTTCTTTAGCATTTGACTTGTTTCTCCAATGTAGCAGCCTTCGTTGCATTTTTTACACTGAATGATATATACCACATTGGAAGATGAGCATGTGAAAGATTCCTTAATGTTGAATATTTTTCCTTTGTGAATGACCATGGGGTCCTGTTAAATGTTTTGGCATAGTTTGCAGCTGGATATATTGCAAGGATGTGTGCCATTCTCTTCTTTTTGAGTTTGTGTTGGGAGCTTACTTCTAATTAGCTTGTGTTTTAAGTTGGGTGGCTGTCGGAAGGCCACCACTGGTGGGGATGGGAATATCTCTTTCAGTAATTCATCCTCCTGGAGTAGAGGCTGTAAATCTTTTATGATTTTTCTTAATTTTTCCAGCTCTGGGTTGTATGTCACTATAAGGAGGATTCTGTCTGTGGCTTTTTTTTCTTTGTACTGTAGAAGATTTTCCCTGGGTGTTTTGAGGGAGGAGGCAATATTCTTGGAGATTATTTTGGGGTTGTAGCCTTTCTGTTTGAAGGATGCAATCAGGATTTCAAGATGTTTGTCTCTGTCCCCTGGGTCAGAGCAGATACAGTGGTATCTTGTGGCTTGGCTGTAAATAATGGATCTTTTTGTATGTGAAGGGTGGAAACTGGAGTTGTGGAAGTAGCTGCATTTGTCTGTGGGTTTCTTGTATATGGATGTTTGTATATAGCCATCGCTGATTGAGACTGTGGTGTCCAAAAAATTGACTTTTTCTGGGGAGTAGTCAATTTTGAATCTGATTATTGGATGGTATGTATTGAAGGAATTGTAAAATTGTTTCATAGTTTCTTCCCCCTCAGTCAAAATCATAAAAATGTCATCAATGTACCGGTATTATTTTAGGGGTTTGGTCTGGTATGTATTCAAAAATGTCTCTTCCAGCTCAGCCATAAAGAGGTTGGCATAGTGGGGTGCTGTCCTGGTGCCCATCGCAGTGCCCATTATTTGTAGACAGACATCATTGTTTAAGTGGAAATAGTTGTGAGTTAAAATAAATTTGATTAATTTTGTAATAGTTTCTGGTGAGTATTGATGGTCCAGTGTGGATATTTTTGTTGTTGTACTACAAATTGTTTGCTCTAACAGAATTTATTAAAACATCATTTTTTGTTTTCGATGACTTTAATCACCTTTCCCAGAGATGGTGACATTTAGAGCTCCTTTTACAAAGCCATTCTAGCAATTGTGATGCGGCAAATGCAACGAAGCCCAGTGGAATTGCTAGCTTGGCTTTGTAAAAGGAGTTATTAGAATGCATCGCAGCAAATCTCCAGTGTATATCCATAATTTATAAAAGTTGTTAAAGTAGAAGAGATGATGACATTCTGTAAATGCTTATTTCACTCTGATTGAAGTACATATCAAAGAAAATTGGTAAATGGAGTGAATTATCAAAACAATTATATTAACAGTGAGACAAGCCTTACCTTTTACAACTCTTAAATAACTAGAGGCCAGGTGTGCTGAACATTTTTCCCAGAAACACAAATCTCCATTTTCTATAAGCAGCGGTATCTTATAACTGATGAGCACAACTTGCTTAGCGTGTAAACAAGAGGGGGCATATATGTGGGCAAAGCATGGACAGGGGTTCGCATTTGCAGAATACTGTAAGTTACGTGCTAAAGTGCCACATTTATTTATTTTATTTATTTAGATTTTGCTCACACCTTTTACAGTAGTAGCTCAAGGTGAGTTACATTCAGGTACACTGGATATTTCTCTGTCTCAGGAGGGCTCACAATCTAAGTTTATACCTGAGGCAATGGAGGGTTAAGTAACTTGCCCAAAATCACAAGGAGCAGCAGTGGGATTTGAACTGGCCACCGCTGGATTGCAAGACCAGTGTTCTAACCACTAGGCCACTCCTCCAGGACAGTATACTTAAATTTAACAGAATCTGGGTGTCCAGATATCATTACAGAATTAGTGCTCAGCATGTTTCACCTAGGTACCTAAATTTGTGGCACCCAGTTAAAGAAACGCCCCCAAAATGGAACAAATTCTTCAGAGTGCCTGGCTCTTAGAGCGAGTTCCAAGATCATGTCTAAATGAAAGATGGAAGAAATCTGGATACCTACAGCATCTAAAAGTGCTGCTTTCACATCTTCACCATAACGATTGCGAAGGCAGGGTCCACAAAACTGTCCCCTCACCCCCCCGCAGCCTGCATTGCGACACATCGTCTTTGTATCGATAGTCTTCTGCCGACACTGGTGACATGTACTACCCTGAAAACAAAAGGGAACAGGAAAATGTCTAGTTATAGCACTACACAGAATATATCTAAAAACTAAAATGTGTCATTTCTCAAGGGATTAAATTCCAAAAGGTAGATATGTTTTTTTCCCATCACCATGGTAATGTACAGTATGTAATAGTCACCCAGCACAAAGTGTTATTAAGAAAACACAAGGCTGAAATGGCTCAAATTAGTACTGTTCTTATTTCAAGCACTCAAGATTACCATCTGAATATCACAGTACTCCAGTAGGAAAAAAGACCAGTCCAGGGTCTTTCACTACTGAACAGAATACCATCATAGTCATAGCATCACACTTGCATAAACAGGCTGAGAAAAGGAGGACTGATTTGAGTCTCACACCCTTAATTGATCAACAGCTATTTCTCTCCTTACAGTGAAATGAAAACCAAACATTATGCGTCTGTGTGTTCAATTCTGTATAACAGTGAAAAAATAGTCCTTCCCACCACAAACATGATGGTCAATTAAAGATCCTGGATCTACATGTTTCTTTACAGTTCAGCCCCCATCATACCCACCCCCACCATGACTTTCACTTCTATTTCTGAGCTTTGCACACTCATTCACAGCTTACTGCCATCTCAAAAGCCAAAACTTTCCTCCTGCTTAGTATTAAAGAGAAATTAGGTCTTACCTGATCATTTTCTTTCCATTAGTCCTTCCCACTATTCCAGCATCTGTGGGATAGTTGTGTCCATCCACCAGAAGGTGGAGATAGAGTACTGAAAACTGAGCTGAGAGACATCTCACTTGGCATCCAGTCCAGCTCTTCAGAATTTATGTAGACAAGCAGTAAGGAGAAACTTGAAATAAACACAACAACCTTAAACAACTTGGTAACTTAACACTAACCAGACAAGCAAATGTGTGGACCTTTCTCATCTCTGGAAAAGTTATAGAGATCAAACAGGAAGCACCATGCAAGGTGACCGACATTATTTGACTCATTACTTCGATTTCACACTGACTAAACATCTCAGAAACCTCAAGCATGCATCTGGAATAGTGGGAAGGACTAATGGAAAGAAAATTATCAGGTAAGACCTAATTTCTCCTCCCATTACATAGTTCTCACTATTACAGAATCTGTTTGATGTTCAAAAGTAATCTCTACAGTGGGTGGGATCCTGGTGCCTTCCCCCTGAAGACCAAAGCCCCAAAACTGGCTTCCAAGCGTGCCGCAATGTCCACCCTGTAATGCTTGGCAAAAGGTATGCAGCGTCGACCACACCACTGCTTTGCAAATATCTGCCGAAGACAGTAAGGTAGTCTCCGCCCAGGATGTCACTGCAGGTCTCGTACAATGAGCCTGCAAGGCATGAGGAGCACGCTTCCCCGCAGCAAATAAGCTGACACAATAGTCTCCTTCAGCCATCTAGCAACTGTGGGATTGGAAGCCATGAGGCCAAGCCTCTTTACCAAAAAGCACAGTCTGATTTGCAAAACTCATTCATGACTTTCAGATATCTAATGAGGACTTTACACACATCGAGAAGTTTCAAGGAAGAATACTGAGCCTTTTCGTCCTCTCTGCAAAAGGACTGAACTTCCACAGTTGGTTAAGATGAAATGCTGATACCACTTTCGGAAGAAAAGAAGAAACCAACTGCAGGGAGACCCTCATCTCCAAACAGCGATGAAGAAAGGGATCACAACAAGAGAGCTTGAAGCTCCAAAACCCTATATGCTGATGTAACAGCCACCAAAAACGCTGTCTTTAGTGTAAGATGTTTCAAGGAGGTCTTCTGGAGTTGCTCAAAAGGAGGCTTCTGAAGAACCAGAAGGACTAAATTAAGGTTCTACTCTGGACATGGCATACGAAAGGGAGGCCTGCAAGTGACCCACTCCCCACAAGATCGAACAATATCTGGATAAGCTCAAGAGACTTCTTCTGTAGTTGGCCCCTGAAACAGGCCAAAGACGCAACCTGGACTTTTAGAGAACCCTATGCTAATCCTTTCTGAAGGCCTGCCTGGAGAAACACTAGGATGTGTGTGATCCGAGTAGAGAAGGGAGATGTTCCACCAGCCTTCAAACATCCTCCACACCCTCGCATATGCCATGGATGCTTCAGGCTCAGAAACACTCTACAAGGTAAGAATAACTTTTTCGTCTCAACTGAGCCCTTTCAATGACGAAGCCATAAGACCAAAAGGGGCACAGATCCTCCATGCACAATGGACCTTGCTTCAGTAGGCTGTGTACCTGTGGAAGATGGAGAGGACCCTCGTCCCAAACCAAAACCAGCCAAAGGGATGAAGTAAGAGTCCTTTATTCAAAGCACCAGTGATTGGATCCAATCACTGTTGCTTTGAATAAATGACTCTTACTTCATCCCTTTGGCTGGTTTTGGTTTCTGGCGTCCTCTACTACTGTTTTGCGTTTTGGGACTTTAAATAGAGGTTTCTACCCATTTGTGTGGTTGGCTTCCCACGGACCCTCGTCCAACGGTCGAATCCAGTCCATGTACTAGGGCCTTTCCTGCCACTCCGGGGCTACTAAAATTATTTGACCCCAGTTCAATGCGATCCTTTTCAACATTCAATCTACCATGGGCCAAGGAGGGAAGACAAACAGTAGATGTGTCTCTGGCCAGGGCTGCAGTAGGGCACTAATCCAAATCGAGCCTGATTCTTTTCAACAGCTAAAAAAACTTGGGCATTTTCGCATTCCCTTTCATCGCCATCCAGAAGCGGAGATCCTCATCGGTCTACAATCAGCTGAAACCCCTGGCTGGATAGTTCTCATTCTCCCGGGTCCTTTTGCCTCCACATTCAAGGATCACACAATAATGAGCTGCTCACGTGCACAGAGTATTTTTCTCCACCCAACTCATGAGGGAGGCTGCCTGTCGCCATACCTTGCTTGTTGATATAAGCCACTGTTATCACATTGTCAGAGAAAAATCGCACCGGGGACACAACCAGAAAGGGAGTGAAGTCACACAAGGCATTCCACATTGCCCTGAGCTTCAAGCGATTTATTGACCACTGAGACTCCTG
The DNA here is from genome assembly GCF_901765095.1 of Microcaecilia unicolor. Lineage (NCBI taxonomy): Eukaryota > Metazoa > Chordata > Amphibia > Gymnophiona > Siphonopidae > Microcaecilia > Microcaecilia unicolor. The sequence continues at coordinate 160,902,475 of NC_044031.1, forward strand.
TTCTGTCCAGGTGCCTTATGCCAGATGGAACTTGTAATGAGGTCTGTAACCAGACTTGCTGGCTTCCGTTGCCACCATCTCCCATTGTGTTATTGGAAAGGGAGATCTGAAAGTCAAATTCCTGAGCGACAACCACCACTGCATACTTCGTCTGGCAACCTGTGTCCAAGGAACATGAAGGTCATACTTTTGACACACCGGAGACCAGCAAATGAGCATCAGTACGCCCGCCACTGAGGCCATGCCAGTACCAGAGCCCAAAATAACAGCAAGGACTGCATCCACTCTGCTCCACCTCAACAACGGGGTTTCCATTCAGTTCCACTTCAACATCGGCTTACAGTTCCACCTCAGCTGTTACCTAACCGCACCAAAGAAACCACGTGAGATGACATCTGCATTGGGTGTCCACTTCAGTCCACCTACCCGCCACTGAGGCAAAACAGCACCGGAGCACAAAACAATGAGAACTGCATCCACTCTGCTCTACCTCAACAATGGGGCTTCCATTCAGCTCCACTTCACCATCAGAGCACAGTTCCACCTTGGCTATTATCACCTGCCCACACCGTCAAAGAAATCGCATGAGCGGTTACTGCCGTCAGTGTCGGGTGTCTGCTTCAGTCTGCTCGCTGAAGGGCGCATGCCAGGAACACTTCAGAAGATGCTTCAGGTGATGCTCTGGAATCCTTATTCTACTGATATTGTACGATCAAAGACTTGTCTATTCATTTCAGGCCTATCATAGTTATTTATCCTATGCTTTTACCTGGTTTCTCAATTATTAGCTTGTAATTTATTACTCTACACTGCAGGTTTGATTTCAAATTAATAATTTCCAACTAATACCTCATAAGACATCTTTATTGCAAATAATCTCTTTAATTATTAAAATGTTAATAATACTATTTACCTACCACTGTTATATCTGGTCATTTTTCATGCTAGTTTACCAACTCATCCATTAGTTTCTCAGTCTAAAAGCTTTGATTGTCACTACTCTATACTGTTTGTTTTCCTACTTGCATGTTTTCAATCTGTAATACTTACAGAATGTTCCTCACATGACCATGCTATCCTATATAATAATCTGCACCTCCAACATTCCATGTCTGGCTGTCTGGGTTCGTAACATCTCCTGACATCAGCCAGCCTCCAGTGTTACATTCCCCCTCACTGGCCCGCCCTCGCATCAAGATGTAATGACGTCAGAGGGCGGAACAGTGAGAGGGAAGGGAACGCTGGAGGCGAGCTGACGTCAGGAGGGATGTTACGAACGGAACGGAAGCCAGCCAGCCAGAGAACGTTCAAGTACAAATCCGTAAAATCCGCCCCTTTCTTTCCAAGCACTCTACCAAAACCCTCATCCACACTCTTGTCACCTCTCGTTTAGACTACTGCAATCTGCTTCTTGCTGGTCTCCCACTTAGTCACCGCTCCCCTCTCCAGTCGGTTCAAAACTCTGCTGCCCGTCTCGTCTTCCGCCAGGGTCGCTTTACTCATACTACCCCTCTCCTCAAGACCCTTCACTGGCTCCCTATCCGTTTTCGCATCCTGTTCAAACTTCTTCTACTAACCTATAAATGTACTCACTCTGCTGCTCCCCAGTATCTCTCCACACTCGTCCTTCCCTACACCCCTTCCCGTGCACTCCGCTCCATGGATAAATCCTTCTTATCTGTTCCCTTCTCCACTACTGCCAACTCCAGACTTCGCGCCTTCTGTCTCGCTGCACCCTATGCCTGGAATAAACTTCCTGAGCCCCTCCGTCTTGCCCCATCCTTGGCCACCTTTAAATCTAGACTGAAAGCCCACCTCTTTAACATTGCTTTTGACTCGTAACCACTTGTAACCACTCGCCTCCACCTACCCTCCTCTCTTCCTTCCCGTTTACATTAATTGATTTGATTTGCTTACTTTATTTATTTTTTGTCTATTAGATTGTAAGCTCTTTGAGCAGGGACTGTCTTTCTTCTATGTTTGTGCAGCGCTGCGTACGCCTTGAAGCGCTATAGAAATGCTAAATAGTAGTAGTACAAATCGAGGGGAGGAAGGGAGGGCAGGGCAGAGGAGAATTGATGGACATGGATGGGATGAAAGGACAGTAGAGGAGAGAATCACGGGACACGGATGGGAGGGCAGGGAAGAGGAGAATCGCTGGACATGGAGGGGAGGGAAGAATTGCTGGAAATGAAGTGGAGGGCAGGGGAGAGAGAAAAAAAAAAGCTTACATGACAGCCTTCCTATGGCCCATTTCATTGTTGAGGAAAAGGGCATGGTTCCACTAGTATTGTTAATAATCTGTAATTTCTAATTACCTGATTTTGACAATTGCCTTTCAGCGCTGCGTAACCCTAGCAGCGCTATAGAAATGCTAAGTATTAGTAGTAGTAGTATGGACCATGCTAAACCGCTAAATAACCTGTTATTTGAACACTGCTCATAATACCACCCAACTTATTGTCAACCTCAGTTCATTTCTTAAGATAATTGAATTTATTGAACTGACCAGACAACCTGCTTTAGGTCAAACTACTTAATCACTGCTTACACATAGTTCTGAGTTCAAAACATTTTAAAACAGATGGATTTCACACACAAGATAGTAAGATGGTTAACTCACATACTTTTATTAACATGGATATTAAGTCACCAAATCATTGCCCTATGAAGAATTTCACAATATCCCAATTATTCAAAACCTAAGATGGCAAATAAGCTGGTTTCCCAATAGCGGTAATGCTAATCTTTTCACTTCAAATACCATTAATCCACTACACTCTGAGTACTACTCTTATAACTACAGAAAAAAACTTCCAAGCACAAATGTCAATTAGTTAATATCACACCTGTGACGTTCACCGCTGTCTCCCATCTACTGATACCAATTGGTTATACTAATGCCAGGTCAGTTGTTAATAAGCCTGAAACTATCAGACACCCATGACATCTAGTTTCAAAACAAGTATCTCCTCACCTTGACATTTTTGACGAATCCCTATCAAAACAACATCTTATATTACTTTATCTTCCTCCTGGAAAATGGAATCAAGCAAAGGAGTTAAGTGATTTCATTTCCAATATCTGTGCCAACTCTAGCAACATTTTACTGGTTAGTGATAAATCTTCATCTAGACAAGATCCTTGATCCTAATACCAAAGTTTTCATAGACGTTCTCAGGTCATGGCAGTTCACCCAATTTAACGACTCATCCACCCATATTAAAGGTCATCAGCTGGAAATACTAGCATACAAATTCTCAAACCCAGACAACTTCCTCATCTCAGATCCAAAATGGTCACCTAGTCCCTGGTCGGATCATTGTAGACTCACTTTCACATTAAACTGGAAAGAAGCTTCCAATGCCTCCAACTCAGTAATCAATACATCTACCATTAAACCCAGAGGTAAAATTAACATTCTTGATTTTTGGTCAAATTTACCTTTAAATCATTTAACTTCCTCATCTCAATCACCAAACATTGGGATGATATATCCAGCGTAATATTAAATATGATAGCACCAGAAAAAAGCAGCACATAGACTCTAATAAAAAACTATCCCCATGGTTTATTTCAGACATTCTGGATGCAAAAAGATGTTGTAGACACCTAGAGAAAATTTGGTCCAAGCTAAAAACCACTGACAACTGGAATAATTGAAAGAAATCCCTAAATGAATACAAATACAAACTTAAAAAATGTATTGGTGGACACTCATTAAACACAAGAAAACTTCATCTCTAGTAGATAAACTTACTAGACACAAAATCTCTAACCGTCACCAATGAACCTATGACAACTTCAGATCAGTAGGCTAAATAATTTGAACAGAAAATAATAAATATTAGGACAGATACCAAACATCTACATAAGACATCCCACACCTCACACAGACATACCAGTCCACAGAATCTGGTCTTCTTTTTCCCAACCCACATCAGAATTAGTTAAGTACTTTCTTCTTAAATATGCATCCTCCCAATGCTCTTAGACTCATGCCCTAGCTACCTTTTGAAGACTGCTCCCAATCACTTTATTGAATGTCTAAGCTCTCACATTTCTTTCATGTTATCACATGGATTATTCTCCACCGAGAAAGATAACATCATTCTAACTCCTATCCCAAAAAATCTTCAGATTAGAAGTAGTGAAATCTCCAATTACAGACCAGTCGCTTCAATACCCCTACTTGTCAAAGTGATGGAAGGAATAACAGCACAACTTATGGAATACCTTCATACCTTCTGCATTTTACACAGTTCTCAATCTAGATTCAGACCATCTTATAGCACTGAAACTGTATTGACCACCCTTATGGCTAACTTCAGGAAAGAACTGAGCAAGAAAATTATTATTATTCAATTTGATAATTCGAGTGCATTTGATATAGTTGGGCATATATACTGCTAAACCTGCTAGATCAGTTCTGGATTTGTGGCAATGTATTAAAATGGCTTAATGGTTTCTTAAAATCTAGGCGCTATCAAGTAAAACAATCCAGACACATCTCCCCGCCATGGTTGCCCAGCTGTGGAGTACCCCACGGCTCCCATTTTTCTCCAGTTTTGTTCAATGTGATGATGATTCCTCTGGGTAGAACACTGGAAGCTAAGGAACTTAACATCTTCATTCTGATGACGTAACCCCATACATTCCTTTTTTGAATGATATACAAGAGATCATACCTACAATTAAATCTGCTCTCGAGCTGATGGAAACATGGGCCGCTAACTTTAAACTGAAACTTAATAAAGATAAAACCAAACTCCTCATTCTAACTAATCACTTCCACCCCTCACCTTATAACTATTTCAGCATTAATAACACAATATACCCCTTTGATATCCTCAAATGAAAATTCTGTGCATATACACTGTGATATACAAATCTCCAAAGTAGTTTCTTCAATCTTTAATTCATTATGGAAGCTACAAAGAATTAGGCCATATTTCCCCAGCTCAATTTTCCACAATTTAACCCAATCATTAATACTTTCAAAGTTTGACTACTGCAATGCCATCTATGCCAGCTACAACAAACAAATCAGAAAACTTCAAACAGCACAAAACACTGCTGCTTGACTCGTCTGCAGAGTTCCAAGATATTTGAAGGCCTCTCTGTTACTTCTAAAACTGCACTGGTTTACCAATTGAAGACAGAGTTACATTTAAAATATGTGTATTTATATTCCAAATACTATAAGGCATGTTCCCTTCTTACATGCAAAATATTATCGGAATTGCCTAAAAGAAATACTTTCATCCATTCAAGAGACTACTTCTCTCTTCACTTTCCTTGGTGTAAAAAAAGTTATCTACAAGACGATTTATGATGCAAGTACTAAGAGATGGAACTCACTGCCAAAATAGATCTCAGTCTTATTGTAGACTGCATGTCATTTCATAAAATGCTGAAAACATTTCTAATGAATGCCACTTTTAATAATAAGACTTCAGATTGTACGTGCCTATTTAAGGTTCACCTAACATTCTGTACAATTTTACTATCTAACTCTTTTGATACTATTCATAGCCATGTTTCAGTTTTCATACAATTCTGTTTTGCCTCACTTGTCACTACTCCACAGTTTGTAAGCCACACTGAACCCAAGCCTGTTTGGAATAATGTGGGGTATAAATATCCATAATAAATATTCAATATCATGCTGTTTCCCCTTGCCACCACACTAGCAAACCTGGGCCTGAAACCATTTATCTATGCAGATGACATAACCATCTCCATCCCCTTCCATTCCTCATTAGATGAAATCACAGATTTGATCGAAGCGAGTTTTTCCATCTTGGAACGTTGGGCTGAGGTATTCCGGTTTAAGATCAACAAAGACAAAACTCAGTGTCTTGTGCTCTCGTCCGTCCATGCCAGATTTTCCACCAACTCCCTTGTCATTAAAGACCAGACCCTCCCCTATTTCACAGAGCCTTAGACTTCTGGGTGTTGAGCTGGACCCTCACCTGCACATGGATCCGCAAGTGTGAGCGGTCACCAAGCGGATGTTCTATGCAATGTGGAGGCTGCGGCGTGTTAGGTTTTGTCTCACCAGAGAACTCTTCCGCACTCTCGTTCACTGGCTAGTTCTGTCTCATCTGGACTACTGCAGTGGGATTTAGGCAGGCTGCCAGGAGCATCTCCTGAGGAAATTCCAGACTGCCCAGAATACTGCTGCGAGACTCATCTTGGGCAAATCGCGCATGGTTCCTGCGCAGCCCCTACGTTTCAATCTACACTGGCTACCTGTGAGAGAACGAATCGCATTCAAGATCTGCACTCTGACACATAAAATAATCTACGGCTTAGCTCCGGAATACATGACTCCTCTAATAGATCTCCCACCTAGAAATGCCATCACAACAGCAAGCACCTTTTTACAACTACATTACCCATCTTGCAGGGGTGTTAAATGCAAGCTTCTTTTTGCCTCTACTTTCCACTACTCCAGCCCGAAGACTTGGAACGCTCTTCCTCTGTACCTAAAGTCGCAAGCTGACCACCTTCTTTTCAAGAAGCTGCTGAAAACGTACCTTTTTGAACAAGTGTATTCCATTAGTAATTCTGCTGTTTAACCATCCTAATTGCTGCTAATGTTTTATCCTTATTCTACTGCTAAATTCATGTGTTGTATCTTTTAACTTTTGTAATTCATGGAAGCCACATTGTGCCTGCAGTTGTGGGAAAATGTGGGGTAGAAATGAACTGTAAATAAATAAATAAAATAAAAAGATTCTGTAGTGGCTGCATATGAGCCCTTGCCCACTGTAACAATTCCATCACCACCATCATTGACCCCAGAACCTAGACATAGTGCAGGACCATGGGCCTGCCTTGACTTAGGAGAAGCCAAATCTGTTGAACCAGCTTCAATCTCCTACTCTCCATGAGGGAGATCCCCTCCTGTGCTGTTATCGAATAGAACAACAGGGTCAGAACAGACTTAAGCCAGAGGGAAACAGCTAAAATAATCAGATTTCAGTATGTGAGGATTATATAATCTATCACTCACTGATAAATCTCTCACTCTAAACTTTGGCAAGTTCACTAAAGCAAAACGTATTTTCACAAATACCCTTCCTATCCAAGGAGAATGTTTTATTCAGGAATCAGTATTTCTCAGCAAAGCAAAAAAGCAACTCACCAACTCTTTCCACACATCTCGGCTAAACTTCCTTTTTGAACTATTGCTTGAGTCATCAGCCAATCAAATGGATTTTAGCTGCCACCTGATAACTGTCATGCACACTTCCTTGCAGGCATGCCCTCTTCTCAATATGCACGCTCAGCACAAACTTTCAACCAGCTAGAACATTTACAGATTTTAAACATTCACTGCTATTTATTTTTATCACTCCCCAGTCTCACTTGCACATCATCTCCAAACATCTTGTCTGTATTTATTTATTTAGATTTTGCTCACACCTTTTTCAGTAGTAGCTCAAGGTGAGTTACATTCAGGTACTCTGGATATTGCTCTGTCCCCGGAGGGCTCACAATCTAAGTTTGTACCTGAGGCAATGGAAGGTTAAGAGACTTGCCCAAGATCCCAAGGAGCAGCAGTGAGATTTGAACTGGCCACCTCTGGATTGCAAGACCGGTGCTCTAAACACTAGGCCACTCCTCCACTTCTGTAGTTTGAACACTGTACATACAAGCTCACCCTAAATTAAGAGTCCTTTCCACACCATGGGCATGTATAGCATTGGCTGTACCCTCAAGTAACTTCAGCATAGCCAGAGTCTGTCTATCGTACTTCCATAAAGCTAGCAATAGCAAGAGTGCTATGCCAATGATGAGAATGACCTATAGATAAGACGACTGTTTTACCGATGGGATTTTAAAGTCAAAATTTCTAGGCTCATAGATAAGTATATATAGTAATCTAATATCTTGCCACATTCCTAAGGAGACCTCAATTTTCTTTTTAATCAAAACTTATACCCCAGCCAAACCTGAAGCCAACCCAGGGAAACAAAGTCACCTTTATTCTCCGAGGTACTCTCTCCTTTCCACAGCCTTTGTTGCATAATATAATTTCATACTTTTTTAAATATCCATGCAATATTTAAAAAAATATACTTGCCAAAATTTTATCATATATTTTATCTTTAACTGTAATTGCAATGTTTTCCAACTCTTCGTCAGTAATATCTTCTACAGGCCGGACATGGGAATATTTGGATGACCTCCTTCTTCTGTGTTCCTCACGTTCATCCTATCAAAACAAAATGAAAGTATGTATCACAGCAGGTTAAATATGGCACACACAATTTACCACAGTTCATATACAGCAGAACACAAAACATTTTCTAGAACTATTTTTTTTTTTACTACATTAATTTAATTGTTTTCTCTAATTTATGTCCGATAAAAAACTAAGGGCCCTGTTCACTAAGCTGCACTGTAGGCATGCAAACATTTTAGCATGCGCTAAAATTTAGCATATGCTAACGCCAGACACACTCAGGAATATAATGGGTGTCTCTATCATTAGCGCACACTAAAAAATGCACCTACAGCGCAGCTTAGTAAACAGGGCCCTACGATCGTTATTTTGCTGAAACCAATACTATCTAAAAAGTACAGGAGTGCTCAAGCAACAATTGGTGGCACTAAGTAGAGCAGATTTTCCAGTGCTTTCTAATAAAAAGAATGAAACTCTTCACTTCAAATGGGTAGGACTTCCTGCAGTGCCACAGCTACATACCTCCTGTTAGTTTCCATCTAACCAAGATTATAAAGAGAGGCTCTCTCTGTCTGGAAAACTGCTGTTTTCAAAGAACACCTACAATGTTGTTTCCCCTGAAAACAAGCAGGTTCACCACTCACGAGAACGCAACTTCCTAGTTAAGGGTTGTTATGGTTTATTCAGATTTCTTGATTTGCCTTTTTACAAAATATTTCAAGTCAATGTACAATAAAATCAAATCTTAGAAAGGAACTCCATTAAATCATATACAAGAAAACATTCATATGTCTTGGTAGTGAACAGTAGCACTGCACATTTATGTCCTAAACATTTGTGGGTGGGGGGGGGGGGGGGGGGAGAACAAGAGAATCATGTATTTAGTTGTATAATCATAATTCTTTAAAGAGAATAGAGAAAAAAAGCTAACCATAAAAAGGTCACTTCACTGGCTTCCAATCAGATACCGCATTCAGTTCAAGCTTCTCCTTCTTACCTACAAATGCACTCAGTCTGCTGCCCCTCACTACCTCTCTACCCTCATCTCCCCTTACGTTCCCGCCCGAAACCTCCGTTCACAGGACAAATCCCTCCTCTCATTACCCTTCTCCACCACCGCCAACTCCAGGCTCCGCTCATTCTGCCTCGCCTCACCCTATGCTTGGAATAACCTTCCCGAGCCCTTACGCCAAGCCCCCTCCCTGCCCATCTTCAAGTCTTTACTTAAAGCCCACCTCTTTAATGCTGCATTCGGCACCTAACTCTTTCAGGAAATCCAGACTGCCCCAATTTGACTGCCCCTATCAGACTGACTGTTCACGTATCCTTTAGATTGTAAGCTCTTTGAGCAGGGACTGTCCTTCTATGTTAAATTGTACAGCGCTGCGTAACCCTAGTAGCGCTTTAGAAATGTTAAGTAGTAGTAGAAGGAACTGTGGTCTCTTTCAAAAAGGCCATGGGGAATGGACTGTCAACAAAAACATTAACATGAATGTGTGGACTGAGCTTCAAGTTGCAGCCTTGTAAATCTCTTATGTTGTGTACATCTTAAGGTGTTTTAACATTGCTTTATCTTGCAGATAGCCAACTCTTTGGAAAGCACTGCCTTATACCTGCATTTAAAAAAAAGGATATTCTGAGGCTCCGTAAGCAGATTAAGGCCGTTCTATTTCCATCAGGCTTTAGTCATGCTTAAATCTGTACTGTTGGTTGACCATATGTATGTTGGTTTATCGGTCACTAAAAGTTTTGGCAATAACTATAGGGTTTTGTGTTTAAATTAAGTCTCATCCATAAAAGAAGACCACTGGAGGGTAATTTTTTTTAACAGGATGCCTAGACAGGGAAATTTTTTTAACAGGATACCTGAACAGGGAAAGCACATAGGCATGTATGTTGGACATACTTTATAAAGATACGTATGCACCTGTCCATAAGCTGCCATACAGCTTCAACAATTCTAAGGCATAAGTAATTTTGGGCATGAAGAAATAAATGTATTTAATTCAAGACATTCACAATATTGCAATGAAAGGAGAAGGGCTGTTGATAGGTGATGTTGATAGAGACATCCTCACTGCTGTCTCATGTAAATCTGGGGAGATCTTGGTGCTTACAAATGGGGAGAGAGTTTCCAGTATTAGGAATCTGGTGGCCATCAATGGCATGGTTCAGTATTAGAACTAAAACGCTACTTGCTGACTTACAAGTACATTCATTCTGCAGCACCTCAGTATCTCTCTCCTCCCCAAGAACTCTGTTCATTGGGTAAGTCATTCTTATCTCTTCCCTTCTCCCCTGCCAACTCCAGACTCTGTTCCTTTTATTTTGCTGTGCCATATGCCTGTAAAAGACTGCCCGAGTCACTGTATTGTGCTCTGTGTCTGCCCCTATTCAAATCAATCTATATAAATGACAAGTGAAAGACTCACCCACAAATGCGCAGTAGAGCCCGAACGTTCAGAGCAAAAGTCCAAGCCCCACCTCCAGCAGCTCCAGAAAGGAGGAGGAGTCAGAGGCGGGGCGAGGGGCAGAGAGAGTACAGAAAACAGCCCAAATGTACGGTACGTGGAGAGGACTGGGCGTAGGAATCAGAGGGGGAAGGAGAAACGATTGAAGACCCCCCTCCCCAACGTTGCCGCCACCCTCCCCCCCCCCCCCCTCCATCCTGCCCGCCCAACCGGAGCCTCAGATCATGGGGAAGCAGACAGAGGACGGCGCTTCCACCAGTGTTGGGGCCCGGAGAAGAGGTGAGCGGTTCCGACACTGTCCCGAACCGAGCGAACACGTGAGGGCTGCCTGGGGGAGATCGTGCGCCTGGTCTCTCGCCAACCACCGAGTCGAAGGTGATACCCAATGGAACAACTGCCGCAGCAACTGGAGAGCACAAGGACCCAGCAGACGGCATCACATCACCAAGGCAGCACTGCTGACGAACAGCACCAGAACGGCGGGGTATCCCGGAAATGAGTTCGTAAGACTGCACAGCTGATGGGCGACCAGGCTGAAACTGACCTCCGACCCTGCTGTCATGTCAGTACAGGGGGCCCGGCACGGAGGGGGGAGGGAGTGGCGGCGAGGAGGGTAGCTGAACATGGGGGGAGGGCAGGGGAGAGAGGAGGTTTGCTGGATATGGGGGGAGGCCAGGGGAGAGAGGAGGGCTGGTGGACAAGGGGGGGGGGGGGGAGGCCATAGGAAAGAGGAAGGATCCTGGACATGGGGGGAGGGCAGGGGACAGAGGAGGGTTGATGGATATGGGGGGAGGGCAGGGGAGAGACCAGGGTTGGTGGACGGGGGGAGGCCATCGGAAAACAAAATACTCGCCCGTTTTAAAGGGCTTAAAGGCTAGTCTAAGCTAAAAGGATTGCTTTTAATTCTTAACCCCAAAATTCACCAGTACCCATGTTTGTTTAATCATTCCCACAATAAATAACTCCCTAATCCCTTATTTTTCCTGTTTGTCTGTCTTGAATAGATTGTAAGCACAGTCAAGCAGGGACGGTCTTTTACATGTTTTGTGTACAGTGCTGCTTACATCTAATAGTGCTATAGAAATTACAAGTGGTAGTAGTATTAGGACACAGGTGGAAATGGTTCATTCAAAAGAAGGGTCCTAGATCTTGTCAAAACTAATTTTGTCAAGACAGGTTGCGGGAGGGGGAATACCTCTGTAGTAAGTAAATTAATGTAAACCCTACTAAAATAGAGGATAGTGGGCTTTCTAAATCCAATACGTTACAGGATCCAAAGCAACATGGTTTTACTAATACGTAGGTCTTGTCAGACAAATTAGATCAAATTATTTGACCGAGTTGGATTTGGGAAGAACACCAGACGTGATATTCTTAGATTTCAGCAAGGTTCTACACAGGCAATCAAACATATAAAAGGCAAGTGACCGACTCACTTGCAAATGCGCAGTAGAGACGTCCCTCTCTGTCCCGCCCCCGCGTTAAGACGTGATAACAGAACAGAGAGGGAAACTGCGCTGAGGAGGGAACCGCCGAGGTTGCTACCGCTCCCCCCCACCCCGAGGTCGCTGCTACCCTGGGGTCGCTGCTGCACCCCCACCCCCCCCCCGGGGTCACCGCCGGACCCCCTCCACCCGGGCCAGGCCCTCTCTTCTCCATTGAACTTACAGCGCCGAAACCGAAGCAGGCAGATCAGCTCCCGTCGGCCTTCCTTCCCTGCCTGTGTCCCGCCCTTACCGACGTTACATCACACGAGGGCGGGACACAGGCAGGGAAGGAAGGCCGACAGGAGCTGATCTGCCTGCTTCGGTTTCGGCGCTGTAAGTTCAATGGAGAAGAGAGGGCCCGGCCCGGGTGAAAGGGAATGGCGGCGACCCCGGGGGGGGGGGGGGGGGGGGGAGGGCAGGAGAAATGCTGGATATACAGTGGTGGAAATAAGTATTTGATCCCTTGCTGATTTTGTAAGTTTGCCCACTGACAAAGACATGAGCAGCCCATAATTGAAGGGTAGGTTATTGGTAACAGTGAGAGATAGCACATCACAAATTAAATCCGGAAAATCACATTGTGGAAAGTATATGAATTTATTTGCATTCTGCAGAGGGAAATAAGTATTTGATCCCCCACCAACCAGTAAGAGATCTGGCCCCTACAGACCAGGTAGATGCTCCAAATCAACTCGTTACCTGCATGACAGACAGCTGTCGGCAATGGTCACCTGTATGAAAGACACCTGTCCACAGACTCAGTGAATCAGTCAGACTCTAACCTCTACAAAATGGCCAAGAGCAAGGAGCTGTCTAAGGATGTCAGGGACAAGATCATACACCTGCACAAGGCTGGAATGGGCTACAAAACCATCAGTAAGACGCTGGGCGAGAAGGAGACAACTGTTGGTGCCATAGTAAGAAAATGGAAGAAGTACAAAATGACTGTCAATCGACAAAGATCTGGGGCTCCACGCAAAATCTCACCTCGTGGGGTATCCTTGATCATGAGGAAGGTTAGAAATCAGCCTACAACTACAAGGGGGGAACTTGTCAATGATCTCAAGGCAGCTGGGACCACTGTCACCACGAAAACCATTGGTAACACATTACGACATAACGGATTGCAATCCTGCAGTGCCCGCAAGGTCCCCCTGCTCCGGAAGGCACATGTGACGGCCCGTCTGAAGTTTGCCAGTGAACACCTGGATGATGCCGAGAGTGATTGGGAGAAGGTGCTGTGGTCAGATGAGACAAAAATTGAGCTCTTTGGCATGAACTCAACTCGCCGTGTTTGGAGGAAGAGAAATGCTGCCTATGACCCAAAGAACACCGTCCCCACTGTCAAGCATGGAGGTGGAAATGTTATGTTTTGGGGGTGTTTCTCTGCTAAGGGCACAGGACTACTTCACCGCATCAATGGGAGAATGGATGGGGCCATGTACCGTACAATTCTGAGTGACAACCTCCTTCCCTCCGCCAGGGCCTTAAAAATGGGTCGTGGCTGGGTCTTCCAGCACGACAATGACCCAAAACATACAGCCAAGGCAACAAAGGAGTGGCTCAGGAAGAAGCACATTAGGGTCATGGAGTGGCCTAGCCAGTCACCAGACCTTAATCCCATTGAAACTTATGGAGGGAGCTGAAGCTGCGAGTTGCCAAGCGACAGCCCAGAACTCTTAATGATTTAGAGATGATCTGCAAAGAGGAGTGGACCAAAATTCCTCCTGACATGTGTGCAAACCTCATCATCAACTACAGAAGACGTCTGACCGCTGTGCTTGCCAACAAGGGTTTTGCCACCAAGTATTAGGTCTTGTTTGCCAGAGGGATTAAATACTTATTTCCCTCTGCAGAATGCAAATAAATTCATATACTTTCCACAATGTGATTTTCCGGATTTAATTTGTGATGTGCTATCTCTCACTGTTACCAATAACCTACCCTTCAATTATGGGCTGCTCATGTCTTTGTCAGTGGGCAAACTTACAAAATCAGCAAGGGATCAAATACTTATTTCCACCACTGTAGGTCTCAGAAGGAGGGGGGCCTTGGAGCTGGGAGGGATGGACGGAGGGCGGCCTTGGAGCTGGCTGGGAGGAGGGTGGGCCTTGGAGCTGGGAGGGGAGGGGGGAGGGAATGGGGCCCTGGAGCTGGGAGGGAGGGAGTTACACATCAAAATAAAACATACCAATACTCGCCCATTTTAACAGGCTTAACGGCTAGTTTATAAATAAACTGAGTGCCCATGAAATGGACCTTGTAGAGATCGAGCAGGAAGCGACAAAGAGTAGTAGTAAATGGAGTTCAATCTGAGGATAGGGGCACACTAACTGCAGGAACTGGTCCTTGCTCCTGTTCTTTTCAACATTGCTGAAAGTCCTGCAATACTGCTAACAAAAATGTAAGATTTGCCTCTTTGGAGACAATATCAAAATCTGCAACAGGATACCATGAGGAATGATTTAGTGAAGCTTGATGAATAGTCTACAGTACAGCTGCTAAGATTTAATGCTAAAAAACGCAGCATCGTGGATTTGGGTTGCAAAAGCTCAAGGGAACAGTACAGTATAGTGGGGCAAAGTGCATCTGTGCCTGAAAGAGACACTGGTCATACTCGATGAACTTAAATTGGCCAAACAAGTAGAAAAAAAATTGACAAGGATAGTTTGAGTACATGGAGATAAATGGTCCAGCAGAAAAAAATAAAAAGAGCTGACAGCGTCTCTGTATAAGTCTGGTGAGCCTAGTTTGGAGTACAGTGTGTAATTCTGGAAACCATACCTTCAAAAAGATATGAACAGAATGGAGTCAGTCCAGAGGGTGGCTACTAAAACAGTCAGTGGTTTTTCTCACAAAACATATAGGGGCAGATTTAAAGATCTAAATATGTATACCTGGGGAAAAAGGAAAGAGAGAAAATGGCAGACATATCTCCAAAGTGAGCTTCTTTCAACTGACATGAAGGGTCATAGGATGAGGGTGAAAAGGGGCAAACGCAGGAAAATTAATATAATATTTCTTCATGGAAAGGGCGGTGGTGGAAGCACTTAATTGGTGAGGATAAGGATCGTTTCTGAATTCAAGAAAGCAAAGGGCTACTTCACTCCTATGAATGCATTGCCTAGCAGTAGGTAGAACAATTAAGGTGAAAGGTCAACATTACCTCGGGCAAAAATATGGAACCTGCTCCTGCTGTAATAAGCCTCACTCAACAGTTGCATTTTCAAAGAACACACACAGGCTTAACGTATAACTTATATTACTCAGAGGTTTAGAGCGAGGCTGTAACCACTCCATTAACTGAACAGGAAATCTTTATGAATGTTGCCAGGTCTGCAGAATTTGCCTCCAAACCTTCAAACTGCTAGAACACCGATGAATTCTTAGAATTCCTTCTCAAGGCCTTGAGGAAAAAAAATCAGGTACCTCAGGCAAAGCCAACATAAAGGTCTATGTTTACCTATGATAATCTGTAGCTTTACAGGCATCTACTAGCAAGTCACTTGAACCTCGGCACTGAAAGCACACCAAATGTCAGTGAAATTCTTCTCTCTGTCTCCAGGTTGAACAATGCAGATAAAAACAACAGTTAAGTCCTCATGAAACTTACATCCCAGATGAATCTTTCAAAGGCTTTAGGCTGGCACAATAGAGAATGGCATGGAGCCATTCTCTAGACATGCCTGCTTCAGAAGATTCAGAACATCCTTTGTGTCCAAGCTCTTGGAGCTCAGTCAATGTCTCAGAGCTTCCCTCTGTGCTTGTAGCCTTTAGCGCTTGGTACGAATGTTTAGAGGCCTTGCTTAACTTGACTCTTGGAACCATCCCTGAAATGAGGTGTCAAAGAGGAGACTCCTTTGGTGAAATCTGGACACAAAAGTAATAATGGTCTAATTCATGTGAAGTCACTGAATCAGCTTTTTGAAGCCAGGCTTAAGTTCCATAGCAAGGTAAGCATAGAAACTATCATAGTGGGACAAAATGACTCTGGGTGGCAACCTGGAGCAGATTATACAGCCAACAGGGTTGTGATCCTCCTTAAGGCACATTCAGCACACTTTGTGATGGTCGATGGAGGACATTCATATACACTTGGGAGAACATTTTAAATTTCTGGCCCATTTCTCTGACATGCGGGGAAAAAAACAATGGGGAAAGCCAGTTGCACTGGATTGTAATTGACTGGGTAAAAAAAAATCTTGATAAGAAGATGTGAAACAACCGATTCATATGGACTAAGTGGATTTTTGTTGAATATCTCACAACTAGTGGATTTGAACATGAGCTTTGTATAGGAAACACTGATTTAGAAGTATACTTGGGTTGAGTCAGCAATTTGTGAAGGTGCTCTCAGAAGAAACAGTGTTTTGATGTACCAACTGAACCTGACGCAATGTGAAACAATGTTGTGTGTTAAGTTAGTTTGAATTATTCAAGCTGATTAGCTGGTTCACACTCATGTGGTTTGTTATTAAAGAGGAGTTCCTGTGAGCATTTTTCCCACAGTCATTTACAGAAGAAAATTTAGAGAAAACACAATGGAATATATTATATATTGTCCATCTAAGTAAAAATACCAAAAGAGGCACGACAAAACCAAACAGCTATACTAGGTGCATGAATGGACAGTAAAACAACAGTATATCGTGTTCATGAATAAAAAACGGGTGAAGTCCCAACCAAATGTCATGTCTTCAAGAAGAGGAATTTGTTTTGTAAAAGAAGAGCTGGATACAAGACAAGTATTTTTAACAGGACTTTTAACTGGTTATAAAGTCCACAGGAAAACCTTTAAAAAAAAAAAGAAAGAGAGAGACTAGCAGGCTCATTCTCGAAAGAGAAAAACATCCAGAAGTATCATAGAGCAGCATTTGAACAAATTTCTTCTCAAAATGTCTAAATCGGTATTTTCAAAACCTATTTTGCAGATGTTTATCTATGCAATTTGTGTGCAGTGTATCCATATCACAAGGGGGCGTGTCAGGGGCGAGCTTAGAGCGTTCCTGACGTTTTATAGCCATAATGGAACAAAATGAAAATGTCTAGGGCTAAAACATCAACGTTTTGATCTAGACCTAGTCCTGTTTTTAGAATGAATAAGGCACAAGAAGGTGCCCTAAATAACCAGATGACCACCCTTTACTCCCCCAGTGCTCACTGACCCCATTCCACCCCCCCACCCCTAAAGATGTGATTAAAAATAGTCTTTTACCAGCCTCTATGACAACTTCAGGTGTTATAAGCCAGTTCCATTAGAGCAGAAAGCAGGTCCCTGGAGTAGTGTTGCGATCAGTGCAGTAGGACCCAGGCCCATATTCCACTCTACCTGTTACACCTGTAGTGGAAACTGCGAGCCCTCCCACACTAACCAAAAACCTACTGTACCCACATATAGGTGACCCCTTCACCCAAAAGGGCTATTATAGTAGTGTACAGTTGGGAACAGTAGGTTGTTGGTGACTTTTGGAGGGCTCACCATACAATATAAGAAAGCAATGGTGAAATATGTACCTGGGAGCTTTTGAATGAAGTCCACAGCCCCCTAATACCCCCCTGCTCTGCTGGAATGTCTGTGTGGCCAGTGTACTAAGAATGCTGGCTCCTCCTATATCCCAATGGCTTTGATTTTCTAGATTTTTCATTTGGACATTTCTTCCCGAAAATGGACCAAAAAGATAAACGTACTAATCACAAAAACATCTAGCAAATTGCCATTTTCAAAAAATAATAAAAGAGAAATGTTTTACCGTTTTGAAAATGGCCATATTTCCTATTCAGATTTAGGACATTTAGCGCAAAACATCATATCAAAAACGCTCCTCCCAGTATTAGGGCTACGATTATAACAACAACATAGGTAAGAAATATTTATATGCCAGAGTGATGTGGACCTGAACATAGATTCAGCAAGCCCACAGCAAGGGTGTTTAAGGGGAAATAAAAATGGTGCAAAATCAAGAGGGAAAAATTATGTGCAAGGAGAAGCTGCACTAAACTAAAAACAACTGAAGCCCTGACTGATGATGCATTTTCCGCTAGGGGAGAAAAAATAAAGTTTGCAAGCAGAAAGGGTTAAATAAAACAAGCCAAAGTACTTGCTCAAGATAAATCTGACTGGGTTGAAGGAAACAAGAAAACAAGAGAAACTTCATCTCGTACACCATACAGGTGGTTAGTCTCTTAAAAATTCATTCCACTAGGTGCCAGGTGCAGTCACATAATCCACTTGTATAACTGAAAAACCTTGTTGTCTTCAAAGAATATTAAGTTCTTAGATATCATGTTATCCAAATGATGTGTCACACTGATACATGCTGCAGAGCAAAGGCACTATTCATTTCATTTATAAAAATACAAACTTACTTTGCTAGTACACCATTTGAGAAAAAGATGAAAGCAAAGGACGCTAAGACTATTACAGTGTTTAAAGAATGAAGCCTCAACTGTCCTTGGAAAGTTGTAGACTTAACGAACCCTTAAATGGGCTACATGTTAATGTTTGAAGGTCTGAGAGTGGTTTTTTTCTCCTACAAGAGTTTTTTCACTGCTGTTTTTCCATTCTGAGCAGAAGCCAGTGATAGCAGTCCATTTAAGGGTTTGTTAAAATTCTACAACTTTCCCTTGACAGTTGAGGCTTCATTTCTTTAAATACATTAACCCTAGAACGCATGACGTTAAAAATATACATATTAACGTCATGGGGGCCTTTTAGGCCCCCATGCACGTAATGTAGAAAAACACACTTAAATAACTTTCACAAGTTTATTTCAAAATTGCTCAATAAAATATGAATAGTGGACAACATTTTAATTATAATTTTTCACAGAAAACACCAAAAAATCTTTTTTTTCCCAAATTTCACGCAAAGACATGAAAACACACAAAAATGCATAGAAATCTATAGCAAACTAGCTGCAGCTACATTTTTATTCTAACTTTCTTTTCTATTATATTAGTCTTCCAAACAATTCTGACATGTTATTTTTTCAGAAGAGTGTTCTTTGCAAACAGTTTCCTTACAAGTGGAACAATATCGCTCAGTTTTCCTCTCTATGTTTCTTGGACACATGAAACAACGCTTTCGTTTTCTTTCTCCTGGCTCTGGAGTAATCTGAAACTGTACGCCACACCGTTTCATTGCTTCTTTAGTTTTCTTTGGCAAGCATTTCAAGTCGCTTCGCTCTATCATGTGAGGTATTACAAGTTCATGACAAAGGTCCTTCAAGAATAAGCGTCTCCTGTCCTTCCTCTGTGCATGAAATTCAGGATGAGTTTCTGTATAAATAATGAATGAATTTAGGGCTGCTACATCAAGCATATTTGAAAATAGTACTACAGGCCATCGTTTTGTTTGCCTCTTACATGAATATTCTCCCACCATCTCATCCATTTTATCTACACCTCCTTTTGTTGCATTGTAATGCAGGATGATTTCTGGTTTCAATTTTTGGTTATTGCTGTCAACACTGCAATCGTGATGCATGGTACTGAGTAAAATTACAGATTTCTCCTTCTTTGCCTTGTAAGATACCAAAGTCGCTTTGTTATTGAATCCAAAGACACTCTCATAAAGTGCTCGCTGACGATTGTGTTTGAGTGCTGCTGGAATTTCTCGTCTGTTTTGCTTTTTTAGTACCAACAAGTGTAATAGCTTTTGCAAGCAGAAAATTGCCTAGTTCAACATTGGTGAAATAATTGTCCATGGTGATGTTTCTACCTGAATTGAATATTTGAACAGCAAGAGTTTTGACTATTTCAGACCCCAGATCCTTCTGTACTGGTGCACCAACCTCTTTGCCACAGTAGATTACGCCATTTATGCCATAATAATTTGCAGAATCACACATAAGTACATAAGTAGTGCCATACTGGGAAAGACCAAAGGTCCATCTAGCCCAGCATCCTGTCACCGACAGTGGCCAATCCAGGTCAAGGGCACCTGGCACGCTCCCCAAACGTAAAAACATTCCAGACAAGTTATACCTAAAAATGCGGAATTTTTCCAAGTCCATTTAATAGCGGTCTATGGACTTGTCCTTTAGGAATCTATCTAACCCCTTTTTAAACTCCGTCAAGCTAACCGCCCATACCACGTTCTCCGGCAACGAATTCCAGAGTCTAATTTCACGTTGGGTGAAGAAAAATTTTCTCCGATTCGTTTTAAATTTACCACACTGTAGCTTCAACTCATGCCCTCTAGTCCTAGTATTTTTGGATAGCGTGAACAGTCGCTTCACATCCACCCGATCCATTCCACTCATTATTTTATACACTTCTATCATATCTCCCCTCAGAAGATTTTTATACCGTACTTGGCTGGCTTGCTGGGCATGTATTGTATGAATTTGCAGCGTCCTCTGAACGGTACAAGTTGCTCATCTACAGTAACATTAGTACTAGGATTGTAAAGTTTTGTGCAATTTTTGATAAATATGTTCCAGATATAACTGATAGGGGCTAATTTGTCTGTTTCAAACCTCGCTGCACGAGTTCGCTTATCATCAAAGCGAATGATCCTTCTAATTTCCTCATATCTGCCCACTGACATTGTCGCCTTATAGTGTGGATCAGAAAGTGGGTCCAGAAATAATTCTCGTATTGGGACATCATACGATTTTTGACTCCCTGCCAGCAGGAAAAGTCCAATATATGCATAAAGTTCCTCTTTTGAGATATTTTTCCAGGACTTATTTTTTGCTGAAGCGATACGTCTTCCTTCTAGGTTTGAACATAAAAGGACCTCTTCTGCAATATTGTCAGAAAAATAAGTACAGAATACATCTTTAGGGGTAAAGTAACTGGGACTTCCCACAGCTCCTTGAGCCTGTCTCACAATATTGTGTATTGGAGTACGTCCGACTAATGTAGGATTACTGTCCCAAAAAACATTCGTTTTGGATGTTCTACTTATCACTTCTTGAGGATCCACTAGATTCACTTCTTCATCATCAGAAGAATCACTGGATGAGGATGTTTGATTAGCTGGTGGCAGATATTCTTCATCAGACAAAGATAGTTCACTTTCATCATCGCTTTGAAACATAATCGCTTCAATCTCTTGGTCAGTCAGACACTTGGAGGAAGACTGTGCCATTGCTGACTAGATGTTAGAAAATGAAACAGATTTCCTCTCAACAGCTTAACTTATCACAGGTCCTTCAGCAATTAGCTCACAGTGTATACTGTCCTCAGTGTTCAGAGGACCTGAGGTGATGTCATGGCCTTATCACTCCCTCCAAAAATCACATGACATCCTCACATGTTATTATCCACACCCTGGCCCCTCCACCAGCATTACTGAGTACAAATAAAGTAACTTGAGACACAAACACTTCTGAGAACATGATAAAAACAGCGGGGGCCTAAAAGGCCCCCAATTCGTACAGATGTAGTTTTCACCAAACAAGCATTGTTACACCATAATGCCTATGAAAAAAAATTATATGAACAACTGGATATTATCAACAATGACATACTTGAGTAATACCTTGAGTTTCAAAATTCTAACTAAAGTAATTTTGCAGATAATAGCAAAAATGTAAGCATGGGGGCCTAAAAGGCCCCCAATATGCGTTCTAGGGTTAATAGTCTAGGGCCCATGCTTTCAACTTTTTCCCAATTGGTGTGCTAGCAAAATAAGTTTATAGAAACATGACGGCATATAAAGGCCATATAGCCCATCCAGTCTGCCTATCCTCAGTAACCCCTAACTCATCCTTTTCCTAAGCGATCCCACATGCTTATCCCATGCCTTTTTAAATTCTGACACCGTTCTCGGCTCCACAACCTCCACCAGGAGGCCATGCCACGCCTCCACTACTCTTTCAGTGAAATAATATTTTCTTAGATTACTCCTGAGCCTATTCCCTCTTAACATCATCGTATGCCAATTCGTTCCAGAGCATTTTACTATTCATTTCATTACATTTACCAATCTATATTTAATTTGATTATAATTTCTCTCTATGGCACTTATTTGCAATTGCCAAAATTAAAGGCATGGTAACTGCAACACCTCCATATTAGGTGTTGAGGGCATTCAGAGTATTGTTGGAAGGGTCATCATGCAGTTAACACAGAGCAAAAGTCATTCTACTGTGACAATAAACTGATTGAAGTAGGTAAATTCACACTTACCCGCATAAAAATTGTGAGCTGATCATGGTCCTTTCCACTTTTTGCAAGTAAAAGTACTCATGTATACTTTTACCCACATAAAGAGCTGGGAGCCATGATAGGGCATGAAACTACAATCGGTACTGTCTTTTTCAATCCTTTAAATCAAATCTATTTCCAGAATGCATATATACAAATTATTTACAGGCAACTTTACAGTGTTTGTCTCCTGTTCGGATGTAAGGGAAAAAATGGCAAGCTAAATTCTTTAGAAGTACAAATTTAACATGTAATGTTTCTTCAGAGTGGCTTCTCGTACGGACAGGCAAGATGTAAACAGCAGTGTACAGATGAAGCAAATTCAAGCAATGCATGCTACAGTATAGGGTGTGACTGATTTTCAGTTTCAGTACTGAAACCAGCCTGAAATTCTTATTGAGCCATGTTTTGGTTTCAGCTGAAAACACCGGTGAAAACAAAACTCCCACACCCCTCCCAGATCAAAATCACCACCCACTCTCTGCCTCCCCTCCCCCCCAACCAAAATTGCTGATGCCCTCCCACCATCCCTAGGCCCCAGACCTACCCTTAGGCACCCTAGTGGTCTAATTGGGGCAGGAGCAATTCACAGTCCCTCCTGCCTTTGCAAGCTCCAATCTCAAAATGGCTACTACAAGACAGCCACCGAAGGTCTTGGCAGCCATTTTGGTGGCAGAGATGGCTAGTTAGGCCAGTAGACCACCAGGACACCTAAAGTAGGCTCAGGAGGGAGCTGTTGGGTGGGTCCAAGAGGGGGAAGGGAGGCTGTGTGCAGTGGTGGGAGTGGGTGATACTCAGAGGAGGCAGGGCCTGGCTGGTTTTGGTTTCAGTTGAAACAGAGTGGCAGATTTCGGCTGCAGATTCAGATTTGGCCAAAACTATTTACACCTTGCACCTTTGGTCAACTGCAGTACATTGCCTTTTGGCTTTTGAAGGGAAATGGGCTGGCTGGCTTTATCTAAGACCCTAAATCAATATGTGGCTGGGGAAGAGTCATCTTAGGATACATTCCTAAGAGTATTCTCTAAACTAGGTGCATAACTGAGGAGACAGATTGGCAATTTACACTTTGAGGCTAGGGCATTTAGGATTATGATGCGTACTCTTTACAATGCCCTCCTTATAGGTAGTTAGTAGTGTTATATTCTGTTAATTTTAGGGAAAATGTGGGGTATAAGTAACCCATAAATATTACAACTGACTTAAGTTGAATGCAGATAGGTGTATGGATCTGTGTTTGCTATTAACAATATGGGTTTGGGTCGCCTTGTTATTATGTTCTCTTGATTTATTGTATTAATATGTTTCCTATTGATTTACTATTGTATAGTACTTTTACTGGTTATTTTTAATCATATTTTAGTATTGTGAACTGTTTTAGGGTGTTATGTTGGTTTTATTGACTTCTCATTTTATTTTTGTATTAGGGCAATTGTTTGTTCTGAAAGGTGGTTTAGTAATATATTAAACTAAACTACATGGTGAGGTTTTTTTAGGGGGGAAAAAAAAAATCAAACTACCCATCAAATGAAAGATCAACTATTTAACAAATTGATTTTAGCCATACTGAAAATAAAAATGCTCTTCAGGCCTCTCTCCTCTTCTTACTTTTAAGATCAAAAGGGACGCTTGCATCTCTAGACTTCATTTAAACTGGATAAATACCTCATTTAGGGTCCTCTTTAGGAGGTTCCTTCTCCTGCACCTGCCCAGATGTTCAGCAAATCTGACAGCAGACATAGTAAAATTCTCCAGGGCAAAGTTCTCTGGCGGCCGGGCGCTCCTCGTAGGATTAGTGCGACGCTCAATCTGGCCCCCTTCAGAGAACACCTTCCTAGGTGTCTTCTTCTGTTTCTAGAAAAGCATCAAATAAAAGTCTACACTGTGAGCCTTCTTTTTCAGAGGTTGTGACCAACAGAGGGAGTTTGTTTCAATCAACATTACTTACGGAAGGGGTGGTGTTGCGCATTTTCATTGGAAACAGTTCAGGCATGGAGTTCAGTTCTGCAAATAACTGGGCAAGCTGAGAAAGAGAAATTAAGCACTGTATTCAAGAGACCTCCAATACTGAGAGTAAAAGAAACTAGGCACATTTCTAATGTAAAATATCAGTTCCTCCATGAATGGCCATCATTTTCCATATCACTCTGGTGAAAACGTATAAAAAAAATATCAAAACTTTTTGGATAAGACATAATCTGAAGCAAAGGGGTCATATTGCCATGGATTTTATTATGTTATTTATGATTACACTGTATCAAAAAGATAGAAGCTGGCTTGGAGGAATATAACCATATGAAAAAAATGTATACCCTATCTTAGAGGATGGCAGAAAAAAAAGTAAAGTGTCTGCAGTGAACTTCCTTGACCAACTCCCTCTCTTGCCTCTATCTTATGACACTTAGAAAGACAAAGTTTAAGTGAGCAGGGGAGGCTCCTGATACCATAAACCACGCTGAGCAGGATGTCCATGGCTTTTCCTCAGCACTTAATCACAAAGTGCCATTGAAATTCCAGTGTGACCAGTCAGTGCTGGGGCAGAGCCAGAAGATATTCATAAAAAGTGGTCCTATCTTTATCTGGTTAGGTATGAATGTGTTGGCACTGATTATCGAACGAATAAAGCCAAACCCATAGCAGTATGCTCTTTGTCTTGTGTATTCAAAACATGTATGTCAGTCCTTCAAACTAATATTTTCATGGGCTGATGATCAGAAGCAAATGCAGGCACTAGAGGCTATTAGCACCAAACTAGAGCCTCATGACCAGAGCCCACGAGCGCGTGAAACAACGCATTCGTGGGCTCTGAACGTAGCTAGAATGCAAATGCACACTAGATGTATACCTCCCCAATGATCAGTGTGCAGCGTCCGCAGCAAACCCTATGCAGCTCTGAGCTGGCATTAGGGTTTGCAGACTACTGGGGAGGAATGGTGAGCCCTTTCAGCATGTATTTGCATGCTAGCAGGCCCCCCATTCCCCCCAATGCAGTAGCCCCCCCCCCCCCCCCGCAGGAGCAAGAACCCCCAACCCCCCCTGACACAAGGTCAAGGGGGGGCTGAAGATCCAGATCTGCCTTGCCCTCCCCCCCCTAGCATTGAGCCCTGGTGGCCCAGTGGGTCGCAAATCAACCCCCACTCCCAACCTGGTGGTCTAGCAGCCCTCTTCCCCACCCCCTACTTTCGATGGAGGTGGACTCCCTCCACTTCCATCGGCGCTGTCTCGAAAATGGCACTATTTTTAGAGCGCTGTGTGGAACAGCGAAGGGCTTTCAATCATCTGCCCATCAGTGCGCTCATAGTGAAGCACCCGCCCGAAAGACCTCATCTATTTTAAATGGACAATTAGAGGCGACAGTATTTCGGGTTCCCTGAAGCAGTAATAAGCAAAACATGGTCATGTCTCTCAGAAGCTCGACTTAGGATCCGTAGATCCATGCTGGTCTCTTCATTTGTCTGAGCGCACTGAAAATATTACTTTGAAGAACTGACATACATGTTTTGAATACACATGAAGCAATGTTTGTTTGAATCATCACATCATAGCACTTACCATAGCTTTGTTTTCCTTAATATTCATTGCCCTTTTCAGCAAAGCGCTGGAGGTCTCTTCTTCCATCTCACTGCCCTCTTCCTCAGAGTCAGATGTCTTCTTCCTCTTTTTGCTACTTTTCCTGTTTCCAAAGGTTTGGGGCTTACTAGTTTTCTGCCCTGGCTTGGAGTATGATGGTTCATCCCTCTTCATCGTCCCCACTGCTGTCTTGTTTACGGTTTTAATAGGAAACCGAAAAGCCACCTGCAGACCAAAGCTGCTTCTCTTCGGTGGAATCTCACTTTCCTCTTCTTTGTCACTCAGTAATATATCCTGTCTGCTCTCTTCATCGCTAACTTCTGACTCTGTAAGCTAAATGAATGACAAATATATATATATATATATATATTCACCGAAGCTGCCTGAAATAATTTTAACTATATTTTAGTATACATGTTAAACAACAGTTGTGGAGGATCTGTCCATACATACGAGTTTTTACTTTCAAAGGTTTATGTGCAGTACGAACCTGAAAGCATCAGGTCCATGGATTCCTCAGTCCCCGCCTACATAAAAGGCAGCATCCAGGTAGGTAGCAGGGATAGTGAACGCCCCAGATGCTGAGCTGCCTATGAAGGGAGTTACTGGGGAGGTGGGAAGGCAGTGCTTCACCCCTGAGAGTGAGCAGGCAGTGGACAAGGTGTCAGCATTGCTTCCTACCTGCAGCTGCCACCAGACAGCCTTCAGCACATCCTGTACTCGATGTGCTCCTGGCACTTGTCCAATTATGCTTAAACCTGCATAAGCTGCATCCGCTGGGCAAAATAATGGATCTGTTGCCCGCCGAGCTGTTAGAGACCTGCCGTATTGCAGTTTCAACTGCTGGTGCTGTATAGGGTTTCCACCCTTTTATCACGTGAGAAAGTGCCCCCAATCAGTACCAAGACTAGTTACAGCATGCAGGACTTCATATCCCTTGGGCAGGAGTCCTGGAGAAACAAGAGCATATGTGTGGCTACTAGAGGCTACCAGGAATGACAGGTCCATGCTCTTCAAGAGCTTCCTGCAAGTGCAAGGCCTGTAAGGACACAATTGCCCCCCTGCCCACGTGAGTGCAGTTATTGGATGGAAGCAAAACAAAGTTTAGCTTTAAAAAGGCGTAACACGTTTCTAAAACACTTACCCCCAAAATACTTTGTGTGTATCTCTAAAGCTAAACTTTGTTTTCCCTCCATTCAATAACTGCACTCACATGGGCAGAGGGCGATTTGCAGGAAGCTCTTAAAGAGCATGGACTTGCTGCTCCTGCTGGCTTCTAGTAGCTGCATGTTGCTAGCTAGTCTTGGTACTTGATCGGGGCACTTTCTTAATACATTCAAAAGGAAAAGGAAAAGTATACATAGTAATTAAGGTAATACGGTCACAGTAAACAGAAAGAAACAAACAACAGTCAAATTAAATTACTATGTTCTAGCCCACATCAAATGCGAAGAGAGACTAGAACAATGAAAAAAAACAACTGATCAAAATGTTACAGGAGCAATCAAACTCCTTATATCTATCTATAAAGAAAACAATAAGTTAAACCTATTAGCTAGACATATTTTCCAACTGACTAGGATCAGAAATAAATTTAATTTACACTCTCATATCTAACTAAACATTTACAAGGAAATTTCAAAGAAAGTTGCACCTAGGGAAAGTATACTGTTTAACAGAAGAAACATTTTACAATGCAATTGCTTGGCTCTAGTCAAATCTGGAAACACCAACACATAGTGATTAAAAAAAAATAGAGGCAAATTTCTATCCTTAAAATAAGATTTCATATTAAAGCTTGACCTGTTGTACAGCCATCTGAAGATCCTAGAAACTTAGAAAAATCAAAGCAAGATCCTATTACATGAAGGGCACCCCCTTCATTTTTTTTCTTATCTTCCTAAGAGATATTAGTGTTGGCTGTAGACAGTGATAACATTTCCTTGAAATACTAAGTAGAATTTCAGGACACAATAGGACATTTAGGAATCTCAGATTCTTTATTCAAAGCTACTTTTTCTAAGGTCCCTAATTCAGAATATAAGGGCAGCTTTTTATTCTGGACACTCCTGTAGCTCAGGAGTAGAAATACAATCAGGGATAGCCTTGTTTCACGACTGGAAACACAACAGGGGTGTAAGCAGATGTCCATTTTTTGGAGGGGAAGGGAGCATGCATTTCCTCTCATTTCTTCTCCCCCAGCGGCGTTAAATCTTACCTTTCCTGGCAGGGATGCCCAAGCCCTGCTAGCCAAATTGATCCGTGACCGAGCCCCCTCCTGTACTTCCTAAGCAGCAAAGTTGTCGATAGCCTGCTTCAGCCACTGGCACTCCCGCACATGTTCAGTTTATGCTGCTAAACTGAGCATGTGTGCAAGTGTGGGCATTAGCAGCTGAAGGAAACTGACAACTTCTTTGCTGCTCAGGCAGCATGGGCAGGGCTCGGGCATCCCCGCCAGCCACTCTTACAGGTGCTACAATTTTGGAGGTGTCCTGAGTCCAAAGTGAGAAGGCCCAGGCCCCAGAGCTCCTCCTCCCCCAATGGCTATGGCTCTTGTCACAATCTACAGGAATTCTCTCTGACCTTTGTACTCCAGCACTGAAGAATGAGTCTACCTGTGAAAGAACTTCATATTTAACCATTTGAAAATGTTTGGCTAAGTTCCTTTTTCTGCTTTTTTGCCTCCTCAAAAAGGCATTGACAAATTTCCTTTTGAGTTAAGAAATCAGCCCAAAGCTTAGGGGCCAACAGCTGATGTCCACCTCTTGCTGTCACAACTGAAGAGGAGGAGGGAGGGGGGCAGAATACAGAAATCTCATCTAAGGTCTACTGCAATTCATTTAAGGCCTAATTTACTGAGGCTGTTTATCCATTCCATGGTCAAGGCATTTCTTTTCAAAAGTCTACTCTATAGCTAATCAACATTTTTCCTTTATAGGAATGCTGTTGACACCATACAATCCAAAGCCTTCTTCCAATGACAGGATTCAGACACACAGCCATAGTATATTTACAGGTACCATTTAAAAATGTGATGTCCTCAATGGGATCTAAAATTCCAACGGGACCAGTGCTCCCAACGTCTCTGATATTTTACCCATCTTCTCAGCTCAGCAGTAGTGGACTCATAACCTAACCTAGCCGTGGGCATTCCCTTTGCACCATGCCACACTGTCACAGAGGGTGGGAAGCTCATCTTGACCATCAACATTCTCTGCTTTGTCCACTGCGCGTTCAATCTCAGGGTAAGCAGATTCAACACTTCTGCCTCTGCTCCCTGCCAAGAGCTAAGAAGCCAGAAATGATCGATGCCCCCCAGCTGTTCTGCTCTATTGCCACAAGATAGCTGAAACCGGCTCTCACTACCAAACCTGCACTGTTCTGATAGGGGAGCCGGAACCTATTTACCCAGCCAATTCTATTCTGCTTCCTCAGGGTTTGGAAGAAAAGGGTGATATAGAATGCAGTTTTCAGGCTTAAGCCCTGGGTATCGGACACAAAAAGGGGTTGAAATGGCGCAAGTTTGGCATTTCTGCTCAGGCATCTCCATTAAGGCTACGGCTGAAGCCTTGAAGATGGGAATCATGTCAAACTTGTTCTGACTCTCCCTCTTTTTTGTGTCTGTTCTCTGCACTGTTCTACCTGCTTCAGTATCACCCTCCTAGTCTCTGCAGCAGGGGCGTAGCAAGACCTTGCGGTGGGAGGGGCCCAGAGCCCGAGACAGGGGGGCACATTTTGGTCTGCTGTTCCCCCCCCCCCCCCGCCACCAACCCCCACCAGCTGAACCATTGTCTAGCGCGCCGTTGCGTTGCCTGCCCTGTCTTCCCCTTATGTCCTGCACGCTCCTTTTAGTGAAATTGAGTGTGCACAGTTTCACTAAAAGGAGTGTACCGGATGTGAAGGGAAGACAGAGCAGGGCAGGCAACGCTGGAGACCAGCGCTGGACAACGCTTCAGCTGGCAGGGATTGGGGACCCCTGCCAGCAAAACCAGGGGCCCACAGGAAATTTGGCACCATGTGGCTACACCTCTGCTCTGCAGAACAGGAGGGATGGAGGGAGCAAGAGGAGCTGGATTGGGAGCAAAATGGCTGTTGATTTCTTTGCTCCAGTTCACCCCTCTTCCCTCCCTCCCTCCCTCCCTCGCTGCAGGTTGCTGGGAACGAAAGGCCTGGAGCAGAACCCCCCTGCAGTTTCGGAGTTTGAGAAGTCACATCACCTATGTATTTGTTTCTGGCCTGTCAGCACAGTTAACAAGTTCCGGTTAGATACTGTATAGCACTTTTGAATGCTCACCAAGAAGTACTCTTATAAACAGGTAATATCCCTGGTCCTGTTCTTTATAAAACAAAGAATTACAGAAAGTCCTTACTACAAAGCAGCAGAAGAACAATGTGATAGAAACCTTGCATTAATCAGATCAAGACAAAGCTTCAGCTTTAAAAACCCAGCTAGTTCACACTACCATTTACCTCTGTTTCACTTGGCATAAATCCTTCAAAATCCTCACTGTCAGATTCTGTCTCTTCTGTAAATATCTTCCGCAGCTCTTCAGTGATGTACCTGGACTGTAATCGACAAGTCTGCTGATCAAGCACACAAAGAAAAAAAATCACATTAAATGAACAATCAAGATAAATTCAGAACAACAAAATGAAAAGAAACTGGGCATGTTACTAGTGGCTATGGTAACACACAAGTAGAACTCTGTGTCAATGACAATACAACAGATGCATCTTCCCCTCCTCAAGCATATAAAACTTGCATGATATATGATGAGTTATACGCTCTTATAGCTTAATAAAGAGAAGGGCTGTTATTCTAAGGCACTTATCCAGTCAGCAGCTGCTGTTAACTGGTAAGTACTGGTGAGAGGGATATTCAGCGGCACTAGTCAGCACTTATGAATATATTTCTTCTGATCACCTCAGAACTATCCAGACAGGTGGACCCTAGGTGGAGCCGGAGGTTATCTGGTTAGCAATCATATTAAGACTATTAAACTGATAGCTAACCAGATAAAGTCAGGACAGCAAAAAAGGTGTCACATAGCAGCCCGAATAGGGCCACTAACTGGATAACACTTCTGGGTCAGCGCCAATATTCTCTCTAAGCTGCACACTAGAGAATGACATGGGGACAAAGTTTGTCTCCGTCCCCACCCCATCCCCGCAGGTTCTGTCTCCGTTCCCGCAGGTTCTGTCCCCATCCCCGCCCCCAAGGGCTTTGTCCTCCTCTGCAGAAGCCTCAAACAATTATGATTTTATATTTAAATCTTTTTATTAAAGTATAAAAAGGAACAATATGCTGTGCAACTGTTGTGTATAAGTTACAAATAGAAAACAATAATTACAGCGAGCAGCTATAATAACCTTCCTCACTACCACCCTCTACCCTTTCAACCCCAACAATAGCTAATTTCTACTACCCCAAGGAATCCTAATCCACCTTGTTAAAATGTTCAGGGATACAAAATACAACCCATTCTATATGCACTAGAGGGGAGAAATATGCCCTATGAAGCACTGTTATGATTTTTTAATCTGTGGATGAATAAGTTATCAACAATCTCAGGATTCAGTCTAACTCTCCTGTTTTCCACAGTCCCTCCTGCAATAGAAGATGTCTTCTTAGAAGATGTGCTGGTGGCAGGATGTACAGGATCCCCCCCGCAAATTTTGCTAGTTGTGGCCAGAATGTTTGCTTGCTTTTCAAAAAACCCCAAAATATCGTTGTCTGCATCACTCAAACATAAACAACAGTCCAGGTCATTAACAGACTTCAAAGTAGAAAATGACATGGGGACAAAGTTTGTCCCCATGAGATCTGTCCCCGTCCCATTCTCTAGATGAGACCACCCTTCAGCACGCTGGCATGGAGCCCTACAACCAACATCCAAAGGCAACGGAAGGGTTCAGTTCAATATTTGCCTTCCCCTGTGAGTTCTGACTGGAGATGAAGGACCTTAAAGATCCTAATCCAGGGGAGGAAATGAATTTAACTGCTGGACCTGAAAAGTCCCACAAGGAGGAGATGTTTTAAGACCACTCCGTTAAGATTCTTCACACTGCAGTCTGACACAAATTAATGTGCTTACAGCCATTTTTAGAAAAGAAAAGTTTCTTCTTTCAAACAAAATCCACATTTTTCCAGCACTACTCAAAAAAAGGAGGAGGAAATGTCTGTCTTTGCATTCCAAGGCCGTCTAACTAAATGCTGATTTCTTCATCAAATTTCCTGTAAAATGTATTATTAAGTTTTCAAGTTAACAAAGGTGCCCTTTTACTAAAGTGCGGTAAATTTTGCACTTACCATAAGATTTAACACAAAAATTACTATGTGGTTAAGTGCAAAGGCTGTGCAGTATATGCAGGGGGTGTGGCCACCATCTGCCCAGCATTTACCGCACAGGGCAGGTTACCTAAGAGGCACCATGTTGCAAATGGTGCCTGATAGCATGGGAGCTCCCACATTATCAGGCACCACTTGTAATGCTGTGTGGGCCCAGACTAAAAATAACTAACTCAGAAGGCACCAGGCCGCAGCAGCACATACCACCCTCCCAACCCAGTCCCCCTTATGTCAGCATCCTCTTCCCACCCCAACCCCCAATACAAGTAACAATCCTTCCCCTGTCAACAACCCTGATCCCCTTAATGCTGGCAGCAGCTCTCCACCAATCATCGCAATGGTACCAGTAGATACCCCAAGTGCAAATGCTGCCTGTCTCCATAAAGTGCTTGCCCTGCCACTAAACCCCGCCTCCCAGTGGTAGTACCACAAGACTACCACTAGGAATCTGGTGCCATTTTGGAGGAGGCACTGACCCGGGCGGTTGAAGACAGGGACTGCTGCCCCCAGCAAGTACATGCTCGGATTGCCAGACCCCCAAGTACTATGTTCAGTACTTCTGAGATATCACTAATAAAAAGAACATAGACTGTAATGTCATCTGCATAAATAAAAGGGTTGAAACCCATTTTAGTTAGCTTCTTTCCTAAAGGAGCTAGCATGACATGGAACAAGATTGGAGATATAGGAGAGCCCTGAGGCACTCCACATTCTGAAATCCATGGAGTCAATATGATTTCATTCATTTGACTAGGTATGATCTATTTTTTTAAGAAACCCCTAAACCATTTATACATTGCACCACTAATTCCAATATTGTCCAACAACTTCAGTAATACTGTGTGATCCACAACATCAAAAGCACTGGACATGTCAAATTGCAATAAGAGGACTGTCTGTTCTTTGCAAATTAAATTCCTAAATCTAGTTGTCAGTGTGGCTAGTAGTGTTTCTGTGCTATACTGTGGCCTGAAGCCAGACTGGGATTTGTGCAAGATTGAGTGGTGGGTTAAATAATCCATTAAT
Organism: Microcaecilia unicolor; assembly: GCF_901765095.1. Taxonomy (NCBI): domain Eukaryota; kingdom Metazoa; phylum Chordata; class Amphibia; order Gymnophiona; family Siphonopidae; genus Microcaecilia; species Microcaecilia unicolor. Next base: position 160,935,733 of record NC_044031.1, read on the forward strand.
TGTCAGGCTACCAGTCTCTCCATAGTTTTAGTGGCCCTTTTACTAAGCCACGTAGGCGCCAACGCACGCCCAACGCGCATCAATTTGGAGTTACCCTCAGCTACCATATGGCCGAGGCAGTAATTTAGTTTTTTGGCGTTAAATAATTATTTTCCTGCAAGCAGCGGAAACCAGGCAATAATCATCATTCTATGTGTGTATACTGCACAGTTACCGCATGAAACCTTACCACTAAGGTGGGTGGCGGTAAGGTCTCAGACCCCAAATGGACGTGCGCCAATTGTTATTTTGCCGCACGTCCATTTTCAGTAAAAATTTTAAAAAGGCCATTTTTTACAGACACGCTGAAAAATGGATCTGCGCACGCCCAAAACACACGCCTACACTAGGGCAGCCCATTCTTCAGCACACCTTAGTAAAAGGACCCCTTAGTTATTAAAGGGATTGATGCGACTGGATGTAATTGAAATCTAACTTCTCTTGGCCATGAGATTCTTAGGAATAGGCATTAAGTATAATATTTCTTTTCTTTGTAGAGATATGGCCACTGGAGAACATGAAAATCAGGTGTCGAGTGAGACAATCAATGAATCAATCTGGTTATTCCTTCATAATATAGTTTCTACATTCATCTAACAGACAATTTGCACGAGCATATTTTAACAAAGATGACTTAACTATTGTGGGTGAAGGTAACCTGAAAGAGGATGAACTTCTGTTAACTTTAATTGGTTCCTCTAAGTTCTCAGTTAGCTTAAAAAATCAGCTATGGTCAATTGTGAATTAATAAGGTCTTTCCTGATTTTTAAAATCTTATGTTCAAAGTATTGAGTGAGCTCATTCGCTGAAGGTGAAGTATTAAAGAGCCTTGCACCTCGCACGTATTCAATGTAACTATTTTCAGTGCAGCATTTTGAGAATAACATTGTGTTCAACAGATATAAAGAGATATTAAGATATTTTTTCTTTTTTCTTATCACAGACCTCAGTGGCACAAAACGTGCGGCGGTGGTTCATTTGTTAAGAGACAGACACACTCTCAACTCTCTTAACTCGCCATTGCCTCTTCATACGTCCAAATAATATATTTCTATTTTATTCAAACCCTAGAAACTTATTGCTTTAAAATTGCACACTTCTGTACTTAGAATTTTTTGTTATTTAGAACTTAGCTTTAAGGCTAGCTGCAAACAGATATTGAGATATCTGTTGAACACAATGTTATTCTGAAATTCTGCACTGAAAACAGTTGCGTTGAATACGTGTGAGGCGCAAGGCTCTTTTGTTCTGTTAGATGGTTTAAAATTGCCTCCGCCTGGTGAAGTATAACCTAGTTTACATAGTTGGCCCTTCTGTATTTGAAGGTGAAGTATTAGACAACAAAGTTATGTTTTGGGTATTAAATAGGTTATTCATCAGCCCAGTCTTATAACATTAATGCTTTCTTTACCTTAAATTATAGTATTCTGCTTTAACCCTTATTAATTTGCACTTGTAATCTCTTAAAACTGTTTTCCATAGCGCTTTGTTCGATTCCGATTTATTTTTTTCACCAATTTCTTTCAAGGTTCCTACATAATTTTTTCATTGTGCTAAGCTCCTGATTATACCAGGGTTGGACTTTTTTCTTTGGTTTATTTTTAATTTTTAAAGGGGCTATAATATCCAGATTTTGCTTGCTTACACTGTCCCAATTCCTCATAAAATTTGCAGGATTAGGTGTTAATGAATTTTGAGTACTTAACATTGTAGACCAGAATAATTGAGGGTCTAACTTTCCTCTAGTCAGAAAAATGTTCCCAAGTCCTAAATTTTCCATTTTCTTTCCATTGCAATATAAAAGTGAACTTATCATATCATATTTTCTATAATAAGATCATTATTTGATATAAACCTGTAAACTGACAGATCTAAAAGATGTCCTTTTATATGTGGCATGGAAGATTGAGGTATGATAAAGTCCCATAAATTTAAGAAGTTCAGTAGTTCTGATGTTTTACGATCCAAAGCATTTTCTAGATTTAAGTTACTGTTGCCTAAGAAAAGCACATTAAAGAAATTTGTGTTCTTCCATGTTGAAAGTGTACAGTATGTTGTGTAGATTATAAACTCTGTCAAGCAGGGATTGTCTTTTTACACATCTGTGTATGGTGCTCCGTATGTCTAGAAGTGCTATAGAAATAAGTAGAAGTAGTACTAGATCAGGGAATCAAATTCTACTTTAATACATTTTGAATTGTCTGTTTTAAACAGAAAATGTAAAAAAAAAAAAAATAATTTTTAAACCCACCATACAAGCAAGAGGAAGGCACCTTGTGTACATGGTGGGGGTAAAGCTGAATTTTCTTCTGACAGGAGATAAAGCACTACTACTACTACTACTAGTCATTTCTAAAGTGCTACTAGACATACGCAGCGCTGTACACTTGAACATGAAGAGACAGTCCCTGCTCAACAGGGCTTACAATCTAAAGCAAACTAAGCTTAGGCAAAAGCTGCAAGAGCTTGTGCAAACTTTTTCAAAACTCATCTTGTATCAGCTGGAATTTCAAATTCTAGTGATTATGTTTTTACGTGCAAATTCTGTACAATGTCTTATGCAGTTCTGGATATAAATCTTAATCTACACGAAATCACTCGCTGTGGTCCAATCCTCAACACAGTTGTCAAGAAATTCTAAACAGAGAGATACAAAATGAAATATCCTTACCTTTTCCCCTGAGTCCATGGAATCAAAACTATCACAGCTGCCTTCCAATGACTCAGTCTCGATGGGAACAGGGTCATGAAATCCAAAAAACTCTTCATCATCACTGGGGGCATTAAAAATGTCAGCCACTTCCTGAGGGATCTGTCTCAGAAGAACAAATGCAGAGAAAGTCAAAATGCAACTGAACCCAAATAAACATTTTTGCAGGTGGTTTCCTTGGAAAAGGGCAAGGGAACTAATAAGGAGTTAAATGTTGGCCTGGTGAAGGATAAAATTCAATGTAATACAAGACTGGAACATCTGAAACATGTTTACAAGCAACTCAATCTATTTTCCTAAGATTTTCAGTCATACACAATTGGTCCTTTTTAAAAAGTATCTCCAAGAAAATTTGAAAAATACCAATGACAACAATGCCTCCTACTGCTTAGGCATATTATTTGTCCGAAGGAAAATCTAATGAGGAAATCATTGAGCCTCCTATGGGAGTCAAGTGTCACCAAAAGGTCTGATGGATCTTAATTTAACAGAAATCATCTGTTCTGGTTCCCCATGCTAAAGCTATCTTGTTGATTTCCAAACAAGATAGTAATATGGTTATGTGTCATTATATCCAGAACTCACAGATTTTACTTCTAGGACAGAGGACATGGATCTATCCAGATACTTCCAGGAACACTGTGAACCTTTTTTTTTTTTTTTTGGTATACATCAAGACCTCTTTTCTCCTCAGATATCCCTGTAAATGTCTGGTGACATATATGGATGTGAACAATTTACTTCTTTTCAATTAGAAAGAAACTCACTATTTCCACTCTGTCTGAGCCAGTTTGCTGTTCTTATAAATATTGCCTTTTGCATATGGATTACTTCTATTTTGGGTAACTGTCCCTTAATGACTAGGGTCTAATGTGGTCTTTTCCTATTAGAATAAGGTTGTAATAATGTATTTTGAGTTAATTTCTTTTGATGACCAATGCTTCTGTAACAGATGTAGTTTGGAAATCTTATAAATTAATTTTTTTTAACATTAAATGCATCAATGTGGATACTTAGAATTGTGATTTGTGATTATATATATATATATATATATATATATATATACAGATATAGATATATAGTGCACTCCATTTAAGTGCACGTCGGATAAGCGCATGCTCTGTTTACTGCATGCCGTACTTCAGTCCCGTTTTTGGTGCCATCAATTTTATGGGGACAAACTTCGTTTTAGCGCTCCACTGATAAGTGCAAGATTCGCTTATATGCATGGTTTAAGACCGCTCCTCTGCAGGGAAGACTCCGCATAAGCGCACACACAGAATATGGAAGCCGATTGGCGCGTGACAACCAACGAGATTTCAAATTTACCACCCCTTTAACTGCCACAGGCAGAATAAGTGAAAGAATGTTGTTAGAGTGTACACTGGAGTTGTTGTTGTTGTCGTCGTCGCGCAACTTTAAGACTTTAACACTGGCTGAACAAATAGAAGTTCTTAAAAAATTACAAAACACTAGAATGCGGGCACAAAAGCGTCAGATTTTGTTGCTTTGAGATAATTGTGCTGCACACAGTGTTGATGTCAGGTTGTCTAACATCAAGGTGGTCTTTCTGCCACCAAACACTAGTTCTCTGATCCAACCTACGGATCAGGGCATAATAGCCAATTTCAAACAACATTATCGGGCTCTTCTGCTACGTCGTCTGATGAGCATTATGGATGACCAGACTGGCAAGGATAAACGTGCTGTTGAACTGGCTCGTAATCTATCACTGTTGGATTCCCTACATATGCAGAAAGAAGCCTGGAATCATGTTACACAGGCAACCATTGTGAACTGCTACAAGCGGGCAAGCTTTGTTAGGGATGTGGAGAGGGACGGAACAGATGCAGCTGTTGCAAACGCGTCAGATGAACAGGCTATTGACATCCCAGCCGGTGTTACTGAAGAGGAGTTTCATCACTACGTAGCTGTTGGTTACGATCTACAAACTGCTGACGACAGAACTGATGTCCAGATATGTGCCTAAACGCAGGCAATGGCTGATGATGAAACAGATGATGAAATGAGCAGCTAGGCACATGCTGACGAAATTCAACAACCTCCTCTCACTTTTTCAAGAGCGCTGGAGAGTCTCAACACCTTGCGGGCCTATCTGGAGGCCACTGGATGTCAGTGCTATGACAGTTTTTACTGTCTGGCAGACGTAGTCTATGGAACTCACAGACACAAGAGTGTACAGAGAACTATGACTGATTACTTCAAGTAAGCGTAACGTCAGTTAACGGAGACTGTATACTGTACGTACAATAAACAGTACTGTACATATGTTTATCAGATGTCAAGCTTCTTTGGGTCACAACGGTTAAGTGCACACTCCAGTTAACTGCATGTATTTCTTTGATCCCAGACCCTTTAACTTAAGTGGATTGCACTGTGTGTATGTATATATATATATATATATATATATATATATATATATATATATATATATATATATATCACACACATTAAATTTATATAAATTGAAGTCTAATACCCTGTTTTTTTTGATCAGAGGTGGTGATGTGTCAAAAGGTGAAGAACTTCTACTCATCATTTTTTCACTTAACCGATGAAATATAAGGGGGGGGGGGGTGGAGTCCAGAGGGGCTCTTGTTTCTGTCTCCAAGAAGCTATCACAAGCCAGGCACAACCCGCTCTGGGAACAGCAACAGGTAGGGAGTTTGAGTGGGATGGTACACCTGTCAAACCGTTAATGCAGGTGTCCTGAAGCGAGTTCTCCCCAAATAGACACAGCTGCAAGGCTGAAGTTGCATGGCATTTTCACATCTTCAGAACATCAGTGGAAGTTATCTCATTCCTGAAAAGCAAAAGGCCTGGGGAGAGAGGGGACATCAACTCAAAGCCTTCTGTTAACTGTCACTCTGGGGGCAGCTGCTATAAAAAAAAATAAATAAATAAAAGAGAAATTTCTTTCACCGTTTGCATGTGTTCAGAAGGGTTAAACCTGGTGCACCACAGTGTAACATTTTAATGACTTAATGGATGAACCTGTGCAAGAAGCTGTTAGACTTGTTACAATGAATAAAAATTGCTTTCAAAAGCAACTGCATTAGCTCTTTATTTTTTGTCATTGTACCGCTGGGCCACATAACCACTGAGTGCTTGAGGCCGAATGCCTTCCCTCTGTTGAGTCTACTGCTTCTGATTCTCTACCGAGGAGCTAGCTTTATGGGGGTGTAATTACCGATTAGGAACAAAGGGACAAAAAAAACCCCACATTCCTGTGTACTGATGGGCAGCGATTAAAGTAGCATGCAGCAGGATTTCAAATGACTTTGTATTTTTCTTATCCTTCAAAAGAGTTTTGGGACTCCCCTGCACGATTTTCGAGAGTCTCATTAAATTGTTCACAAGTCCCCTCTGGTTAAATTGCTCACATTTTAATAAGAACAGAGAGGGGGGGGATTCAGATTAAGTGAAGGGGATGTGGAAACTTAGAATGTAAAAGCCACTTTCTGAAGGGCACTCTGACTGATGGAAAAGTCTCAAAACTGTGGTGTGCTGTTTGAAGCTGTGCGTTGCACTTCATTCAAGTAATTCTGAATTTATGCATTCAAGCATGATCTCAAAGTACTCTATTATTAAACATAATGAAAAAAAACACACACAAAAAACCCTTCTGTTATGTTTATTACTAATGAATTATATCTGGACAAACTGCAGCTAAAAACAAGGAGGTCATTAGCTGAACAATCAGTGGCAGTGCAGAAACTGGAACTCGCATCTTCCAGCGTCTTTGATCCAAGAGCTAAAGACTAAACTGCAAATCTAGATGCAATTCAGGAGGAGATGATTAACTCTTCCAAGTCTCTCTTCTAAAAAGAAGTAATATACTTTTTTTTTTTTTTGCACAGTATAAGATAAACAGGTTTTCTGATTCCTACACATTTCTGGAGGGGGAAAGACCGAGCTTAAAAACTGCATACTAGTCCCAATCAAACACAATCTAAGACCATCCCATTTCCCTCCCTCTCCCTACCCCACCCCAGTGGCCCATTTACAAGAAAGTACTTTCCTTGCCTTCTGCCACGGTGATGTTCCATTAGCTAAGAGTGAAAACGGGATCAGTTATCCATTTTAACAGTACGGTTAACAGCTTGTGGAGAGAAGCGTAGAAAGAAGTGGAAATTACACTGGGAATGGGATCAGATTAAATGTGGCTAACAATGCCCAAATTTTGTATTTCCAGTTTTTTAATTTTATAAAAAGAAATGTTAACCAAAAATGTATATTCTGCAATACCCAAGAGACTGAGAACATCAGAAGACAGCTGAAGCAAAATGAAAAAAAGAGAGAAGATTGGTTTATCTAATAGCATTAAAACAAAGCATCTACAAAAATATGAGAAACTTTTCTTCTCACTCAGTAACTAGGTTGCTAAGAGCTCCACCTTTACCACGCCAAGTATTGACGATAAGATGTACTCCACACCACCTACCTCTGAAACTAAATATGCTGTAACTTCCATAGAACATGGACAATGGAACCAAAGATATTTGACTGTTTCGGTCCTGTTTCTCCTGTCCTGAGGTAAATAAAATCTGAATTGCTTCTCTTTTTTTTTTTTTTCTAGCTCTTCTTAAAAAAAAAAAAAAAAAAACCAGAATATCTTAGAAGGAAGGGCCAATTAAGAGAGATTGTCAGCAGAAGTTTATTGAAAATCTCTTCACCCAAAGTGTCCTCTGCTAGCTTCTGTCACTGCCATATGCTCTCGTTACTAACATCATCAGTTTGTGGAATGAGTACATGTGAATTGGCAGTTTACGCTTTCAAAAACTATAAAGATAGGCATGCCATGAAGTTACTGTCCAGTCAATATTCAGCCAATGGCAGTCAAGGTTCCTGTTAATGCTGACCACTAGTGGCCAACTTAAGTCCCTGTTACTCATTGCTGAGCCATACCCAGGCACTGGCATTGAATATTTGGGTCACTAACTGCACCTGAAAATTGGGGGGGGGGGGGGTACAGCCGATATTCAGTGCCATACCCTTATAGCTAATCAGGCAACCTCACAGCTAATAAGGCATGTTAAGAGTGCCTTTTGTGCAGATCTACATGCCTGGCTAGTTATGTGACCACCTATATTGAATATTACCAGTGCCTGCATACCTCCAGTCTCTGCCCCAGACCAATCTGGACCTAACTAGAGAGAGTGCCACAGCATTCACATTGGATTTTCAGTGGCACTCTACAGTTAAATGTCACTTAAAATCTGGGGATGGCCTGCTTACCTGCCCGGTTAAATTATTTTGAATATTGGCCCCTATAAGTAGTACATTTAAAACAAAACATAGAAAATATTTTTCCACTCAAAACATAATTAAGCTCTGGGAATCAGTGCCAGAGGACGTGGTAATAGCAGTTAATGTAAAGGCTTGGAGAAGTTCCTGGAGGAAAAGTCCATAAACTGTTTCTAATGCAGACATTTGTGAAATCCACTTTTTTCCCTGGGAATAACTAGCATAGAATCTTGCTATATTTTAAGATTCTGCCCGGCACTTATCGATCAGCTCCTGTTGGAAACAAGGACACTGAGATACCTTTGGTCTGACCCAGCATGAGAATTCTTATGTTTTGGGTCACATATAGATGCCCTCAGAGTTGAAAGTGACCTAGAGTTGAAAGTGACTTTTTGAACAGATCCATCTGTAAGGTCTGATGCCCAGTTTCTTGCTTGGATTCGTAAAATATTAATCTCTGCTAAACAGGCAGAGCAGTCACTCACTTGAACAAGGATCTTGATATGCATCTGCCAAAATCGCCATTATGCAGAAGCACCTGTTACCAGTTTCCTTCCTATCGCACATATCTAAACAGCTTAATACAGGTAACGTTCCAAGAATTTGAATGGTATTGCTTAACTGAACATGATAATTGTTCAAAGAATTTTCACTATTATATGTTGTCAAACAATATAACACGAGGTGCAGAGGACTCAATCAAAAAAACAGGATACATCATATCAAACCTGTATTTAAAAAAAAACCCACTCAAATAGTTCCTTTACATGACAAAGTTTATGGAAGGAAAAAGCCTCAGAACTTTAGAGTGCACACTCTACTATGCCTCATTCATTCGTTCTTCAGCAAGTCACTTAACCCTCCACTGACTCAGGTACAAAACAGACTAAGTCCTTCAGGGTCAGGAAAATACCAACTATACTTGAATGTAACTCACCTTGAATTACAACTGATAAACATGTGAGCTAAATCCAAAATCTCTTCCCTTATCCACAGACCAAGAATATTCAGCGTCGGTATTTGAATAACTTAGGAGAGCAAACAAAGCTGTCCTAAAGTTATCCAGATAGTTATTTGATAATGGCACAGAATACAGTCATTTGTCTTGATATTAGCTAGTGTGGGGATATTGGGGAATATGTTTAAATCCTGCAGATAGTGTTTAAAAGAACCAACTAACACTGTGGTGTTTAAATACTAACCAGATCATTTTTAGAATAGCAAGCAAAGATGCACTATGCACTTGCAGACCACATCACATAACTATTAAGATACCTCAGGGGAAACCTGTCTCTTCTTCGTTATCACTGCCCCCAATGCTTTGTTGCACTCTTTCGACCAGGTCTTCATTGCTGGGTCAATTGCAGTCTCTGCAAAATTTCCTCAACATTTATTTATTGCATTTGTATCCCACCTTTTCCTACCTATTTGTAGGCTCAAAGTGGCTTACAGAGTGTGGTTATGACATAATCAATTCGTATTAACAGGTACATTTCTTACAGTTTGAATGTTGTTAAGAGAAGATAAGCATAGTCGTTTCCTGATGACGAGTACAATTATTGATGTTTAAAGATTGGGTAATGGAGGATAGACAGGTCAGTTAGAGGTGAGCTGTGGTAATTGTGTGAGCTGTTGAAGTGGTTGTAGGCTATGTATTTTCCTTGTATGCCTTTTGGAAGAGATGAGTTTTCAGAGATTTGCGGAAGTTAATTACTTCATCAATAGATTTCAGGTCTGTAGGAAGATCATGCCACAGCTGCGTGCTCAAGTAGGAAAAGGTGGTGGCGTGTGTCAGTTTGTATTTCAGTCCTTTGCAACTGGGGAAGTGCAGGTTGAGATATTTGCGGGAGGATCTTACCGCGTTTCTGGGAGGCAGGTCCACAAGGTTTAGCATGTAGATTGGGGCGTCTGCGTGTATAATTTTGTGTACTATCGTGCAAATCTTGAACTCGACACGTTCTTTGAGTGGGAGCCAATGGAGTTTCTTTCTTAAGGGTTTAGCACTTTCATATTTATTTTTTCCAAATATGAGTCTGGCTGCTGTATTCTGAGCTGTTTGTAGTTTTTTGATAGTTTGTTCTTTGCAGCCGGCGTATAATGCATTACAGTAGTCCAGGTGACTTATTACCATTGACTGTACCAGGGTGCGGAAGATATGTCTCGGGAAGAAAGGTTTTACTCTTTTGAGTTTCCACATTGAGTGGAACATTCTCTTCGTTGTATTCTTCACGAGTGTCGAGTGTGAGGTTTCGGTCGACAGTCACTCCAAGAATTTTTAGGCTTTGCGCGACGGGGAGAGAACAGTATGGTGTGGTTATTTTGGAGTAGGTGTTTTTGTTATGTTGTGAGGTTAGTAGAAGGCATTGTGTTTTCTCTGCATTGAGTTTCAGTTTGAACGCATTAGCCCAGGAGTACATGGTTTGGAGGCTTTGATTGATTTCGTTGGTGATTTCGTTTAGATCCTGCTTGAATGGGATGGAGATTGTGACATCGTCTGTACATATATATATAGGGACTGAAGTTTTGATTGGCTAGGAGTTAGGCTAGTGGTATCATCATTAGGTTGAAGAGAGTTGGTGATAGTGGGGAACTCTGCATTCAGATGTCCATGGGGAAGATATGTCCGCGTTGATTGTGACTTGGTTTGATCTTGTGGTCAGGAATCCTTTAAACCATTTGAGAACTGTGCCTCCTACTCCGAAGTATTCTAGTATGTGTAACAGTATTTCATGGTTGACCATGTCGAAGGCGCTGGACATGTCGAATTGTAGGAGGAGTATGTTGCTGCCGGTGGCAATTGCTTGTTTGAAGGCGTTCATTGCTGACACTAGTACCGTTTCTGTACTGTGATTTGTCCAGAATCCTGATTGTGATTCGTGCAGAATTGAATGTTCGGTTAGGTACTCAGAGAGTTGTTTCGTCACTATGCCTTCCATGAGTTTAGTTATGAGTGGGATAGATGCTACTGGGCGATAGTTAGTTAGGTCCGTTATGCTTTTCTTCGCATCTTTTGGTAGTGGGGTGAGTAGGATGTTTCCTTTCTCCATGGGAAAGAGGCCGTTTTGAAGCCTGAAGTTTATGTGCTTCATAAGGTCTTTTTTGAATTGTTTGGGGCCTGATTTTATTAGGCTATTGGGGCATACGTCCAATTTGCATTGTGACTTAGCGTATTTTCCGATCCATTTTGCCAAACTTGGTCCATGATCGATCTGCTGGGCATTCCCCTGGTTTTGGGTCTAGGCATTCAAGGATGCTTGTGTACTCAGTTTTATTAGTAGGTATCATGAGTTGTAGCTTTGTGATTTTTTCGTTGAAGTACTTTGCAAGATTGGTTGCAGATGGGGTGTCTGTGCTGTTAGAGGTGACCGGTGTGGTGTTTAGGAGTTTGTTTACAAGTGTGAAGAGTTTGTGTGTGTCCTTGTAATTTGGTCCTATTGTGGTTTTGTAGTATGTTCTTTTAGTTTGTCTGATAGTGTATTTGTATTTCCTTTGTAGTTGTTTCCAGTCATTGAGTGTATGTTCATCTTTTTTCTTGACACATGCTCATTCTAATCTTCTGACTTGTGTTTTTAGTTCTTTCAGTTCTTCATTGTACCATGGTATGGAATTTATCCTGTGTGAGGTCCTGGTTTGCACTGGTGCTATGCTATCTAGTACTGTTTTGCATCTGTTGTCCCATTCTTGGAGAAATTGGGGGGGAGTCTGTGGGAGTTGTCCATTCGTCTGTAAAGAACTGTTGCCAAAATGTTTGTGGGTCAATTTTACCTCTCGTATTGTATGTTTTAATCACTTGTTTTGTTGTATCTTTTTTGTTTTCCAACGTAAGGAGAGGTTTGCTTTGTAGTGATCGGTCCATGTCGTGGCTGTCCATTTTGTATTTGGAAGTGTGATGTTGGATTCTGATGGGAATTTGTAGGTGATAATATCTAAGGTGTGTCCTTTTTTGTGAGTGGGTTGCATGTTTGGTCAGTGGAGTTCCCATAGTTGGAGGAATTCCTTGCATTCCATTACATTGTTAGAGTTGGTATCTTCCAGATGGAGATTGATGTCTCCTGCTATAAGAAGGTTCTGGGTGGAAATGCAAGTGTTCGAAATGAAGTCCATAAAGTGTGTTTGTGAATCGTGCCATTTGCCCGGGGGTCTGTAAAATAGGATTAGGTTTACGTGATCACGTAGTTTGGGATGATTAATTCTAATTGAGGCTATTTCAAGGTGGGGTAGCATGGATTCTGCTGTTGTTGTAATTATGAATTGAGATTTATAGATTATTGCTATGCCTCCCCCTCTTTTTCCTTCTCTTGTCCAATGGGTTATTTTGTAGCCTGGAGGACAGAGCTCTAGGATTATTGGATCTTTAGTCGTGGATCCACGTTTCAGTAAATAAGTAGGAAATTGAGGTGTTCATCCGTTATCCAGTCAGTTATGGTTTTATTTACTACTGATCTTGCATTGATGTAGCCTATTTGTATTAGTTGGTGGTGTTCGTGTGGGTTCGGGTTGATGGGAATTTCTATCAGTTGTCTATCTTTTTGGTATTTGATTTTGTTGAATTCTTTTTGTCCTTTCTGTTGGTGGTCTTCATGGATGGCAGGTTTCTCCTGGTTTTTTTCATTTTTTTTGGATAGGCATATTATGCGTGGGTTGTGTGGGTGGTGTGTGAGGTGCGGGTCTGTTATTGTCTATGTTCGTGATTATGAGTGTGTGTTGGATTAGGGTGAAGTAGTAGATAATTAGGAATAGTTCATTGGATTTCATGTCAGCAATGCAAGGCAAAGTAAAACAGGCAAAGCAGATAGAGCGCTTAAGGCAGGCAAAACAATACCAAGGTTATACTGGGAGTGAGTCTGCCCAGCTCACCTCAGATCGAGAGAAGAAGAAAAAAAAAACCCAAGCAAGGAGTTTATGCCTTCCAGAGCATTTAAATCGAGGCATTAAGATCGCGGGCATCCTAGCTCAAGCAAAGGAAAGTAGAGCAGAGCAAGCAGTTCCCTCCTTCCACGGTTCGATACTGCTTTCCAGGCTTCTGCAGCACACGTGGGCGACTCCTCTCTTTGTTCTACACCCAGCGTCTCTCCCTCGTTCTCGGTTCCTGGACTCCGGACGGCCTTATGCAATGTTCTCCTCTCTCGCCGCTGGACTCATCTTTCATCTCGGATCCCCAGCCCACTAACCTGGTTGGCAGTGTTGGTGTCGTGATGTTGGTGGCCGGCAGAAAGCCCGGGCGAGGCCGCTCGATCTCGCGCTCCTACGCGCAGTAGGCCCAGCAATTCAGCCAACCACTCGCCCGTTGCTGTGCGGTCCCTTCTGCCCGCCTCGTGGTTGAGTGGCTGGGTCCACCACAGATCCCACAGTCAGGCTAGGCAGTTGGCTCGTTCGCCGGGGTGGCCGCTCGAATCTGCGAACTGCAGTTATAGCTCACCTCCACTATCCTCGTGCCTCTAAACGTCTGGATCGCGCTCCGATTAACGGCCCAGGGGGTCTGGATTGGTATGGGGCTCCTGAGGGTCGGAGGGTTGCAGTTGGCCTTTAAAGGGCAGTGGTTTCCAGGGGGAAGGTCAGCGGGCCGTCTCGGTTGTTTTCCTGTCCTCCCTCACGTGGGCCTGTACTCACATGGAGTTTATCCGTGGTGAGGAGCGGCTCGCAATCTCCCGGTGATTTTGTTCAATGTCTCAGCAGTGCGGCGTCAGGTTTTCTGTGCTAAGGGAGATTCGCTATTTGCTTTCGGCAGCTCACCACTTCTCTACCGGGATCCGAGCTGCGTGACCGTGTGGTCAGGTAAGGTCGCCGCTAGCAGTGCCCAGGTGTTGGTTTTGTCCCTGGGGTGGCCGCCCGAAGCCGCTGGAGTGCAGCTACGGCTCGCCCCCGTTGTTTTACCGTCACTGGATGCTCAGGTCGCTCACCGAGCGGCAGTTCAGAGGGCCAGATCAGCCCGGGAGCACTTTGGCTTGGAAGCTTCTTACTTGAGCTCCTGTCCGTCGGCCATCTTAACCTAGGGTTCTTGTGTCATGTCCTCAAAGCCTTCTTCAGAGATTTTTTCACGCAAATCGTGTGATATTTCCCACATTTCTACTCATGTCTTCTTCTACACCTTCAAATCCCTTGAAGTTCATTACGCAGTTTGGCCAAGTTTTTTTCCAACAATTGTTTACAGTAGCCTGCGCGATGCCATCCCAGTCTATACCAACATAGTCGATTACATTGTATATTGTCACTGCCTGTCCAGCATGATGGTTTCCTCGTCAGCATCTAGAGATTCACAGGCCTTGCTGTAAAGCTCCCTCATGTAGTGGCAGTTGAAAAGTCTATTATTCCCTGATCGAGGGGCTGGATGATGTGTTTGGGAATGAACAGAACCTCAATATCAGGGTGTGCATTTTCTAGATCTGCACGACAGTGTACTAGTGCATTATCCAAAATCAGCAAGGTTCTTACAGCGGAGGTCCCACTCAACTTCTGGAACAAAACTGTTGCTGAACTAATCCCAGAATAATTGCGGTTTCATCTCCAATGGACTGGCATGCAGTTCAGGTTCTTTCCTTTAAGAGCATGAGGATTTTGGGCCTGTACACCATAAGAGGCTTGGATTTGAAATCACCCTTGGCACTGGTGTACAACAGTAGGGTGGCACGATCTTTAAATGCCTTAAAACCAGGAACATTGCCTGCCATTTTTGTTGTATATGTCCATTTGCCAGCCTGTTTGGAAAACAAACCCGTCTCATCAACACTGAAGCCTTGCTCTAGTACAATCCTTTTCTTCCATCACACTTAGTAGGGATGTTTTAAATTCTTCTGCAGCTTTGTGGTCAGCTGAACCTGCCTTGCCCCAAAGGCTTACATTTTTAAGCGTATATCACCTTTTAACACATGCAAGCCAGCCAGAACCAGTAGAAAAGGGTTTCACGTTTTCCTGACCCTGGGTGATGGGTTTATAAATCTGTCTGGCTTTCATCCTCACAGCAATGCTGTCCACAACGCTTTTTTTTTCACCCACCATTTGCATTACCCTCAAACTTGACCACTTTTCCATCTTTTCCACTGACTCATCACGAACCACAGATGTTGTTTTAGAACTTTCTGGTGCTGCTTCACTGATACCAGAACACAAAATCATTTTGCTGGATGTATTGGATTGTTGATTCATTAACCTTTAACTTGCAGCCAACAGCAGAAACAGATACGCCAGAAATTAAGTTTATCTAACACACCTATTTTCTCACTAAGACAAATCACGTTTCTTTCTTTTATGATTGGTACATGTAGCTTGTAACTCACCCCCTGGACGCTTGGTGGCCATTTCCAGAAGCAAACTGTACTGTATCATTCAGATGGAAGTAGTTCTTGTCTTAATCTGGTCATCAGATTTATTACATTTTGCAAGTACCTGTAGTCTCTGGAGGCAAAGATTTAAAACCATCTGCATCCCTCTTGGCTGCTCTAGGATGCCTGGTGGCAGTTTCCAATAGCAAACAAGCAAATGCCATAAATGCAAAAGTGAAATGTCCGCGAATACATGCACATATTACCGCAAATAGCTGCTGCCATTTGCACCTCTACAAATAAGCAAAATAGCGATTGTCGAATGCGCAAATAACGAGAACAGACTGTATACCACTCAGAAAAACACAAGCGAGACACCCAAAAAAAAGATACTGCGAATAAACAAGTTATTGAGTATTAATTTCTAGTTTTCACAGGGCAACAAAAGATAACAACGATTACCAATATCACATCTATTAGAAATAACTTCATGCTAGATTTCCAGTCTTTCCTTTTAATAACATACCACTTTACTTCTGCAGTTATATGAAAATCTCCTTCACAATTTTCATTTCCAGAGCAAGGTCCAGTAGTTAGGATAAACGGATGTCTCTGTTTATACTCTCCACAAAATCACATCTACCTAGTTTTACTGGGGCAATAGAACCTTTTCACAACCAGAGACCAAGTAATTAGAAATCCTAATCTGTCCATGCCCCAGTCGGGCTCTGTAGACACGCAAGGTCTTCAAAGACCAGATGCTCTCAGCAACAAATTAAACAGCAAATGATTTTAGAAAAATAGAAAATAACAGTAGATAAAGACCACATGACACATTCGGTCTAAGAACATAATTATTGCCATACTGGGACAGACCAAAGGTCCATCAAGCCCAGCATCCTGATTCCAACAGTGGTCAATCCAGGTTACAAGTACTTGGCAAGATCCCAAAACAATGCAACACATTTTATACTGCTTATCCTAGAAATACCAAAAAATAAAACAAAAAATGGCTTTGCTTTGTCAAATTGTACCTTTGTAGAAATACACAACCTAGAGCAGACAAAGCACATTTACTACAACAGGAATATGTTGATTATTGAAGGTGTCTCATAACGTCACAGAGACATATTAATGTCAAATTGCTTTTAAGCTCGCAAGCTTGTGACTTTGTATAATCATAGACCACCTCCTACCAACCAATAGTGCACGTTAACTGCGTCTTGTGAAAACCTCAATATCTAAGTGTCCATCTGTTTACTCAACTACATATTTTTTCAAAAAAGATTTTTAGTGCGCACTACTGTCAAAAAGTCAAATACTGTTGCAATAAATTTACTGATAATGCAAAAATCAACTTAACTTGATAGCTCTGGGCATTGCTCGCCGTCTTCTTGGGCTAGAGCTTATCACATAGGGGCTAGAGCCTGTCGCATTTCCAGAATCCAATGTGTCCCACGTACGTAAAGTCTCCGGTATCACTGTGAGCCCTAGAAATAGGCAGTGGATTTTCCCCAAGTCCATTTTAATAATGGACTATGGACTTTTCTTTTAGAAAGCTATCCAAAACTTTTTAAAACCTCGCTAAGCTAACTGCATTTACCACATTCTCTGGCAAAAAAGTTTAATTACACATTGACTGAAATATTTTCTTCAATTTGTTTTAAATTTACTACTTTGTAGCTTCATTGCACGCCCCCTAGTCCTAGTATTTTTGGAAAGAGGAAACAAGTGATTCACGTCTACCCGTTTCACTCCACTCGTTATTTTACAGAACTCTATCATAATCTCCCCTCAGCCATTTCTTCTCCAAGCTAAAGAGCCCTAGCCGCTTCAGCCTTTCCTCATAGGGAGTTGCCCCCTAGCTGCTTCAGCCTTTCCTCGTAGGGAGTCGTCCCATCCCCTTTATCATTTTCGTCACCCTTCTCTGCACCTTTTCTAATTCTATCCATACCATCTCTCAGAGATCGTCTGTGTATGTCCCATACTCTCTCATTCAGTTATTTTCTCTACCACCTCCATTGCCTAGCCGTTCCACATATCCACCACCCTCTCCATAAAGGATCATTTCCTTAAGTTACTCCTGTGTCTATTCCCTTTCATCTTCACCTCCTCATTCCAGAGCATCCTTTCAACTGAAAGAGGCTCACCTCCTGTGCATTTATGCCACAGAAGTGTTAAAATATCTTTATCATATCGCCTGCCTTTCTTCCAAAGGATACACATTGAGATCTTTAAGTCTGTTCCCACATGCTGACTATTTTAACAGCTGACCTCTAGACTAGACTGTCTCCATCCTGTTTATATATTTTTGAAGATGTGGTCGCCTTCAGAAAGTAAATGTAGAAGTAAACCGAGTTCCTATGGGTCCCCAATACAAGAGAGCACATACCAGATATTAAAATGTATTTTGAGAACTATGAACTCCCCCCTTAAATAACAAATCAGAACGTTGGGAATACAACTAGACTTGGGGCTTACACTGATCCCCCGAATCCAAACAACCTTCAAGAGCTGCTTCTATCATCTGCAATAACTACACTGCTACAGTGGTTTATGCCATAACATCAAGACTGGATTACAGTAATGCACTCTACATTGGTCTGACCACAAAGGGTTTGTTCCAGCTCCAACTGAATCAGAATGCAGAAGATTGTAAGCAATGTGACAACACAATCAATGCTGGCATTGTAAGAAGAACACATATACTCTATTCCACCTGTTATACTATTATCTGATGATACAAAGATTTTGGATAGACATTTGGCACAAGATATCTACTATTCTGGCAATTAATGTCCACCTCTCTTTTACTTGGAAATGGTTGGACCTAGTGGGAGTCATTCCCCCAGGGATGTATAATTGTTTGAACTTTTCATTTCTTCAGCTTTCAAACATATTGTAAAATATTGGAAAGAGTATTCCAAGTCATATGTAACAGAATGGTGCAACTAGATTTCCCTCATTAAAAAATATGAAGAATTTAAAGTTCTTAAGTCCCACACTAAAGATAAATGTGTGTGTGTCAAATGGGAAAAGCTGAACATTACCACATAAGTTACTTTACAAAATGTCCACTCAACCACTGTGGACCTTGTTCATTGTAAGAAGTTGTTTTATATACTAAAAAGAACTAATAAAGACATTTCAAATTAAAAAAAGGCATATCTTGCTACTTATGTGCTTTCACCAGAACCAAAACCACTAGAAATGGTGCTCATTTTATCACCCTTAAAAGAATAAATAACTTTATTAAGCAAACTGGAATCTGGATCCCACATTTACACAATTGTCTGGAACAGCTGAGTTCTCATTAAATGAGCTCAAACGTTTTATTTTCTCCTCTTCAGCATGAATGATGCTATATTTTAGCCATTGCCAGTAAATACAGTATTTTAAAAATTTATTCAATGCATTCAATATACAGTCATGCAAATAGTATTAAATGTCTTTGAAAATGTTGTACACAGTGCCACTGAACACTGAAACCTCCAGCTTGCCGCTAGGTTTCTCATCTTTCTAGCCAGGAAGTTTACTAGGAAAATTTCACACACTCAATTCCCACAGCTATCATATTTATGCATACAAAGAGTGACTTGCAAATCCAGATAGAATGAGCTCAACAAAAATGTACCAAGAACCAGGCAACATGGCACCTGCTACACTCCAGTGTAACACTGATACCAGAATAGAAAATCTATAATCATGTTTACCAATTACAACCCAGAGGTGTATGCACTAGAAAATTAAAATTTAAAAAAACAACAACTTTTGCACACGTTAAGTAAATGCAAAATTAGAAACTCAGCAGAGAAACAGTTCCTGAAGCAGGCACACGTGCCCTTACCGAAGACACCATTTCCAGGGTATCCGTCATGAAGCCCAACTGCTGGAGATATCCAAGGCTCAAGGGGTCTCATGAGCACAGAACCACTGGGTCAGCTGCTTGAGAATGCATTCATCTATCAGGAAGACCAAGCGAACCCCCAGATATCCAGTTTTTGCAAGGGCTTTTAGAATAATTGACCATCCATCCTAGGCACTCAAGTAGCCGAATCTCATGTGCCACAGCCGATCTGAAAGCCCTCTCTAAGTCTGCCCTGAACAGCCAGTTGTCCAGGTATGGGTAAACCTAGATCTCTTGTCTGCGGAAGTCAGGTCGCCGCCACCACCACCAGGACCTTGGAGAAGGTCTGCAGGGTCCTGAACAGAAAGTGTCAGAACAAGACAAAAGTGCAGAAAGCGCTTGTAATGCTCTGGAATGCCAATATGAAGATAAGCCTTGGCAAGAAACAGGGAGATGAGAAACTTGTCCAGCTTGACCAAAGCATCACCAAGCAAAGAGTCTCCATCCAGAAGTGTGGAACCTGAAGCAAAGCATTTACCCCCTTGAGATCCAGGATGGGTCTGCAAGAGCTGTCTTTCTTGGGGACCACAAATTAAATGAAATACCATCTCTGGCTTACTTCCTGAGTACATGCTTCATCACTCTGAGGTCCAGCAGCTACTGGAAGGTTACCTGATCGGTGCCTTCTCTTGAAGGCTGATCCAGAGGCAACAAAGGTGAGGAAAATATGTTCTGCAAATTCCAGGAACACCCTCACTGCATCACTTCCAGAACCCAATGGTCAGAGGTACCATGGGCCCACTGGTGGTGAAATTGAGAAAGTCCACCTTCCCTTGTCACCTGAGGGGGCCCTAAACAACCTCACTGGGGGCCTTTACATGAAAGGGAGAGAGGGAGCAGGCTGCCTTCCACAAAAAGCTGCCACACTGGTTCCTCAACTGACCTACAGAGTACCTTCCAAAACAGGAATGCATGCATCCATCGACTATGGATGGTTCTCCAGAAGCCGCTGAGTGAGCATCTCCCCCAAGTCCTTCACCAGCTTATCTAGGTCCTCTCTAAAGAGCAAGTATCCCCTAAACAGCAGCTTCCTGGGCCGTGCTTTGCAGACCACATCAGCTCCCCAGTGCCGGAGCCAAAACCATCTGTGGGCCACTACCATGGAGGCCAGGGACTGCAAGGTAATACAGACCAGACTGTAGAAGGAATCTGAAATAAAAAACTGTCCCAGCTCCAAGTGAACCACCTTTGGCGACTCAGAAAGACATTGCACCCAGCGAAGCAGGACCCAGGAGATACAACCATTGCAAACAGAAGACTGGATGCTCAGTGCCAAGGAGAAGGACTGCATGAGAGGCAGCTCTACTTTCCTGTTGTGTGCATTCCTTGAGCGCTAAACCACTAAACACCAGGATGGTGGTCTTCTTGGCACCACCATGACCAAAGCGTCCACCCTCAGAAGGCAGAAAAGCTTATCCAGGTCCTCTTGAAGCAGAGAGTAAATCCTGCCCAACAAGTGCCAAGAAGGATGCCATCTGGGGCCTTCCATTCAGCCAGGACCATCTGAAAAAGCATCCTGTGCAAGGGAAAGGCCTCAGCTGGCTTCCATAGCTCTTCAAGGATAAGATCTTCATCAAAAGGTTCCACCAGGGCCAGCAGAGATATATACAGTGCTTCTATGAAAACATCAATGAGCTGGCCCAGCAACCACTGGGTGAGGAGCTGGCCCCGCAACCACTGGGTGAGGCAAATGGCTCAACCCTTCAGGACCCTGCTGGAAGGGTGTGAGCCCCCACCCCCCACCCTGTATAGCCCAGTACACCCTATTTGGGTGTTTACCCCCAGGCTTCACTGCAGCTCCCAGGCAACGAGAAAAAAAAATTCCAATTTGGTCTGCCTGGCTTAGCTTTATATTATACAGTACCAATATAATGGACTTCTAGTCGTAATATTACCAATAGGTTTACTGCAGATTATAAAAGAATTAAATCAGGGAAAACAAATAAAATCCCTGGATGTTACAAATAAAAATTACTACCACAAGCTATAAGAAACCAAGCTCTCTATGCTGTTTGAGGTTTTTTTTCCCCCCTTCTTTTGGTTCTCTCTTGTTCTCAAACAGATTTGAAATATAAAAAGGCAAAAAACAAAGTCATACTACAAAGAAACAAATCAGGATAACAACATTTTTCTTTAATAAAAAGGTTTTTAACAACCTTCTCGCCAGGATGAGCAGGTAGACGCAGAAATGATAAAAGAAATCAGAGACGCGAACAAAATGGGCAATGTGATAATAATGGGTGACTTCAATTATCCAAATATAGACTGGGTGAATGTAACATCGGGACACGCTACAGAGGTACAATTCCTTGATGAAATCAAGGACAGCTTTATGGAGCAGCTGGTGCAGGAGCCGACGAGAGAAGGAAAAATTCTAGACTTGGTCCTTAGTGGAGCGCATGATCTGGTGAGGAACGTTATGGTACTGGGGCCATTTGATAACAGTGATCATAATATGATCAGTTTTGATATCGACCTTAAAGTAACTGTACACAGAAAGTCAAATACATTAGCGTTTAACTTTAAAAAACGAGACTATGATTAAATGAGAAGAACGGTAAAAAAAAAACTTATGGGGGCAACTGAGAGAGTAAAAACTGTACAACAGGCGTGGACGTTGTTCAAAAATACCATCCTGGAGGCCCAGGCCATACATATTCCGCAAATTAGAAAAGAAAGACAGAAGTCCAAAAGACAGCCGGCCTGGTTGAAAAGTGAGGTGAAGGAAGCTATTAGGGCTAAAAGAAACGCCTTCAGAAAATGGAAGAAGGAACCGTCTGAAAATACCAAGAAGCAGCATAAGGAGTGTCAAAGCAAATGCAAGGCGCAGATAAAGAAGGCCAAGAGGGATTACGAAAAAAAGATAGCATTAGAGGCAAAAAAACATAGTAAAAATGTTTTCGGTATATTAAAAGCAGGAAGCCGGCAAAAGAATCGGTTGGGCCGCTGGATGACCGAGGGGTAAAAGGGGCGATCAAGGAAGACAAAGACGTAGCGGAAAGACTGAATGAATTCTTTGCTTCGGTCTTCACCGAGGAAGATTTGGGTGGGATACCGGTGTCGGAAATGGTATTTCAAGCGGACGAGTCGGAGAAACTTACTGACTTCAAGGTTAACCTGGAGGATGTAATGGGGCAGTTCAGCAAACTGAAGAGTAGCAAATCTCCTGGACCGGATGGTATTCATCCTAGAGTACTGATAGAGCTGAAAAATGAGCTTGCGGAGCTACTGCTAGTGATATGCAACTTATCCTTAAAATCGAGCGTGGAACCGGAAGATTGGAGGGTGGCCAACGTAACGCAGATTTTTTTTTTTTAAGGCTCCAGGGGAGATCCGGGAAATTATAGACCGGTGAGTCTGACGTCAGTGCCAGGGAACATGGTAGAGGCTATTATTAAAAACAAAATTACAGAGCACATCCGAGGATATGGATTACTGAGACCGAGTCAGCACGGCTTTTGTGTGGGGAAATCTTGCCTGACCAATTTACTTCAATTCTTTGAAGGAGTAAACAAACATGTGGACAAAGGGGAACCGGTTGATATTGTGTATCTGGACTTTCAACAGGCGTTTGACAAGGTACCACATGAAAGGCTACAGAGGAAATTGGAGGGTCATGGGATAGGAGGAAATGTCCTATTGTGGATTAAAAACTGGTTGAAGGATAGGAAACAGAGAGTGGGGTTAAATGGTCAGTATTCACAATTGAGAAGGGTAGTTAGTGGGATTCCTCAGGGGTCTGTGCTAGGACCGCTGCTTTTTAATATATTTATAAATGATTTAGAGATGGGAGTAACTAGCGAGGTAATTAAATTTGCTGATGACACAAAGTTATTCAAAGTTGTTAAATCGCGACAGGATTGTGAAAAATTACAAGAGGACCTTACGAGACTGGGAGACTGGGCCGCTAAATGGCAGATGACGTTTAATGTGAGCAAGTGCAAGGTGATGCATGTGGGAAAAAAGAACCCGAATTATAGCTACGTCATGCAAGGTTCCACGTTAGGAGTTACGGACCAAGAAAGGGATCTGGGTGTCGTCGTCGATAACACACTGAAACCTTCTGCTCAGTGTGCTGCTGCGACTAGGAAAGCGAATAGAATGTTGGGTATTATTAGGAAAGGTATGGAAAACAGGTGTGAGGATGTTATAATGCCGTTGTATCGCTCCATGGTGCGACCGCACCTTGAGTATTGTGTTCAATTCTGGTCGCCGCATCTCAAGAAAGATATTAGTAGAATTGGAAAAGGTGCAGCGAAGGGCGACTAAAATGATAGCGGGGATGGGACGACTTCCCTATGAAGAAAGATTAAGGAGGCTAGGGCTATTCAGCTTGGAGAAGAGACGGCTGAGGGGAGACATGATAGAGGTATATAAAATAATGAGTGGAGTGGAACAGGTGGATGTGAAGCATCTGTTCATGCTTTCCAAAAATACTAGGACTAGGGGGCATGCGACGAAACTACAGTGTAGTAAATTTAAAACAAATCGGAGAAAATGTTTCTTCACTCAACGTATAATTAAACTCTGGAATTCGTTGCCGGAGAAAGTGGTGAAGGCGGTTAGATTAGCAGAGTTTAAAAAGGGGTTGGACGGTTTCCTAAAGGACAAGTCCATAAACCGCTACTAAATGGACTGGGGAAAAATCCACAATTCCAGGAATAACATGTATAGAATGTTTGTACATTTGGGAAGCTTGCCAGGTGCCCTTGGCCTGGATTGGCCGCTGTCGTGGACAGGATGCTGGGCTCGATGGACCCTTGGTCTTTTCCCAGTGTGGCATTACTTATGTACTTATGTAAATGTAAGAAAATTCAGTTCTAATACAGAGAGGTAATGAATTCCAGTACTTCACTGCTTGAAATGAAAACGAATCACTAAAATATCTTTGATATCAAACATAATTTTTTGATAGAAAAAACTTAACTTTAAAGCTTGCTTCATACTATAACTTTTTTTAGGAAAAAAGGGAAGAGGTTTAGACAATTAGGGCATTTCCATGGATAGCTTTAAAAAACACAGTGCACATTTTTTGTTTCAGCACAGTGTGCCCACAGAGGCAACCAGTGAAGATTAATAAGATATGGAGTTGCCATTTCAGCATGAAAAATTAGTTCTGTCGCTGAATTTTGAAGAACTTTCTGAGAAGTTCCGAGAGAAGAGGACATTTCTCTGGTAAGTGAACACTATTTTGCTTTGTGCTTTGGGAACTTAAAGATTGGGGTTTAAAGTACGCATTGTAGGTTAGTAATAGGCAAAATAAAATATAAAAAGCAAATTTTTTCAACTAATCTCCATAGTCTTTTCCACTTAGTTTTAAAAACTTTGTACCACAGCATTAACAGATATAATCTAGCAGGCACTGCAGGATCTAGTTTAGTATTAAGGGGGAATAAAAAGAGAGAGAAAAGCAAGCATTATTAACTAGCTGCCTTAGTGTACAACCCTTTTCCCCTAGTTTTAAACCGAAATTTTCTCTAGAAATAGGCATTTTTCCCATAGTTTTAAACTGAAACCTTTTCTAGAGGTAGAAACTAAACAGCCAAAAACTCTTGTTCTAAAAGGCTGTTATTTTCTGTTCCTTGGCTGCTGGAGAGGTAGCACATCCAGCGACCTCAATTAAGTGTTAACTAAGGTGTGGAGAAGTAGAATACAGTCAGCTTCAAACAGCCTGTTTTAAAAAGGCCCCTTCGATTCAAAAGTATATAAAGAGGAAAGATCCTAATTCACTTTCTTTCTGAGAAGTTCTGAGAGAAGAGGACATTTCTCTGGTAAGTGAACACTATTTTGCTTTGTGCTTTGGGAACTTAAAGATTGGGGTTTAAAGAAGGAATTGTAGGTTAGTGATAAGCAAAATAAAAATATAAAAAGCAAATTTTTTTCAACTAATCTCCATAGTCTTTTCCACTTAGTTTTAAAAACCTTTGTACCACAGCATTAACAGGTAGAATTTAGCAGGCAGGCAGGCACTGCAGGATCTGGTTTAGTCTTCCCACCCGCCCACCCCTAGGACAACTCTTCATGTATAGTCAATTATTGTAATTAGGGTAACAAGCAAGGAGTGCTCTTACAGAGTTTTAAATATATTTCATTATCATCTAAGAAGGAAACACTAGATAAATCATACAATATACTATATAAACTAAAAGACATTTTTATATTAGGCTAATATCCTTAATACTGTAGCAAGTTTTAAATTATTGAAAAACTCAAAAACACTAAGATGGAGTCAGCAGTCCAGCAGCGAGAGGGGTGCTATCCAATCTTTTGCATTGAGTGTCACATGTATGATTATCTCTCAGTTGGTGAGATGTCAAATGTGTGTGCCCGATGCAAAGAGCTCCTAGCTCTCAGAGAACGTGTCCATTCTCTTGAGGCTAGAGTAGCAGACTTGGTGGAGCTGAGGGAGACAGAGAGGTACATAGAGGAGACCTACAGGGATGTTGTAGAGAAGTCCCAGTCTGGTAGACCCTGTGCTACCTTGGAGGAGGGAGGTCTCCTAGAAGGACAGAATCACCCTGGTGAAATAGGAAGTACTCCTGTAGCCAGGATCTGCCCACCAGGGGATGTATTATCCTCTCGCACCGAGGATATGTCTCCAAGTGCTGCCCAGGAGGGAAAGGTTAGGATAGCTATTGTAGTTGGTGATTCGATCATTAGGCATATAGATAGCTGGGTGGCTGGTGGATGTGATGATCACCTGGTGACTTGCCTGCCTGGTGCGAAGGTGGCGGACCTCAAGCGTCACCTAGATAGGATTTTAGATAGTGCTGGGGAGGAGCCGGCTGCCTTGGTACATGTGGGTACCAATGACATAGAAAAATGTCGGAGAGAGGTTTTGGAAGCCAAATTTAGGCTCTTAGGTAGAAAGCTCAAATCCAGCACCTCTAGAGTAGCATTTTCTGAAATGCTACCCGTTCCACGCACAGGGCCCAAGAGACAGGCAGAGCTCTGGAGTCTCAATGCGTGGATGAGACGATGGTGCAGGGAGGAGGGTTTTAGATTTGTTAGGGCAACATTCTGGGGAAGGGGGAGCCTATTCCGAAAGCTTTAGTGTTACATTGTATGCAGAGTCTGGCTTCCGGGTCAGTTTAAGTTCAGAAGTTCTTAAAACCATAATAGTGTATCTAAGAATACGAGTTGAAGAAATCTGATTTTAATACTATATATTGGGCTGTACATTCTAGGTATACCTAGCTATCACTGTAGGCTGCCTAGAAAGATGTAGAAAAATACATTTATATTTTTAGTTTGTTGAGTTCTTATTCTATACTTGGTGAGGGTCAGAGAGCAGGTATTCTGTTAGAACTGCATGTCTGTAGGATTGATCTGTACTAATCCAGCTTGTTAGTTTTTCCATTAGGTGTACTCATGTTCTAGTGCCCACTACCATGTTTACGCTGCTGCCGTTTCCTTGGTAGACCCTTGTTGTGCGACTCATATAAGTATTGCCACACTGGGTCAGATCAAAGGTTCATCAAGCCCAGCATCCTGTTTCCAACAGTGGCCAATCCAGGTCACAAATACCTGGCAAGATCCCGCAAAAGTTCAATACATTTTATGCTGCTTATCCCAGAAATATAATCTACTGGTAGTAATGGCACTGTTCCACTGTATTTCGGTAACACTACCTTACACACTTATCAGTTGAACATACAGAGTCATGCAGTTAGTGAAAATATCTGTTTTTTTTTAAAGTAGGGAAGTCTCATAGGTCGCTAGGGTTGCCATTGTTGTAAAACCCTAATTTTGCGACAGTTGTAATCATCAACGTGCCAAAAACTGATCAGCAAATCATTTTATTATTGTCGGTAACCTCAGAATTTCTGATACAGTACTGATAAACATTATGTTCACATGGCTGACAAAAAGATGCTGGGCTGGGTTAGGCTGTGTTAAAATACCTGCAGATATTTCTAGAACACTAAAACACACTCTGTTTTAATATCTTATACTATTTTGGTGAAAAAGAAAGGAAAGAGAGGGGATTTGATATACCGTCTTTCTGTGGCTACAATAAAAGTAGTTTACATATTATATACAAGTTTTTGTAAGTGCGGCAATGGAGGGATAAGTGATTTGCCCAGAGTCACAAGCAGCTGCAGTGGGAATTGAATCCCTCAGGCCACTGCACTAACCATTAGGCTACTTTAAGTATTTGGCACATAATTTCCCTGGAGTGTATTCAGTATGCATACTACCACCAGAAACAGTGGTACTAGGTGAAGAAAGCTTGTACTGAAAAATTACCCCACCGTCCCTTTACTGCTGAGATATTATCTCCCCCCACCCTAAGGCTTTTAACTTGCACACCATTCCACTCCACCCTAACCCCACTTTAGTCTCCCAGAACACTTGCCCATGGGCGGTTGGTAACTTAAACCTGTGTTCTTTGCCCTTAATGCATGTTTTGGCAATGCAGCATGAGCAACATAATGAGATGCAAAGCACTTCATTATGCAAATTTAATATGTATTTAACTGTGCAAGCTGCGTTATTTACAGAAAAACAATGCCAGCTTTCAGCTTGTCAAAAGTTAGTCAGTCAACATTGTTGACATTTAATTCTACATATCCAGATGGACTAACGATCAGAATTCTCTACCGAAGTAATCTTGAAACTATAGTGTTCCTTTTCCCCCAGTCTCACCTAAAGATCCCTATAATTCTTCTAAAGTATCTTAGACCTCACAGCGACTTTTCACAGCCATTTACTCAGTTCACAACTCCTGAGGCAGTGTATTGGCAATGCCAAAATGTTCCCATTCTATAAATGACAGCCCAGATAGTACCCCAAGCACCTTGAAATTTTCATATAGCCTTCCTCCAACCTGTACCTTTGAATAACTACACCACAAACCGATCAATTCTTCATCCAGGATTATTCACCTCAAGTGTAGTCCCTTAAGCAGATCAGTGGAAAAAACCTCCTACATTCATTCATTAGGATTTATTTACCACCTTTTTGAAGAAATTCACCCAAGGCAGCATACAGCAAGTAGCACCTGGACATAGCCAAACAATTACAGAAGTAAAAAATATTCAAACATGTACATACAATAGCGTAGTATGCTACCTTCATCAACACAATACACATTAAAACATAAGCAGACAGTATAGGCGGTAAGTGGAGGGCGACAGGCATTAGAAGATAAGTATGACTAAGTTAGGGAAAAGTTGCATGAAAAATGATCTCATCTAGATTAAGTGTAGATAAAGCAAGTCCTGCTACACCATGGAGCAGCTGGTGTTAGTCTTTCACTGTGTGACTAGCTAGGCTAGTTAGCTGCTTCTTCCTTTAAAGGCCTGGAAAACAGCCAAGCTTTCACCTGCTTCCTGAAGTAGTAGAGGTAGTTTTGTGTTTATTTTATTTTTGTTACATTTGTACCCTGCGCTTTCCCACTCATAGCAGGTTCAATGTGGCTTACATATTATATACAGGTACTTATTTGTACCTGGGGCAATGGAGGGTTTAAGTGACTTGCCCAGAGTCACAAGGAGCTGCATTACACGTTTTGTGGCCTGCCTGTTTGGGGGCATACTGGCACCTACAGAAGCACATACTTCACCAGCGATATTGGAAGCCTTGGAGAGGGGGACACACAGGCATGATTCTGAATTGTAATTTTTAAGCCCAAAGAAGGGTGTACAGATTTTTTTTTTGAGAGGCACTGTGAAGTAAGTATTCTTTTGTGCTCTCCATCTCATTCCCTCACTCTTGCCTAGCACTATCCCTCGTTCCTCCTGTGGCCCGGTTAGGGCCAATGCAAGGCTACTAGGGGGCTCATTTTCAAAGCACTTAGACTTACGAAGTTGCATAGCAAGCTATGGAACATTTTATGTCTAAGTGCATTGAAAATGACCCCATAGTAGCCTAAATAACTTTGTAAGTCTATGTAATTTGAAAATGAGACTCTAGGTGTTCTAGCAAATCTTCATTATTGCACCTGCCTCCCCACCCCGTGCTTTCAATAATTAAAAAATCAGTCCAACACCATCCCTCCCAAAAGAATCCTATATAAATGCAAATAAAATGGACATCTACTCACAAGGTCAATTTCCAGAAGACATTTACCAAAGTTACTGAGCTCCTTGAAAGCATTTCACTCTTCTTGTGGGTAAAATTAAGCATTGAGGGAGGGGGAATGCTCAAACGTCGCCGTTAGCATCCACATACGCAAACAGCTACTGCTGAACTTACCAAAAGTAGAACAGCAATCAATGCTCAAAGGTAACCACATGAACATGATGCGCAAAAAGTCTACGTGCAGCCCGGTAAAGACAGCACCTAGCATATACGCAACACAGTCTCGCAGTAAGCGTCGATGTTCAGCACAGGCTCATGAAAAGAAAAACTGCTCATAAATAGCAATTCTGGTTAAATAGAAGTCATACTCCACTTTTTGGTCTGAGATTCCTTCCAAGGCCACCTGTGTGCAATACACACACCGCCAGGGTCGGGAATGCAAAGGTCTAACTAGCGGCTGCTGTACCTCCCTCCTTTCCTGGTTGTCCTCTCCCCACCTTCATACTCCTGTAGAAAGTGTCTGTTTCCCAGTCCTGGCCATCTTCAAATCTAGGCTAAAAGCCTACCTCCTGCTTTTAAACTCCTGTTCACTTGTTCAGTACACACCAGGGGCGTATCTGGCCTCCGGCGGTAGGGGGGGCCAGAGCGAGGGGGCACATTTTACCCCCCCTGCCGCCACCGCCCCCCTCCGCCATTACTGGCCCCCCCCCCCCCCACCGCCACCAACGACTCTCTCCACCCCCCCTCCCGCTGCCAGCCCTCCCCCGCTGCCGTTTCTTACTTTTGCGTCCGCTTCCTCCTGCGCCTTTAAAAATATTTCTTCAGCTGGCGGGGGACCCCAACCCCCGCCAGCCAACCCGAGATGACAACTTGCAGGTTCATAGTAACATAGTAGATGACGGCAGAAAAAGACCTGCACGGTCCATCCAGTCTGCCCAAGATAAACTCATGTGTATACCTTACCTTGATTTGTACCTGTCTTTCTCAGGGCACAGACCGTATAAGTCTGCCCAGCAGTTTTTCCTTCCTCCCAACCACCTGTCCCGTCTTCCATCACCGGCTGTGGCACAGACCGTATAAAAGTCTGCCCTCCCCTATCCTCGCCTCCCAACCACCAACCCCTCTTCCCCCCACCTGCTCTGCCACCCAATTGTAGCTAAGCTTCTGAGGATCCATTCCTTCTGCATAGGATTCCTTTATGCACATCCCATGCATGTTTGAATTCCGTTACTGTTTTCATCGCCACCACCTCCCGCGGGAGGGCATTCCAAGCATCCACCACCCTCTTCGTGAAAAAATACTTCCTGACATCTTTTCTGAGTCTGCCCCCCTTCAATCTCATTTCATGTCCTCTCGTTCTACCGCCTTCCCATCTCCGGAAAAGATTCGTTTGCGGATTAATACCTTTCAAATATTTGAACGTCTGTATCATATCACCCCTGTTCCTCCTTTCCTCCAGGGTATACATGTTCAGGTCAGCAAGTCTCTCTTCATACGTTTTGGAACGCAAATCCCATACCATCCTCGTAGCTTTTCTTTGCACCGCTTCCATTTTTTTGACATCCTTCGCAAGGTACGGCCTCCAAAACTGAACACAGTACTCCAGGTGGGGCCTCACCAACGTCTTATACAGGGGCATTAAAACCTCCCTTCTTCTGCTGGTCACACCTCTCCCTATACAGCCTAGCAATCTTCTAGCTACGGCCACCGCCTTGTCACACTGTTTCGTCGCCTTCAGGTCCTCTTCCTCCGCCGTGGCCAACATGCAGGAGTCGAGCGTCTGAATCCAGTTCGGAGTGCTGCGACGTCAGACTCCGAACTGGATTCAGACGCTCAACTCCTGCATGTTGGCCATGGCGGAGGAAGAACTTGCAAGTTGTCATCTTGGGTTGGCTGGCGGGGGTTGGGGTCCCCCGCCAGCTGAAGAAATATTTTTAAAGGCGCAGGAGAAAGCGGACGCAAAAGTAAGAAACAGCAGCAGGGGAGGGCTGGCGGCGGGAGGGGGGCCAGGGTGAAATCTGCGGGGGCCCAGGCCCCTGTGGCCCCACGCAGATACGCCCCTGGTACACACGTCTGTTTTATCATTCCCACCTTAAATAATTCCCTTATTCATCCTGTTTGCCATCTTGATTAGACTTTGTCGAGCAGGGACTCTCTCTTACATGTTCAGTATACAGTGCTGCGTAAGTCTAGTAACAATATATAAATTAGTAGTAGTAGTACTAGTAATGTGCTTCTAATGCAGCGAAGTTTGCCATAAAGCAAACCTCTTGCAAGCACCATAGATTGACATTTATTTATTTAGATTTTGCTCACACCTTTTTCAGTAGTAGCTCAAGGTGAGTTACATTCGGGTACTCTGGATATTTCTCTGTCCCAGGAGGGCTCACAATCTAAGTTTGCGCCTGGGGCAATGGAGGGCTAAGTAACTTGCCCAAGATCACAAGGAGCAGCAGTGGGATTTGAACCGGCCACCTCTGGATTGCAAGACCGGTGCTCTAACCACTAGGCTACTCCTCCACTCATGTGTTCAGGGGGATTGATTAGTTGTTTACTATTCCACAACACTGCTACACGTGGAACACACACATAATACAGACGTAAGAACATAAGATTAGCCATATTGGATCAGACCAATGGCCCATCTAGCCCAGTATCCCGTTTCCAAACAGTGGCCAAGCCAGGTCACAAGTACCTGGCAGAAACCCATTACCAACATTACATGCTACCAATCCTGGGGCAAGCAGCTGCCTCCCCATGTCTGTCTCAATCGCAAAACTATGCACTTTTCCTCCAGAAACTTGTCCAAACCTTTTTTAAACCCAGATACACTAACTGCTGTTACCACATCGTTGGCAAAGAGTTCCAAAGCTTAATTACTCATTGAGTGAAAAAATATTTCCTCCTATTTGTTTTTAAAGTATTTCCATGTAACTTCATTGACTGTCCCCTAGTCTTTGTACTTTTGGAACAAGTTTTACAAAAAAAATCAATTTACTTCTACTCGTTCTACACCACTCAGGATTTTGTAGACCTCAATCATATCTCCCCTCATCTGTCTCTTTTCCAAGCTGAAAAGCCCCAACCTCTTTAGCCTTTCCTCATACAAGAGGAGTTCCATCCCCTTTATCATTTTGATCACTCTTCTTTGAACCTTTTCTAATTCTGCTATATCTTTCTGAATGCAATATTCAAGGTGCAGTCGCACCATGGAGCGATAGAGGCATTATAGTATTTTCAGTTTCATTCACCATCCCTTTCTTAATAATTCCTACCATCCTGTTTGCTTTTTTTTTTTTTGCCACCACCGCACACTGAGCAGAAAACTTCAGCATATTATCTACAATTATACCTAGATCTTTTTCTTGAGTGCTGACCCCCAAGGTGGACAATACCATCAGGTAACTATGATTCAGATTATGCTTTCCAATGTACATCATCTTGCATTTGTACACAATAAATTTTATCTGAAATTTGGTTGCCCAATCTTCCAAATTTCCTAAGGTCTTCCTGCAATATTTCACAGTCTGCACGTGTTTTAACAACCTTATTTTATTTGTTACATTTGTATCCCACATTTTCCCACCTATTTGCAGACTCAATGTGGCTTACATAGTACCATAGCGGTGTTCGCCGGTTCCAGTCTGAACAAATACAAAGTGTGCACAAGTACAAGGTGTGATTGTGGTAGAATATGGTAGATACATTGGGGAAACCTTAGGTAGGAAGAGGGAGAGTTGAGGTGAGTCCATTACATTCTTGGTGATGTTGTGTAACAGGTATTCTGGTTCTTATGTTGGGTCGGTGGGGTATGCCTTTTGGAACAGGTTCGTCTTTAGTTTTTTCTGGAACTTTAGGTGGTCGTACGTTGTTTTTACTGTTTTTAGCATTGCGTTCCATAGTTCTGCACTTAAATAAGAGAAGATGGATGCATATGTTTTTTTTTTTTTTAATTTGTACCCCGCGCTTTCCCACTCATGGCAGGCTCAATGCGGCTTAGGTACTTATTTGTACCTGGGGCAATGGAGGGTTAAGTGACTTGCCCAGAGTCACAGGGAGCTGCCTGTGCCTGCAGTGGGAATCGAAACCAGTCCCCCAGGACCAAAGTCCACCACTCTAACCACTAGGCCACTCCTCCACTTGTCCTTTGTTGTTTGGGTAGTGGAGATTAAGATAGTTTTGTGTCATCTGCAGATTTAATCACCTCACTTGTCATTCCGATTCCCATATCATTTATAAATACGTTAAATAGCACCAGTCCAAGTACTGATCCCTGTAACACTCCACTGTTCACCCTCCTCCATTGAGAGAAATAACCATTTAACCCTACCCTCTGTTTTCTGTCCAATAACCAATTCCTAATCCACACCAGAACCTTACCTCCTATCCTATTACTCTAATTTTTTCAGGAGTCTCTCCTGAGGAACGTTATCAAAAAGCTTTCTGAAAATCTAGATACACTACATCAACCACCTCACCTTTATGCACATGTTTATTCACGCCCTCAAAAAAAAATGAAGCAAATTGGCAAGGCAAGACTTCCCTTGACTGAACCCATGTTGATTCTGTCCCACTATGTGAGCAGTAATTCTTTATAATAGTTTCCACTATTTCACCCTGCACTGATGTCAGGTTTACCGGTTTGTAATTTCCCGGATCACCCCTGGAACACTTTTTAAAAATTGGCATCACACTGGCCACCCTCCAATCTTCAAGTGCTATGGACGATTTTAACAACAGGTTAAGTAATACTAACAGCAAATCAGCAATTTAATGCTTGACCTCTTTGAGTTCCCTTGGATGTATGCCATCTGGTCCAGGTGATTTACTACTCCTTAATTTGTCAATTTGGCTCAGTATATCTTCCAGGGTTCACCGAGATTTCTTTCAGTTCCTCCGCATGGTACATTTCCATTTCCCACACACATGCAGATACTATTAAAAAATAGTGCCAGAATTACCCTCAAGCACCAACAGCTCAGACCTGCCAGAAAATTTGGAATGTTATGGGTACACGTTCTTTTCTGTGCATTGCTCGAAAACATCTGTGCTCACACAGAATACTCAAGTTAATATTAAATGAGCTCGTTTTCATAGATTTGCATAGAGTTTTCATTCACTGTTTACATAAAAAGCAGTTCCGAGACCCTCTGTGAATTACCCACACAATAACGTGCATGCTAAACTGGCTAAAAGCAGTCTAACTGAAATGTTGCAAGCCTGGTTTGCTTTGTGCATCCCCTCGTTAGAGTGGCTTTGACTGCAACTACAACCATAGGAGACAAATTTTCAAAATTATTGGGGATGCTAAGCCCAATGGAAATAACCCCTCCCTGGACACATACAAGGAATTCTCTCAGTATTGGCGGTGCTCAAGCACTCAGAGTCTGTTCCTATGACTACAACTGTTCTTTGCTGACCCTCAGAAGCTACCACCCTAGGTGATCACCTATGCTATGGCTAATGCTTAGGCCAGCCCTGGCAGGGCAATTCACCCATGACAGTGTCTTCCTCCATCCTCTTACCCATACTTCTATTTCTTCAATCATAGCACCTTCTAGTTCACAGGCTTACTGTACTCATATAAGTACTTACAACCAAGCACACATTATTAGCAAAGTATGAGCAGTTTCAACCAAGGCCATAAAAGAAACGGGCCCTTAGTGTATAGCATGGGTTCTCATCCTTTTATTTTGGTTCCCATGCCCTTTTAACTGATCAATGAAACCCTTTTTAAAATCACATGTCCACTACTGACTACACATAATGTTGCTGTTAGCCACCAGCACCAACAGTGTTAGCATGTTGCTAAAATTACATTCGTACACAGTTGTACTACCAATATTACTACTACTTATCACTTCTATAGCACTACAAGGCATAAGCAGCACTGTACATCATACACAAAAAGACAGTCCCTGCTCAAAGAGCTCAGAATCTAAATAGGACAAACACACAGATATAACAACTAAGAGGTAAGGGAATTAAAGAGAGGTGGGGATAAAAGGGTACATGCCAAGTGAGTAGTGGTTAGGAGTCAAAAGCAGTGTTAAAGAGGTGGGCTTTAGCCTGGATTTGTAAATGACTAAAGACGGGGCTAGACGTACAGGCTCAGGAAGTCTATTCCAAGCGTGAGGTGCAGCGAGATAAAAGGAACGGAGTCTGGAATTAGCAGTAGAGGAGAAGGGGACAGACAAGAGAGATTTATCCATAGAACAGAGTACCCGAGAGGGGGCGTAGGGAGAAACAAGAGTGGAGAGGTATTGGGGAGCGGCAGAGTGAATGAACTTATAGGTCAGTAAGAGAAGTTTGCATTGAATGCGGAAATGGATAGGGAGCCAGTGAAGTGACTTGAGGAGAGGGCTGATGTGAGCATAGCGACTCTGGCGGAAAATGAGTCGTGCAGCAGAGTTTTGGACTGATTGAAGAGGAGAGAGATGACTAAGTGGGAGGCCAGTGAGAAGCAGGTTGCAATAATCTAGACGAGACATGATAAGAGTGTGGATAAGGGTTCTAACAGAGTGTTCAGAGAGTAAGGGACGGATTTTGTTCATGTTATAGAGCAAGAATCAACAGGTTTTGGCAATCTGCTGAATGTGAGCAGAGAAGGAGAGAGAGGAGTCGAAGATGACCCCAAGGTTACGAGCTGATGAGACAGGGAGAATGAGAGTGCCATCCACAGAAATAGAGAAAGGGAGAAGAGGAGAGGTGGGTTTAGGGGGAAAGATGAGGAGCTCGGTTTTGACCATGTTAAGTTTCAGATGATATTGAGACATCCAGGCAGCGATATCAGATAGGCAGGCTGATATATTGGTCTGGATGCTGGTTGAGATTTCAGGGGTAGAGAGGTAGATCTGGGAGTCGTCTGCGTAGAGATGGTATTGAAAGCCATGGGATGATATCAGAGAGCCATGGGAAGAAGTGTAGATGGAGAACAGGAGAGGACCGAGAACATAGTAACATAGTAGATGACGGCAGAAAAAGACCTGCACGTTCCATCTAGTCTGCCCAAGATAAACTCATATGTGTATACCTTACCTTGATTTGTACCTGTCTTTTCCAGGGCACAGACCGTATAAGTCTGTCCAGCAGCATTTCCCGCCTCCCATCACCAGCTCTGGCACAGACCCCGTATAAGTCTGCCCTCCCCTATCCTAGCCTCTCAACCACCAACCCCTCTTCCCCCCGCCACCCAATTTCAGCTAAGCTTCTGTGGATCCATCTGAGGTACACCAATTAGTAGAGGGATAGAAGTGGAAGAGGATCCACTAGAGTGTACACTAAAGGTGCGAAGCGAGAGGTAGGAGGAGAACCAGGAAAGAACAGAGCCCTGGAATCCAAGTGAAGACAATGTATCAAGGAGTAAGCTGTGATCAACAGTATCAAAAGCGGCGGATAGATCGAGAAGGATAAGGATAGAATAGAGACCTTTGGATTTGGCCAGTAACAGGTCGTTGGAAACTTTTGTACGTGCAGTTTCAGTTGAATGAAGAGGGCAAAAGCCAGATAGGAGTGGGTCAAGAACAGCTTGAGATGAAAAAGTCAAAGACAGCGGCGGTGAACGGCACAGCACGTTCAAGTATCTTGGAGAGGAAGTGGGGGGGGGAGGTAGATGGGTCGATAGTTGGAAGGACAGGTAGAGTCAAGAGAAGGCTTCTTAAGGAGTGGTGAGGCCACAATACGTTTGAAGGCATCAGGAACGGTCGCAGTGGAAATTGATAGATTGAGGATATGACAGATAAAGGGGGTGAGAGTAGAAGAGATGGTGTTAAGAAGGTGAGCAGGAATGGGATCAGAGGAACAAGTAGTTCGTTTTGAGGAGGAGAGAAGATGTGTCGTTTCCTCATCAGTGATTTCAGGAGAGGAGGAAAAGGACAGAGGGGTTGGGGAGTTTGGGGAATGGACAAGGGGAGGGAGAGGTGGGGGTAGCTTGGTAGAGAATTTGAGGTTTATCTTCTAAACCTTGCCGTGGAAGAACTCAGCTAGGGTTTGAAGAGATAGTGAGGGGGGGAGATGGAGACACCTTGAGGAGAGAGTTCAGTGTGGCGAAGAGAAGTCGAGGGTTTGATCCAAGAGAATTAGTCTGCTGGATGTAATAGTCCTATTTGGCAAGCAAAAGAGCAGATTGGAAGGCGGTCAGCATGGACTTGAAGTGTATGAAGTCAGCAAGGGCACGAGGTTTCAACCAGAGGCGTTCGGCTGAGTGGGCACAGGAACGTAGGTAGCGGATTTTAGAGGTCAGCCAAGGCTCAGGTTTGGTACACCTTATAGGACGGGGCATGAGAGGTGCAAGAGTGTCTAAAGCAGAGGATAGAATAGTATTGAAGGAAGAGATGGCTTCATTAATAGATTTGGATGGTGCAATGGTACAGAAGAGGTTCTAGACACTGGAGGATAGGGTAGTAGGGTCAATAGCCTGAAGATTCCTAGATAAATTGGTTAAGATTGGACGGGATTGGGCAGGAGGACGTTTAAAGTGTGAAGGTTATTAGATGATGGTCAGAGAGGGGAAGATCTGAGGCAAAGAAATTGGAGGGAGAGCAGTTATAGGAGAAAATAAGATCAAGACAGTGACCATTTTGGTGAGTGGGGGAAATGGAGCATAGTTGGAGATTGAAGGAGGATGCTAAGGCGAGGAACTGGGAAACGTAAGAGTTGGAGGGATCATTAGCATGAATATCCATCCTAATAACTGCCTTCACTGTCTAGAAAGTTCCAGTAATACTGCCTGAGATTAAGACCCTTTTCTGCACCCTGTTTGACCTCTTCCTGCATCCCTAGCCAGTACAATCATTATTAAAGCCCCAGTATACACTATTTTGTTAAACATTTATTATGTTTACAATATACATCAAGAAAAACAAATAGAAATGTTACAGTATAAGAAAAATCAAATAGAAGTAAATACATAGCAACGAACATTCACAGTGGCCCCCCTGACAATGCTTACGCTTCTGTGTAGTGTTCTGAGGCCATCTATACAGAAGATGGTTAATGCATAATTCAAAGTTTAGTGAGAAACACCTCTTTTGTTTTTAACTTTCTAAATCTTTGGTTTCTAAAGCTGCATCTTTAATGCAATGCTTAACTTTGCAACAGAGGCTGAACATACAGAAAACTGAGCAAGAAAAGCTTATAGTAAAAGTATGGCGGGCACCCCAGAACAAGCCACAGAGGCATCATACCAGTTATGCAATCACTTTCTGACTCTTACTAGGGCCCTTCTATGGAATTCAACAGGAGTCAACGTTTAGAAACGAATGTGGATGTTAAAATCAAAGTAAAGCACCCCTGTTTCTCTGGAAGCACTACACTGGAAATGACCACGTTTTAGCTGGTGTATTTAGCTGTGTGAAGAACCAACCTATAAAGAGCTGTGTTGTTTTCTTCTTACCCATATCTTGCAGGGGGAGGAGGAGGGATTTATACAGTAAAGATACAATGGCAATTTTACCGGGCAATACCAAGCAGCTGATTTATGGGATAAAAAGACTACATCTTCATCTGACGTCTCATTACAAAGTTAGCAAATAACTTTCTAGGAGATGTACAGGCTCTGAATTCATATTACAGTGCTATACTTTTAAAGGGGCGAGTAAGACGAACAAGCCGTGCTTATAGTAAATACGATTCTGAAACGATCAACAACAACAAAAAAAAGAATGTCGCAGAGCACAAACTTCCTTGCCCCAACCCCCAACTCTTACTCATTATGGATTACTTCTCGACACGAACTCCGATTTAAAACAAAATCTAAGATCTGGGGGGGGGGGGGGGGGGGAGAGCTTCTTAATTTATTGTTGTATTTCGAACGTTCTGATTTTCTACCCGGGATTTTCTCCAGCTCAAACTACAGCTTAACTATACTTTCCCTCGCAACCCCCTCAGGCTATGAAAAATCTGCCAGGTTTTGTTCAGAAGTATCTGCAGCGTGAAGACCTCAGAAAAAAAGGCGGTGCACAGAGAACTGTTCAACTTGTCCCTACAGAACAAGTCCCAAGAACTCGTGCAAACAGAGCCAGGTCATACTACTCAAAAGAACAATCAGTATCGACAAGAACTGATAAAAACTGTTCTCTGAACACTATGCACGGCCAAATATCTACACGCACAGGAAAGAGGCGAAATAAAATGCCTTCAATTACTAACACTAAATACGTGCTCCTCTGTTTCCGATCGTGCCCTGGCCAGAAAGCACAGCGCAACCGATAACACAGAAGCACAGTTTGGAGCCCGAAGCACTATAACTACCTGACCCTCACCTCTACGGTCCCCGATAGCTCCATATTCACATTCCGGAGTCCAGCCACGCGCTTCAGAGAATGAATGATCAAGGGGGCGGGGCGAGCCAGCGCAGGAACGCACACACCCGCCGCTCCCACCCACACGGGGGAGCATCGGCCGACCCAGGATAACTACTGCACCAGTTCTGCCGGCCCAAATACCAGCTATAAAGTACGGGCTCGGAGTTTAGGGCCAGATTATAACATAACTTGTACTAAGAAGACACCCCGGCTGAAGTGAGCATGTAATGATTAGGTTAAAGGTTTCAAACCCCCCCCCCCCCCTTCTTCTTCTTTCCACCCCAGTCTTTCAGGATTGGTGGAACAAAGTTTGGCGCGCTGGAGAAGTTACAGCGGCTAAGGCTAAGCAAGAAGAGCTGGAAACGGAAATGCTCTAGATCGTGTGCTTGTTACTGCTCTTTTGAGCCTTGTAATGTTAAAGTCTCATGAACAGATACGAACATTTACAGGGAGATAAAGTTATCGGGTTAGGATTAACGTCTGCCTCTGTTCTTGGCGGCCACGATTAAAAGCACTGACATTCATGTCATGTCAAGAGCCAAGAAACATATGGCTCGCTTACGTCGAGAGCCCTGAAAATGAAAGTAATGTGGTTCTGGAAAGATGGAGGTGGGAGGCACATAGCTGATGGTGAGGTTGAGGTCTAAATTCATTTTCTTAGTGTGTAAAGTCTGCAAATTCTAGCCAAATGAAGAAGGATCTAAATTTTTATCTGCGGGGTAACACTGCTGCATTGGACATCTCTAGTTTTTCAATAATAAACATCCTGAGTCAAAGGGACAGTTACCACGGTGAACTGTTCACCAAAAGTAAAGTTAGGCTACCAGGTTCAGAACCTCAAAACACCCCTCCTTCTCAATACCCAGCATGTTTATAGCCATAGTCTACTGCCTGCCCCCTTCACATTCTCCCTCCTACCAAAATCTATGAACTCTCTAGAGACAATATTTCCAGAGCGCCCCCCCCCACCCCCAATTATCCAGACCAGCAAGAAGCAGCCAGTTTCCTTTCACTGAATTCAAGACTGCCACTGACCCACATGCTAGGCACATACTTAATATTAGCATATAAGCCCTGTAGGGGCTTATGCAACAAAGTTTAACATGCATATTAAAGACCTTTTTGCATGCATTAAAATAGTATGATATACACTGCAGTACTGTCCATATTGATCATCCCTAATCACATTAAAATGGAACATTTGATTCATATGCTAATAAGGGATTACTTACCTCATGGGAGATAGCCTCTTCCCACTATTTCCTATGGGAATAGTAAAAGCAAAAATTTAACAGCTACTTCAGACCATGTGTTAAAATTTTACCATATACTCTGTAGTGAAAGGGCTTGTTTGCCTGTCCCTACACACTTCCTCTCTGACATATGGTAGGCACCTTGCAACCACTCCCTCCCCTAGAGGAATTGTCTTCAGGCCAGAGGCATTTTCCCAAAGGCCTTCCTTTGCTCCCTGTATAACAAGATCTCACTCGGTCTCTAACCAGCATGCAGGCCCAGACTCCAAAGGCAAGAGGGCTGTCAGAGACTTCCTGCCTGGGCTGTAGCTGATGAATAATTTACTATATAGCTTAATTACTTGCTTTCCTGAGGGTATCAAAGCGAGGCAAAGCAAAATAACACATTAGAATCCTACAATCATCGCTCACCCACCAACCAAATCCACGCAGTGTCAAACCTCTCAACAGGAGTCTAGGTGATTGGGAAAGCCTGGGGAAATATATGTTTTTGCTAGTTTGCTGAACCTCATGTAATTTAATTCAGTCTTTCAGTTATCACACATACAATTCCCAAAGTGCAGATGCAAAACATCTAAATGCTCTGGGTCACATCACTGACACTTTGCTAATCACCAACTGGGGGATTGTCAATAAAGACAGCAATGTCAAAAGATACACCAAGTGTGTGCAGGAGTAGCCTAATGGTTAGTGCAGTGGGCTTTGATCCTGGCAACCCTGGGTTTGATTCCTACTACAGCTCCTTGTGACCTTGAGCAAGTCACCTAACCCTCCATTGCCCCCGGTACAA
This sequence comes from Microcaecilia unicolor, assembly GCF_901765095.1. Classification (NCBI taxonomy): domain Eukaryota; kingdom Metazoa; phylum Chordata; class Amphibia; order Gymnophiona; family Siphonopidae; genus Microcaecilia; species Microcaecilia unicolor. The sequence goes on from NC_044031.1 coordinate 160,977,289, forward strand.
AAACTGAGATTGTGAGCCCACTAGTGACAGAGAAAGTACCTGCACATCATGTGTACATCCAGTAGCAATCTAGAAATGAGTAGTAGTAGTAATCTTGATGGCCAATGTGCAAATATTTAAAAAAACAAGGACAGCACCAACATTTTTCTATCGATAGCTAGTACAATTGTTGTAGTATAGGCAAGATATGCCAAAAAATCCTCTGTACCCGGACAACTGTCTTGCTACCACATTTAATATGCATGAAGGATATTTGCATACAATGGAGGCAGTGCATGTTAATACAGTGATGTGAAAAAGGTTTTACTCCCCTCCTGATTCCCCCAATTATTTCATATATGTCACACTGAATGGTTTCTGATCATTAAACAAAATGTAATATTACAGAAAGGTACTTGAAAAAAAAACCACATAGCACAATTTTTACATTCTTGCATCATTTATTTAGGAACAAATTTATCCAATATCCATATCACCCATGTGAAAAAGTAACTGCTCCCTTAATTAGTTAGTTACTCAATCAACCAATTGACTAAATGTAATTGAAAATTAGATTCAGCTGAATGAACACTGCCAGGCTTAATTGCAGCCAGCCCTGTTGAACCTAAACCCCACTATGTATTGAACCTTATGAACGTAAAGTAACTACCACAAAGTTTTGATAAGAATGCTATGCTACGATCAAAGAAAAGTCTAAATGAGATTAAGGAAAAAGTTGTTGAAATATATTAGTCTGGAAAGTATTGTAAAGCTATTTTTTAAAGCTCTAGAGCTCCGCCAATCCATAGTAAGAGTTATTCTCTCCAAATAGAAAAGACTTGGAATAGTGGTGAACTTTTCCAGGAGTGGCCAGTCTACGAAAAGTACTCCCAAGGGTAAAATGACAACTAATGAGAAAAGTCACAAAACATCTCAGAAGAACATCCAAGAAGAGCAAATCTTTCTAGCCTCAGCTAAGATCAGTGCTTATGACTTCAATATAAGAAAAAGACTGCTGCTATCCAAGAGTAACATCAATGTTTATCTTACATTTGCAAAAGCATCTCTGAATGAATGGAGGAGTGGCCTAGTGGTTAGGGTGGTGGACTCTGGTCCTGGGGAACTGAGTTCGATTCCCACTGCAGCTCCTTGTGACTCTGGGCAAGTCACTTAACCCTCCATTGCCCCAGGTGCAAATAAGTACCTGTATATGTAAGCCGCATTGAGCCTGCCATGAGTGGGAAAGCACAGGGTACAAATGTAACAAAAAAGAACCCCATGAGTTTTGGGATAATATACTATGGATAGATGAGTAAAAAATAGAGCTTTTTGGATAACGTGCATCAATGGGATGACTCTTCTAATGTTGGTTTATTCTTTCCAGGGGCTTTTTCCTGTATTTGGATTAATTGTCTTTTTATTTTTCCTCTTAGGCACCATGTTCATATCAACAGAATTATTTATTCCTGTTCACCAGGGGGGTTATCCAATGCCCAGAACAGTTGCTGACCAGTTGCCAAAGGTTAGAGCTCTTGTTATTCCCTTCCCATCTCTTCTATTACTTGTCCCTCACCAATTAATAATTAATTGCTGTTGGACTTTTCTTTCTCCCTTAAACTGTTGGTCACTCTGCTTCTTAAACTATGGTCCTTTTCTGATCAGCATTGTAACTTACTGTGCTTATCAGAAACTTGGTTTCACCCTGGTGGGAACGTACTTTAGTGTTTAGTCCTCGTCCTGGCTTCTCTGTGCTTTCAGTCCCACAGAATTGCAGGTGTGTGGGACAGTCGCTCTTCTCTATTTCTAGCTTCTTATCTGTGACCCGGTTGGCCTTTGGACTCTCTAACCTACTCAGAAGCATTATTTGTCCATTTAAACACACGGCTCTTCATTAATTAATTTATTCATTCTTTATTGTCCTCCAACCTCTGAAAAGTTGACTTCTAAATTTCTGAAATAGATAAGCAAAGCACATCCCGTTAGATAATCTAATCTTTTGATTCTGGGTGATTTTAATACTCAGTTTGATGAGGCTGTGAGATCTATTTCTGTCCCTTCTTTCAGATCTGCACCTTTATCCAGATGCAGGATTTCCTACTTATGCTGCTAGCCATACATTAGATCTTGTTCTCACAGGAAATGACCTTAGTTCCCACATCTCGGATGTTTCCTTTGTCTGTTCCTTAGTCGGACTATTTTTTATTTTTTTTTTCCAGGTTACTATTCTGATGACCTCCCCCTTCCCCAGTATGGGTTTTTCTGTCTAGTTGGGCAGGTGCTTTGGTAGCATTGATCCATCTGTGGTCTAAGCATCTTTGTTTTCACGGTGGTCTAAGGTTCCTTAAATGGCAAAGTAGAAGGGCTGAAAGAATTTGCCATCAATGGAAATGTCGTGCTTCTAGTTTATCAAATGCACTTTGCTTACTATTGCACTCAAGTTTGTTCAGCTAAGCATTCTTATTATATTATCTTGGTCAACTCTGCCGCCAGTCATCCTAAGAAGCTTTTTTTCCTGTGGTCTCTGATTTATCATCTACTTATACTCTACAGCTTGTTTCAGACTGGTAACTGCTTTCTATAAAAAGGTTGACAATCTTTGCAGTACTTTCTGATTCAATATTTTCTGTTACTACAGGTTGTCTTGTATCTACATGGCCTGCCTTTTAATTAAAAAAATAAAATAAAGAAAGACCTTGGGCCACATTGGGCTTAATTTGCCAATTGTCAGACATTAGCCACAAAAACCTCCAAATCTAAATTAATTAACTTTATTTAGAGGGGCATTTTTGATATGAAAAAAAAATGTTAAGAAGATAAGCACTGCCATACTGGGACAGACCGAAGGTCCATCAAGCCCAGTATCCAGTTTCCAGCAGTGGCCAATCCAGATCACCAGTACCTGGCAAGATCCCCCTATTTCCAGCAGTGACCAATCCAGGTCACAAGTACTTGGCAAGATCCCGGAACAGTAAAACAGATTTTATACTGCTTATCCTAGAATATGCAGTGGATTTTCCCAAGTCCCTCTTAATAATGGCTTATGGACTTTTCTTTTAGGAAATTATCCAAATCTTTTTTAAACCCTGCTAAGCTAACTGTTTTTACCACATTCTCTGCCAATGAATTCGAGTTTAATTACATGTTGAGTGAAGAAATATTTTCTCTGATTCATTTAAAATTTACTACTTAGTAGCTTCTTTGCTTGCCCTCTAGTCCTAGTATTTTTTAATAAACAAGCCATTTACATATACCTGTTCCACTCCACTCAGTATTTTATAGACCTCTATCATATCTGCCCTCAGCCATCTCTTCTCCAAGCTGAACAGACTTAGCTGCTTTAGCCTTTCCTCATAGGAAAGTCGTTCCCAGGGCCGGTCTTAGCAAGTGCGGGGCCCTATGCAGACCAATTTGGTGGGGCCCCATCCTAGCCCCGCCCACCCTAGCTCCACCCCCACCCTAGCTCCGCCCCACCCTAGCTCCACCCCACCCTAGCTCCACCCCATTGATAAGATTATTCCATTTTTAGAACATTTTTTTATTTATGAAATTTCAAATAAAGACAAATGAAGGTAAACTTGTACTAAAAAACTGATTGAAATAATAAGCACAATGCTATCATGAAACCTCCCCTCCCCAGAAATTATTCAGTTCAAGTCCACTACAATTAGTAGTTCCAATTCTCATAACAAAGGAGAATAAAGGAAAAATATTAAGAAAAGATCCAGTACTTTCAAATTCCCCTATTACTCTGTAACCCATCAAACCAGAGAGGCAAGTAGCCACATCAGTTACTAAATAGTTTGAACTGATTGTACCTACTTTATATCAGATTTTGCTACTTCATGATTTCCATTCTCAGATTTTAACTTAGTAATCTTTTCTTCCTGTGATTGCAGTCTAGCTTCCAAATGATTAATTCGAGGTGTCATATCATTAATTACTGAAAGCAGTGTTTTAGCTAAATCTGCTATTGCCATCCAAATTTTTATCAGGAGAAATATCTGCAGATCTATGTGAAAATAACCCAGATATGTTAGAAACAGCCTCTTCCAAGCCAGAAGATCTTACTTGCTCAGCTTCTCCAGCAACTAATGTTGTTAGGCCAAATTCCTCTCAGGGAGGCAGACATTTCCAACCCTTGCACCGTCCGCAAGCGTTGTTAGATGAGAGAGAGACACTTCTCCTGATCGCCTGCCTGCATGGAATCCGATTTTGATTTGGCATAAGTGCACAACTGTTGGCATCAGCAACGATGGCTCACCTCACGTCCTCACCACCTCCGACCAGGCTCCAGCTTTTCCCGCTCAGTGACTCCCGCCCTCGCGTCCGGAAACAGGAAATACATCAGAAGGTGGGACATTGAGCGGGAAGCTGGAGCCTAGAGGTGAGCCGTTGCGCTGCAACTGTCTGTCGTCGCCATCGGGGGCGGGGCCATCGCTGCCTGGGCTGGCTTGCTGGCATCGCTCAGTTAGTCGCCGGGGTCCGGGGACTTGGGAGCTGACGGCGGGCTCAGTGGGCCCAAGCCGGGGGTGGGCGCCGCGCCAGTGGTTGCGGGAGCGGAGTGGCCGAGCTGCAGGAATGGGGATCATCTCAGGCGACTAAGGCGAGCAGTGGCGGAGGTTGGAGCGGAGGCACAAGCAAGGCAGAGTTGAGGTGCACTGCGGGGGGCCCCCTTAGGCGCGCCGTGCGGGGCCCCCTTAGGCGCGGGGCCCTATGCGGTTGCCTTGGTTGCCTCTGCCTAAGACCGGCCCTGCTCGTTCCATCGCCTTTATCGTTTTAGTTTCCCTTCTCTGTACCTTTCCTAATTCTACTATATCTTTTCTGAGATGCAGTGACCAGAACTACTACTACTACTACTTAACATTTCTAAAGCGCTACTAGGGTTACGCAGCGCTGTACAATTTAACATAGAGGGACAGTCCCTGCTCAAGGAGCTTACAATCTAAGAGACAAGTGAACGGACAGTCCGATAGGGGCGGTCAAATTGGGGCAGTCTGGTTTTTCTGGAGCCCATAATGGAATAAAAAAGAAAACAAAACTGTTTCCAATATTTGAAAATACCCTCCCCCCCAAAAATAAAAAAATTTTGAAAGACAAACTTCCTAGCAGGCCTGAAATAAATGTTTCTGTAGCCTGATATAAGTTTAATTGTCAGAGTTATTGATTTTGCTGGATCAGATCCAAATCATATAAAATATACAGCTGCAAAGACTTATTGGGACAGAATCAGATAAACTGGTCTGGCTTTCATCTCCCCCCCCCCCTTCCCTCTGGAAAACTACTGAGAACATGAACTAGCTGGGTGGATACCTAAGGCCATCAACACCTCTCCTAAGACAGCAATCCTCACAGAGACTACAGTAACAAAAGACAGTGAAACTCCACCTATTACTCAGACTCAGAAGCCCATCTATCAGACAAAAGAAGCCCAATCACTCTCAGACAATGGACCAGCAGATGTTCCTCTCCAAAGACAGGAATCCCAGAGACTACAGTAACAAAAGACTATACCTCCACCTATTCTCAGACAAAGACTAAGCCCATTTAAGCTCAATCACTCTCAGACAATGGACCAGCAGATGTCCAGATGATGTCATTGACCAGGTGACCCGTTACTAAAAATAGATGAGACCATTTTCTAGAAAAGGAACTGGAATTCAGTGTTGCCAGGTGGGTGGTTTTCCCGCCCCATTGGGCAGGTTTTCGCCTTTGTCCACTTTTTTTTTTTAAGGGTGCGGGTTGCGTAAATTGGGCGGTTTTCCGTGGCCACGCTGCGTGATTGGGCTGTTTTCACGTGGCCGCGGACCAATTAGAAGCCTAGCGTGAGGGGCGAGAGGCGGGCTGCAGGCTTCATTTAAAAATGCCTGCAGCAATTTCGCTTGCCCTTTCTGTTGCCCGAGCGAAGCCTGCCCGACCCGACTGACCGCGAGGCGTGCGAGTCTGCTGCTTGCGAGAGCGAGCAAGACACAGAGAGACACAGAGTCGACGAAGAAAAACTTCAGAGAGAGAAGAAAAAAAGTAAGGCCACCGGGCCCCGCTGCCGGACCAACCCCCAGCCTCCCCCCTCCGGTTACTCAGAATCCGACTCTGAATCAGTCAGTCACGATGGCGCTCCCGATTCCTGTCCTGGACCCCCCACCCCCCTTCTCTCCCGGGCCATGCCCGTGACCGTCTGTGACTCTTCTCCCTGCTCCTGCGCCGCTCTCTACCCCTTCCTTCCCCCCTCCCCCCTGGATATATTTATATGCAGGTGGATCATGCTTGTTTGGGTAATAGTGTGTTGGACCAACTATTTCTCCCCCAGGATATTCTGCTTAGGTTATTTTTTAAATGGCACTTTTTTTTGTTGTTTAAAACAAGAGTACTTAAGGCCTTCCCTATGACAGAAATCTCCAGCATTTAAAGAAACGACTGAGTTCAACATTTAATTAACATAAAAATAAGGTCTAGCAACTTTAAACAAAACTGATTGTAAGAGCAATTTGTGATAAAATATGTTATATTTTTTTCACCAGGTAGTTTTGTGGATGTAAAACTGAAAAAAAAAAATCCCTCAGCTGTTACCAGTTCAGCTAGATTTTGATTTAAAAAAGGTAAAAATATAAATGGGTTTGAAAAGGTGAATCTAACGAGATTAAAATTTAAAAAAGCATTTTATTCCGTACCAAAAACAGATTTTAGGGGAAAAAAGTACCAAAAAAATGTGAATAGGTCTAATTTAACATTAGCCCATTTATATTTTTACCTTTTTTTAAATCAAAATCTAGCCTTTTCATCACAATTCTTTTATTTTCTACCATCGAATTTGGTCAACAGAGCTATATGAGTAAAATAATTAAAATTACATTTGATGACAAATTTACAAGGTAGATGTTTATTATGTAGTCTCCTTATATCCCAGGATCCTTCTGATACCCTTAATATCGAAATAAATATTAAGTTGTCCCCAGTTTGTAGCATTTAGTATAATTTTTTTTTTTTTTAAGGACCTGCATCCTCTAGGTTCAACTGTTGCCTTTTATATAACCAGTTCTCACCTGTGATACTGTAGCAAATATGAAGAAGTAGTATCTCCTATGCTCATTTTTTTCTATATATGTTCTTTTACAGAGGCATTTGTTTCATGTGCTCCATCGTCAATCATCACATAATTGTGCATTCACTGATTGGAGGTAGGTTGTTCTTTTTTCCTTTTTTCTCCTTTTTTCTTTTATGCTTGTGATTTTATATTATGGATCTATGAGATGTATATCTCTCTATACAAAACGCACCTCCAACGTTCTAATGCAGCCTCACTTTCCCAGTGTTCTAAAAGTGAGGCAGCAGAGATCGCTTTTCATCCATGAGTGTCAGCCCCACCCATGCGTCAAATGTGATGACGTCCAGGGCAAAGCAACACTGAACGAATGCATCGCCACCCGTTGCTATGCGACTAAACGGGACGCACCAAAGACCTATGACAACGAACTACACGAATCAGGGAATGAGCCAGACAAATAAGGGATCGTCGACCCATTGCCACGCGACAAAAAGCATCGCAAAAAGAACCAATCACAAACAAATGCATCAGAATAAGGGAGGAGAAACAGCAGCACAACCGAGCACTTAACATCACTGACGGTGACGGGAGATTACTATTCAGATGCCCGTGCTCCTGCTCAAGGTATGTGCTGCCGGCATAATCAACGTTTAGACCCCTCCGAGCCACAACCCCGCCCCCCTTGCAAACGGAGACCGGCATGAAATCCTCCTCCGCGACAACAATCCCACTCCTCCCCGAACGAAACCCTCCTGCATCGATTCTCCTCAGCATTTACATGTCTGACACATAAGGGGAAAAAAAATGAAGCAGACCCCTACGAGCCACAACCCCGCCCCCCTTGCAAACTGAAACCGGCATTAAAGCCTCCTCAGCTAAAACAACCCCTCCTTCCACAACGAATCCCTCCCAAATCTCCGTTAAACCACCCAGCCCCCCATACTCTCCTTAATTCCTCAGCACTTACATGTCTGCACTGTGATTAGCAGCAACCCCCGTCCTGTACAGGGCCGTGCTAACCCGGTAAGCGAGGTAAGCATGGCAGGGGGGCGCTTCCCTCTGGGGGGCGCCGCCGCACCATGCTCACCTCGCTCGCCCTCCCGCAACATCCCTTTTCTTTTTTTTTCTTTTTAAATTTACCTCCGTGGTGGCGGTTCCTGCAGCGCAGCGTCAGGGATGGAGGCGGCGCTCCCTCTCTAGCCTTCCCTTCGCTGTCTTCCGCCTTCTTCTGACGTCAAGGAGAAGGCGGAACACAGCGAAGGGAAGGCTAGACGTCGGGAGCGCCGCCTCCTTCCCTGACGCTGCGCTGCCGGAACCGCCACGGAGGTAAATTTAAAAAGAAAAAAAAAAGAAAAGGGATGTTGGGGGGAGAGAAGAGGGTGGGCAATTGAACAATGGGAGCGGGAGGGCAGGGGAGAAACGACAGCATGGATGCGAAGGGGGGGCATGGATGCGAAGGGGGGGGGAGAAGAGGGCGGGCCAGGCTGGGACATGGGAGAGAGAGGAGCATGGATGCGAGGGGGGTCATGGAAGGGAGAGAGGGGAATTGCTGAAAAAGGATGACTGGAGGGGGCAGGGGACAGAGGAGCATGGATGGGCATGGATTGGGAGGGCAGGGCTCAGGGAGAGAGGGGAATTGCTGGAAAGGGATGAATGGAGGGGGCAGGGACAGAGGAGCATGGATGGGCATGGATTGGGAGGGCAGGGCTCAGGGAGAGAGGGGAATTGCTGGGAAAGGATGAATGGAGGGGGCAGGGGACAGAGGAGCATGGATGGGCATGGATTGGGAGGGCAGGGCTCAGGGAGAGAGGGGAATTGCTGGATAGGGATGAATGGAGGGGACAGATGGGCATGGATGGATATGGATTGCAGGGCAGGGCTCAGGGAGAGAGGGGAATTGCTGGATAGGGATGAATGGAGGGGGCAGGTGACAGAGGAGCATGGATGGGCATGGTTTGGGAGGGCAGGGCTCAGGGAGAGAGGGGAATTGCTGGAAAGGGATGAATGGAGGGGGCAGGGGACAGAGGAGCATGGATGGGCATGGATTGGGAGGGCAGGGCTCAGAGGGAGAGGAGAAATTGCTGGACATAGAGGGGAGGGAAGAGAGATGAAGGAGATGAAATGAGGGAAAAGGAAGAGAGGAGAAAAACTGCACATGGATGAAGAAAATAGGCAGAAGCTGAGGACCAGAAATGAAGAAGAAAGGAGGAAAGGAAAGAAATAAATGGAAAAGAAGCCCTGGATACGGAGTTAAGAGGACAGATAGCAGCAGAATCAGATACTGGGCCAGCATGATCAGAAAAAGAAAGTCACCAGACAACAAAGGTAGAAAAAAAAATCATTTTATTTTCATTTTAGTGTTTGGAATATGTCCACTTTGAGAATTTACATCTGCTATCTTATTTTGCAATGTATAGCAATTTCTTTCTAAGAATATTGCTGACAATTCCTGTCAGTGTGGCAAGTGGTGAGCGATCATTTTCACGGGGGGGGGGGGGGGGGGCCGCCACCGCCGCCACCGTCAACTGATAGTCTGCAGGGGGGGCGCCAACTGATAGGCTGCAGGGGGGCGCCAGAGACCCTAGGCACGGCCTGGTCCTGTTCTTCCTCAGCACTTACATGTCTCACACATAAGCAAAAAAAAAAAAAACTGAAGCAGACCCCTCCGAGCCACAGCCCCGCCCCCCTTGCAAACTGAAACCGGCATTAAAGTCTCCTCACCTAAAACAACCTCTACTCTTCCTTCCAGAGCAAATCCCTCACGAATCTCCATTAAACCACCCAGCCCCCCATACTCTCCTTAATTTCTCAGCACTTACATGTCTGCACTGGGATTCACAGCAACCACCGTCCTGTATTTCCTCAGCTCTTACAAGTCTGACACATAAGCAAATCAATCAATGAAGCAGACTCCTCCGAGCCACAACCCCGCCCCCCTTGCAAACTGAAACCGGCATTAAAGCCTCCTCAGCAAAAAAAAAACCCTCTACCCCTCCTTCCAGAACGAATCCCTCCCGAATCTCCGTAAAACCACCCAGCCCCCCATACTCTCCTTACTTCCTCAGCACTTACACTGGGATTTGAACTGCGGCCGGCGTTGCTGCACCTTCTGCTTTATTTTCCATTAACTCTTCTGCAGTACTGCAGCTCCGGCCGGGGTGCGCGCTCCCTGACACCCGTGACGTCAACAAACAGACGCACTCGCGCACGATCTCAGACAGACACATAAGCAAAGAACTAACTGAAGCAGAGCCCTCAGAGCCACAACACCGCCCCCCTTGCAATCGCCGTTAAACCACCCAGCCCCCCCCCCCATACTCTCCTTCCTCCCGTTACTGCAGCCCTCCCAATAGGGATTGTAAATCTAGAAGATGGCAGAAGGGCTTTCCCTGTAGTCCGGATGAACTCAATAGCTGGGTCTAAAAATCTGAAAGCCAACCAACACTTCCTCAAACTTTGCCAGCACCGAACATCCTCCAACCCCCCCTCAAAATCCAAAACACTTACAAAAACAAAACAAAAGAACCCACACTAATATGACCCAACAACAACACAGGCTAAACCCACTCCACACATCAACAAATGCTGACCCCTTAATATCAAACAGAGAAAAAAAAAAAACACATGCTAGTGCCCGTTTCATTTGTTTCAGAAACGGGCCTTTTTCACTAGTATGTTTATAAATGCAATAATCTGAGCCTGATGAAATATGATGTACCTTTATCTTTATAACCAAAATTGAAAGATTTTTCTTCCATATTTGGTAAGTTACATTAGCTTAAAATATATTGATTTTTTATTTATATTTCTGTTCAGTAATATTATTGTCTGCCGTGTTTTCAATAGGTTATTATTTTATGTAAACAAACAATCAAGCTGATTAATATAATTTATGTTATGTATGGATTGAGTTATGCTTTGGTGTTTAGTCTGTTTAATTTAATCATTTATTATCTTTGGTGTTTATATGTTGTTGTACAAACATAATTGGTGCTATAATAGCTTTTTTACTAAATGCAGCAGTGCATGTTTGAGAAAATATAAGCTGGGGAAGAAATAAAAATGCTACCAAAAAGAGGACAAGGCATGCATGAGCCACTGCATGCCTTTGCCTTGTCCTCCTTTGTTGGTAGCATTTTTATTTCTTCCCCAGCTAATATTTTCTCAAACATGCACTTCTGGCTTGTGCTGCATATGGATGCAGACAGAGAAGTATTGGTATCATGGGAGTACTACTAATTTGTTCTACACATTAAAGGGCAGACTTTTAAATGCCCATCTGGGCATATGTGGTAATAATAATCTCATCTTTGTTAAATTTTTGATATATCCACCATGTACTTGCTCCCATTATATAATAACTGAATTCTGTTATTCTGTCTTACTGTATTTTCAAATGTAAGCCACATTGAACCTTTGCTTGAGATAATGTGGGACAAAAAAATGTACAACAAATATATCATTTATCCTCCACCTTTTAAGACACTGCCTAATCCTATCCAGCTGGTGATGACACACAGCAAATTTGGTCCATTGAAGACAGTATAATTAATCAAAAGAACAAAATACAACTACAAGAACAGTGTGAAGTGCATTGTTTAAACAAAAGAAATCTTCATGAAACAAAATCTTTATATTTATTTTGACTTATGTATTTTAATTGTTACATTTGTATCCCACGTTTTCCCACCTATTTGTAGGCTCAATGTGGCTTACATAGTTCTGGCCTTCTGTTCTGGGGTAGGGTTTGCAGACTCTGGTGTAAACAAATAAACAGTGATGTGATGTGGTAGTGTAACATAGGGTTAGGAAAATAATAAAGAATATATATATATTTTTTAGTTTACCTGGGATCCGAGGGAGGAGAGAGTTTAATTATTAGGTAAATTTTGGGGTAATCTGGTTGATATTTGGATGTTTTTTTAAATTTAATTTTATAATCTCTCCATTGATTCCTATGGGGATTGAGTATTTAAAATGGGGATTTAGCAGTGCTGGCCAACATCCCGTTGGTCAGCAGAAAAGATTGGAATGCTGAAAAGGACTTTGGAATAGCTAGCCAAAGCTCCGTAATCTGGGCAACGGCGTAGCTGGCAGTTAAGTGACAGTGAGTTTGATCCCTAGAGAGAGTGGAAGTGCTGCAGTGTCTGAGAATGAAAGAGAGATGATTTTAGAAGGAAAAGGAGGAAAAGAATATTTGTAGGGAAATTTGATAATTAAGGATGATTAAGGAACATCTTAGTGGAAGTAATAGCTTAAAGTGAAGAGTGCTTCCATTAGTATTTTTGAGTTTGGATGTTTTGGGAGTGAAAGAGGTGGGTGAGAGAGGAAGTAAGGTTAATTAAGGTAGGAGGGAGGCTATGTGACGGTGTTGAGTGTGATTAAAGTTGGGTTTTGGGAATCATATGTGGGAAAAGAGAAAAGAATTTTTAAAGGCTGTATGTGTGCAGGGAGAGTAATGAAGTGGAATGTTGGGGAATAAGCCTGTCAGCAGAATGTTGAGAGCTGTGCTGCACTGCTGAATGAGATCAAACACTCTGATTGAGTTTAGGGAATAAAAAAACATAGCTCAGGTCTGAAAAAGAAAGGGAATTTAAATTAATTTTATTTTACTTGAGATAGTGGCCCCCAGTTAATTGTTAAAGTCACTTATTAATAGGAATTTCTTAAGAAGAAAAGTAGGAAGACAGGGTTTTGCTTCCACTTATTTTTGTTAAGAGTGAGGTGTAGCCAGAAGATTGCACGGCTGAAAGGAACAACCATTTTGAAGGGCCCCACCGCAAGAAAGACTTTGTGGACAGATGCTATACTACAGCTAAGTACTATTGTGGAAAAAGGGGTAGTAAAAGAATACAATAAAAAATAAAACTGTCTAAAACTATACTTAGCTAGAGTCTCCCGGGAGTGAAGATCTTAGAAATACCTGAAAAGAGAAAGAGAAACAAAGTATCAAATTCTCAATAGCAATATTGAAACAGATACAAAGAAACAAATTGAAGAATGAGAGAGGACTAAAAAATAACACTTATCTGATCGCTGTTGGTTTTGCTGATTGTAGAGGGGTGTCCTGTAAGGGAAAAGAATGATAACATGTTAAAAGGTTATTCTTTGGGTTGAGATGTTTGAAAAGTGAAGGGAACTGGTACAAGAGACAAAAGTATACTCATAATTTTTTATTAATGATATTTTAATTCAGAATTATATTTTCTTAACACAAATTCAAATGTTATAAAATTGTTAGTTGTGCTTTCTAAATAGGATACCAACATAAAGGTTATTTACACCACAACTAAAGAAACGTTTTAAATAAATGTTTTTTTTTAAATCGTACATAGACTCTAAGTAATTCTTGCAGTCGTGTTTGTTGTCTTAAACAGGGTAAAATCCTAAAAATTAGTTTACATTTCCTCACCTATCCTTCGAGGGTAGGTAACGTGGTTAGTTTCTGTAGCTTGCCCCTCATTCCTGTGTGCTGGTTTTCGAGAAGTTGCCACGACTGCCAACATCTGGCTTCCCGGAATCTTGCTCTATCTTACATCATACACAGGCGTGCGTGGGTACCTGCTTACATTTGGCGTAGTCGGCAGGATTTTGCCTGGTTTTGGGGAACAAAAAGGGGTGAATTGTGACAGATATGCAGCTAACCTTTGATTTAGGAGGTTTATGACAGGTTCCTGAATTCCCTTTGAAGGAGATCGACTGATAAAGTTGGCTGATTAAATAAAGAAAATTCACTGCTGTAGGGTTGTGATTTATTTTGAGGGTTCCGGGTCTGATATTTGTGTTTTCCGGAGAATTTTTTGTTTCTGGGGTGCATCCGGTTTCCCAGAAGAACAAGAATATGGAAGGAGAAGCAGCAATGGGAAACCGAGTACCTCAAATTGTGACACACATGGTGGTAATCCCACAGGGTAGAACCATGCCGGATTTTCACAGGTTCTCGAGAGGACCTGAAGACCTGAGAGTGGAAGGCTGGATAGAGAAGATGAAATCGTGATTGAGGATTTTAAGGGTTCCAGTGGAGGACCAGGTTGAAGTTGTAAGAGACCATCTGAGAGGTATAGCCCTGGACACTCAAGTATTCTCTGCCAAGAGACTGTTCTGTTGATGAGATATACGACTTACTGAGGCAGGTGTATGGTGACAAGGTTGCTCTGGGATTAAGAATCCAGGAGTTTTACAACTATCATCATGGGGAGAAAGAAACGATTAGAATTTTCGCCTACAAGCTACAGGAAAAGCTGGAGTCAATCATGAAGAGGGATCGGAGACGAATGGGGAACCCGGACGAGACTCTAAAAGAACAATTTGTCATCGGGTTACGGGACGAGAGCCTGAAGCGTGAAGTGATGAAAAGAAGTGAAGATAACCCGATGATGCCCTTCGCTGAATTGATGCAGGCAGCGATCCGGTGGGCCGGAGAGGAAAGGGGGTTAGCTCCCTGGGAAGCACCTCCCAGAAGGATCCTGCAAAGAAACAGAGAGGATGCCGGTGATCATAGTAGAGCTGAGGAGCCCGTCACCGTGGCAATGTTACATCAAATAACTAGCATGTTCACTCGAATGTGCGAGAGGCAAGAAGCGGAATGGGAGAGACAGAGAAGAGAAAGAAACAGCATCAGATATCCCGGCTCTCGAGGAGGGTATGCTAGTTATAACCAGAACCGGAATGTTGCCAGAACCCCTACGGGAGAGGTTATTTGCTTCAGATGCCAGGAGCCAGGTCATATAGCCCAGAACTGCCAAAGCGAGCGAGTGTCTCGTGCTTATGCTGGAGGTGATAAAAGGGAACCAGAAGACCTAAGGGCTAGTGGAAACGGTCCGAAGAATGGTGATCCAAGAGCGGAGGTGGCGGGATCTTCTAGAGGGAATGATAAACCAGTAATTCATCTGCAGAAACCCTTGAGTCAGGAAGAATCTCAGGAGAAGAAACTGCTGAGGGAAAATGCAATCGGGGCAAGCACATTGTTAAAAGTGAAGATTGAAGGGATTGAAACCCTCTGCACGGTTGATACAGGCTCTAATGTATCAACTCTGTTGGCCAGTTTGTTTTACAAAAACTTTGAAACCACTGATTGTTTAAAGGATGCCAGCTGACTGACGTTAGTAGCGGTAAATTTATTTTTTGTTACATTTGTACCCCGTGCTTTCCCACTCATGGCAGGCTCATTGCAGCTTACATGGGGCAATGGAGGGTTAAGTGACTTGCCCAGAGTCACAAGGAGCTGCCTGTGCCTGAAGTGGGAATTGAACTCAGTTCCTCAGGACCAAAGTCCACCACCCTAAACACTAGGCCACTCCACTGCATGGAGCTCCCAGTGTTGGGGTACGTCGAAGTGGATGTGAAGTGTCTGGGACAGGTGATTCCCAAGCGCTGCTTCTTTATAGTGAAGGATAATTTCCGTGAGGGACAGGTGGAGAATGTCTCTACACCGGGAATCATAGGAATGAATGTTCTACAACACATAAAAGGCCTATTTAAAGATTCTTCGTGCTTCACGTTTGAACCTGAAGACTGCTGGGGTGCTAACAAAGATTTCTCCAAGGCATGTGGACAGTCTCAGAGAACACGAAGTTTTGGTGAAGCGGCAGGGAAGCGTGAACCGAATTATACCGGTCATGTTGAAGAGGGGTGAGAAGCAAAACAAAGCAGAGAGTGGTAAATCCTCAGATGCTAGCGTTAACGAGATGAGGGAAGAAGAGGTGATTGGAGCTGTGCTGGAAATGATCAAGAAGGAAATGCTGCCGGCTGGAAGACATAAGAAGGCAGAAAAGTCAATAAGTATCTCAGATACGGAATATGGAAAGGAAGAGATGCAGAAAATGATGGGTAATTCTGCGTCGATGAAAATAGAGAAACCGGTTGCCTCTTCTGAGCAAGTTCCTTCTACATTTGGTGGCATGACCAAGGGGTTGGATGAGAACAAAGAAAACAACACCCCTGAGGGTTCCCAGAGTGCTAGGGACTGGGTGGACTCTCCACATGATCCCTTAATGTGGTGGCTGTACCACATGAACTTTACCCTACTGTCCCCAATATTCCCTAACATTCCAACATTCACATCCACTTCTAACACATTCCCACTACCCACATTCACACTCCGACCATCTTGGAGGAAACAGATTACAGGTTTTACCACTTCAACTTCTGCCTCGCATCACCTTATGCCTGGAACAGACTTCCCAAGCCCATACGCCATGCGCCCTCCCTGCCCATTTTCAAGTCCTTACTCAAAGCCCATCTCTTCTCCCTTGCTTTTGGCGCCTAACCACCTTCCCCATTCATGATACCTACACTGACTACATAGTTTGTAACCTTTAGATTGTAAGCTCTCTTGAGCAGGGACTGTCCTTCCCCATGTTTAAACTTGTACAGCGCTGCGTAACCCTGGCAGCGCTATAGAAATGCTAAGTAGTAGTAGTAGTATGGCACTTTATTGCATATATTTGTGGTTCACATGGCTAGCAAATCTGTCTTTCTTTACTACAGCTTGTTTTCTACTAATACTACTACTACTACTACTACTTACCATTTCTATAGCGCTACAAGACATACGCAGCGCTGTACACCATAGACAAAAAGACTGTCCCTGCTGATAGTTTGCTGCTTCCCGACCGTTCCTATTCATATCATCATGGGAAAGTGGGCATCGTATACAAAGAAGTACTGCAAGAGCTGGGAGAAAGAGGCACTCTTAAAAGACTGGATAAGGAGTGTGCCAGGAGACGACCACAAAGCATATTGTCGTTTTTGTAAAGCTGAGATACGTGCACATCATGCTGACTTAGTTAACCATGCCAGTACAGCCAAACATAAGAGGAATGCAGCGCCGTTTTCAAGTGCTAGGACTTTATTTGATATGGGCTGCCAGTCTACCACTATCAACAAATCAACCAAGATAGCGGAGCTGAAGTTGGCGGCACACGTTGCGTGCCATTCCATTATTGCATCGATTGATCACCTAGGCGAGGTTGTCAAGGACATTTCGGCAAAGACATAGCTATACACCACACGAAATGTTCTGCACTGATCAGGAATGTCCTTGGCCCTGCAGTCCATCAAGAATTAATTTCGGACCCCTGTTTCTGTTCCTATTCCTGGGCAGCAGCAGGAACACCAGGGCAGTTCCAGGAACAGGAACATTGGGGCAGGCCTCAGTGTGTACCCTGTTCCTGGGCCTGCCTCAGTGTTCTGTTCCTGGCCTGGGCCTACCTCAGTCAGCATTGCTACTTGTGTTTCCAGGTGCTCTGCTTGTGTTTCTTTTTTTAAATTCTTTATTTATCATTTTAAAATAATACAAAGAAACATTCTTTGAACAGATACATCCATTTTAGATACATGAGAATTAAGGAAATATTCTACAAAGAAAGTCTTTTCCAAATTGGATTTATAGTCCTCTAGAAGAATGGATTCAAGATGGTTATAACCAAAGGAAGTTGGTATAATAAGAAATAATATATAACAAAAATCAAACAGTGGTTCCCTTTAATACATTGCGGGACTCTTATTGGATTTAGGTCTAGTCACTCTTCTTATCAAGGAATGATCTCAATTGTTCAGGTTCAAAAAATATATATTTCTTCTCCTTGAATATCAAAATACATTTACAAGGAAAACGTAGTTGGAAAACAGCCCCTAAGCTAACAGATTCCTGTTTCATATCCAGGAATTTCTTCCGCCTCTGTTGGGTCCAACGGGCAATATCTGGAAACACTGAGACTTTGCTTCCTTTAAATACCGGGTGAACATTTTTAAAGTAAAGTCTCATCAAAGATTCTTTATCTTGTAAAAAGACAAAAGTTACAATTAAGGTTGCCTTAGTCTCGGTGTTATCTATAGACTGTTCTAAAAGGTTTGTTAGATCCAATGATTAATTTAAAGTAGCCTGTTTAGGAATTTCTTGTTGCAAAGGAGCTTTTGTTTCCAAGTAATACATTTTTTGTAATGGGGGCAGTGATTGTTCAGGATAATTATATACCTCCTTTAGAAATTTGGCAAACATATCCTTGGGGGCTACAAATTTGGATTTTGGAAAGTTTAATAACCTTAAATTCAGGTTCCTTGTTTGATTTTCCATGTTTTCTAATTTCCTGTGGATTAATATTCGATCACCTGAAATTTGAGCTTGTTGTTGAAATACTTTTCCAATTTGTACTTCCAAGTCTGCTTGCCTTGTCTTTAATCCCTCAGTCTGATTTTTCAAAAAGTTTATCTGTGAGGCATTATTCAAGGAGACAGTAACAAACGAAGTACAGACCTTGTGAAGAGATTCTAACGCCATCCAAATCGACTCCAGAGATACTTCTTGGGGTTTCACCAGTGGTTGGATCGCTAAAACGCAGGAAATAGCTTCCTGCTCAGCTGTTATCGGCGATTCCACACTGGTTTCCCCAGTTGCTGTTCCTGGTAATCTCTGGGTCCCCAGCGCCAGCCCCTGGTTCACATCGGGCGTCGTTGCTACCTCCGGAGCACGCCACTCCTTCAAAACCACCTCACTATCGGGTTTCGGTACTGCAGTTCCGGGTGCACGTGGCGGCGTCAGGGTCAAGGGTCCCAGCGGACTGAGCGATAATTCGCTCTCCTGAGCGGGGCTCTTCCTTTCCCCGCTAGCGGAAACGTCCGCATTTGGAGTCGAAACCAGAAATGTAGCCATAGACTGCTGTCCCGGTAAGGAAGGAATCGGCTTCGGGAGGGGTAGTCCCCTTGGCTTTCCTTTCCTTTTCGGCATTGATTCAACGAAGATAGACTTAAGGTAAAAAAGTTTTCAGGAGCGTCTATGTCACACATCCTGCTTGGACGCCATCTTGATCGCTCTGCTTGTGTTTCCAGGTGCTCTGCTTGTGTTTTCAGTTGCTCTGCTTCTGTTTTTTTTTTCAGGTGTTCGATTCCTGCCTCAGTCAGCATCCTGTTCCTTTTGCCTCAGCATTTCCTCTCAGGATCTTGATACTTAAGCTAAGTTCTTGTTTAAATTAATCTACTCAAAAATGTAATTTTAAAAGTGTATATATATTCTCGATTTACTCATGAATATTCACGATTCCTCATGAATATTAACTTTGGGCTACTTTTGGCCACAAATTGGGCTGGAAAGTTTTTTGCCATCTGGCAACCCGCCTGGGGCTCTTTCTTCCTCTGGACACTGGGCTCATGGATTCCTGACCGGTCGCTCTCTTTTGACCTGCTTCCTGACTCTGCTGGACTTCATGGACACCCTGACAAGAATTCTCCAGGCTACCCCACAACTCTGCATCAAAGACTTCTGTTCCAGCAAGATTCCTTCTTCACTCCAACCAACTTTGCAGCAAAAGACTTCTTCAGCAGAGAGGATTTCCCTTTCATCACTTTAACCAGCTACCAGCAACTTCTATCCAAGTGAGTTACTATATCCAGCATAATTTATAATTCAGACTTGATATCTTGAAGCACATTTCCGCTTGTGATAAGATTCTTAAAAACTACCTCTCTCTTGTAACATTATTACATTACCTGTATTGGAAATAAACTTTTTAAAGTTAAATATATGGTCTTTTATGTTCTGAGCACATGTTCTTAAACCTTACAGTGCAGGTTAATGTAATTTCACAAATATAATATTTAATTCCCCCTTTTTCTTACATATCCTTATCTTATTACCTTATAGGTAATTGGTGGAGATTAGAATCAAAATATATATATTATTATCCTTACATTTCCACCTATAGAAAGTACCTTATACAAAATGTCCAATGCTGGTATTGGTCCCCACATCCCAAAACGGTCCATAGCAAGGGCAGGACATTCCTTCGTGTGCAAAAAATGGAGGAACGTTCCTCAGTGGCCACAGACGTGTATCTGAGAAGAGAACCAAATTATACTGTTCATAAAACAGACCTCCTGGTGCTCCTGTGCCTCAGGCTCAGGAGACACATCCTTAATCGCAGCACCCCTTGCCCCCACATAATGTCTTTATGAGGGCATGACGAACAATTAGAGCCACCCTGGGAAGGTGTGTGTGCAGCGCTGTCCCCCAGGATCACTGTACCACTCATGTGCAAGCACCATACATAGGCAGGGTCACATGTACTGAGGTCCCTTTGTTGTTGCAATACATGTTATTGCTTTTTCATAAAGAAAACAAAAATGCTGAATTCAGAATGTACACAATATCCAATGACAACCAATTATGGGGCCCCCCTCCATTAACCATGCAATGCTAAAATGAGGAGCTGCACATGTCTGGACCCCTAATCCCCCTCCCCAATCCTGGCCCACACCTACATACTGATGGGAACATAAGCAGCAGCTCACTAAAGTACATTGAGACACCCAAAGGCACACTTGCCATTGCCCCTCCCCATCTTCTAGCAACAATGCACATTCTCCACAGAAAGGCCACCATGCCACTCTCTGTCCTCATGGCCACCTCAGCTCATAGCACAGCATTGCACAACATATTTAAAAAATAACAATGTATGTGATGCCCAGAAAGACCATCACCTGAATCCTGTCTCCACCATCTTGTGTTTTGCAGACACCTTGGAGTACACTGGGACCTTCAGTACCGATGGGTCAAGCACGAAGACCCCACCCTAAGCTAGCGCATATGTGAGCGCCTCAGGGCACAATCTAAGTACCACAGACATAGCACCCCATAACACCTCTGTTGCTGATCAAGGCCTGAGTATGCAGCTATCCTCCTTAGTGTACCCATAACCCCCATATCTACTAGAATTTGTTACAGCCAACCCCCAACCTATGAGATGATAGGGAACGGAATGGAGGAGGGGGGAGCCACCAGTGTCTTACATCTACCTAGCACATTAGAGCCACCATGGCAGGGAAATAAAACAGTAACCCCAAACACCCATATTGGGAATTGAACCTACATTTCCTACATTCAGGGAACACAAACCTAACCCCTACACCAAACAAGCATCTAACAAAGGAGCATTCAAGGAGGACAGTACACTAACC
Organism: Microcaecilia unicolor; assembly: GCF_901765095.1. Taxonomy (NCBI): domain Eukaryota; kingdom Metazoa; phylum Chordata; class Amphibia; order Gymnophiona; family Siphonopidae; genus Microcaecilia; species Microcaecilia unicolor. The sequence goes on from NC_044031.1 coordinate 160,998,260, forward strand.
ACACCATCAGTTTCCCCCACCCTCCAAATGGCTAGTCTCTCATACCCCATAACTTACACTCATTAGATATAGTAGTCTGCTCCAAAGTTCATTATGCTGCCCTGTGAGAGATCCCTCACCTCAATGCCCAAGCTGGGAGTCCCTGAAATCTTCACAATAAAGCGGGCCTGCAACCATCCTTTATAGAAATTCCCACCTATGTATACACTTCCTCTCCTCCTTCCCCCAGATACCCTCAAATTATGGCCATGATTCATGTGGGTGATGTGCACCCACTGCCATCAGTCAGGGACCTAAAATAAAATATCTAGTCTGAGTACTCCACAGATAGGTGCCCCCAAACCTAGGTTTCCAACCTATATGTCTGGGACCTGCCTTTATCCTAGGAATGCCAGCAGATATGACCAGAAGAATGGGCACCTCCCACATAGTCGCCAGCCATCTCCCACCCAGCTGTTGGACACATAGGCATGGGATGCACACCCACCCACCCACATACATCCCTGACAAAAACAGTTACAATGGCCCCATCCATCCAGCAGCGCAGTGCTATACTACCTCCTAGCCAGTGTCTGCTCACTCAGGGCCCTCAAGCAGGGCCAGAACACATCCTGCTTGTCCATAGCCAGACAACTCTCTTAGGGGGAAAAACAGCTCAGATGTCATTGCCTCTGTGGTTCCCTGCTATGACTTCTCATTGGTGCCACACCTCAGACATGTTCCCCAGGTTACAGCAACTGCCCACAGTTGTCCCGGTCTCTTCCTCTAGACAACCTGCTGCACCACTATGCAAGCCATGTAGGATATCTTGATCTAATTTCTACACCATTTACACATACAAGGCACCCTACACCTGCCCAGGCCTGATGTGGTCATCTTTGGGCCAGGAGGCTGTGTGGGAGGAAGTCATCCTGAACCTAGAGCCCGGAGAGGGAGAATATTTGGAGTGTCATGCCCTCATTGCATGGGGATGAAGAGCGAGACCAACAGCCCCCCCACCCAACGCTGGAAGACGCAGAGGGTAGTGCTCCACCAAATGCCACACCTCCTGGTGGGCCCACCCAGGCAGACCCCCAACTCCAGCTTCTGTAGTAAGTCTCAGCAATACATAGACACTTGCTGCAGGAGCTGGTGACTCAAAGAACTATAGTGGTGCAGGAGATAGAGGCCCAAAGGCAGATTTTACTACAGATATTTGCCCTTCTCCAGAAGCTCCATGAGTAGTGGTGCGACCTTCACTGAGGGCAATGGACTGTCCTTCCTGTTTCTCCCCCAGTGTTTTAATGTTTTGAGTTACAAGATTGAAATAGTTTTGTATACAAAGGACTGTGCCTCCACTTTGGTCAAAATGTGTTGACATCCTGATAAGTAAGGCTGACAGATGCTGTGTTTCCAACACTACTCAAGCCCTGGGAAAGGGAGACTTCAGAACCCAGAGGGAGGGGTTCCAGATGGGGAGAGAAATGTCCAAAGGGCTCTCGGTATCCACAACAGGAGCAGCTGCCTCTGAATGTCAAGTGCAGCACCACAGAGCTTGCCTAAGGGAGAGGGATCTAATGGGCCCTGCAGCAGAAGGCGGCCCTCTGGGACTCGCACCTGCTCCCTCCATGATCCCAGCCCCAATCCCAAACCATCATGCTGTGCCTCTAGTAGCCAACATTTAGGTGACAGCAAATGTCTTAGGGCCTGCCCCAGCCTGTGATACCAGTTGAACTAAGGTTGTCCACTATAGCACTCGACACAGGTGTCAGGTCTATGGAAGATGCTACCTAGTTCGCCAAGGTGGGAGAGGGAAAAACCGGCCTGCAGTCTCCCTTACCACTCCCTTCTCCCATCTCAAGGCTGTAGGGCAGCTGAAAGGGGGCCCTTTCCCATTCTGAGTCAAGAGGCCAGATATTGGCCTGCCAGGTCCTGGGGGCAGGCCGGCCCCTCAGTTGGTGAGGAGATGGGCAAGACAACTACTGTCTGAGAGACACATACATGCATGCAGTAGCAATACTCCCTGCACATGTCTCCACAGATTCCCAGCCCAGCTGCTCACCAACTGGGGGGCCAGCTAGCTACCAGGACCTGGCAGGCCAAGATCTGGCCTCTTGACTGTGCTTGGGAAGGGTTCCACCTCCAGATAACGTACAACCATGAGCTCAGCCAGTGTCTTCTGGGGATTAGGGCAACATTTTGAAGGTACAAGCACTAAATGGAATGATCCCCTAATGTAGCTATAGTTTCTTTAGAAATAAGAATACAAAGCTGATCACAGTATGGGGCAGACTGCTCACCTACATCACCATTGAACGCTGCAGCCCTGGGGGTGAAATATCTGGCCATGCTGACACCTGATATTAGGTCTGAGGGAAATCTGAGATTGATGTGGCTGCATGGTCTGTGACATAAGCATTGGTGAACACCTGGCATGTTGGTCCCCCATTCCTGCTCCATGCTGGAGACTAGAACCTGGGTCCAATCACAGGTGTCCCTTGCCAAAGATCCTAGGTATCTAGTAGCACTGTTGGGCCCAAGTACAGGGCCATATGTACTGATGTGGGCCACAATTTGTCTACTCTAAGCTTTTCCCTGTCTGTTGCTGACAGCTTGATTCAGGAGACCAGCACCATAACCCCCCCCCCCCCTCACCCTGCAGCCCCACACCCATTTGGCATGCTATATAGAGCTGCTAAAAGTGAAGGTATTTGTCTCGCACTAGCTACCCGTCTGCAACTGATCAGCAGATGTACATAGGCAGTGCCTAGACTCTAGTTTATGCTCTGTTCTGCATGCTTCCTCACCCACAACCAACATGGTTGAGTGCTTGGGAAGACGTGCAATCAGCTGTTTCCTATATACACATTTACAAATTTTCAGCAACGGAAGGGAGGAAAGGAAAATAAGCTATAAGTATGGGGGGGTATATGTATTAGGAGGGAAAGGAACCATTATACAGGTGTCTGTTTCTCACAATAGCAACTAGCAGGTGAGTTTGTCCATAGGAGAGGCTAGACTTTAATCTCTGTTCAGCAGGCTAGAGAGCAGGGGACTAGTGTAGCCACCAGTCAGGTGTTGCCTGCAGAGGAGTCCCCACCCTCACCCAGTGGAATATGCAGATGGCCTGTAGAGGTGAAGGGGCCTCACCTCTGGGACAATTGAACATGATGGACAGGGATACATTTAAAAGATGCAGGAATTAAGAGGATTGTGGGAGTGAGTCCACCTTTTAGGAAATGACAAACACTATATCAAATGGTCCTCCCTCAAGCCTGAGAATGGTTGGGAACATGGGCTAAGTTGAATGGGGTTTATCACACAAATGGAGATGTGGAGGACTGCCACTAAACAATAGGAGCCGGCTGAGGAGAGACGTGAAGCACAACGTTGGAGAAAAGGCACCAGATGTGGACCCTGTGAACATAGGCATTGCTGCAGGGTGGCACGAGGTGGCAGGTGCCATTCCAACCAAATCCAGATGATCCTAAGCTGGGCTGGCTAAGGCTGCGCTAAACCAGCGCTAGGTGCGTGGCAGCTCCATATTCTCATGAGAGCCAGGCTGCGTGATTTCTCTGCTGCTCTTTAACCCGCAGGGTTCTGTGTCTATGGAGCCCTGTGCAGGTCAAACATCATCTGTTTCAACTGCATAGTGCACTGTTGACACAGAGCCCTGCAGTTCAAAGTGTAGTACAAAACCTCCGTGGGGCAGCAGAGAAATCACATGACTGGCCCCAGTGAGGAGATGGAGTTTGCCATCAATGATTGCTGGCACAAACACAGCAGGTTAGGGTGGATGGGCCCTGGGGAAAGAAGGAAGGAGAGCAATGTAGAAGCTGGATGGTATTATGGGGGGGAGTGGGCATGAGGAAGGAGAATAGAGCAGTAGTTGGATGTGGATGTGGATGTGGGGAGGAGGGGAACACAGCAGAAGGTGGATGTGATTAAGAGGGGGAGGGAAACAAGGCAGAATCTGGATGTGACTAGGATGGGGAAGGGAACAGGACAGGACTAGGCAGGGAGAAAGGGACCAAAGCAGAAGAAAAATTAGACTTGGAAGAACTGAGACTTGGTGGTTGAATGGGAGTGTATTGGGGGACAGAACAGGAAATTGTGGATGGGAGAGACTAATTGGGAATTTGGAGGGGATAGTAATATGAGTGTGTATGCTAGGGAATGGTGAGATTGATATGAATTTTGAGAGGGTAGGTATGAATGAATGGAGGTGGGCTAAATGGGTCAGGAGTATGAGTGAGCATGTGAAATGGGGGTAAGAAAAAGGAGGTGAAGTATAGGGAGAGGATGAGACGTGGTGTGAATACCCTGGAGGACTGGAGTGAAGATCAGACATTTTGAAAAGGAATGGGGGTACTGTGGAGGAATATTAAAGAGGAAGGCGGTGAGTCTTGAAGGGGTTAAATGAGGATGGAAATGAGATAAAAAGATGGTGAAAGAGAGGCAATAGGAGATAGAAGAATGGCCTGGAGGCTAGGAAAGACACAGATGGAGCTGGGGCTGGTGAGGAGATTAGAGGCAGTGTAGGGTACATGAGGGCTGTGATGATGAGTACAAATGATGGTAATAGGGTTCTAGGGAGTGGATGAAAGAGAGTTAATAGGAAACTAGCGAAGGAGAAAGGGGACAATGGGAGGGAGATGAGGGGTGAAAAGAATGAGGCTAAGGACTAGAAGGTGAGAGAAAGGGAGAAGGAGGGGTAAAATCAGAATGGAGTGGATATAAAGGCAATGAAGAGAAAATGGGGAGGGGGAGAACATAAAGATCAGTGCCAGATAGATCTAGACATAGAAGGGAAGACAATAGGAGAGAGAAGAAATAGAATAGGCCAATGTTAAAAAGAATGTAGGAAAAACCTGACACGTGGTAAGTGGAAGAGATACTAGGACCAGCCCAATTTGTAAAATGAAATGCTCAGACAACAAAAGTAGAAAAAAAGAAAATTTTATTTTATTTAATACTTTTTAAGGATTGAAATATGTCCACTTTAGGAAATGTACATATTTTCTATTTTTGTATTTAGCAGAGTACAGGAGGAAAGTATTTGTTTCCCTTTTACCTGTATTTTCATTGCTTATAGAGTCTAGCTTTCTTGGGGGTTCCCTTGCCATTTTGATTTTTGTTTTCACTTTTTTTTGTGGTTCCTTTATTTTGTATCAGGTGAGGGTCTGTGCATGTTCTGCATGTGTGACTGAGGTGAAGGGTCCTGCTAGCATGTAGTGTCTATGTAGGAATCCAAATTGTTCTAGTTTTCCAGTAGTAGATATATTGGTGCTCCAGGGCCCAGTGTAATATTTATAGCACTTTATTTTCATAAGTGGATTAGGACTGCTTTGGTGTGATAAGTTTCCTATATAGATTTTTAATGTCTTTTTGCAGGATCTTTTGTTATCTTCCAAAGTGACTGGCCCTTTTTCAAAGCAGGCTCTTGAGCAAGGGCCACCAAAGGCGTCCCTTGTCACCCAAAATAAAAATGCTCAGGACTAGTGGTCTCCATATCTTGAAGAGTCTCCACACAAACAACCTGTCTGCTGTTAGCAAAGTGTCTGCCAGTGAAAGGAGCATGTGATGTTCCTGAGGAGATGATCACAGTTTGAAGATGTTTTGTTTGGTATGTTATAGGGGGTGTAGCTCCATTGTTGGGAAATATTGTATTGTGATATAAAAATGGAGGTGCAGGGTTTATACTGAGATTCTCTCCAATCCTGACTTCACTTCCACAAAAAATAATTTGTTGAATGAATGGGGGGGGGGGGGGGGGATATCAGTTATAATTGTGTTTTTACAAGGTAGCTAAAACAGGCTAGGTGGTGGAGAGGGTTTCTTTATGTATAGAAGACTGTGGTGTCTTATATTGCTAATTTAAAAGTAGAACAAATTTTACTTTTCTTTTGGAATGGAGGAAAAGGCTTCAGAAAATCGGTTAATCGTTGTGAATTTTCCAACTAGGACTGCTGTGCAAACTTCCTCATAAGCCCAAAAACCTCCATTCAGTAAAAATGTTCTTATTTTTTTTTATCTTTTCTTATTATTTACTTTCTGCAGCTACTTTATAACTTAATATTGCTAAATGTTACTTCATATCTTCCATACCTGTAATTTTTTCTAAAAAAACAAGGACACTTATCTCTATTTAGATTTGCTTGTCATCAGTTTGCTCAACAGAGCACCTCCATTTCACAGCTTCCTTCTTCAGGAGACAAACCGCCTGGCGTACACTTTTTGTGTCCTAGTAATGTTCTTTCGGGTCTATCTCGGTTTTTGGACCAAAATTCAGCTACTAGCCCTGCCCATGCCCCATCTGACAACACCACCTTCCTGTTCCAGGGCAGAGCTGGCAGCCACAGTTTCTCTACCTATGGCCCTGTGAGTAAGGTCTGTTTTACTACTCCAGCTGCTGATCAGGAAAAGTAGTAGCAGGGATGGCTTCTGCTGGGGTGTTTGGGGGGGGCAGTAAGGACACAAAGAGGAGGGAGACACTTGATGTAAGGGGGAAAGAGAGGGCAAATATTGGATGGATTGGGGAGAATAAGAATAGGAGAGCTGAGCTGAGGGAAATAGATGGAAAGCTGTAGGTAGACCCAGTAAAAAGAGGGAAATTGAAGACTGTATAGTAAAACTGAACTAAATTTGGATGGAATGACAGAAAAATAATTTGAAGAAAGCTGAATGAAAAAGGAGAAGAGAAAAATTACAAATGAACAGGAAATCCTAGCAAGAAGAAGCAAAAAGAAGATAGAGGAAAGTAGAAACCAAAAACTGGGACCAATACAATTAGAAAAAGAAAATGGCCAGACAAAGGTAGAAATAATTTACGGGTCAATATTCATCCAGGGGCATAGCCAGAACCTTTACTGGCAGGGAGGCTCAAGACCTGCCAACTGAAGAGATTTACCACTGCAGCCCCTGTTCATGCTGCCTCAGCAGTGAGGAAGCCGGAAGGTGCTCTAGCCTCCACCACTGACACTTCTGTGCATGCTCAGTTTAATGCAGGAACTGAACATGCATGGAAGTTTCTGTGTCGGTGGCTGAAGCACCCCGCCGATTTCCTGCTGCTCAGGCATTGTGGGCGAGGGCTCCAATGGTGAATCTCTTTGGTGGAGCTTGAAGAACCAGATTTATGGCTGGCAGAGATGCTCAAGTTTGAAAGGGGCCTGAGCTCAAAGCAGGCCTCCCCCCCCCCCCCCCCCGCCCGTGGCTATACCATCACCAGCTAGATTAGCCCCAGATATTCAGTGCCAGGCCTTGTCTGGCCACCAGTACTGAATATCTGGGCTAATAGTCTCTGTGATCATTGGCGCTAACTTTTCAAAATTATTGAGGGTGCTAAGCTTAATGGAAATAACCCCTTCCTGGACACATACAAGGAATTTTCTCAATATTGGGAGTGCTCAAGCACCCACAGCACCCACAGAGTCGGCTCCTATGCCTGTGGTTGCTGCTGGTGTTTGTGGGTCGTGGCTGATATTCAACCAAGGCCTGCAAAAGACAGCTATGCATGCCCCAGCTGAATATTGTCCAGGACTCTCATAAATATAAACAAATAAAACAGAGATAGGTCTGGTGGCCCTCTCATTTCAAATTCACCTTACCTCACCTCCCCTTCTTAGGCCGTCCAGGCCCACTTGGAGATGTCCCTGGTGGTCTAGGGGAAATTGATAAGCCATTTTCAAGAGGAGGCAGTTCCGGGCAGGAGCAAGTGGGCATTGCTCCTGCCCAATTTCCCCCTAGACCACCAGGGACATCTCTAGGTAGGTCAATGGGCAAGTCTCTATTTTCTTCAGGGGAATGGGAAAGGGGATCAGGGGCCTGCCAGATCTGATGTGATTTTAACCAGGCTCCAGCCACTATTTAAATAGGTGCCCAGTTAAACTTGACACACAAAGTAAGGACAGACTTATCTCTGTCCTAACCTTATGTGCTTACCTAGTCAGTGGTCTGAATATTGCTGCTAGAGAAATGCTCTGCCCAATCTCTGCCCCTGACCCACCCTAATCTTACAGGTTAGGGATTGGTCATTTAGTGGCAATACTCAGCAGCACTGTCCTGTTAAGTGTTGTTGAATATTGCCAATTAGCCTCGACCAAGCAATTCGACCACTGCATTTCACATTACAAGCTAAGTGCTGGACTTTTTTGAACGTTACAGTTTTGAAAGATATAGAATATATGAGATTTCTGCATATTTGAACACAGATTAAGGGGTGGTTAGTAGGAACAAGAGACAGGGCTGACCTATTAGGTTCTTGATGAGTGACAATCAAGCAATTGTTAATTCATATTTAGGATTTGACACATTGTGTGAAATTTTTTTTTGTGCAAATAGTATTAAAGTAGTTGAGAGAAGTTCCATGATAGAGAAAATTTATCCACCCGTAGATACGGTACTGTTGGTATCGTTTCGATATTGGGTGAGTTTACTACTCTGAGAATTTCTCTTTCAATTTTTATTATTATTGAATTGTCACATGCTGATTAGCGATCTGGAACCATTCTAGGACAACCCTCTCCCTTGCGGTTTTCCTAGATTGTCTCTGGTATTATATTGTTTGGTTTTGTAATGAATAAGACAGAAATGACCAGATGACCACCAGAGGGAATCAGGGATGACCTCCTCTTACTCCCCCAGTGGTCATTAACCCCCTCCCATCACCAAAAAATGTGATTAAAAACATTACTTGCCAGCCTCTATACCAGCCTCAAGTCTTATACTCAGGGCCATTAGAACAGCATGCAGGTCCCTGGTGTAGTCTAGTGGTGGGTGCAGTGCACTGCAGACAGGTGGACCCAGGCCCATATCTCCCCTTACCTGTTACACTTATGGTGCCCACATATAGGTACCCCCTTCACCCATAAGGGCTATAGTAGTGGTGTACAGTTAGGGGTAGTGTGTTTTGGGGGGGCTCAGCAGACAAGATAAGGGAGCAATGGTGAGATGTATACCTGAGGGCATTTTATGAAGTCCACTGCATTTCCTAGGATGTCTGGGGGACCAGTCTACTAAAAATGCTGTCTCCTTCTACATCCCAATGGCTTGATTTTGTGCGTTTTGCACTTGGACTTTTTTTTTTTAATGGACCAAAAAACAAAACATTCAAAACAGTATTTTCGGAAAAAACAAGATAGACGTTTTTCTTTTTTTGAAAATGACCTTCTTTCCTATTTAGATTTTGGATGTTTCTTGCAAAACGTTGGACTTAGACATCATATTGAAAATGCCCCTCCACATAATATTGGAAATAAAAATTTGACTTGTCTAAGATATTGTGAGACACGTCTTTGTACTTGATTTTTTCTATGTCCTTCATAGTTGTTCTTTCAGGAGTGATATACCTTTGGATTTCTCGACAGCTTGTTTCATTGATTATTGATACAAGCAGGTTGAAGTTGTATATTTTCTATTGCTTCTTCACCAAGGAGGTTGATTTTACCAATTGTTAGTTGATTATAGTTAGTCTATAACGTACTATTGACTTGTTGGGTTCCCCCCAACATCTGGACAATAAAAAGTTAATATATCCAATTGATGCTTAGAGTGTCTGAGTTCAGAAGCTTTGAAAACATTTTTTGCCAAAAAATACACTTTGAGCTAATAGAGGTAGATGCAGTGTGGATGCATAATTATGTGATACCTACCTTCCTATTTTTCTTATTTTATTCATAAAATATTTTATTCATCCAGGATATTGCAAATGATGGTCAGATATTTCTTAAGCTTGTTTGCTAACCCAATTTCTTTTTGACCATAAAAAGAGGTTCTGCCACAAGTTGTTGTCTGAAGTTAGATACATACTACATCTCTCCTGTACCCAATTTACCAATAATTTTTTTTTTTGTTATATTTGTACCCCGCGCTTTCCCACTCATGGCAGGCTCAATGCGGCTTACATGGGGCAATGGAGGGTTAAGTGACTTGCCCAGAGTCACAAGGAGCTGCCTGTGCCGGGAATCGAACTCAGTTCCTCAGGACCAAAGTCCACCACCCTAACCACTCCTCCACTTGATCAGGAACATTATTATGGCAAGGTAGTAAATTATGGAAAGTTTGCTCTAGATTAAGCAGATGTCAGTGTAAAAAGCCTTTGTGTGGAAAAATGTGTGATATACCTTAGTAGGGGCCTGATTTATTAAGCTTGTTTCCCATAGACAGAATGGAAGGAAAGCATTAGTAACAGGCCCTAAATATGTTATGTAATTTAAAAAACAAACAAACAAATAGCAGCAGTTGTTCAGATGATAACATAACAGGAGAATAGGTGGTGGGCCCCAAGCAGTGAATAATAAATTACAAACTGACAGGAAACAGCCTGGGCCCCATTTCCTCTGTGGGAATGCTTACTGAACAGAAACAAAACTTCCCACCAGTTATAGGACATGCAAAACAATGTATAGAGGAATGTCTGGCAGAATTTGTCACACAAAAATTTGCTATCGTAGTCAGCCTTGAACTCAACTAGTGCAAAGGCATTGTGAGTGAATTCCTACCAATTTGTAGAGGAGTAGGAGAAAATTAGTCAAGCAATCTTCACATTGCATGCCACAACTTCATCACTGGACTCTGCCTCACTAGCTGGATAAAAGCTATTAAAGGTGACATCACAATTTTTGACTGGCTTATCATTGACCTCAGGGATATTGCTGAAACTACTGAGCAGGGCAAGTGTGTGCTTGGTGTTCAAGGGCCCTAATCTTGATGTCTGAAACCCTTGTTCCTATCAACCAATTTCCATATTTCCTTTTGTAGCAAAGTTTATTGGAGAACTGTCATACAGCAATTATAGTGTGACTCCCACCATCTTTGAAATAGGCAGCAACACATCTTCCATAAACGCTATGCTGTAGAAACACTATTAACCCCCATGTCTAATATCTTGATGAGGAATAGGAAGGAGTAGTACATAATTTCTCATGATTTTCCTGAATGTGGCCATGGCATTATGAGGGAGTGAGTGATATAGTGGCAGGTATCCATGGGAACACTCCCTCACTGAGGTTGCAGTTTAAGCCACCTTACGGCACCATCTGCTGCCATGTCAGAGGCAGAAGCAGAGCCAATGTAAGCTTAGGAATGTTAGGCTTGTTGACCAGGAGGGCGGGGCTGAACAGTGAGCAGGAAGTAGAAGTCCTATGGCAGAACAGAACAGGGAGGCCTTGGGAGGTGAGAGAGCCACCCTAGAGTGTAGGTCTCTACTGCTTGTGTATAAGCTGTCAGAACATGGGTTAAGGTAGGCTAAGCTTTAACTTTTAGGTTTACAAGAATGCTGTCCTTGGGGTCTGGCTGGAGGTAGACCTGTGTTGTGAAACCCTGCAAATAGCTGTGTGTGTTTACTGTTGACTGAAGACCTGTCAACAACAGGCCTGTGGAAAGTTTGCCTCTGAACCTAAAAAGACCTTATTCTTTATTTACCTGTGAGATAACATAATTCAGTGTTTGGTTAATAGAGGGGTTTTGTTCATTTTTTCGTCTGGCTGTATTTACTGAAGGCCTCCCACCCTAGCTGGGCTCACACAATCACAGGCATCTAAGTCTGTAAATCAAAGGCTGTTACTGCAGAATGCAGCTGCAAGACTTGTCCTAGGTGTGTCTAGGTTTGATTGTATTACTACATTTTTGTTACAGCTCCTCTGGATGCTTATCAAATATAAAACTCTGATGATAGGATTTGATATTCTGCCTTTCTGTGGTTTTTGCAACTACATTCAAAGTGGTTTATATATTATATACAGGTACTTATTTGTACCTGGGGCAATGGAAGGTTAAGTGACTTGTCCAAAGTCACAAGGAGTTGTAGTAGGAATTGAACCCAGTTCCCCATGATCAAAATCCACTGCACTAACTACTAGGCAACTCCTCCACTCTTTAAGCTATTGCATAACCTGATGGTACAGTGTTTAATTACCTCCTAAATGTGAACATGGCTCATCATCCCCTTCATGCAGGTTCACAAACTTCTTATGTTCATTATCTGAGTAGAAACCAAGTCACAAGCAGACAAGTATTATTGTATTATGCACCACAATTTAATATGCTCATTGCTCTATTAACAACATTGATACAGACAGAGTTAACTCCTTATATTTATGCAGATGATATACAGATCTTGGCATCTCTCAGTGGTTGAAGGAAAATCACATGCAGCTGAACCTGACCAAGACAAAGGCACTTCTGTTTACTAAGGGCCTCTTTTGTCAAGTCGCACGGCCGGCAATAATGACGGAGCCCATTCGCTAGCATGGTTTGATAAGAGGCCTTAATAGCAGTAAACACACACCATTTGAATCTCTTTTGCTAATACAGTGATCCCTATTATTGTGAACTTGAAGATATTAGGAGCTCTTATTGACTCAGACTTAAATTTTTGCCCACATCTTTCACCAGTGGTCGCAAAATGTATTTTTAAAAACTATGCTAAATCCGCTCCGTATGCAAGACACCAACACATTCCAAATTCTTGTTCATTCCTTGGTCATTGCACACCTCAATTATTGTAATGTGCTGATCATGGCTCTACATTCAGGAGAAACTGGATGCTTGCAATTGATGCAAAATGTTGCTGTTAAAATTATTAAGGGCGCAAAGAAGTTTGACCATGTGACATCCCTCTTGAAGGCAGAACACTGATTGCTCATTGAATCACATATCATCTACAAAATATTAATAATTGTATCTAAAATCTTACACTCTGACCTGCCCGTATTTCTTTTCCGTTACCTTATCTCATATTCCCCTTCACATAGCCTTCAGTCATCTCAACATCTTTTGATTGTCGCTTCATTTCATCATGTCTTTTTTGATACCTATCAAAGCTCAATGTTTAATGTCATGTGCCCAACTTTATGGAATCCTCTTCCACAAAACTTATGTCAGGAACAGTTCTTTCAGAAATATAAGGCTCTTTTGAAGACTTACCTACTACTACTACTACTACTTAACATTTCTAAAGCGCTACTAGGGTTACGCAGCGCTGTATTTGAATGAAGATTTCCTTCATGTTGATGGGTCTCTCTTTGGCAGAATTCAGAAGAGGATGTTTTTGAGCAGGGAACACAGCAGTGCTATAGTCTATCTTTATTGCTTTATCTTTTTGCTATTATTGTAATTTCTTTCTGTGCTACACTACAACACTTTGAGATGGTATTAAACTTTTCCAGGTTCTCAAAAAAACTTGGAGTGGAGGAGAAGCCTAATGATTAGTGCAGTGGACTTTGATCCGGGGGAAGTGGGTTCAATTCCTACTGTAGCTCCTTGTGACTCTGGGCAAGTCACTTAACCCTCCATTGCTCTAGGTACAAATAAGTACCTGTATATACTACTGGGCTGATTTTCGAAAGAGAAGGACGCCCATCTTTCAACATAAATCGGAAGATGGACATCCTTCTCCCAGGGTTGTCCAAATCGGTATAATCGAAAGCTGATTTTGGATGTCCCTAACTGCACTCTCTCGCAAGGACAGCCAAAGTTCAAAGGGGCGTGTCGGAGGCATAGCAAAGGCGGGACTTGGGCGTGCCTAACACTTGGATGTCCTTGACCCATAATGGAAAAAAAGAAGGACATCTCTGACGAGCACTTGGACATTTTCACCCGGACCTATTTTTATTATGACTAAGGCACAAAAAGGTGCCAGAACTGAGCAGATGACCACTGCAGAGAATCGGGGATGACCTCCCGTTACTCCCCCAGTGGTCACTAACCCCCTCCCACCCTCAAAAAACATCTTTAAAAATATTTCGTGCCAGCCTCTATGCCAGCCTCAGATGTCATACTCAGGTCCATGACAGCAGTATGCAGGTCCCTGGAGCAGTTTTAGTGGGTGAGTTCACTTCAGACAGGCGGACCCAGCTCCATCTCCCCTACCTGTTACATTTGTGGAGGAAACAGCGAGCCCTCCAAAACCCACCACAAACCCACTGTACCCACATTTAGGTGCCCCCCTTCACCCGTAAGGACTATGGTAGTGGTGTACAGTTGTGGGTAGTGGGGTTTGGGGGGCTCAGCACACAAGGTAAGGGACCTGTGTACCTGGGAGCAATTAAATGAAGTCCACTGCAGAGCCCCCTAGGGTGCCCAGTTGGTGTCCTGGCATGTCAGGGGGACCAGTGCACTAGAAATGCTGGCTCCTCCTACGACCAAATGGCTTGCATTTGGCCGTTTCTGAGATGGACGTCCTTGGTTTCAAAAATCACTGAAAATCGGAGACGACCATGTCTAGGGACGTCCATTTCTAAGGACGACCAAATTTAAGGATTTGGACGTCCCTGACGGTATTTTCAAAATGAAAGATGGACGTCCATCTTGTTTCAAAAATACGGGTTTCCCTGCCCCTGGATCAGGACATTTTGCAAGGACATCCAAATCGAAACATGGACGTCCCTTTCGAAAATGGCCCTCTATGTAAACTGCCTTGAATGTAGTTGCAAAAATCACAGAATGGTAGTATATCAAGTCCCATTCCCTTTTCTTTTGATCTAAACAAATGCTGATAATTGTCTTTTCCTTATCAGTCAGCGTTATGCTGGCATTCATTAACAAATCATTTAAGATTTGTTAGATAATTAACTAATTAGACCCTGAAAACCCTGCTGTTCTCTGAATGTGTTATGAACTACTGAATGTTTAGTTTTAATTGTATTTCCTAGGGTCTTCGTAGTCTCTTGTGCTGTAATCCGCATTGCACTGAAAAGAAATTAGCGGAATATAAGAAACAAAATGTAATATCAAAATACTGTAGATTGAATAAGGTAATCAAGTTTCAATCGGCAAAGGGAGGGGTTCTCAACCCACTCTTGGGGCACATCTAGCCAGTCAAGTTTTCAGGATATCCACAATGAATATGCATGAAATATTTGCATGCACTGCCTCATGCATATTCCAAGTGACTATCCTGAAAACCTGAATGGCTGAGTGTGCCCAGAAGACTGGGTTTAAAACTACTGAGCTAAGGGGAATGCAAGGCTTATTAGAATATCAAAAGCCCAGAAACCTCTTCAGGCATGCTTCATTGTTTCATGAAGTGGTGTACCTCTTTGGTCAAGTATAACTTTACTTGTTAGGATTCTATATGGAATGAGTATGATGCTCTTTTGATTAGTTGTGCATATAAACAGTGGGATAATGTTGACATGGATGATATGTCTGTTCTTGTGCTTTGTGTGTCATTTTATGTTAATTACTAGCCATTAAGCCCGTTAAAACGGGCGAGTTTTTTTAATTTCACCTCCATGTGTAGCAAGTCTGCTCTGTCCCCTGTCCTCCCCCCATGTCCAGCAACCCTCCTCTGTCCTCTTCCCTCACCCCATGTCAAGCCACAGTCCTCTGTTCCCTGCCCTCCCAAAGAGACAGTGAGTGTGAGAGTGAGCAGCTAGTGTGTGTGTGCTTGGGTGTCTCTGTGTGTGTGTGTGAGTGAGTGAATGAGAGAGAGTGTGTGAGTGAGTGAGAGAGAGTGCTTGTGAGCTGTTAGTACTCCCTGTCTCAGTGGAGGTTCAGTGTCTCCTTGTAGTCAGCTGTTGGAGCTGTGTGGCAGTGGAGGTTCAGTGTCTCCTTGTAGTCAGTTGTTGGAGCTGTGTGGCAGTGGAGGTTCAGTGTCTCCTTGTAGTCAGTTGTTGGAGCTGTGTGGCAGTGGAGGTTCAGTGTCTCCTTGTAGTCAGTTGTTGGAGCTGTGTGGCAGTGGAGGTTCAGTGTCTCCTTGTAGTCAGTTGTTGGAGCTGTATGGCAGTGGAGGTTCAGTGTCTCCTTGTAGTCAGTTGTTGGAGCTGTGTGGCAGTGGAGGTTCAGTGTCTCCTTGTAGTCAGTTGTTGGAGCTGTGTGGCAGTGGAGGTTCAGTGTCTCCTTGTAGTCAGTTGTTGGAGCTGTGTGGCAGTGGAGGTTCAGTGTCTCCTTGTAGTCAGTTGTTGGAGCTGTGTGTCAGTGGAGGTTCAGTGTCTCCTTGTAGTCAGTTGTTGGAGCTGTGTGGCAGTGGAGGTTCAGTGTCTCCTTGTAGTCAGTTGTTGGAGCTTTGTGGCAGTGGAGGTTCAGTGTCTCCTTGTAGTCAGTTGTTGGAGCTTTGTGGCAGTGGAGGTTCAGTGTCTCCTTGTAGTCAGTTGTTGGAGCTGTGTGGCAGTGGAGGTTCAGTGTCTCCTTGTAGTCAGTTGTTGGAGCTGTGTGGCAGTGGAGGTTCAGTGTCTCCTTGTAGTCAGTTGTTGGAGCTGTGTGGCAGTGGAGGTTCAGTGTCTCCTTGTAGTCAGTTGTTGGAGCTGTGTGGCAGTGGAGGTTCAGTGTCTCCTTGTAGTCAGTTGTTGCAGCTGTGTGTCAGTGGAGGTTCAGTGTCTCCTTGTAGTCAGTTGTTGGAGCTGTGTGGCAGTGGAGGTTCAGTGTCTCCTTGTAGTCAGTTGTTGCAGCTGTGTGTCAGTGGAGGTTCAGTGTCTCCTTGTAGTCAGTTGTTGCAGCTGTGTGTCAGTGGAGGTTCAGTGTCTCCTTGTAGTCAGTTGTTGGAGCTGTGTGGCAGTGGAGGTTCAGTGTCTCCTTGTAGTCAGTTGTTGGAGCTGTGTGGCAGTGGAGGTTCAGTGTCTCCTTGTAGTCAGTTGTTGGAGCTGTGTGTCAGTGGAGGTTCAGTGTCTCCTTGTAGTCAGTTGTTAGAGCTGTGTGGCAGTGGAGGTTCAGTGTCTCCTTGTAGTCAGTTGTTGGAGCTGTGTGGCAATGGTGGTTCAGTGTCTCCTTGTAGTCAGTTGTTGGAGCTGTGTGTCAGTGGAGGTTCAGTGTCTCCTTGTAGTCAGTTGTTGGAGCTTTGTGGCAGTGGAGGTTCAGTGTCTCCTTGTAGTCAGTTGTTGGAGCTGTGTGGCAGTGGAGGTTCAGTGTCTCCTTGTAGTCAGTTGTTGGAGCTGTGTGGCAGTGGAGGTTCAGTGTCTCCTTTTAGGCAGTTGTTAGAGCAGTTTGAAACGCAGGCTCATTTTTCAGTCGTGTGCCGGTCTCCCTCCCCCCTTCCCCCCTCCCCGCATACATGTTGTTGTTCCGCCCCTTCTGCTGACTCCTGCTGTTCAGTGAGCCAAAGGGGCGGGACAGCTATGGCTTTGCTTCATGCTGCAAAGCAGGACTTGTGTGTGTGTGTGTGCTGTGAGTGAATACACCTGTTTACCTTTTTCTGTTGGCCCCAGAACGTTTTTTGATCCCTGCTTGGTTTCTGCTGTGGTTTTTTTTAGTTGCCTTGGCCACTTCGTCGTTCCTGCTGTGCCCTTGTACATGGTGGTTCTCTTCTCCATCCTCCCTCCCTCCCCCATTGATGTCCACGCCCCCTCCTTCCCTCCCTATTGGCTGCATTACGTCCTCCTTCAATTTCCACGCCCCCTCCCCTCCATATTGGCTGCATTACGTCCTCCTCCGATTTCCACGCCCCCTCCCCTCCCTATTGGCTGCATTACGTTCTCCTCCGATTTCCACGCCCCCTCCCTATTGGCTGCATTACATCTTCCTCCGTTTTCCACGCCCCCTCCCCTCCCTATTGGCTGCATTACGTCCTCCTCCAATTTCCACGCCCCCTCCTTCCCTCCTTATTGGCTGCATTACGTCCTCCTTCGTTTTCCACGCCCCCTCCCCTCCCTATTGGCTGCATTACGTCCTCTTCCGTTTTCCACACCCCCTCCCCTCCCTATTGGCTGCATTATGTTCTCCTCCGATTTCCATGCCCCCTCCTCCCCTCCCTATTGGCTGCATTACGTCCTCCTCCAATTTCCACGCCCCCTCCTTCCCTCCCTATTGGCTGCATTACATCCTCCTTCATTTTCCACGCCCCCTCCCCTCCCTATTGGCTGCATTATGTCCTCCTCCGATTTCCACGCCCCCTCCTTCCCTCCCTATTGGCTGCATTACGTCCTCTTCCGTTTTCCACGCCCCTCCCCTCCCTATTGGCTGCATTACGTCCTCCTCCAATTTCCACGCCCCCTCCTTCCCTCCCTATTGGCTGCATTACGTTCGGTACAGGAGCTGCTGGTGGAGGCGGGGTTTGGAGTGTTGCTCCTTGAATGTTCGGTCTCTACTGCGCATTTGCGGTGAGTACGGTCACTCGCAATTTATATGTTTGATATTTGGATTTAGCTCACACCTTTTTTTATTAGTAGCTCAAGATCATTTATTAGACTTGCTATACTGCCCCTTTTTGGGCTCAAATCAGAGCAGTTTACAAAAAATACAAACTAATAATAAAAGAATTAAAAAACTGCATTGAATAATAGAAAAGTAACATTCATACAACCATTTCAACAGGATTCAGTTAATTTCTGGGCTCTGGTTTCCCTAAGTTGCACTCAGAGCCTTTATCCTCCACCTTATAAAAGAAAAAAAAAGAATGTGTCAGGTACATCAGGTAATATTAAATGAAATATGCTAAAGATAAGTTTTTAAGGCCAACTGGAAATTGGAATAAGAACTTTTGGATCTCAAAGAATGGGGCAAAAAGTTCAGACAAAAGGAGCCAGAAAAAAAAGCACTATTATGGGTGGATTCCCATTTTGCCCAAGAATGAGAGGAAAGGACAAGCCTATGGCCCTTCAATGTATGGAGACAACAGGACAGGGTGTAGGGAACAGGAAGGGATGCCAAGTAGTCAGGCTCGCCTTTATAAGTGTCTTTTTGTGAGTTAAAGTGAGAACTTTGAATTTAATTTGATACGTTACTTGGAGCCAATGGAGTTGATTTAACAACAGGGTTACAGGATCTCTGTATTTAGCATAGCAAAGAATACAGGCTGAAGTTTTTTGAAGAGTTTGTATCCATTTAACTTGAATTTGGATAAGTCAGCAAACATAACATTACAGTAGTTGTATTGAGAATTGATAAAGGTGTAAGACAGACTACGTAATGAGTCTGAATCAAGATGGTTATTGATTGCTCTGAGTTGGTGGAGGGTGAAAAAGCTGGACTTCAGCATGGTGGAAATCTGTTAGGGAAAAAGTGCAGCATCCAGAATTACTCCCAAGTATTTGAAAAATGGAACTATAGGGACAGGATGGCGGAAAAGAGTCAGTACAAGAGTTGGTGGGGATAATGAGCCAGAAACTCAGCAGACTACAGTTTTTTTTCAGGGTTCAGTATAAGGCGTTGAGACTGGAGGCAGTCTACTACCTCATGTAGAGAATGTTGAAGTAGTTGGAGGTTCGGAGTCACAGGATCTGTGTAATATACAAATAAAATATCATCATCAAGGTTAGGTTTATTTGATATCCTGCTTAGGGTCAGACCATCAAAGTGGTGTAAAGAATCAAAAAACATAATAGTACAATAAAACATAAATCAAAGACAATACAATTCAAAAAATATAAGTGCAAGGCAAAGGCAGAGAAACAGAAAATTATACTGTAGTTTGACAGGCTCTGCCTAGATTAGCCGATTGCACTCAATTGATCAAAATCAGCAGTTGAAAGCTGTATGGAACAGGTGGGCTTTAAGCATAGCTTTAAACTCAGGGATGGAGTCCACTGTTCACAGAGTTTGCAGCAAGGCATTCCACAGAGTGGGGCCCATTGCACTAAACATTGAAGTGTGATGGGTACGCAAAGACACAGTCCAATGGGTGGGAATAGTCAATAGTTAATGTTGACTGGAATGCAGGTTCCTAGAGAGCACATAGGGAATCAGGCGAGAGAACAAAAAGCATAGTAATTGAAGCTAATATCATGGGACTGAATCAAGAGAGCAAAAGGAATTATGAAAAGGTTGAAAAGAGAAGGAAAAAGAATGCAACCTTGGGGTACATGGAAGCTGGACTGACATGGGTGAATTACATTTGTGGATTCCATGTGAGATTGTAGTTGAAAGACAACATTCTCTAAAAGTTTAAAAAGGAAGGAGAGATTAGAAATAGAGCAATAGATATTAGGAACTGTGGGATCAAGATTTGACTTCTTGAGTATTGGATGAATAAGAGCAGACTTGAAGGAAGAGGGAACAGTTCCTAGTGAGAGGCTTTGAGAAATTATGTGGTGAATGAGTTAAATTAGACCAAGGGAAGGGAATTTTAACCATTTTGAAGGAAGGGGGTCAAGAAGACAGGTGGTAATGTGGGATATACGTATGAGTCACCAGATGATGGAATATTAAGAGGTCTAGAGGAATTTAGAGACTGGGAAGGAGAGAGTGGTGGGGAACTAGTGGGAAGAAAAGGTAGATTCTGGAGATTCAACCTTCAATCAAAAATATTGTGGTAGGGTTTCAGGGGATGGGCGAGAGGTACTATCATCTAAAGGAGAGAAAAAAGAGTGAGCTTTGTGAAGTTAGAAGAACATCTGCTTATTGGAATTTGAATAAATAAGATTAGCAAAGTATTGTTTTTTAATGTACAGAGCTGAGTAACATAGCAAGAACGGTAGAATGACACTGCCTGAGTGAATCTTCAGATCTTCACTTACACCATAAGCGTTCTGCTCAATGGACCTGACAGAGTACTTTTAAGCTTTTGTCGAACCAGGGCTTATGGGAATGTACAGATTTGTGGACAAACCATAGAGGGGCAATGGAATCCAGTGCATGTTGTATAGTATTCTGACAGTGGGTTTGTTCTTCTGGTAAAAGGGATTGAAGAAAGGATGGGAATAAATGAGGCAAGGAGGACTCACAATAAGGTGAAAACATCTGGTCTAGTTGCAAGATGAGGTCAGAATAAGAGAAAGAGTAGGAAGGAGAACTGGAAAAAAAGAGACTGAAATTGTCAGACCAAAATATGGGAGTAGAACAGATGTTGGAAATGGAAGTAGATGATGTAGAATGTGTAATAACAAGGTCTACATGCTGATATAGGTTAAGATCTGTTAAGAAGAGAATTAGGTAGACTGGGGGAGGGGGGATTGATTATCAAAGTGTATATTAAAGTCACCTAGAAGAATGAATTCATGGAATTTTATTGAAGTGTCAGCAATAGCTTGGTACATTAGGTTCCACTCCTCTGGTTTCAGGGATCGTGGATAATAAAAACAAAATAATGAACTTTAATATCATAATAGATTGCACCTCAAGTAACAGAAATTTTCCAGGTAAGGTTATTTGTAAATGGACAGTTCTTTGATTAAAACAGAAGAAGAGAAAATACATGCTAGTACCCTTCTCCCCATGCTTGCTTTGGAAGGAGTAAATGGCTGAGTAATGTGGAGGGAGGCATTTAAAAAATAAGATTCTTCTCCTTGGAGGAGCCAATTATCAATGAAACAGAGAATATCAAGGTTGTTATTCACTATAGTGTTGTGGATAAGTACTGTATTTTGTCTAAGGAAATGACTATTAAGGAGGATGAAGGAGAAGTGGGACTTCTTTTGGGTAGAAGGAGTGGAAAAAAAAGTACCACAAGACCTATGGTTGCTTACCTCTCAAGTTCATTGAGATTGTGGCCATAGTAGTGAGATAAGTAGATTCTACATAGGGGTGACAGAAAGGGAGTAAACAAAAATGAAACTAGAAAGAAATAGGACATCATCATAGAAAAAGTGGGCTTCGGACATATGGAAGACTCATGTTGGCTCACCTAAGGAGCACAACCTGCTCCTTCTATGCACTCCTACGATGCGTGCCTGTGGTGCAAAACGCCACAGGTAGCTGGAACAAATATTCACTTGGATGGGTCTGGAGCAAACATCATGGTCACGTGACCTAGAAGCAGGAAACTATTGGGCAGCAGCAGGAGACATAGTACTGGCCTTCAGAACAATAGAAATTGGTTAAGAAAAAGTAAGTGCAGTATCTTGAGTTACAGTACATTCAGGTACATTAGGTTTTCCACTCTCTGCAGAGCTTATCTAATCTACATTTGAACCTGAGGCAACAAAGGGTTAAGTTACTTGATCAAGATCACAAGGAGTAGCAGCAGGTTGTCTGTCAGTGCTCTAACCATTAGGTTACTCCTCCATGCAGTGTTCTACTTGAGAACATTTAACTGTAATTTGTCATGAACCATGGTGACTTGGTGAGAAAGAAAGAAATAAAAACTGGGGGTTGCTGGGGACAAATTTTCATTGACTTTTGGTTCATTTCTTATACTTTTCATTTTGTAAAGTTTCATTTTAGTACATGTTAACAAGAAATAATGTGCTAAAATGAAATAATGCATATTTTGTTCTAGTCTGCATTGTCATTTTTGTGCTAATATGGGAGTGGAGGAGTAGCCTAATGGTTAGCACATTGGAAGGCCCAGGTTCAAATCCCATAGCAGCTACTTGTGGCATTGGGCAAATCGCTTAACCTTCCATTGTCTTTGTCTCAGGGGTAATTTTTCTACATGGGGTTATTTTTGAACATACAATGAGAGTAATGAACCTCACTTCCTAAGCTAGGATATGTGGTGTAGGATTTTAGTCTCTCAAATTTATTGCTAACACTCACTGTTGTAATTGCATTGTGCTAAAAAGAGTTTCCTTCTGGAGTTCATAAGATGCAACATGTATAGGCAATCCAGGTGTGCATAGAAATTCTTTTTGATCAAGCCTATGGTACCCAAAACAATGAGGAAATATTTCTATAGCTTTCTGCCACATTTTCTTTGTCTCCAACTGTATTTCTTGGTGCATGAGGATATTCTCTCTCTCCATGAACTTTACTAAGTAATCGCTTGGAACTGACACCTCTATAACAAGAAGAAGTAAGGCGGGGAGAGTGGGAATTGAAAGGGGCAGAAGCTTGGAGCACAGAAACAGCTAGACTAAATCAAGGACCTCTTTGGATTAAAGGCAGGGAGCATGGGAATAGAGAGGGGCAAGTTCAGAATGAGGCTAAGTTGGAAGGCAGAATGAACCAGAAAAAGAAGTAAGGTAGGGAGAGAGAGAACTGAAAGGGGCAGAGTTTGAGTTCAGAACAAGACTTGGAACAAAAACAGGAAGAAGTAAGGCAGGGAGAGTTTGAATTCAGAACAAGGCTTGGAATACAGACACAGGAGGAAGTAAGGCAGAGAGAGTGGAATTCGAAAGGGGCAGAGTTTGAGTTTAAAGTGAAGTTTGGAACACAGAAACAGGATGAAGTAAGGCTGGGAAAAGTGGAAATAGAAAGGGGCAGAGTTTGAGTTCAGAGCAAGTTGGATCACACAGTGAGCTGATGGAGAAGGGCCGCCTCAGGCACTCGGGTCCTGGGAAGTGCGTTAATAGGAAGCGGCGGCGGGTTCATCGTTTTGCCATGGGCCTTGGGTACTGGGTGCAGGAGATGGAAGGGGATATGCTGCTGGTGGTGCGGAGCGGGAGCCCAGAGCGTGAGAGTCGGCCCTGGAGCAGCAGGTTGCGAGGAGAGGCCAGGAAGTGTCCAGTGGTGCCTCGTGGGGACCCTGGACACTGGGGAGAAAAGCTGCCAGTGGAGCTGCTACATCGTATCCTTCGGCTGCTTGTCGCCTCTGAGGGGGCCGTTCCCGCTTTGTGCAGGGTGTCTCAGGTGTGCCGGATGTGGCATATTGCTGCTGTCGACCCGTTGCTGTGGCAGGATGTGTCCCTCGGCGTTTGTTGACTGGAACCTGGGACAAAGCAGCAGCCACAGGTTGAGAAGAAAGTCCGCAGCAGAGCACAGTGGGTCATTGAGAATCGGTTGTCTCTTCTCCAGAACTTTACACTTCATCACTGGAAGAATAACGTTTCCTTCATAGTGAAGACCCTCGGTGTGAACTGTCATCACCTCAGCTCACTCAAACTGTTGCATTGCTCTGTTGTTACTACGGATTGTCTGCTTGCAGTTGCTTTGCATTGTCCGCAGCTGGAGAGCCTGAATCTGCAGAACTCCCAGGCTGATTCCTCAGCAGTGGGTGTCTTGGCTCAGACATTTGTGGTTGACCTACGGCAGTCGTATGGATTTAATTCTCAGCATGATCACAAGTGGCAGTTGCTCAATGCTGCAGCTGCTGGAAGTGACAACTGATATTAGCCAAGATGTACCATCTATGCAGTTATGTATTGAAGCTCTGCAGGCAGGCTGTCCCCAATTACAGGTGCTTCGGCTACTGAATGTGATCTGGTCTCCTAAGGGCAGTGCAAAGGCCCTACAAAGCTCCCTTGGCTTCCCAGACCTTCTGGAGCTCAGCTTGGCTACCTCTTCTTATTCTTTTGTTGATGATGATATATGTTTGTAGATCCTCCGGACTTCCTCCAAGCTCTGTGTCCTGGACTTGCGTGGGTGTTATCGTGTCACACCAGCTGGGCTTCTGCGACTCCCCTGCACTGACTTGCACCAGATTTACTTGGGTTTGTACTGCAGCACTCAGAACCTAACTCTTTGCAAAGTGGGAAGTCACCTGCTCACAGAGACATGGCGCCATAGCCTGCAGGAACTGGACCTAACAGGTCAGTGCTATGGCGAAGTGAACCTAGAGGAAATAAGCTTCTGAGTTCCATCAACCTGGCAGGAACTAAAGTCACCTTAAGCTGAGTCAGAGATCTAATCAGAAACTGCACTGCCCTGACCCACCTCAGCCTGGTTTCTTGCCGTAACCTTCCTCGGGGGATGAAGAGAGTATATCGGGGGCAGGATGACATCCAGCAATGTCTGCAGCGGCACTACAGAACTGTTCATAGGGCTGATCCTGCAGCCAAACTCTCCGATCTTGGATTGGGTGGTAGCCCTGTTTCTCATGATCCTTCAGATGGATCATAGTGCTGACCTTCCCTTTAGGTCTGCAACAATAGTGGAAACAGTTCATAGTGGTGTCTGTCATATTAAATTCCACAGATACATGTCTCCAAATCTGGTTCAGAAAAGGTTTTACATGTTAGAGAAGGGGGCTGTGTATAGAGCAATAAAAGGCTTTACTGTAGTGATGGTCTTATCTCTTTGTGAGAAGAAAAGGATCCTTCTACAGTAGGACACTGCCTCCTATCTTATGACTTTTTGATTTCCTCGGGAGTCTCTTATGGGATACTTTGGGGCACATTTTCAGGGCACTTAGACTTACAGAGTTCCATAGGTTACTAATGTAACTTTGTAAGTCTAAGTGCTTTGGAAATATGCCTCAAGTCAAATGCTTTCTGAAAATTCAGATACACTATCTCAACTGGCTCACCTTTATCCGCATGTTTATTCACATTTTCAAAAAAGTGTAACAGGCTAGTATTGGATATTATCAAATCCTCCTACCTTTAACCCCACATGACTGAATCTTATCTTCCCTATCCCACTATAATATCTTTTGTACTTGTCTCCTATCGGACTTGGCGAATGCCTTTACGCTATTATGTAAGCCGCATTGAGCCTGCAAATATGTGGGAAAATGTGGGCTACAAATGTAACAAATAAATAAATAATTGTCGTTCTAGTGTTTTCTGTTTTACCACTATTTTCGTTTTTCTTGGATCTAGCTTATCAGTCAGAAGTGGATGTCCCAGGTGATCATTACCTCTTTATTTTTCCCACAGTTCTTGGGGTCATGGGGCAAATATTGGGCAGGTCATGACTCCTTATGATGGGCAACTATACTAAATATATTCCCCAAATATTGAACAACATTTAAAAATGTGGAATACGAGCTCACTCTGATGAGCCATTCAAAAAACAAAATGTGTGTGAAAATACTGTAGGTACCCTTAGATATGCTTTTCAGCCAGACTGTGACTCTATATGAAAAGGATCCTTCTAGGGTGACTGACAAATTTCTTTCATAGGGTCCTTTTTATTGAAAAGGCACTAAATCTTTTAAAGTGTTTCTCAAATGCCAAGTTAAAGTGAACACCAATAGTGGGTAATGCCAAATGAATCAATCTCAAAGTGAAATCACTTATCTGAACTTGTGCCCACTATTTTGACATAATAGCAGGCAACTTTAATCCTACAGATGGACGCTGGCGCCTTTACAAGTTCAGATAAGTGATTTCACTTTATGTTTAAATCATTTTTATTGAAAGGCCACCAACAAGTACATCAAGAAACTAAAACCAGGTGATAAACACTCACAGTAGGCAACAAACTCCAGGTAGATGGAAACAAGTGGAACACTCACTTAGAATTTTGTCTTTAACCCCCCCCCCCCAAAACCCTTGATTCACCCACCCTCCTCCCTGCTCACCCTTTCCACTCCCCCACCCCAATGAAAGGGGGGGGGGGTAGGACAGGGGAAGATAGGCTGGACTAAACAAACTATTGGCAATCGTGACCTAGAATAAGCAAACCATCAATTCAAGATTTTGCTACAAGTAGTAGGGGTCAAAGTTGTTCAAAATGGCTCCCATGTGGCTTGGAAGAGGTGACGCCAAATACAGTACTCTTCTGCGTTCCATAGTAAGAATATGTATCATTGCTCTTCTCCATTGCAGAACTGTAGGGGGTTCCCTGTCTGGCCAAGACTGTAATATCACTTTAGATGCTATCAGAACAGCATAGCAGAAGAAAACAGATGCCCCCTGCATATGAGGTGATGGCTCAGGAAGAAGTCCCAAAAGGAGATGTGGTTGAGGCTGCAGTGGAAAGGCCCACCAATGAGACACCAAGTGGAGTACAGATTGCTACAAAATCTGAATCCTGGGGCAACTCCACAGTATGTGGCCCAGACAGGGCTCTTTCTTTCCACATTCTAGACAATTTGTTGAGGGGGCTAATGCACATTAAAAAGGCTCGCCAGGGTGAATCGTACAAGTACATGTTCAATTTATATTAGACCTCCCAGAAAGGGACATGAGTGGTTAAGTGCTGCACACTGCTTATCCCCGTCAACAGACAGCCTTCTGTCAGTATTGTGCCTAATTCAATTTCCCAAGCTCTCTCCAGTACTGCAAAGTTCAGTAGGGCAGCACTGTCTTTAAGATGACGATGGTGAAACGTCAAAGGGACCTTCCTTTGAGACTTCAGTGTCAGAGTGGTATCCAAGGTCTCATACACAGCCTTTTTCAGACATGATTTGTCCAAAGAGGCAACATAATGTTGCAGCTGTAAATAAGGAAAGGTGTCCTTTCTAGATAGGTATAATTCTGTCTGCGAAGACTCAAAGGGTTTCAAAGACCCTTTATCCTGTAAGCTCATGAAGAAAGAAGATACCCTTACAGGCTCATTTTCGAAAGAGAAGGACGTCCATCTTTCGACATAAATCGGAAGATGGGCATCCTTCTCACAGGGTCATCCAAATCGGTATAATCGAAAGCCGATTTTGGACATCCCCAACTGCTTTCCATCGCAGGGATGGCCAAAGTTCAAGGGGGCGTATCGGAGGCGTAGCAAAGGTGGGACTTGGGCGTGACTAACACATGGACGTCCTTGACCCATAATGGAAAAAAAGGGTGTCCCTGACGAGCACTTGGACTACTTTACCTGGTTGTGTTTTTCTTACGACCAAGGCACAAAAACGTGGCCGAAATGACCAGATGACCACCAGAGAGAATCGGGGATAACCTCCCGTTACTCCCCCAGTGGTCACTAACCCCCTCCCACCTTCAAAAAACATCTTTAAAAATATGTTGTGCCAGCCTCTATGCTAGCCTCAGATGTCATACTCAGGTCCATGACAGCGTGTGCAGGTCCCTGGAGCAGTTTTAGTGGGTACTTCAGTGCACTTCAGACAGGCAGATCCAGGCCCATACCTCCCCTACCTGTTACATTTGTGGAGGAAACAGCGAGCTCTGCAAAACCCACCACCAACCCTCTGTACCCATATATAGGTGCCCCCCTTCACCCGTAAGGCTATGGTAGTGGTGTACAGTTGTAGGTAGTGGGTTTTGGGGGGCTCAGCACACAAGGTAAGGGAGCTATGTTCCTGGGAGCATTTTATGAAGTCCACTGCAGTGCTCCCTAGGGTGCCCAGTTGGTGTCCTGGCATGTCAGAGGAACCAGTGCACTAGAAATGCAGGCTCCTCCCACAACCAAATGGCTTGCATTTGACCATTTTTGACATGGACGTCTTTGGTTTTGAAAATCGCCCGAAGTCAGAAACGTAAATGTCTAGGGATGACCAAATCTAGGGATGTCCAAATTGTTTCAAAAATACGGATTTCCCCGGCCCTGGATTTCGCCATTTTGCAAGGACGTCCAAATCGCAACTTGAACATCCCTTTTGAAAATGCCCTTGTAGGTGAACTAGTGTCTGCTTAGGGCAGCACAATTTGGATGGTGGTGCTGATGTGGCAATCAGTGATTCTACAAAAGGCTCATTTCAGCCGTGATGTGGACGAGCATCCACATGTGCTCAATGCCTGCTGGGTTTTGCTTCCTCTGACCTTCCTGTTTCAGAGGGAGTGAGATACAGCAGGCCATGAGCATGCCGGTTGTGATAAGTCTTTTATAGATATCCTGACTACCACGCCAGTACTGCCTTAGAGGTAGTAGGAAAGGGAAAAGGGAAGCCACTAAACACCTGTGTGTGTGTGTGGAAGGAGAGATGCTGGACACCTCAGGGGAGGAGAAACAGGGAAGGAGAAATATGTTGGATAACTTGGGAGAGGGGAGGTACGACGGGGAGATGCTGGACTATGGAGGAATAGGGAAGCTGTCACTTGGTGTGGGTGCACATGCCTGAATGTTCATCTATGATGTCAGATACGCTTGGACAGGCCTTGGTTCTAATCAATAATACTGGAAATGAGTCACACACAGGATCTCTCTCTCTCTCTATCTGTCTGTCTATCTATCTATCTATCTATCTATCTATCTATCTATTTCCAGATTTCTATTCTGCCAATCCAAACAAAGTTATCTTTGGCAGATAAGTGGCTTCCAAGAGGGGATACTTGTTGAGGCTTATGTATGTAAGTCTTAAATTTATCAGATACAGGGAAGCATTGGAAGGCCTGTTAATGCTAATTGGTGTGTACTACTTATTTGTGTTTCTATTTTCTACTAACTATGCTTATCCTTTCAGCCTTTAAAAGCAGCAGCTGTAAAATTCTCATTGAACACTTATGTATTTTGTGTGCCCTGTTTTATTCAAAGACACAAAGGCGATTATTTTTTACAATGACAAAAAGATGAGAACTTGCCAAGTGGAATACATTTGTTACCACAGATAATGCTGAAAGATGGCACAATCTCATTTTTGACCGAATGTTGCATCCTATTACCACAGCAGAGCCCATCTTCAAAGCCCAGTTTTTATAGTGATCATGGGTGTTTTTGTAATATAAAAAGCTTTGACTCTATCTACAGAAAGGCGGTATATCAAGTGTGGAAAAAAAATAAACAAAAGGAGAGGAAATGGCATTGAGATTATTTATGACCAGACTGAAAGAAGAAAAAAAAAAAGCATATGTAGATTTAGGAGGGATGGCCCATTTAAGGAACAGGAAACTGTTTCCTTGCTGTGGAACCCAGATGACCAAGACTTTTTAAAATGCTCCATATCTTGTGTTTGGCCACATTCTTTTTGTTATTAATAAATTAGCACAAAGATTGTAAACTTATGGGTTCCACTTTCATAACGTGACAAAAAGAGAGACAATCACCAGGCCATTGTGTTCAATCAGCCAGACTCATTTTCTAACATTTATCTTTGGGCTATGCCTCCCTTCTGTCTGCTGCTGTGCTCTGACCTGCCACTTTGGACTCGAGTGCCACAGATTGACTAGCAGTGAGTCTAAGCACACACTAATAAAAGACATCAGAAAGAAAAGCACATGACTTTGGCAAGCCTACGGTTTGATCACACAAAAGCAAACATGTCAACCTATTTGAAACCTGTTTATTCAGCACTGAATAGATAAGACAGAAAGGATGTAAATGTTCAGCCAGTCATCAAGACAACGTTCTAGTTGCCTGCATTCCTTACTGCTAATCTAACCTGCCAAGCTTGTGCTGTGTAATTGCAGTATAGTGAAAAAAAAAACATTCCTACTTGGCATGTGTTCAGTTTGGAAATCTACCTAATTGCCAAAGCTGTTCATAGGCATGTGTGCAAATCCTAGTGTGGATCTGGAAAAATTAGAGTTAACATGATACTAGCGGCTCACATGGCAACTTTATACAGTAACGGTAGGGCAGTAATGCAATTAGTGATCTAAAAAATATCAATAATGGGTTTTAGGTCAGTTCCTACCTGGACAGTTCCCACCTACCAATTCCCTTCTGGACAATTCCTACCTAGGACAATTCCCCCTGAACCAATTCCCACCAATAACCCAAAAAATACAAAACACACTAGGACAAGTAATCTCCCTGCCTTTTCTCTTCCCGCCAGTACTTATGGGACCTGATACAAGAAAAAAGCTATGGTTGGTAAAAATAAAAAGGCTAGGGAGGGTGGGAAATGACTGGGGGGGTTCTTGATGGGAATTGTCCCCCTTAAGTGGGAATTGTCCTTTTAATGGCACTCCTGTGTTCTAGTAATCTCTTATTTAGCGGCCTCTTAGTTTTACCAACATACATCAGATTACAGGGATATACTGCTAGGTAAACTATTTTTTTTCTGTCATAGAATTTGAAAAGTGCTTCAATTCATACTTTTCATTCGTAATCGGATGGTACAAGCATTTAGTTCTAAGATTCACATTGCAGACTGAGCAACTTCCACATGGAAAATGTCCCAAAATGTTCTTCTGACAACCTCTCTTAACGGAAGTGCCAATGGCACTAATATGTCTTTCAAATTATGATTCTTATTATATGTGACCAAAAACTCAGAATCAGGAAAAATGTCAATGTTCTGAATTATGTGCCAGTTGCTTCTTAATATCTTCACTATATCCTTGGACAGATGATTAAAATCCAATGTGCTAATTATTCTATCTTCCTTACTCTTATTTCTAGGTGCTAGTAATCCTTGTCTATCTAACTGGAGTGTCCTCTGAAAACACTTCTTAACAGTTTCTATGCTGAACCCTTTTGTTCCAAGCCAGCTACTCTTAACCATTAGGCTACTCCTTTGCACCAAGAATGTATTTTTACAAAACGATTCTGCATATCTAATGCTGCTTCAAAAAACCTGTCTCAGTTGGGCACAGCCGTTTTAACCGCAAAAACTGACTATATGATAAGTTTGCTTTTAGTGATGCGCTATATCAGCACTATAGTGTAATACTTTATTCACATCTGTTGGCTTCCTAGTTTAAATTTTCCCTTTACTATAACGGTTATGAATAGGACTGATTATGGGGCTCATTTTCAAAACAGAAAAACATCCTAAAAGTGGCACAAAACGGCAAATGGATTCAAGGCAGTTTATATCAAGTTCTTCGTTCCAATGAAGAGAAGATACAATAAAAGTTTCAACCTCAGTTAATTTTATAGCCACAGGGAAAATGAGTTTTTAAACCTTTCCAAAAGTAAAGGTAGGAAGAAATACATCTGACCTGAAAAGGAATATCATTTCTTACCTTAACTCCTTGGTAAGAAGAAAAGTCCGAGCTATACTATTTGAGTGTACAGTAACTTTAAGGAAAACAGCTGAGCCAGTGAGGCAGACCAGAAATTGTGTTCTTGGGGGGATCCTGAAGAGGGAGAGAGGAGAGGAAACCTGCCTGAACTGTGCCTTGCAATGCTCTGCATCAGAATGGGGAGGCAGATGTCTTCCTTGTTAGTCATTTATTTTTATTTATTTGTTACATTTGTATCCCACATTTTCCCACCTTTTGCAGGCTCAATGTGGCTTACATATAACCGTTAACGGTGTTATCTGATTACGGTCTGAACAAATACATGGTATGAATGAATACAAAGTGATATTAGATGCACAAGTGGCAGGGGACCCATAAGGAGGGGAACAATGTGTTCCACAACCTTGATTAAACCTCTGTGGCAATCAATAGTGATCCTGATTTCTCTCCTTGCAGTGACTGTGTATATTTCATATATTCCTGCTGTTGTGTCAACTAATTCTTCTATTTTAGAAGCTTTTACATGTGATACAATAATTAGAATCAGTTCAGAGGAGGAAGTTACTTTGGTTACCGTTATAGTAGATATGATATAATGCAGCCTGTTTATAGCACTGACCCTCTAAAGTGCTCAAATGAGACACATTAAAACTGATGCGCCCTAACATCTTTCCCATTTGCATCCTAAAAGCAGGGCTGCTTGCAGGGTGCTCGCCCAGCTTTGTGGCTCTTAGCCTGTAGCACTGACTGTAAAGAGAAAATACATGGTCTGGACGTTAGAGCACTGAATTATGATTCAAGAGTCCTAGGACATAACAAGAACTTTGAGAAATCGGCTATAATCCTCTATGTGACTTTGGCAAGATACTGTGAAGGAGGAGGTGGTGGGCACAATTAAAGTTTTTAGATATAGGCAGGCTTCAGTTGAACTAATTCTAGTGATCATGCAATGAGACCCCAGGGGCAGGGGGGGAAGGGAGGGGGCTGGCTTGATAAAGGAGTGGTTTGCACAGGGTGAGGCATTGCTTTGACACTTCTGCCAGAACCTGCCCAGTACAGAGCCCAGGGCCACAAGGAGCTGCTGTGGGATTTGAACCTGACTCATCCTGTTCCAAGCCAGTTACTCTTAACCATTAGGCTACTTCTCTGCACCAAGAATGTGTTTACTCACCTTCACAAAAAAAAAAAAAAACAACCAAATTTGAAAATGTCCCCAGTTGGCTAAAACTGAGAGGAGTTAGTTCAGGGAAGGGAACATTTCAGTTTAACATCCTCATGCATTACTCAGCACCTGGATCACACAGCTTCTCTAGGAGTTTCCCTTTGAAAATCAGTTTGCAGACCCATAGGCCCATGATGCACAAGCACTGTGGGAAATGTGTAAATAGCTTTCCCTGTCAACCAGTTTAAAAAACTCATCAAGATCTAGATAAAGTAACATAGTAGATGACAGCAGATAAAGACCTCTGTGGTCCATTTAGTCTTCCCAACAAGATAAACTCATTGTATGAGCTACTTTATACGTATACCTGACCTTGATTTGTCCTTGCCATTTTCAGGGCCCAGACTGGAGAAGTCTGCCCAGCAGTAGCTTTGCTTCCCAATTTCTGGTGTTGCACCCAATCTCTGCTAAGCTTTTGTGGATCCATTCCTTCTTTAGACTGTGTAAATTTTAGTGCCAATAACTGCTTGTTAAAAAGTCAATTAGCGCTAATTAGCTCATTATTCAATTAAATTGTGTGTGCAAATTGGGTGTGTACCCAAATTTGCACATGCAATTTTTGGTGACTATTATAGAATTAGAGGGTTAATGTGCACAGAGCACTTATGCATGTAACTGCTAATATTCTGTAATGATATCGCATAAAGGGGATAAAAGGAACCACTATAGAGGCATTTAATCTTTATAATAAAAAAAAAAAATAAGGGGAAATAGAAAGGTCACTATCGGGCTTATTTTTGAAAGGGAAGGACGCCCATCTTTCGACATAAATCGGAAGATGAATGTCCTTCTCCCAGGATCGTCCAAATTGGCATAATCAAAAGCCAATTTTGGACGACACCAACTGCTTTCCATCGCAGGGACAGCCAAAGTTCAAGAGGGCGTATCGGAGGCGTAGCGAAGGCGGGACTTGGGCATGCCTAACACTTGGACGTCCTTGACCCATAATCGAAAGAAACAAGGACGTCCCTGACGAACACATGGACGACTTTACCTGGTCATGCTTTTCTTACGACCAAGGCACAAAAAGGTGCCTGAAATGACCAGATGACAACCGGAGAGAATCGGGGATGACCTCCCCTTACTCTCCCTGTGGTCACTAACCCCCTCCCACACTTAAAAAATATCTTTAAAAATATTGATTGTCAGCCTCAGATGTCATACTCAGGTTCATGACAGAAATATTCAGGTCCCTGGAGCAGTTTTAGTGGGTACTGCAGTGCACTTCAGGCAGGCGGACCCAGGCCCATCCCCCCCACACCTGTTACGTTTGTGGAGGAAACAGCGAGTCCTCCAAAACTCACCACAAACCCACTGTACCCACATCTAGGTGGGCTCAGCACACAAGGTAAAGGAGCTATGTACCTGGGAGCAATTTATGAAATCCACTGCAGTGCCCCCTTGGGTGCCCGGTTGGTGTCCTGTTATTTCAGGGGGACCAGTGCACTACAAATGCTGGCTCCTCCCATGACCAAATGGCTTGTATTTGGTCATTTCTGAGATGGACGTCCTTGGTTTCCATTATTGCCGAAAATTAGAAACGACCAAGTCTAGGGACGACCAAATCTAGGATTTAAGGATTTGGACATCCCTGACGATATTTTCAAAATGAAAGATGGATGTCCATCTTGTTTCAAAAATATGGGATTTCCCCGTCCCTGGGTCGGGACGTTTTGCGAGGACGTCCATATCAAAACATGGACGTCTCTTTCGAAAATGCCCCTCCACGACAGCTTAAAAGGTAAAGAGAAAAATGAAAAGGAGTAAGAAATCTCAACATGTAATTAAACTCTGGAATTTGTTGCCAGAGAATGTGGTAAAAGCAGTTAGCTTAGCAGGGTTTAAAAAAGGTTTGGATCGCGTCCTAAAAGAAAAGTCCATAAGCCATTATTAAAATGGACTTGGGAAAATCCACTGCTTATTTCTGGGATAAAATAACAAAAAATATACACAGAGTGTATGGATGCAAATATAATAATCCTAAGGGCTATTTAACTAAGGTGAGGAAGAGTCTCATATGTAATACATGATAATATTTCTTTCACTCAAAAGGTGAATCAATTGTACGTGTTCATATCTTAATCATTGACTCAGCCTCCACCATCCTAATTGTACTAACAAAGAAGTGACTTGCACAAAATTCTCAATATATTGATTAATGCACACTGCACTTATCTTAGGCAGGTTGGTGCGCTCTTAAACCCCGACAGGTCCCCGTTTCGTATTCACGTTATCAAGGGGGAGTGCCACCAATTCCGATTACTGCCCCAGGCATCTATGTGTGCTGGCTTATTTCTGGGATAAGCATAAAATGTATTGTACTGTTTTGGGATCTTGCCAGGTACTTGTGACCTGGATTGGCCACTGCTGGAAACAGGATACTGGGCTTGATGGACTTTCAATCTGTCCCAATATGGCAACACTATGTACTTGTACTTATGAGGAGGAGAGGAAAAATATCTGGACAGGCAGAGGAGGAAAATAGTCAGGACAGCAAAGAGATGTGCAAGTGAAGGAAACTGCTATGACAGTAATGCAAGATACAGCTTTAATATATATTAGTGAAAGTGAAAGGAGGCCATACAAACAGGATGGTAAGACTGAAGAGTGAAATGGAGTAATTTGTGGAGGGTGATGAGGAAAGGTAGAAATACTGAGCAAGCCTACTGTGTTCTTTACCTCAGAAGAGATTTCTGAAGTTCCACAGATGGTTGGTAAAACTGAATTAAGTAGAAGGATACATGAAGTGGTAGCTATTTAAAAAAAGGGTTCATACAGAATTATCAAAATAAAGTGAACAAGATAACAAAGATGAATGAGAAACAGTGTAGGATATTAAGGCAACTCAGAGATTTTCTGGAAGCTCTGCTCACATAGTTCCAGAGATCTAGGAAAGGAATAAGAGGCTGGTAAACACAGGCTAACCAGGCTAACTTCAGTGGTGGGCAAATGAATGCAGTTTATAGAGTATCTGGAATCTTGCAGGTTATAGACCAGGGTAACATGATTGCTTACAAAAAAACAGTGAATAAAGACCAAGAACTGATTAACAGTTACAGATCACTGCAAGTCTTGTACTTGTGGTTCTAAAGTATCCTTGAGTATATTTTTTTCTGTTTCTTGAACCATCCAGTGAATCTACCCACAGAGTTAAGAGGAACAACTCTTCAGGGGACAGAAAAATATCTATTGTACCTGAATGTACACTATTTCAGTAGCCTTCAGGCTTCTTATACATCCGGTTATAGTAAGTAACATCTCCCTGGAGAGTTTACAATAAAAAGAAACAAAAAACACAATGGGCCGGTGAGATTTGCACTTCAGTCTCTCGGGTCTTTGCCTGCTATACTAACCATTAGGCTACTCCTCAAGTCTATACGGAGGTCTAATAAGAAATTAATTTAAAAAAAAGATTTTAGTACCATGAACGTCTGTAGTTCCTACCTGATGCTGTCATGAAGCCTGCTATCCCTTGCTAGTTTCAAATTTGGAGGAGGGAGGGAGGGAGGGGGATGCAACCTCTGGGGGGAATAAGGAGGTGACTTACCTTAGTCCCTCTTCAATAGGCAGCTGCTTAATCAGAGCACTTTTCTGTAACCTAGATGTGCTAAGTATCAGGTCTAAATAACTATATCCTCCTTTTTAGGCATAGACCCTTCTTCCCCCTTCTGAAATCAGAGTTGGAGGTCTATATTTTGGCCCCTCCCTATTCCCACCTAAAACACGTCCAAACTTCCCCCTTTCATAAGGACATACTGCAGTTTTAGACATCCGTCCATGCACTATGGACATCTAAATGACGGTTTTCAGATGTCCAAAATATGAGGAGAGCTTATAAGTAAGGACATAGATGAGGTCTCCCACTTACACATGTACCTTAAGGAATACTGAAAGCCAAGTGCATAACCTGCTGTATTAAGATGCTTAAAATACCAGTTCTGTGGCTAGTAAGTGCAAGTGCCTTAAGCACCATAAAAACCTGATTACACCACTATTTTATGATGGAAAGTAGGTGCTACTTTCTTCAATAGAATAAGTTCCTACTGCAAATGCTCCAGGTGCTTCATTGGAGAAACCCTGTTATAGAATTGCCCCCTTACAGGGGATTTCCTGTCATCCTATATAGAAAGTCCAGTTTAGAAATATAAGAAATGTTTCTTAGACTCTCAGGCTCACGTTTCCCTTACTCTACAGAGTGACTGATATATATCTTTGTTTCCCATGTAAAGGGGCTGCTTCTATGTACTTTGACAAGTTACTCAAAGATCTATTAATTACTCCATACAGAAAAATGTTGCATATACCTCCAGGAGGGCATGGTTCTCTTATCGTCTGTATATAGGGGTGAATTCTATATATGGTGCCAAAAAAGTGCTATTCTATAAACCGTGTTAAAAGTTAGGTGCAGTTTACAGAGTAGCGCTTACACCCAGGAGTCGCTCCTAAATTTATGGGCCGCCATTTGCACCAATTAAAAATGTGGTGCAAATGATTGCACCTAAATTTATGCATGGAGCCCCTATATTCTATAATTATGTGTACACCTCAAAACCACGCCCATGACTTCCCCTTTTTTGGGCCACGTGTAAAATTGAGGTGCAGATGTTCTAATTAAATCTAATTAGTGCCAATAATTGCTTGTTAAAAAGCCAATTACTAGCACTAATTGGCTCGTTATATAATTAAATTGCACATGGAAATTCGGCATGTGCCCAAATTTGCTCACATAATTTTTATAGAATTCAGGGGCTAACGTCTCTCCTTGCACACTACACAAACAGACAATCATCAAAAGACACCATGATAGTCCCCATCAGTAGTGGAACCAATGAACTAAACACACGTCTCTTTTGGTACATATATACATAGTAACATAGTAGATGACAGCAGAAAAAAGACCTGCATGGTTCATCCAGTCTGCCCAACAAGATAAACTCATATGTGCTACTTTTTGTGTATACCTTACCTTGATTTGTATCTGTCATTTTGAGGGCACAGACCGTATAAGTCTGCCCAGCACTATCCTCGCCTCCCAACCACTAGCCCCGCCTCCCACCACCGGCTCTGCCACCTAATCTCAGCTAAGCTTCTGAGGATCCATTCCCTCAGAACAGGATTCCTTTATGTTTATCCCACGCATGTTTGAATTACGTTACCGTTTTCCTCTCCACCTGATTATATCTGTACCTTAAATTTCTAATGGCTGTCTGGATCTTGCATTTCCAAAGGATTGTAATAAAACAAACGTTTTTCTTGTCAAACACTTTTATCCTCCTGAACTTCCATCTTAAGGTACAGTGCATCACCACCAAAAGCATGGATTAATGAGACATATAAGCCAACATGGATCTAGTGAAGGGAACTCTTGCCTCACCAATCTATTACATTTCTTTGAAGGGGTGAATACATGTGGATAAAAGTGAGCCGGTCGATATTGAGGCGTATTTTCGAAGCACGTAGACTTACAAAGTTACAATAGTAACCTGTGGAACTTTGTAAGTCTAAGTGCTTTGAAAATGAGTCCCATTGTGTATCTGTATTTTCAAAAGGCATTTGACAACGTACCTCATGAAAGACTCCAGAGGAAATTGGAGAATCATGGGACGGCAGGTAGTGTTCTATTGTGGATTAAAACTGGTTAGAAGATAGAAAACAGAGAGTAGGGTTAAATGGTCAGTATTCTCAATGGAGAGGCGTAGATAGTGGGGTTTCCCAGGGTCTGTGCTGAGACCGCTGCTTTTTAACATGTTTATAAATGATCTAGAGTTATAACTAGTCCCCCAGATTGTATAGATTGTTTTGATGGACTCCACATCCTTTTGGATTATTTTGTAGTGGAGTCTGTTTCTTTTGGAAACCACTTTGGGAACCTTTTTAAGGGTAGATGTGGTATTTAAGACTAATGAATAGAGTAGACTAGTTTATTTTTATTGTGAAGAATTCCTCCAGGAATACAAAAGCAACATTTGCCTGAGGCTTCATTTGTCCAAATGAATCTTCTATGGGGCATGAGCCTGATTTGCCAGTGCCTAGTGATAGTTCTGTTTGCACTGTGAAGTTTCCCAGGACATAGCCAGAAGCATGTACATGTGCTCACCACAGGAAGCCACTCCATCCTAGCACTTTAGGTATGCTGTTATTGCTTAGCCTAAGGAAAGAGCAGCAGCACTGCAAATTGCCAGCTTGTCTGTTGCTTGCAGGGTTTGGATGCAGCGTGGCTGCCATCTACTGGAATCACAAGAATACCACTCCACAGACCAACAGTATAAAAAGATGTAGACGCTCCTTGCCTTGCATCACCATAATATGTTATGGACAGAGGGTTTCTTTCCACCCCCATTCTAATTATGTTTTGTAATTATTTGGCTATTGTAACATTTCGTAGTCATTCCTTTCCAAATGTACTGCAACTTTCCCCCATTACAAAGCCAGAGGTCCAAAAAGGAGGAGCACTTTGGGGTTTTTTTGCAACAGACTGCTGATGAGCTTTTCTGACCACAGCAGGCATGTTCTTTCTTCAGATATGTGGGGTCAAGTAGAGTAAATCTGTTTCATTGCTATGTTCAGATGTTGCCGTGCTAATAAAGTCTGTGGCTTGATTTAATTTTGCACTATGTTAAAAGTTCAATGTTGGTAAAATACATCATCAGTGTACCAATGAGGCAAACTTATAGAGCATGCGTTCAGGAATTGCACTCTTAAGTCATTTTATTTTCAAACTTTAATGCTTTTAACCAATATTAGGTAGAAACATGGGTGAATATTCACACCCTGTAGTAAGGGTGTTTTAAAAATGCTGGTCGCTGTATCTAAATCTATTCTGTACATTCAATTTCACTATCTGGATAGTGAGTGGTACTGAAAAAAATATAGAGAGAGGTGACTGTTGCTAGAACTACTGACAATGGGGATATTCAGTTGCTTTGTGCTATGTGGTTTAAGTTTTGACAGCCTTTCTTTCTAGCCTAAGTTCATCCACATACCGGTATGAACAGTGGATCAATATTGCCAACTATCCATAGGGTTAAGTGGAATACTAACACTTCACCCTCACTCTGCCCCAGTGCTATCTGTTAAGGTAGTCACTTGAGAAGGGCAATTTGCTTTTGAGACATGCATAAACTGTGGGCTACCTTTAAGACATGTTATTTTACCATTAACTTATACTATTTTAGCACAGGTCCCATTTTATGCAATGAAACCTACTTTATTTATTTATTAGGCTTTATTTACTGGCTTTTTGAAGGAATTCATTCAAGGCAGTGTACAGTAAGAATAGATCAAACATGAACAATAGACAATTACAGCAGTAAAAATATTCAATTAACAATACAAAGTATGGCATAGTATACTACTTACAACAGTAGGTACTAATAACTAGAGTTAACAGTAAAATAATTCCCCTTGTTTACTAAGCCACATGGCAAATGTTGACATAGCCCATCTATTTCAGGAAAATGTTCTGACGGAGAAGTCCAACAATTCATTGGTAAGGCTAGCAGGATTCTTCTAGTCTGTGAAGACCTAGATTCCAATGCACACCATTGTCTTTCTGGTTTCCTCCTCCAATGCACTAGAGACAGAGCAGTCGAGAGGGGGGGGGGGGCATGGGGGGACACAATTCCCCGGGCCCGGGCCTCCAAGGGGGGCCCGGTGCCACAGTCCCCTCCACCAACCCCCCTACGTCCACCACCGGGCCGGGCCCCCCTGAATTCGAATCATAGTGCCTCACCTCGACCTCGCTCCGTGTGAAAGAAGTGCAGCAGTGCCAATCTGCAGATCGCCTCCCTTCGGGCCTTCCCTCCATGTGTCCCGCCCTCACGCAAGTTACATCAGATGAGGGCGGGACACAGGGAGGGAAGGCCCAAAGGGAAGCGATCTGCAGACTGCCGCTACTACGCTTCTTTCACACAGAGCGAGGTCGAGATGAGGCGCTATGATTTGAATTCAGGGGGACCCGGCCTGGTGGTGGACAGAGGGGGGCGGGTGGAGGGGGGTAGCGATGATGACAACCTCTGGGAGGGGGTGGCGGGGCCCTGGGGGCAGCCTTGCCCTGGGCCCGGCCCAGTCTCTCGGCAGCCCTGACTAGAGATGGACATTGAAGCAACCAGTGCTGATGCCATGCAGTGGGACCAGATAGGATACACCCAAAGCTACTGAAGAAACAGGGAAATTCTGGTACTCCATTGTTTGACCTTTTCAATGCTTTTTTAGAGTCAGGAGTGTGTCCCAAAGGACTAAAGAAGGGCAGGTTTGGCCTCTCTCCTCTCTACTCGGTTATTATGTTCTGAAAAGTCTTGACAGTTGTGTTTGCCATCAGTAGTGGCATACCATTATACTGAAACTAGGTTACATGGTTTTTCTGTTGCTGGTCCTGATTTGTGGAACAGCCTTCCTGGCTATATAAGATTATGTTCTAATGTGCAACTATTCAAACATTTATTGAAAACTCATCTGTTTATAAAAAGCTTTCTTAGAAGTATGATAAATATGTCTTGTAAGGGAGTCTCTCTCTGTTCTAATAATTAATTTTGTGTAATGCCAAGTGATACTTTATTGATGCTAGTAGTTTGGTGTTGAATAACTTCATTCATTATGTTTGTTTGTAATGTTATTTTATTATGACTGTTTGCCTTGTAACCCACCTTGGTTGAAGGTGGGATTATAAATATAAAAAAAATAAAAATAAGTAAATAAAGTGGAAGTAAGGAGGTGGTTGGGGACTACAGGCCAGTTAATCTGACCTGTGTAGCAGAGCCACCGAGAGACTGAGCTGGGCCCAGGACCGGGCCGCCACTCCCCCAGGATCATCGCCGCTGCTGCTGCGTCCCCCCCCCCCCCCCAGGATCACCGCTGTTGCCACTTTCCACAACTACAACTACCTTGGCTGGTGGGGACCCAAGGCACCACCAGTAGAAGAGGTCTTCCTCCAGCGCTGCTGTTCTTCACTCTACCTGTGGCTGCTTTTTGTCTCACATCGCCCCCCCCCCCCCCCACTCTCGGCGGCCCTGCTCTGTAGTGTGTAAACTAATGGAAACACTGCTAAAACAGATGCTGGTACAGTTTCTGGAATCCAATGGATTACAGGATCCAAAGTAGCATAGCGTGACATCTTGACAGACAAACCTAATTTCATTCTTTGACTGGATGACTAGAGAGTTGGATCGATGGAGAGTGCTAGGTGTGGTGTATTTAAATTTTACCAAAGCCTATGACACAGTTCCCCATAGGCAACATAAGTAAACTGAGTGCCTTTGGTGTAGCCCTATAGTGGCTAACTAGGTTAGAAACTATCTGAGTGGGAAGTAACAGAGTAGTGGTAAATGGAGGTCAGGGTTATTTTAATGAACCTTCTCATTCTGCATTTCTATTTCTAGCTGTCATTTAATTTTTAGGCTGAAAGCAGTATGGGTGAATCTCTTCATAAAGGTGGTTAATAAATCCCAATAATAAAAATGTTTTGGATTCTTTATATACATTTTAGAGTTTAGATTTATACAGTATGTATATCAGTTTTCATTATGTGCATATTTCTTAGCTGATTGTGATTCTCTGAGCTTAACATTGATCTCTTTCTTATATATGGATGTTATATTTTAGTGTTGAATTTGCAGGTATGATGTTTTCTTTCAATATTACTATTATCATTTTTGCTCTAAGTATCATGATGTACATTTATTCATTTGATCATTATTAAGTCCATTTGTTTTGATAAACTTTTATCATCTGTTTTTATATTTATTTATTTACATGCTGTTTTTATGAAATTAGAATGTATGTTTTTATATGTCCTAAGACCCCTGACGCAGGCCTCAGGGCTGAAACAGGGTCTGTGTCAAATCATTTTCATTGATTAAAGATCTTCTGCCAACCATTATTTGCTTTACTGTTCTTTGTGCACTCTTTGTGTTCTGCAGAGGGAGCTCTCTTTGGTTTTGTTGCTTGTGAAGAAGAGCATTACCAAGAGTGTGCTGTTGTGAGCATTATTGCGGAAGGGCTGTCTGGAAAGGTTACTCTTTGTGAATGATAAAATCTGCAAAAGGGTAAGCACTACTGATGGTATGGATAACATAAGGAGGGTATAGTGAAGCTTGAAAAGTGGTCTTGAAAAATTTGGAAGATAAGATTTACTAGGAAAAAATATAGGGTCTTGTGTTTGGGCTGGAAAACCCCAAGGGAAAAGGGAAATGGGGCTTGATATACTACCTTTTTGAGGTTTTTGCAACTACATTCAAAGCGGTTTACATATATTCAGGTACTTATTTATTTTGTACCAGGGGCAATGGAGGGTTAAGTGACTTGCCCAGAGTCACAAGGAGTTGCAGTGGGAATTGAACTCAGTTCCCCAGGATCAAAGTCCACTGTACTAACCACTAGGCTACTCCTCCACACAGTTTAGGGGGTTTAACCCTCCTCCCCAATTTTCTGAGAAGGATAATCAGTGAACGGCTGCATGGACTAAACCTTTGGGGGTTCTTCTCCCTGGATTCACCCTTTTATACTTTAGATCTTACCTTTTCTATCATCACAGGAAGAGATACACTCTGAACTAACTTGTAAAAGAATTTCTTTTAAAAACAACTTTTATTTTAGACACCAATCAAATAAAGCCAATTATATTGCAGTTTCATAAAAAATATATTCTGTAACAAGGAATTGGGTCTCTTTCCTCCTGTGAGGGGAACTAAAGCAAGAGCTACAGCAAGATGCTGGCCAGTTCTACTAAAGTTTCAGCTTTCTCTTTCTTCAACCCTGTTGTTATACGTTTCTTCTTTTCACTTCCTAACTGTATACGTGCAAAGCTCAGCATCTGTTGACTCCCCCACCTTCCTAGTTTCTGCTGAAACTGTAGTTAATTTCTTCTACACCCTATCCCCCTTTTTATAAAATTCCTCAGTTTCATCCCTCCAAAAATGCTCTCATCACTGGTTTCACATTCCACTTTTATTTTAGACACCAATCAAATAAAGCCAATTATATTGCAGTTTCATAAAAAATATATTCTGTAACAAGGAATTGGGTCTCTTTCCTCCTGTGAGGGGAACTAAAGCAAGAGCTACAGCAAGATGCTGGCCAGTTCTACTAAAGTTTCAGCTTTCTCTTTCTTCAACCCTGTTGTTATACGTTTCTTCTTTTCACTTCCTAACTGTATACGTGCAAAGCTCAGCATCTGTTGACTCCCCCACCTTCCTAGTTTCTGCTGAAACTGTAGTTAATTTCTTCTACACCCTATCCCCCTTTTTATAAAATTCCTCAGTTTCATCCCTCCAAAAATGCTCTCATCACTGGTTTCACATTCCACTCTTATCTCTAAGCTGCACTTATTCTACCCTAGAGTTCGTCACGTCCATCTTTACCCTTCTGATATTTTGCTGATTTCTTCACTTGTTATCAGTTTCCACTGACAGGCTGCCATTGTTGTTACACAACCTCCTATGAAACTGTGCTGGCCAGGCTCTGCTTCAGTTAGGGGTTAAAGAGTACACAGACACTTTTTTCATAACAAGCAGCCATTATATGCACAGAGGTTTCCACAAGGGAAGGGGGGTGAAGTATTTCTGTGCATGAAAGAAGAGTGGAACCTGGGTGAACATATCTTTATGATCATCTGATGATCATAAAGATGTCCAAGCAGGTGGAAAAGGCAACAGCAAGAGACAGAAGGTTGAGTGAAAAAACAGAGAAATGCCTAACAGGAAAAAGCCTCTGGTGAGGCCCCATTTAGAATATTGTGTACAATTCTGGAGCCCATGCTTTAAAAAAGATATATACTGATTACTAAAATGGTCAGTGATTTTTGTCACAAAGCATAGGGAAACAGAGTTAAAAATCTCAATATGTATATGTAGCCCTGGTCTCACCACACACAGTCTGGACATCAGCTAGCTCTTCGCAGGCCAGCACTAAGCTGGGCACAGTCTGGGGCTGGTCTTACTCCAGTAATCTGTAGGGTGTTATGTTAAGCCAGTCTTTTACTGTTTATTCACTTTTCTTTGTTAGTCTGGAAGTAAATAAACTTTGGTGTCATGCAAAGAAATACTCCAGCCCAGGTTTTTTAAATCAGACACAAACTTAACTGAACATTTTGCATCCAGACTTCAAGTATTCTGGAGGCAAACAATCCTTTCAGAGTGGAACAAATCAATTTAATCCAACGGGGTATCTTATACCAATAAGTCAGAGCCAAACTCAGGGATATGATGTAAATCCTCTAAACCAGTTTTGTAAATCCTACAGTACATACATATTTACAATTCTTCCTGTCCAGTACCCATCATTTTGGGTGAACAACCTAAGGCTGGTGCAGCAAGTGATCTTCACTGTGG
Organism: Microcaecilia unicolor; assembly: GCF_901765095.1. Classification (NCBI taxonomy): domain Eukaryota; kingdom Metazoa; phylum Chordata; class Amphibia; order Gymnophiona; family Siphonopidae; genus Microcaecilia; species Microcaecilia unicolor. The sequence goes on from NC_044031.1 coordinate 161,043,004, forward strand.
ATCCCTGTCTGTCCACTCTCTCTCACAAAGGGTGTACCTCTCAGGGCTACTACCCATGGCTCCAAATAGGCTCTTTCCTGTTCTTGGTCCCAGGCTGGGTTCCCTTGCTTCCCACCCGGAACACTCCTTCACATCACAGTTAATGCTTGTACTATCAGAAACCTCTACTTAATTCAGCCTTAGTTTCTTGAACCCATTCAGGACACCTCCTCTCTACAAAGGGCCCAGTGGGGGTAAAGGCAACCAAAGACCTCATGCTATCCCCAACAATAATATTTATTAACTCCCAAATTCCACCCCTACTGTCATTCAATAACCAGAAACATTTAAGAACATAACAAAGGAACATAAGAGTAGCTATACTGGGTCAGACCAATGGTCCATCTAGCCCAGTATTCTGTTTTCCAAACAGTGGCCAAGCCAGTTCACAAGTACCTAGCAGACCCAAATCATGGCAACACTCCATACTACAAATCCCTCAGCACTTTCCCATAAATAGTCCCCTTAGGGCTGTGCTTCTCTCTCTCCCTTTCCAACCCACTTCCCTCCCCCCAGTAGCTGTAGGAAGGGGTTCCTCATCAGCCTAGTAATCCCCAACATAATGGGGGATTACATATACCTTGGAAGAAAGGTGAGAGAGGGGAGATATGATAGAGATATTTAGATACTTCCATGGCATAAATGCACAGGAGGTGGGTCTCTTTCAATTGAAAGGAAGCTCTGAAATGAGGAAGCATCGAATAAAAGTGAAAGGGGACAGACTCAAGTAACCTAAGGAAATATTTTTTTTAATGGAAAGTTGGATGCATGGAGCACCCTTCCAGTGGAAGTGCTGATGAGGACTGTATTTGAATTTAAGAAAGCATGGGATAAGTACAAAGGATCTCTAAGGGATAGGAGGGGATTGTGGAGCTTAGAAGATGATATGGATGGGCAGACTTGATAGGCTATCCAGCTTATAATCGAACGAGAAAAACGCCCAAGTTCCGACCTAAATCGGGAGATGGGCGTTTATCTCACAAAAACGAATAACGCGGTATAATCAAAAGCCGAATTTGGGACGCTTTCAACTGCACTCCGTCGCGGATGCGGACAAAGTGGACGGGGGCGTGTCGAAGGCGTGTCAAAGGCGGAACTGGGGCGTGGTTATCACCCGAACAGAGATGGGCGCCCTTCGCCGATAATGGATGCGTTTGTAGCTAGAATTTAGGGCACTTTTCCTGGACCCTGTTTTTTCACGAATAAGGCCCCAAAAAGTGCCCTAAATGACCAGATTACCCCCAGAGGGAATCGGGGATGACCTCCCCTGACTCCCCCAGTGGTCACTAACCCCCTCCCACCACAAAAAAATGATGTTTCACAACTTTTTATTTTCACCCTCAAATGTCATACCCTCCTCCCAGGCAGCAGTATGCAGGTCCCTGGAGCAGTTGTTAGGGGGTGCAGTGGACGTCAGGCAGGTGGACCCAGGCCCATCCCCCCTACCTGTTACAATTGTGCTGCTTAATGCTTATTAGTCGTCCAACCCCCCCAAACCCACTGTACCCACATGTAGGTGCCCCTCTTCACCCCTTAGGGCTATAGTAATGGTGTAGACTTGTGGGCAGTGGGTTTTGAGGGGGATTTGGGGGGCTCAACACACAATGGAAGGGTGCTATGCACCTGGGAGCTCTTTTACCTGTTTTTTTGTTTTTGTAAAAGTGCCCCCTAGGGTGCCCGGTTGGTGTCCTGGCATGTGAGGGGGACCAGTGCACTACGAATCCTGGCCCCTCCCACGAACAAATGCCTTGGGTTTATTCGTTTTTGAGCTGGGCACTTTCCTTTTCCACTATCGCTGAAAAGCAAAAACGCCCAGCTCACACATTGGCGAATAAAACATGGGCGTCTATTTTTTATCGATAATACGGTTCGGTCCGCCCCTTCACGGACCCGTTCTCGGAGATTAACGCCCATGGAGATAGGCGTTTCTGTTCCATTATGCCCCTCTATATGGTCTTTATCTGTCATGATTTTGCATGTTTCTAATTTTTGTCTGCAAATTTTGATTTCAAATTTATGGTCCCTTGTTCTATTGTGATGGTCAGCTTGCTTTATTAATACTTGAAATTATTCAGGTCCCAGGTACATGCAGGCCAAACTCAAGCTAACCTTTGCTAATAAAGATGGAAGCTGAAAAAAGCTGCTGAATTTGCAGACCCTTCAGAGAGAGTGAATATCATCAATATGAGGATAAATATTCAAAATAATTTCACTGTGGTAACCAAGGTAATTCCCACAGGGATGACTCCTGCCCAGGTAAATCATTCTGACAAGGCCAAACCCAAGTGCAGCAAAAAACCTGGAAAGTGCTGGGGCAGTCTAGGGGTGGACTCAGGTTGGAGCTAGGATTTATCCGGATACTGGCAATATTCAGTGGCAATGCCTGGATAACTATCCAATTCATTAAGGACAGCAAAAAGTCTGTCCTAAGTTGACAGACTCTTAATATCAGCCATACCAGGGTAACTCTCAGCAAGGGCCAAATACCTAGATAGTCAGCACTGGTACCTGAATAAGGGTCGGCATTGAATAGATGGACAAATTTAAGCTGGCAGCAATCACTGTTTAAAGAAAGGCTAAAGGCCACCGGCTGAATATTGACCAGATAATTACTACCCAGGGCAAAGGAACTGACCTGATCTGACTTTCCTCTGCCTGCCTTATCATGCCCATCCTCCCCAAACCTGCAAGGTGGGAGCTACATTCAATGCATTATTTGTAGGATAATCTATATAATCTTGCTTTCAGCTTGCATGTAAACTCTGGTAATCCCCAGCATAGCACAGAGCGATTGTATATACTCATTTTTCCATACCAAATAATTGTAATTGTAGTTTATAGTAACACAATAAATATTAGTGTGAAATGACTCCTTTCACTTCCAGATTGGTATTGTTATTTTTATAATTGCTCTTTTCCAACAATAATAGTCTTTATAATAAACTGCAAGCTTATTTATTCTGTCTTGTAAGAATTATTTAGTTTTACTTGTGAGTCTTATTGTTTGTTTTAGCATTGTTACCATTCATATGGCTAATCTGGTACCATTATATTTAACTGGGAGTCTGACTGTTTTATGTATGATAGAAGTGAGATTTTCTGCAGCTAATGTGTAATTTCTGTGTAGGGATCTGTGGTACTTGGGAATGTCCTGCTTTCCCTAAAGGAGTATTACTGTTCTTATTGTAGGATCTGTTGTAATATTTGCAGTGCTGCCTTTTCTTAGAGAAGGCTATTGGCTTTGGAGTCCTAGGGGTTAATACTGTTGTGATATGGTAGACATTTTACATAGGGAACTCATAGCTTATTCTGTGCCCCAGAATCCCTGACCACATACAAGGTGCAGAAACATCAGTGTCACATGCAGAAAAGGCAACTGTTCATTCTGTGGAACAAGATCAGTCCTCAAGGGCTGCAAACTGGGCAAGTTTTCAGGATATCTCTAATGAATATGCATGAGAAAGATTTGCTACCATGGAAGTACTGGGTATGCAATTCTTTCTCATGCATTTTCAGTAGGGATACACTGGAAACCTGGCCAGTTTATAGCCCTCAAGGACTGAACTTAGACAAGCCTGATATAAATAAATGCTACATCAGCTTGCCAACTTCATATCCAATTTGCCTTAAATTTGCACCCACAATGCATCGAGCCACCATGCTAAGGATCATACAGGAGAGTGTGTGAAATGGGCGATATGGCAGGGACAGGTGAGAGGTGAAGAAATTCTGCAACTAAAAATTAAAGAGACGTATATGAGGGTTCACAAAAACCTTTGGAGGTTTAAAAGGGATCTGCACTCCCATAAAAACTGAGAACTTCCTTTTTAGACACTAACTCAATTTGGATTTATTGCTGTACATACTTATATGGATTTAAACTTTTTTTTTTTTTCCCAAAATGTATATTTCCATGCAAAGGTAGATAAGGTCTGCACATTTAGCATCTCAACATCTTAAGAAACTTTATAAATCTTATACCCAATAGCCCACATTGAGCGGAGGTACAGAGGATTTAGGGGTCCTTTTACAAAAGTATGGTAGGGTTACTGCATGGGTTAGCACATGAGCCCTTTCTGCCAAGTAAATAGGAGGTGGTAAGGGCTCCCACGGTAAATGGCCAGGTGCTACTTTTGGACTTAGCACCTGGCCATTATTGCCAAAAATAGAAATTCGAGTTTTTGGCAGATGCGCTAAAAGGTGGCCTGAGCTTGCGGGAAAAATCACCCGCTAAAAGTAGCACAGGCCACTTTTTAGTACGTATTTGTAAAATGGCCCCCTTAGTGAAGAAAAATTTGAAATAATGAAATAATTTACTGGTTCACATTTTAACAGTGTTTAAACAATCACAAACACCAAACTTTCAACTCCTCTCCCATTAAAAAAAAAAAAAAAAATCATTCTTTCTCCTGAAGAAACCTTTCTAAATGTGAAGGTTCCAGGAAAATGTACAAGTTATCCTGACAGCAAATGCAACATTTACAGGGAAACTTTTTAAAAAGTTTAAAAAATAAACTGTAGGCATCAGGGTAGCTCTGAACATGTCTGAAAACACTGAAATCTGTCCACAAACTACCACATTTTTCTTCTGAAAAAACAATTTCAGGACTTTGTGTTTATCTGCATCTGAGAAAAAAAAAAGAGACCAGGAGTATGAAGTGGGTAGAGATAACATCCTGAGAATCTTCAAGGAACTTAGACAAGTCCATCCCTCCTTCAACCTCAGATTCCACCAGTCTTTGACCAAGGATATAATAATTACTTGTCTTTTCCAAATTATGAGTTGACAATAATTTAGGCAAGTATTTTTGTCATAAAATAACTGGGGACCAAAATCAAGTATGGGGAAAATGAAAAAAATGCGCAAATTTTTACTCCTCCAGAGATTATCCAAATTTTCCAGTTTCAATTGTAAGTTTAAGCTATCCTTGATAACCTAGACTCTCACAGAATAAACTGATTGGACCTGAGTTTCAAACACTGCTATTTTATTAGTCAAGGGATCAATCTTAAGTTGTAATTCTTGAAATTTAACAGCTGATTCAACTGTAAAAGTACACACCTGAGAAACAGTAGTTTGAAGAAACTGTTCAGTCCTAGTCACAATCTGGCAAATTTCCACTAAAGACACTCCTGAAGAAATATCTGATGTACCAGGAGAAACCTGGAGGATCTGGATTTCAGCTTTCTACCTAAGAGCCTAAATTTGGCTTCCAGAACTTCCCTCCTACATTTTCCTATGTCATTGGTACCCACATGTACCAAAACAGCTGGCTGCTCCCCAACGCTTTCTAAAATCCTATCTAGGTAATGTGTGAGGTCCACCACCTTCACACCAGCCAGAAAAGTGACCAAACGATCCTCACATCCACCAGCTACCCAGCTATCTACATGTGTAATGATTGAATCACCAACTATAACAGCTGTCCTAACCCTTCTGTCCTGGGCAGAAGCTCTTAGAGGCACATTCTCGGTGCGAGAGGATATTGCATCCCATGGTGGGCAGGTCCTGGCTACAGGATTACTTCCTACTTCACCAGGGTGATGCTCTCCTTTCAGGAGACCTCCCTCCTCCAAGGGGGCTGCCAGACTAGAGGTGAGACTTCTCTACAACATTGCTGTAAGTCTTTTCTATGTACCTCTCTGTCTCCCTCAGCTTCTCCAAGTCTGCTATTCTAGCCTCAAAAGAATGGACTCATTCTCTGAGAGCTAGGAGCTCTTTGCATTCAGCATATACATATAACCTCTCGCCAACTGGGCAGACTGGATGGACTGTACTGTCTTTAGCTGCTGTCATCTACAGGAGTGGCCTAGTGGTTAGAACACTGGTCTTGCAAACCAGAGATGGCCAGTTCAAATCCCACTGCTGCTCCTTGTGATCTTGGGCAAGCCACTTAACACTCTATTGCCTCAGGTACAAACTTAGATTGTGAGCGCTCCTGGGACAGAGAAATATCCAGTGTACCTGAATGTAACTCACCTTGAGCTACTACTGAAAAAGGTGTGAGTAAAATCTAAATAAATAATAATATTACTACATTACATTATACTATTAATAACATTGTAAGCTTTTTGTCAAGCTGTACACCGCCTTGGGGAGTCTTTTTATAAAGATGGTTTAGGACAACACAGATGATAAAGGGAATGGAACAGCTTCCTTATAAAGAAAGGTCAAACAGGTTAAAGTTCTTCAGCTGGAGAAAACATTGCTGACAGGATTAGGGTATATGATATAAGCTTATAAAATCATGAGTGGGGTGAAATGGCTATAAGAAACAGTTGTTTAACCTTTCAAACACTATGAAACTACCAACCAGCAGACGGAAAATAAACACTGGTATTTTTTCATGCAGCTCACTATTAAGTGATAAAGTCTTGTTGCTGAAGGAGGGTGGTAAGGAGACTAATAGTGGGGTTTAAAAGAGGTTTGGATAAGTTCCAGGAAATGAGCTATGAGAAATTGATCTTGTTGAGATCTGCCTGAAACTTGTGATCCAGTCTGGTCACTGTTATGCTGGGCTCATAAGAACATAAAAATAGCCATACTGGGGCAGGCCGATGGTCTATCTAGCCCAGTATTCTGCTTCCAACAGTGGCCAATCCAGGTACCGAGTACCTGACAGAATCCCAAATAGTAGCAACATTCCATGCTACTGATCCCAGGGACAGCAGTGGCTTTCTCCATTTCTATCTCAACAGCAGACTATGGACTTTTCCTCCTGGAACTTGTCCAAACCTTTTTTAAACCTAGATACACTAACCGCTGTTACCACATCCTCTGGTAATGAGTTCTAGAGCTTAACTATTTGTTGCATATGTTTAAAGACAATCGATTCACTTTTACCTGTTCTACACCACTAAGGATTTTGTAGACCTCTTATCATATTCCCCCTCAGCCATCTCTTTTCCAAGCTGAAGAACCCTAATCTCTTTGAGAGGAGTTCCATCCCCTTTATCATTTTAGTTGTCCTTCTTTGAACCTTTTCTAATTCCACTATATCTTTGAGATAGGGTGACCAGAATTGCACACAATACTCAAGGTGAGGTCACACCATGGAGCTCAGTGTTCCTTGCTCTGGCTAATCACGGCTTTTGTTATGTTCTTATGTAGAACAGAAAGCTCTATTATTTCAGTTTTTATCAACTGCCAACTCCAAAATTGTATGCAGGGATGAACTTCAAAAATATAGTATTCAAAAATCCATATTTAAAGCATGAGAAATATTTCGAGAACCGAAGAAAGAAAACTACTACACCATTAACTTGTTTTCCAAGCGTTAAATTATATAGTCTGTATGTGCTTCCATTACAATCTGCTTATAGTTTTGTTAACAGAAGATATTTTCTTTTTTGTATCTTTGCTAAATGTTCTTTCTTCAATATAATTAACCAAATCACTAATGAAATATATTTGGAGATGAGGCTAAAACTTGCCATTACTAAATGTATTTTAATAGGACATTTGAGTATGCCAACAGCTATAATGTGGCCCTCTTGTTTTATGACAAGTTACCATTTTCTTGTAATGAGAGATACAGTTCATCTTACTTATTAAGCTTAATTACACAGTCCTCCACATTCCACAATAAACAGCTCTTTCTCTGATGGCATACAGGAGGTTTCCTTAGAAACCAGTTGCTGATAAATAAAGTCACTGTTCTTAAGATGACTTGGTTGGTGAATGTTGTTGAAAAATGCCTTAATAGGCATCAAAGCTATAATAATAAGCTTTGTTCCTTTTCAAGGGCATAGCAGGGAAAAAATGAGGTGGGGAAAGGGAACGAGCATAAGGGGAAGACACAAGTTTCTGTGGTTTATCTCAGGAAGATTAGAATTATATGGCATATGAACCAAGGGGGCAATACCAGTAATCATATGTGCTTGTGGATGATCTTGTATGATATTTGATACCTATGCAGGAAAAGTTAGCTTGAAGGCTAAGGCCGTTTCGCATGTACCCAGAATAGCAGGTTATTCTACAACTGAGTGCTTCTCGTTAGGCACCCCGATGTTGCACAGGGAGGCCCTATTCTATAACAGAATTGGAGGAGGAGCCCTTCTGCTGCCTTTCTTAACTGCATGTCCTTTTGCTCCAAAACCTCTGCTGTCCGTGACCAGCTAAGCACCAAGCATTGCCAAATTCTATGCTTGACTGAGACTTGGCTTCATCCTAGTGATGAACTCCTCCTTCTCCAATGTCTTCCTTCTAATTATTCAGCCTTTTCTTTGTGTCGCCAATCTTGCAGGTGAGGTGGTCTGGCCATTCTTGCTGACAGCTCCCTTTGCCTGACCAAGGTCCCCTGCCCTCTCCTATTCTGAAATGCTTCTTCTCTGTCTTCAGCTTTTGGAGCAGTTTTAGATTCTTCTTGTTTACTTTCCTCCCACCTACAATACTTACCTTTGGGACTCTTTTGCACTGCAGTCTCTACTTACAGAAATTTACTGATCCTTGATGACATTAATTTTCATTTAGATAACCCGGCATGCTCGCAGGACAAATGCTTTCTCACCCTCCTCTCTGACCTTGGTCTCCAGCAACATGTCCCTTTCTCCACTCATAGTGCTGGCCATACCTTTGATCTCCTGTCTTTGTGATGGTGCTCCTCTTCTCATATTTCTAATCTCTCAGCGTCCCCTACTCCCTGCTCTTATCACTTCTTTATTTCATTTCTTTATCATCTTTTCTTCTCCCCTGTGGTGACTTTGACTTTACCTTCTAAATCTAGGAACCTTCATCTGCTAGATCTTTCTTCACTCCCCCTCTTTTTACCAATTTTCCCCGTACTTTATGTCCCTCTCCCTTGAGGAGCAGGTTGCAACCTGGAATACTGTCCTTCAGTCATACTTGGACCAGCATGCTCCAAAACAGACTTTGCTCAGGAAGTGAGCTCCATATCAGCCCTGGATCCATGCTGGTCTGCGACTCTTGCACCACATCACTGGAATAAATCACATACTCCCCTTTACCTCTTGCAATACAAATAAAACTATTCCTTTTACCACTCTGCCCTAAAGCAGAAGAAACATTCTTACTTTACTGCCTTGATTAGCAATACTGCCAATAAGCTCAAAAAGTTCATCTCTGTAGTTTCCCAATTCACATTACCTCAGGTATTTATTTTATTTTTGTTACATTTGTACCCCGTGCTTTCCCACTCATGGCAGGTTCAATGTGGCAGGCAATGGAGGGTTAAGTGACTTGCCCAGAGTCACAAGGAGCTGCCTGTGCTGGGAATCGAACTCAGTTCCTCAGGACCAAAGTCCACCACCCTAACCACTAGGCCACTCCTCCACGGGCATAAGGGTACCCTTACCTCCCAACCACTGCCATTTCTGCATCTGAGTTTGCAAATTATTTCTCTCAAAAGGTTACCTCTCTCCATCTAGCTCTCCCAGTTTCTGTGGCCCTACCACTATCTTCTCACCCCACCCCTCCTCAGGAATCCAATGCTCTCACTGCTTCTCTTTCAGTGCCCCTCTTTCCCTTACTCAGATAACAAAACTAAACTGCTTCAGCCTGTTTGCTTGACTACCTGTTCCCTGGACTTGATTCCCTGATCTTGGTCAAAGATTCCCCATCATGGTCTTTCCCTATTAGTACTTTCAACGATTAATGTCAGTTTGAGCACAGGGGTTTGCCCAGAATACTGGAAGCATGACAAGAAACCTACCCTTGACCCTTCACTGTTGTTGAATTTCCAACCCATTTCCAATCTCCCATTCATTGCTACGTTGTCTTTAATCAGCTCTTTCAATTTGTTAATGGTATTCGCACCCTTCATCCCTGGCAATCTGGATTTAGGACCAGTCACAGTACTGAGACTGTTGTAGCAAGTCTTCTTAGTGCTCTTCATTCTACCCTCAACAGAAGTAACATTGCACTACTAGTTTCCTTGGATCTTGCCACGGCATTCGACCTAGTCAATCACACTCTCCTTCTGCATCAACTTCAAGATATTTCTGTCACAGGTGCCACTCTTAACTGGTTTGCTTCTTTTCTAATAGATCATTTACGATATCCACTATGGCATCTTCTTCATGTCCTCTTCCTCCTCCGTGTGGAGTTCCCCAGAGTTCTGTCCTTGCACCTTTGCTTTTTAACATCTTCCTGTTAGTGCTGCTTCTTCAGGATCTGGGCATATCAACCTATGGCTACATTGATGATGTTCTTATAGTTCATTATACATATCCATCTGCCACTGATACCTCTCTCCTGCAGTTGGCATTATCCAGAGTCTCTATTTGGCTTTAGAGAATCTTGTTCTTAATACTGAGAAAACCATGGGCTGTTGGATTACTGGCCAACATCCCAACTCATCTTTTGCACCACTTCTGAATGGTACATTCTCAAATATCTCAGCATCCTTATTGACAGTAGCCTTTTGTCTGAACTGCATGTTAATGCATTGGTTAAATCACTCAGATAATTTCGCTCTATCTGTTCCTTCCTTGACCATGCCTCACAAGTTACAGTCTTGCTTGACCTTGTTATTTCCAAGCTTAATTATTGTACACAGTCTCCCCCAGTCACTACTCCGAAGACTTCAATCTGTTCAGAGCTTAGCAATTAGGATCTTGTGTCAGGCAAGTTGTTTTGATCATGTTTCACCACTCCATAAGCAGCATTACTGGATCCCAGTCAAATACCGTATCCAATTCAAGATACTTATCCTGACACACATGATCTTTTACTGTGGTATTCTGTCTTATCTCTTGTCTCATATCATCCCCTATACCCCTGCTCATGTTCTTTGCTCTCTGGACAATTACCAGCTTTGCCTTCCCTCTTTATCCTTGGCACATCTTGATGCTACCTGAGAGTCTACTTTCTTCTATCTGGCTCTATCCCTCTGGAACTTGCTATCAAACCCCCTCCATCTCGAGCTGTCATTTTCAAGATTTAAGGCTGGTTTAAAAACACATCTGTTCATGCTTGCATTTGGGTCTTGAATACACTTTCCACTTTCCCACAGTTACCTGACTTTGCTAGAGTAGTGTGTGTGTGTGCTTTTTTTAATGTTATCTCCTTTTTCCTATCTCTGCTCTTTGCTTTCCTGTTTGGATTGTGTAGTTCCTTTCCTTTTTCTGTACTTTTGATATTGTACACTGCCTTGACGTTTGCTCGAAAGGTGGTATATTAAAATAAAGCATAAACTATCATGGTTAGTGCAGTGGGCTGAGATCCTGGGGAACTGGGTTTGATTCCCACTGCAGCTCTTTGTGACCCTGGGCAAGTCACTTAACCCTCCATTACACCAGGTAGAACCCCCCCCCCTTTAGATTGTGAGCGTAACAGGAACAGAGAAATTACCTGCATATGATATGTACAGCACATCTAGTAGCTCAATATAATAGTAGTAGTAGTAGTTTAACAGCATCTGGATGCCCAGATTTCATTATAGAACACTAGTGTAACCTGGCATTAGCATGCCAGCAATAGAGCTGGTGTAACTGTGGGTGCTTATAAGCTATGAATGCAACTTGGAGCCCCACTCATGCCCCTCCCATGCTCTGCCCACATGTATGCCCCCTTGCATTTGTATGCTATAACATGTATGCAAGCCCTTATGTAGGGGTGCTCAATGTCGGTCCTCGAGATCCAAAAACCAATCAGGTTTTCAGGATTTCCCCCAGTATTTGTGAGATGTATTTGCATGCACTGTCTCCATTGTATGCAAATAGATCTCATGCATATTCATTGGGGAAATCCTGAAAACTTGACTGGGTTGCGGACCTTGATGACTGACATTGAGCACTCCTGCAAATAGGGCTTAGGGCGTTTATGTGCATAAGTACTAATTGTCTCAGCATTTTACATGGCACACATAACACATATGGCAGGTTCCTAGGTATACACTTGCCCTTCTGACCCTGGGTTAGCATGTATGCCAGAAATCATGAGCTTGAACATGTTATGGAGCTGCAGAACTTAGTGTGTTCCTGCATGTAAATGAGGTAATGTGGTATGCAAATTAGGCTTTAGTGGGCTCCCAATAAAAAAGCACATTTTCTTCTCCATACCTTCTATTTAGCATTAGCCTGATTAAAGGCTAAAATGTACCACTTCAGACTTGGATATAAGATTTTTAGTGCACCCTTTATTGAAAGATCTCAGTTAACTGAAAAACATTGTGGTGTTAATATGGAGCAGACATGCAAGAGACGACTGTAAAAGTCCTATTGGTTTTATTAATTCTATGTATGTTCTTTTGTTACCCGCTTTGGGTAAAGGTGGGATATAAATGAAAATAAATAAATACATACCTGTATGACTTTCATCTGTAACATACCTTCTTGCATTTTCTTTTCTTTTCTTTCTTTCTTTTTTTTTTGGGGGGGGAAGAAACCAGCACATTCCACATTTTTGTTAACTATAATGTTGAAGCCCCCCCCCCCTTATTATCCATAACAAATAATCATTTGGAATTGGACGGTCTGGGTAACTGATTATGCTGTATATAGAAGATTTTTGTTAATACGATCTTGCCTGACTGTTGCGTACTTTCCTATCCTGATTATGGAGCTCCTTTCATGTATTGTATCTCTCTGATTTTAGATTGTACACCATGTAGACCTGCTTGCCAGTATATGTGGTACAAAAAATTTTAATAAACAGAAAGTTATGTGGTCAGGTACACAGAGGATTTGGGCCTGTCAGAACTTGTTACAGGGGAAAACAGGTGGGGATGGTTGACCCCTTAGAAGCATCTGAAGCAGGATAATGACACAGCTAGTAGTATGGCTGGGCATAACCTAATTATATGCACCCAGTTTTGCGTATTTGCTCCTTTCTGGATCACCCAGGTTGACACTAAAAGAATGAATTACATTCAAAGTTTGCACCCTGGTCCACAAGATCATCTACGGGGAAGCCCCGACCTACATGTCAGACCTTATAGACTTGCCTACTAGGAATGCAAAAAGATCATCATGCACATTCCTCAATCTCCACTATCCTAACTGTAAAGGGCTAAAACATAAAACCACATATGCAACCAGTTTCTCATACATCTGCACGCAGTTATGGAACGCACTACCAAAGGCCATAAAAACAACGCAAGACCTAACCAACTTCCGAAAGCTACTGAAAATAGATCTTTTCAAGATGGCATACCATAAACATCCATCTTAAATACTAAATAATAACATTAGACACGATTTATACAAAACTGACCTTTTATCGCATGACTGCTTAAACCCTTCCTATTATTGATCAAGCACTACCACTTTAAACCTTACGTCGAACAGGGTCTCTATAGAGCCGATAACCTAATGTATGTTACAATCCAATTTATTACTCAGGAACCTTCATGCAATACCAAAATGTATTCTTCCTTACCATGTTTGTATACACATGGTATATATATATTCCGTGATTTGTTCCATATATATCATGTTCCATGTTTGTTACCAAGTATGTATGCACCTAAACGCATTACCATTTGTAATTCTGTTACCTGGTAATGGCAACCACCATTACGGCAAATGTAAGCCACAATGAGCCTGCAAATTGGTGGGAAAATGTGGGATACAAATGCTACAAATAAATAAATAAAAATACCAGGCATTTGTCTCCAGTGGACACACAGCTATACTTACCCTTCCAGCTACCCCAACCCAAAACCCACAGCAATGCTGCCTTTAGCAAGCAAAGATCATCAGTCATGTCACATTAAGATCAATGCATTGCATCTCTCCTTAGCCACCTCCCACTAGAGTTGTTCATACAGGCCAGGGTTGTTTTGGTGTAAGCGGCCGACCTAGATTTCAGGCCCTCGAATTTGTTTCTGTACACCAAATTGTGGGGGCAAAGCAGCAGCACAGATTTCACCTTGTGTTCAGAATCCTGGGACGCCTGTCTGCCTCCGTGACCTCTATTCTCAGAATCTCTCATCCATAATGAGAGGAATTTGAGGATGTTATAATTTCCAGCAAATTGTTCTGTCCTCCTGTAGAGACTTAATCAGTTTTCAATATTTATTATTGGGAGAGTCCAGATAAAAAGGGAGGGGGGGGGGTTAGTCATGTTGTAAAAGAGAACAGTTTGGAATTGTCAGCTTTTCTAGAGTCACATTTCATTCTGAGATGGAAAATATGTTAGTTTTTTGTGGGCAGAAAATTAATAATTTCCTTAATGTGACCAGGTCTTCCCAATTCTGTAGAAAAGTTCATATTTGGCTTTGGGTGCTTTAGTTTTCCTTAAGTATTATTGTAAATGACTGGTTAATTCTTATGTTTTCCAATGAAGATGGGAGTTTGTATAGGTGACTCATAATATTTGGTTATTAATCACCTCTTGTTAATCTCTAGTTTCTTCTTGTTGTTATTGTTTTGCTTCTTGTTTCTTTATATGCTCATAATATGGGACTTGATGCTAATTAATGTGGATATATCTTTTGTTGTGTTTACTATTTAAATTTTTTTCCTGACATTTGATTGAATTTGCACAGTAGTGTAAAAATTACAGTAAAAGTATGATGCCCAGTTATAAAATTACCTCCTCAAAGTTTAATATTAAGATTACAATGTCACTTTTATGTTTTATCTTGATTGATCATGTGGTGGGTTGGGGATTTTTATAGGATAATAGTATGGAGTATAAAGGAAGTTAGTGGTTTTCCTTAACAACATTCCCTCACAGAGCCACTTTAAGTCCCGCACAACAAAGCAGAAAAAATGTGGCTTAGTCAAGGCAGAGCAGAGAGGGTGTGGTTCAGGCAGATAGATAGATAAACCTTTGAAGACAGACAGGACAGATAGACCCAGCGGAAGACAAGAGCAGCCCTTCAGCAGATGCCTTCACTACATAACTACATAAGTAATGCCACACTGGAATTGTGGATTTTTCCCAAGTCCATTTAGTAGTTGTTTATGGACTTGTCCTTTAGGAAACCATCTAACCCCTTTTTAAATTCTGTCAAGCAAACCACCTTCACCACGTTCTCCAGCAACGAATTCCAGAGTTTAATTATGCGTTGGGTGAAGAAATGTTTTCTCCGATTTGTTTTAAATTTACTACACTGTAGTTTCATCGCATGTCCCCTAGTCCTAGTATTTTTGGAAAATGTGAACAGACGCTTCACATCCACCTGTTCCACTCCACTCATTATTTTATATACCTCTATCATGTCTCCCCTCAGCCGTCTCTTCTCCAAGCTGAAAAGCCCTAGCCTCCTTAGTCTTTCTTCATAGGGAAGTCGTCCCATCCCCGCTATATATCTGTTTGCTTAACTTTATTATGTTACCCTATTGTTTAACTTTATTATGTTATATTATTCTCTATTTAACACCAATTGTAATTTCTACTCTAGAATGGCGAATGCCATAATGGAGCGTTGTAAGCCACATTGAGCCTGCAAATAGGTGTGAAAATGTGGGATACAAATGCAATAAATAAATAAAATAAATATCATTTTAGTTGCCCTTCGCTGCACCTTTTCCAATTCTGCTATATCTTTCTGTAAGCAGCAGATGCTTAATTAAGTTGCCTCTTTCGACAGCCCATCATAACCGCTCTCTTTAAATCTTTATTCCTTTCCTCTTTGTGCTCTCAATAAAAATATGCTTCATGTGTCAGTTTCCTGTGTCAAGTCTCACAGCAATTAAGGCACCAATCAATGTTGGGGAGACCATGACACATCATTTAGGGGCCCTTTTACTAAGGTGCGCCGAAAAATGTCCTGCGCTGGTGTAGGCACGTGTTTTGGACCCGCGCAGGTCCATTTTTCAGCGTGCCTGCAAAAAAGGCCCTTTTTTGTGGCCGAAAATGGACGTGCGGCAAAATTAAAACCAGTGTGCGTCCATTTTCGGTCTGAGACCTTACCACCACCCACTGACTTAGCGGTAAGGTCTCATGTGTTAACTGGGCAGTAATCGTCATCAGTGCGCATACACTGCCAATTACCACCGGGTAAGCACCATGCCCGGGGGACATGCAGTAGCCGGTTGGTAGTTCCAATTTGACAGGTTGTACATGTTTAGACACCTACGTACCTTAGTAAAAGGGCCCCTTAATATCTATGTATAGTGGGAATTGAACTGGGCACCTCTGGATATCAAGTCTGCTACTCTAACCAATAAGCTACTTCTCCATTTTATTTTGTATTGCAAAATATTTTGCCGTGCTCTGCTGTACCACCCAAATCTTCTATAAACAACTCTTGCTCACATTTCTATACTGAGCCAGGGAAGCTGCCAGCTTAGCAGGCATAGACATTTTGAAGCCCTAAATATTTAGAGCTGTTGGCAAATTCAGAAACTTGGACGTACCAAATAGCAATTTTTACAGCCCTCCTACCTAACCCTTTTTTTTTTTAAGGCATATGTAAATGTCATTCTTGCCATTGTACAATCTCTGGCTAAGGCTCCATGGGAAGATTTGTACTGGTTCCAAAGCAGCAGTTTTTGTCCCAAAGGGAATCCTCACCTCAGACTGTACAAGGGGATAGAATGATGAATGTGCTAAGAACCAGACAAGATCGCAGAAGGGACGCTGCACCCCAGAGAGGGAAGGGGACAGGTGAGGAGCAAGAGGCATTTGGCATGGTATTGGAAGGTGAGGGAGGTAGGAGCTGTGGAGACAGAGAGGTTTCAGATGACAGACCTGGGTGGACAGAAATGGCAATCAGGCTCACAGACTCTCAGCTAGCACCAATGCAAGCAGTCAAAGGACATGCTGTAGCAACACTTATTCATGATTTAAAGGTGGTGTAAGTCTCGATGTTCATCTGGTATTAGATATACATCCTCTCTTCAATAGTCCCTTTTCCTATGTGTCCTATCTGTCTGTCCTACCCTTATCCCTTTTGTCCTGTCTGTCTGTCCTGATTTAGATTGTAAGCTCTTTTGAGCAGGGACTGTCCTCATGTTCAACTGTGAAGCGCTGCGTACGACTGGTAGCGCTATAGAAATGATTTGTAGTAGTAGTAGTAATAGTAGCATGCTATACAGAACTGGGATAGACATTGCTGACACAGTGTCACCCTTGACATGCCCCCAACATGCCTTCTCTGGCTTTATATGTGTTAGTGGCTTAAATATTTTGTCCTGTCCTTTCGTAAAATACTGGTTTATATGTTTTGGCCACAAAAACTTATAAGTGCCAGAATTGAGATGTTTAAAATGTGAATAGTGTTTGTAGAATGACCGCCAAAATGTCACCTCTGAGGGACTGTTTATATTGGGCTTCGTGCCACACTCTCACCCATAGTGCTGCTGTTGAGATGATCATGATTACTGAATTGAAGGGGAAGGCACAAGATTGAAATTTCACCTAAGGTGCCCAATTCCCTTGCACTGACCCTATGTGTTGGGGGTTTATCTCACAAATAGAACCATTGGCCCATGGGAGCAGGAGATCCACAGTATGCTACTGCAGAGAGGTCCCTTCTCTGAGTGTCTCCCAGTATTGCTGGGTGTTTCAACTTCTTCATTTTCCCATTTACAGAAAAAAAGAAAATAAACTTGAAAGTAAGAGACGGGAGGGAATTATACCTCTCCCTCCAAGGGTGAACATTAGCTTCTGTTTTCTTAATGGATGCAGCCTATTCATTCAGAAAGTTTCCTTGAGTTCTTTAAAACAGACTCCAGTTTACAAATGATAACAACTGTACAAGCAAAAACCTAGCATTCCAGCTGTTGGACAAAATGCCATATTTTTCAGGCAGACAGTGAGGAATACATTGTTGGTGAGCTTTTGTACTCATCTCAAAGAAAAAATAGGAAATGCAGAATCTGCTTATTCACATATAAATACAAATATTCAGAAAACAATGGCACTGTACCAATTATTTTGTTGACTGACTGTAGTTGTCTTAGGGTTAATGTGATAGCAGATAGCTACAGTTTGTTACAGGGTCCTCATGAAGGTATAGTCTTAATGTTGGATAAAAATACAGAAGACTTTTTACTCGTAAGATTTTGAAAGAGGCACAGGATTGGCTAGTTTGTATTCACACTTGTATGCATCCTTAGAGGGAAGCTGCTGAATAAGGGCTTTGATGAGAGAGTTAAATTAGGCAGTTCTGAATACTGAACAGCAGTCAAGAAGCATAATGGTTACTTAACTAACCATTTTCTACAAAGCTCAGTCTCCTGCTGGCTAACTCTGTACAGCATAAATCCCCAGTAGGACATCCAAACTTCAAACAATTACATCAAATCATGTGACTAACCCCTAAGCAATTTACCTTGTGGGAAAATCAGTACTGCTCTTTTAATGGGTCTGGGATTTTGTCTTTGTCACAGTAGGGGAGGAAATGGATGTTATCGCTGTTAGGTATGAACAGAAAATGCCGTACAGCATGTTCTACTTAAATGATTGGAAAAGAGACAAAATTTTGAGAGCATGTATTGTAAACAAAAGTTAGTGTGGATTATGGGATAAAATCTGTGTAAAGAAATGATACTTAGATGAATGAACTCCTAACAGAACTATAATGAAGACTGGAAGCAAAGGCCTTGCTTAGGAAGAGGATGGCAGAGGAGACCAGTGATGAAATAAGATATGTTATGCACCTAAGTACAAGATCAATTTTACCAGACCTGTACTCAAGTATTTACTTTGTGTCATAATAATTACTTGATAAAGGAGATAGTTATACATCAGGCACATTTTCAAAGACACTGTTAAAAAAAACCTTTACAGACATCAGCAAAAAAATTTAGCGATCAAAAAAATACATTCAGAGTGCTCAGAGCCATGGGTTATTCAATTTCTTTACAGAATAGGTAGTTGGTAGTCAATTTTTAAAGAAATGGCATGAGCTGATCATTCATCCTTGGAAACCTATATACTGACTGGCCAAATGTAATCAGTTTTATAGTTTTTGTTGATAGTGTCAGTGGTAGCTCTTTGTGTGTGTGTGTGTGTGTGTGTGTGTGTGTGTGTGTAGGGGGGTGTCTATTACTAAAGCTTAGCTCGCGTTATCTGCAGCAGGGCCATATTTTATTCCCAGGGCTTTTTTTGCGGGGGTACTTGGGGGTACTGAGTACTGGCACCTTTTCCATTGTCTCCTAAAATTGACCTATGGATCCCAAATTTTAATGAAAGAGCTCAGAATCTACACACTAATTCTGCCTTGTTATAGATTCTGTGACTGGTTGCAGGGGGCCTGGCTAATATGGGGTGGGTCCCTCAGTGATCTTCCAACCCCTGAAGGGTAGCCTAGCGTTTAAGTACTGTCACCTTTTTTGCTAGAAAAAACACACTGTTTATTCCTATGGGCCCTGCTGCAGATAACTCGAGCTAAGCTTTGGTAAAAGTCCCCCTATATGTCCATAAAGTTAAGGAACAAACTGAGCAAGTAACAATTTTAATCTAGCACCCACAGTAAAAACGGGTTTACCACTATGTAAAAAAATGTATATTAATTAGGTCTATAGTAATTTTCCATGGCAACATACAATGTTCACAGTCACACTCTCATTACCTCTCGCCTTGAGTACTGCAACTTACTCCTCACCGGCCTCCCACTTAGCCATCTATCCCCCCTTCAATCCGTTCAGAACGCTGCCGCACATCTTATATTCCGCCAGAACCGATATACTCACATCACCCCTCTCCTCAAGTCACTTCACTGGCTTCCGATCACATACCGCATACAATTCAAGATTCTCCTCCTTACCTACAAATGCACCTGGTCTGCGGCTCCTCACTACCTCTCTACCCTCATCTCCCCCTATGTTCCCGCCCGTAACCTCCGCTCACAGTTCCCTTTTCCACCACTGCCAACTCCAGGCTCCGCTCATTCTGCCTTGCCTCACCCTACGCTTGGAACAATCTTCCTCAACCCCTACGCCAAGCCCCCTCCCTACCCATCTTCAAATCTCTGCTTAAAACTCACCTCTTCAATGCTGCTTTCGGCACCTAACCTTTCGTGAAATATAGTATGCCCTATCAGACGGACTCTACACTTGTCTTTAGATTGTTTAGATTGTCTTTAGATTGTACACCTGTCTCTTAGATTGTAAGCTCCTTGAGCAGGGACTGTCCTTCCATGTTAAATTGTACAGCGCTGCGTAACCCTAGTAGCGCTTTAGAAATGTTAAGTAGTAGTAGTAGTAGTACCACAAAAATCAGTTCTGCAGTTATGACAGTAATATCTTCTAAGAACGTACAGACATATTTTGCATAAAGGATGTGTATTTATTTTGAAACTAATGGTAAAACATGATGAATGATTCCATTTTTGTCTCACTTCATTACAAACAAAATTAATGGACACAGAGTCTCAATGAACTGAAAACCATTCATTTCTGGGGGCAGTTGAGGAAGATCCAGGAGGTATATGGGTGCCAGCAATATTTAGTGCCAGTGCCCACATAATTAAGCAACCAAACAGGACTGCACAAAAGGTTGTCCTAAGTTCAGTCGCTTAGCTATGCAGGTGCCAACCCTGAATATTGGCCAACACAGGCCTAATCTCTGGATAGCAGTCTGCCTCTTTCAGTCCTGTTCCCCTCCCCTCCTGACCCCCCCAATATGTTCTGATCCCTTAATCAGCCCCCAAAAGATCAAAACCCACCCCCCTGTTCTATTCCCCCATCCAGTCCCGCACAATAGAACAAGACCCACCCACCCCACTTCCTAGTGAACCCCTGGGCCTACCTGTCCATCTCTGGTGGTCCAGTGGTCCTCAAGGCAGGACCATGGGAGGCCTACTGGGAAGTGGGGGAAGGGTGGGGGATCAGAATTGGAGGTTGGGTCTTGATCTGTTGTTGGGGGCCATGTGAAGGATTTAGACCAGGGGGGTCATGATCTGTTGTGGGAGCTGGATAGGAGATCAGAACAGGGGAGCATGTCTTAATCTGTTGGGGGGATGAGTTGGGATCGAAGCTTGTGAGGCATGGGTGTAAGGATCAGAACATGGTACGGGTGGGTGCGTGGACTCAACACCTCTTTATGTGGATCCTAGATGGTATTTAGCTGGGCCTGCTTAAGATCCTGGATGAATATCGGTCGGGACCTGCATTAAGAGCTGGCGGCTTATGCGTGCCCGGAGTGCCCCAGATATTCAGTGCAGGTATCTGCATAGATATCAGCACTGAATATCAGCACCTAATTTAGCCTGTGGTGGTCAGCGTTTAAAAAAACAGTGACCATCGCTGCTGAATATTGACCTGCTTGAACATTAATTGGCTCATTTTCTGTCCATGAATGAGCTAATCCCCTGCTGATAGGGGAAGAGAGAGGCAGCAATCATTGGGCAGCCCCTGCAGACTCACTTGGTCATGGACATACCTCACAGACTGAAGCACAGATACAATGCCCCCACCTTCCCTTGCAATGCCACTGGGGGGATCCCTGACCTTGGCACCTTCATCCAAGGTGCCTCTGATCTAGGTCTTTAGTACAGAGTTCCTCAACCAGAGTGCCAACATGTCTGGCACTTCCTGTAGACTAATAATATTTCCCTGATCTTGGAGATGGGCCCTCCATTATCTTCTTCATCAGCAGGGAAGAAGCACCCATAGGGCATTCCCCCATAGACAGGCATAGCCACATTCCTGTGCAACCAACAGGTGCTTCACCACCTACCGGCATGGCCATCAACCCCCCCCCCCCCCTGCAAACTAGCACCATGGGACCATAGCCCCCCACCTCCTCACTATGACACTGCAGGCTCACTGTTAGAGTCCATTCCCCCAACATTCAAAACCATTTAACTGGCCAGGAACGGCACCTGGCTGGTTGAATGGCACTTAACCGTCTATCTGGCGATATTCAGCAGGGGATAACCAGCTATTCCCGCTGAATATTCCCGATTAGCAGCTAGGAGATAACTAGCTCTATCGTGTGATATTGCCAGCTATCCCCAACTATTCAGTGCATAGCTGGCTATTGTATGTGGCCTCATCAGGCCGCATAAATAGCTTGAATATCTTTTCCCAGTTTAAACATAATCGGTTATCTCTATTAACTTAGCCAGTTAAGTTTAAATTGGCCAAATTCAAACTGAATATTCAATGCCGTTCACTGGAAACGGCCCAGCATTTAATATCCGGGCTGACCGCCGACCATGGGAGTTAGCTGGGCTCCCTCCCAGAATCTGAATACTGGCTCCCATAACTGCATACGCCTTTGACTTTAATGGATCCAAATAAAATAAATGAATTAAGATCTGCATTAACAAATTAACCAAATGAAAATATTAACTAATCTGAAAATGAACCCAACATCTTTCCATTGTTTTATTACATTTAATATGAGTATTGACGCATATCTGTCTTCCAACCTATTATTGTTCAAGTGTTGATTTAGGTCTCCTTTTGTTATTTATATCCAAATATTGTTTTTGAGATACAGATGCTGTTATGTTACATCAACTCCCCCCCCCCCCCCCACCCCCACACACACTTACATGTTTTAAGTATCAACCACATATTAATAAACAGAGTGGTAGAATTCTAGTTATTCTTAAGCAGTCTGTCTCTTTTTCTGTTGTTGAAATCAAGTCTATCCAGGGCTGAGTTCTCCTTATTTGCTAATTCTCGGGGGCTACTTAGTTTATCAAC
The DNA here is from genome assembly GCF_901765095.1 of Microcaecilia unicolor. Classification (NCBI taxonomy): domain Eukaryota; kingdom Metazoa; phylum Chordata; class Amphibia; order Gymnophiona; family Siphonopidae; genus Microcaecilia; species Microcaecilia unicolor. The sequence goes on from NC_044031.1 coordinate 161,065,558, forward strand.
CACCCCCCCCCCCCCCAGTCCCACCCCATCATATTAGTACAAAATTCTATTTTTGCTAAGATTCTGATTACATTTAAGATTGATATCACAGAGTTCCTTGCTGGTTTGACTTCATGTGAAGAAAACCACAAAAGTGGAAAGAACACGAAAGTCCCACATGAAAGACGCAGTCAGACAGAAAGTGGGAACAGGATCAGGCTCTTCAAAACAGACCAAAGACTCTCGATACATAGTTAAAAACTTTTATTTGGTGATGAATCGACACTGTACCATGTTTTGGTGCCTGCCTCAGGAGTCTGTACAAATATGAATAAATCACAGATATAAACATATAACAATCACAAAATAAAAACATTATAGAGAAATATATAAATAAGGACATACAATGGTGATATGAAGACGACATAAGATACTAGTATCTAAAACATAAACTGGAAATTAAAAAGTTGAAAAAAATGGGGAAATGATCCAAATTATTGTGAAGGAAAAAAGAAATTTTATATACATATATTGGAAACAAATATTTTCTAAAGTGGATGGTGTATTAAAAGCAAATGAATGTGAAATATTATGATTTTGAAAGTCAAAATGAAATGATGTACGGGTTTGAAAATTGACAAGAGAACTATCCTTAATGCAAATGTTCAAATTAAAAATTGACAAGAGAACTGACCTTAGTTAAAATGTTCAACAATCGCAGATGTTTCTATTGATGTATCTTTAAAAGGTAAGCAAAGGTGGTCTGAAAACCCAAAATTTGGAAAATATGTACCTAACTTATGAACAATCTCTTCTGAAGTAATTTTTGTAAAAACAATTTTGTGAAGCAATGTGATTTTGAGAGATAAAATAAAGTGGTACACAGGTTAAGAATTGACAAGAGAAATGGCCTTAATGAAAATATTGAACAATCACAGCTGTTTCTGTTGACTTCTTGTGAACCCAGTCTCTTTTTCAGCTATGACTGAAGATTTTTGTTGGTTTTTACAGATAATGCAGACTGCTACATTTTAGATCTGATGCGTGTGCATGAGACTGTTGCTAAGCAGATATCTATTTATGATTTGACTGTCTGCCAAGTCCTCCAGTCAGATAAAAAAAAAGTGTAGATGTTTTCTTTTTTGTGATGCTTCAGCCTCCAAACGGATGATGATGAGATCTTCCATAGATATAAATTGATTTCCATCCTGTTGACTGAGAAAGTGATTGTTGGGTTGTGCTTTTGTTAGTGCCTGGTTGGTTTCTTAGTACACTTTAAAAAAAGAAAATAGTGAGTGCTAAATTGATTTAAGGCATTTTGACTTATCTTGTCTTTATTCATTTAGTATGTGTTAAATTGTGAAATTCCCTATTAAAACAAAAGTGTGAAATTAATGGAAAAAATTGGAAAACTGTCACTACACTGCCAACACACCCCCATGAACTTTGGTTGTCCCCACGATGGAAAGCAGTTGAGGGTGCCCAAAATCGGCTTTCGATTATGCCGATTTGGGTGACCCTGAGAGAAGGATGCCCATCTCTTGATTTGTGTCAGAAGATGGGCGCCCTTCCCTTTCGAAAATAAGCCTGCTAGTCTTTGTACTTTTTGAAAGAGTAAAAAAATCAATTTATGTTTACCCGTTCTACACTAAGTATTTTGTAGACCTCTATCATTTCCACTCCCCCTCACCTGTCTCTTTTGCAAGCTGAAGAGTCCTAGCCTCTTAAGCCTTTCCTCATATGAGAGGAGTTCCATCCTCTTAATCATTTTGGTTGCCCTTCTTTGAACCTTTTCTAATTCTGCTATATCTTTTTTAAGATACAACAACCAGAATTGCACACAATACTCAAGATGTGGTCACACCACGGAGCAATACAGAGGCATTATAATATTCTTTGTCTTATTATTTACTAGTAAAAAAGGCCCGTTTCTGACACAAATGAAACGGGCGCTAGCAAGGTTTTCCTCGGAGTGTGTATGTTTGGGAGAGTGTATGTGAGAGTGACTGTTTGAGAGTCAGAGTGAAAGTGTGATTGTGTGAGAGAGTGAGTCTGGGTGTCAGTGTGTTTGTGAGAGAGTGTGTGTGTGAGAATGAGAGTGTGTGCAAGTGTGTATGTGAGAGACAGTGTGAGTGAGAGTGTGTGTGTGTGGGCGAGAGAGAGTCAGAAAGACATTGTATATGAGAGAGAGAGTGTGACCCGTGCCCTCCCAATCCATGGCCATCCATGTTACTCTGTAACCTGCCCCCTCCATTCATCCCTATCCAGCATTTCCCCTCTGTGCCTGAGGCCTGCCCTGCAATCCATATCCATCCATGCCCATCTGTCCCCTCCATTCATCCCTATCCAGCAATTCCCCTGTCCCTGAGTCCTGCCCTTCCAATCCATGGCCATCCATGCTCCTCTGTCACCTGGCCCCTCCATTTTTCCCTATCCAGCATTTCCCCTCTGTGCCTGAGGCCTGCCCTGCAATCCATATCCATCCATGCCCATCTGTCCCCTCCATTCATCCCTATCCAGCAATTCCCCTGTCCCTGAGTCCTGCCCTTCCAATCCATGCCCATCCATGCTCCTCTGTCACCTGGCCCCTCCATTTTTCCCTATCCAGCATTTCCCCTCTCTGCCTGAGGCCTGCCCTGCAATCCATATCCATCCATGCCCATCTGTCCCCTCCATTCATCCCTATCCAGCAATTCCCCTCTCCCTGAGTCCTGCCCTTCCAATCCATGCCCATCCATGGTCCTCTGTCACCTGGCTCCTCCTTTTTTCCCTATCCAGCATTTCCCCTCTCTGCCTGAGGCCTGTCCTGCAATCCATATCCATCCATGCCCATCTGTGCCCTGTATTCATCCCTATCCAGCAATTTCCCTGTGTCCCTGAGTCCTGCCCTCCCAATCCATGGCCATCCATGCTCCTCTGTCCCCTGCCCCCTCCATTCATCCCTTTGCAGCAATTCCCCTCTCTCCCTGAGCCCTGCCCTTCCAATCCATGGCCATCCATGCTCCTCTGTCCCCTGCCCCCTCCATTCATCCTTTTCCAGCAATTTCCCTCTCTCCCTGAGCCCTGCCCTCCCAATCCATGGCCATCCATGCTCCTGTGTCCCCTGCCGCCTCCATTCATCCTTTTCCAGCAAGTCCCCTCTCTCCCTTCCATGCCCCCCCTCGCATCCATGCCCCCCCCTTCGCATCCATGTTCCCCCCCTCTTCGCATCCATGGCCCCCCCCTTCGCATCCATGTTCCCCCCCCTTCGCATCCATGGCCCCCCCCTTCGCATCCGTTTTTTTTGTTTTTCTTCTTTTAAAATGTACCTCCGTGGCGGTTCCGGCAGCGAAGCGTCAGGGAAGTAGGCGGCGCTCCCGACGTGTAGCCGTGCCGTCCCTTCGCTGTGTTCCGCCTTCTTTTGACGTCATCCTTGACGTCAGAAGAAGGCGGAACACAGCGAAGGGAAGGCTAGACGTCGAGAGCGCCGCCTCCTTCCCTGACGCTTCGCTGCCGAGCGATGCGATTGGTTGAGTGTCATTGCTCCGCCCTCGACGTCATCACGTTTGACGCGTGGGCGGGGCAGACACAATGGGATCTCACCCCCTTCACTTAGAATGTTGGCTAACAGAGGCTTCATTAGAACGTTGGAGGTGCGTTTTATATAGAGAGATGTTCATTAAAATTTTATACATCACCTTTTTTAATGCGTAAATCAAAGTGATGTACATTAAAAATAAAACAATCATAAAAGAATGTCATTAATTGATAGGAAAGGTCACACTCATCAAATAGCATATACCTGTTAGCTAACCAGTGCCCTACTTTCAGGGTACCCTACCTGGGTTAGGCATTAGTACAGAAACTTAACTGAATTACTCTTAAATTTCTTCAAGGATTGTTCAGATCTGATGTCGAGGAGCAGGCTGTTCCATAGAAATGGGGCCATAAAATATAAATGCTTTAGTTAATGGGGATCCTCAATCTCTGTCAGCTGAAAACTTCCTCTGAAATTGGCCAGAACACCCATTTACCAAGGTTGGCAGGTAGCAGCAACGTCTTTAAGCCACTGATGCTGGCACCCCATGCATGCCTAGTTGTTAGTGGCTCAAGGATGCTGTCGCCAACAGGAGAACTTGGTAGAAAGGAGTTCTGACTGCTTTTGGAGGAGGTCAAAAGCTGGGGATGCTTGGGGATCCCCACCAGCTATAAAGCAAGGGTCAGAGCCAGTGTTATTTCTTTTTTTTTTATTTGTTACATCCACATTTTCCCACATATTTGCAGGCTCAATGTGGCTTACATAGGACCGTTATGGCATTCGTCAGTTCCGATATGAACAAATACAAGGTGTTATTATGATAGAATAAGGTTCAAGTATGGTAGATACATTGGGGAAATTTAGGGAGGAAGTGGGAGGTTGGGGTGTGTCCATTGCGATCTTTGGTTTTGTTGTGTTGCATGTGTTCAGGCTTTTATGTTGGATCAGTGAGGTATGCTTTCCTGAACAGGATTGTTTTTAGTTCTTTCCGGAAATTCAGGTGGTTGTACGTTGTTTTTACTGTTTTTGGCAGAGCGTTCCATAGTTGTGTGCTTAAGTAGGAAAAGCTGGATGCATATGTTGATTTGGCCCAGGTCAGAAAATTAAGGAGGGAACCCTCTCCGATACTCTCTCCTCCATGCCTTCCCTTCTATTTCCACACCTGCCCCATTACTTTCACACTGACAGACCCTCACCAAATACAGAACAAGGGATCACAAATTAGAAATAAAAATATTTACACAAAAATTGAATTGAGAACCTCAAGAAGTTAAACTTAACATGTACTACAACACTGGAGAAATAAAAACAGAAATGCATTTCCTTTTCTACTGAACATAGTGCAAAGACATTTGCTATGCACATTTCCCAAAGCTAACATATTACAATTAAAACATTCAAAATAAAATGCTTTTTTCTACCTTTGTTGTCTGGATGTTTTACTTTTCCATTATGTTTGTCCCAATTTCCTGTCTGTCATCTACTAATTCTCCTTCAAACGGCTGCTGTCCATGTTTTTTCTCCTCTCTACTGTCTATTCCCTCATTACACCTACCTCTGACATATTGATCATTCCCTTTCAGATCTTTCCTTTCTTTTTTTTTTTGTTTTCCACCTCTCTGTCAACTCAAATTACACCCTCTTTCTCACCCTTCAGCTACCTGTCAGATTTCCATCTTCTCACTCACTAGCTCTCCCATTCCCCAACTTACTCCTTCCCCAGCCATTCCCTTTCATATTTAATTTATGCCCCATTACCATATTTCTATCTTTTGTAATCACTATCCTCTCATCCATTTCCTTGCCATTCTCCTCCTCCCTCTCCTGGCCTCTCTCACATGGTTCCACCATTCCCAGCGTCTTCCTTCCACCACCCTTCTAGCCCAGTATCTGCTCCCTTTTTCTTCTCTCCCCGCCTTCATAGCTTGACATCTCTCTGTCCCTTCTCTCTTTCCTTCTGCCCTGTCCCACATGGTCCAGCATTTCTCTCTCTCTCTCTCTCTTCCCTCACTCACATTATCCGGCATCTCTCCATCACTCCTATCTGCTCCTGGATCCAGTATCTCCCTCTCTCCCCTCTTCACCTCCTGTGCATCTTTCCCTGCCTCTCATTCAACTCCATGCCCTACATCTCCCCCTTTCTCCCATTGCTCACCATCTGTCTCCCCCCCTCCCTTGTACCCCAGATCCAACACCTCACTTCCCTCTCCCTCCCATGCAGCATTCTCTTCCTTCCTCCACCATGTCCAACATTTCTTCCAATATTCACCATTTCTCTCCCCCTCCTCTGTGCCCCAAGTGTAACATTTCTCTCCCCCTAGACTGCATCCCTCCCTTCCTCCCCTCCACTGTCATGTCCAACATTTCACCCTCTCTCTACCATGCATCATCTCTCTCTCCCCTTCACACCTATGTCCAACATGTTTCCCTCTCTCACCCCTCTTCCCCTCCATGCAGCATTGCTCCCTCCCCTCCACCTCCATGTACAAGATTTCTCCCTTTCTTGCCCCTCTTTACCCATTTGCTTCATCTCTCCCTTCCTCCCATGCACCATCTATCCCTCCCCTTCACCTGTATGTCCATTTCTCCCTCTCGCCCCTCCCCATCTATGCATTATTTCTCCTCCCCATCCACCCCCATATATCTTGTCCCTATCCCTCTCCTCCTCCATGCAGTATTTCTCCCTCCCCTCCACCCCATATACAAGATTTCTCCCTCTCATCCCTCTCCCCCGTGAAGCATCTTGCCCCTCTCTCCCCACTGTGCAGCATCTCTCATTCCTCTCTCCCCTGTGCAGCATCTCTTGCCTCTCTCTCCCCCCTCATGCAACATCTCTTGCCCCTCTCTCCCCCATGCAACATCTCTCACACCTCTCCCCCCTGTGCAGCATCTCTTGCCCCTCTCTTCCCCATGCAGCATCTCTCACCTGTCTCTCTCCCCCCATTCAGCAACCCTTGCCCTTCTCTCTCCCCCTGTGCAGCATCTCTTGCTCCTCTCTCCCCCATGCAGCATCTCTTGCCCCTCTCTCCCCCCATGCAGCATCTCTTGCCCCTGTCCACCCTGTGCAGCATCTCTCACCCCTGTCCGCCCTGTACAGCATCTCTCACCCCTCTCCCCAACGCAGTATCTCTTGCTCCTCTCCCCCCGTGCAGCATCTTTCTCCTCTCTTCTATGGGTCCGCAGCAGCTATTCCCACATGATGCCTGATGCTAACCCAGAAGTCTCCCCTCTGCTGCATCCTGCCCAGGCACAAACAGGAAATTGCAACAGAGGGGGGTGGGACAAAGCAGAGGGGAGGCTTATGGGTTAGTGGTAAGTAGCATGTGGGAATTGCTGCTGCTGCCGCTGACCCATAGAAGAGAGCTCGCAATGGAGCCCAGTCTGCTCCCCTCTATGCCGGCACTGTCAGGGCCCACCCATGGCTACACCCCTGAATCACCCACTAGTTGCACCCAACAAAAGTGGGACCTTATCCTGTGATCACCTACCTGGGCATTAAGATTGATGCCATCTCCATGATCACTCGCCTGCTGCCAGACAAGTTAGTGGACCTGAGGGCTAAGATAGGAGAGTGAACTATCTTATTTATTTGTTACATTTGTACCCCACATTTTCCCACCTATTTGCGGGCTCATTGTGACTTACATAGTATCGTACAGGCATTTGCCAGTTGGTTGTTAACAAATACAGGTTATATTGTGGTGGAATTGAGGTAGGTGTGTATCAGGCACCATGAGGATGGGAGGGATGAAGATTGTATATTGTCCAGTACAATCATTGGTTGTGTTGTGTTGCTGGGTGTGGGGATTTATGAGTGACTGCACCAGATGCAGTCACTCATAGGCTCCGTGAACTTCGTTTTCCATGTAATCCCCATGGGGTGGATCTTCACATAAAAGGCTAGCTGCCACCTCCATGGGTGTCAAGTGCGAGCACTATCATATCCGCAGCACTATCAAAGAGGACTTGAGAATATGGGCTCCATTTTCTGCAAGAATTCAACAGGCTGGCCCTCATACAGTCTGCTCCCATATCTCACATGGACCTGCAACTATTCACAGATGCAGCAGGCACAGTGGGTCCTGAAGCATATTGTTGTGGAGACTGGTTTGCAGCCCACTGGTCTGACTCCTGGTTGGTATGTGGCTGGATCAAGAGTATCACTTTCCTTGAGATGTTCCCCATCATGGTAGCACTGCACGTCTGGAGGAACAGACTGCGTAACAGGAGGTCACAGTCTGGTCCGACAATGAGGCAGTTGTTGAAGGGGTTACATTATGTTACATTACATGAAGTGATGTGCTGGAGCCGACTCGCACCGGCTCGCAAGAGCCGGTTGTTAACTTTGCTTCCGACTTGCGAGCCGGTTGTTGAAACGCGCGAGCCGGCTCTCCTCCCTCCCTCCAGATCCGGTCCCTCATGTCACCGACCTGGCTCTTTGAATTCTTCGGGGCAGGCAGTCTTGCCTGCCCGCTGCCAGCGCTGACTCTCCCCCGCTGGCACTGCCGGTTCGCGCTTTAAAAATGGCCACCAAGACTTCCAGAGGCGGCCTTGCGAGACTTCTGCTGAAGTCTCGGTGGCCATTTTGAAGCGTGAACCAGCAGCACCAGCGGGGGAGAGTCAGCGCTGGCAGCGGGCAGGCAAGACTGCCTGCCCCGAAGAATTCGAAGAGTCGGGTCGGTGACATGAGGGACCGGATCTGGAGGGAGGGAGGAGGGAGGGAGGGAGGAGAATTCGCCAAACAACTCGGGAGGGGGTGGCAGGGGAGAGAAGGGAGTCGCTGGGCATTTGTGGATGGAGGGGAGAGAAGGATCGCTGGGTATGGGTGCATGCAGGGCAGGGGAGAGGAGGGTCACTGCTGGACATGGCTGGATGGAGGGCACAGGAAAGGAGGGTCACTGGGTATGGGTGCATGCAGGGCAGGGGAGAGGAGGGTCACTGGACATGGGTGGATGGAGGGCAAGGGAGAGGAGGGGAGAGAGAAGAAATGCTGGACATGGATGGAGGGGAGGGAAGAGTGAGGAAGGAGATGAGATGAGGGAAAAGGAAGAGAGGAGAAAAACTGCACATGGATGAAAAAAATAGGCAGAAGCTGAGGACCAGAAATGAAGAAGAAAGGAGGAAAGGAAAGAAATAAGTGGAAAGGAAGCCCTGGAAACGGAATTAAGAGGACAGATAGCAGCAGAATCGGATACTGGGCCAGCATGATCAGAAAAACAGTCACCAGACAACAAAGGTAGAAAAAAATAATTTTATTTTCATTATAGTGTTTGGAATATGTTCACTTTGAGAATCAGGTGCTCAACATTAAAAGTTTATATTTATTTACTTATTTATGGCATTTTATCGCATATTAAACATGAATTAGATTGGAACCTGGGATCATTTAATTTTTTTTTTCCTGGAGTAATGCATTGCCGCCACCCTATAGCCAGCTCTGCAATTTGGGGGGGGGGGGCAGAGGGGGACTGGGGAGAGATCCTGTTGTTAAACATTTACCAGCACACCACTGATTACATGACACTTATATCCTACACATATCTTTAAAGTTCAGTGTGGCTCACAAAAAAAGTAAAGAATTGAAACAACTTCAGGAATTATATGACTTCAAGAAAAAAAACATAAGAAAGGCATATATATTTATACAACCTAACCTCTTAAAAATGTTCTAAATAAAAACGTTTTTAGCAATCTCCAGAAAGTCATATAATTAGATTGTCCTCTAATATCAATTGGTAAGTTGTTCCAATGTGTAGCTGCCAAATATGCAAATGTACTAGAGAAAACCTTTTTATAGATCACCTTTCTGGGATTTGGAAGTTGTAAAATTAAAAAAACATCTAGATTCAGGGGAAATATGGCTAAAAGACAATCTTATTATACTAGACATATAAATGAGTAACTCTATCAAATTTAGACGATCTAAAAATCAATCGAGCAGTAGTGTTAAAAAGTGTTTGAAGTTTCTTAATCACTACATCCTTACCTCCACTGTAAATGATATTACAATAGACAATATGTGACTATACCATAGCTTGCACAACCGATCTAAACACTTCAGGACTAAAACTTGATAAATGTTATTAGTAGTAATAGTAGTAGTACATGACGAAGTTTCCACAATAAAATACATTGGCGTCCTTTTACAAAGGCACACTGAAAAATGGCTTGCGGTAGTGTGGGCGTGGGTTTCCGGCATGTGCCAATCCATTTTTCAGCACGCCTGTGAAAAATTCCTTTTTAAAAATTTTTGTCGAAAATGGACGTGCAGCAAAATGAAAATTGCCACACGTCCATTTTGGGTCTCAGACCTTAACCCCAGACATTGACCTAGCGGTAAAGACTCATGCAGTAACTGGGCGGTAATGACCTACACGCACCAAATGCCATTTGGCGTGCATCCGTTATGCACGCCCGAAAATAAAAACTATTTTTCAGACATGCGTATCGGACACACACCAAAAATGAAATTACCGCAAGAGCCACGCAGTAGTTGGGCGGTAACTCCATTTTGGCGCATGTTGGGTGCACGTAGACGCTTAGGCAGCTTAGTAAAAGGACCCCATTATTAGCTAGTGCCTGTACTTGCTCTTCAAATGAAAGATATTTATCAAAAACCACTCCCAGGATTTTAAAAGAGGACTCCAATTGGAAGTTAACTTTATCAGTACATAAGCTGACCTCATTTCCCTTATTAATTTATTCCCAAACAAAATAAACTTCGTTTTAGCCCTATTCATTTAAACCTGAAGGTAGTTATCCATCCTTCTGTTATATCAGTCACCTGAGATGCAATAGGAAGCACATTCAATAATTGTCCTTCAAAAGGAAGAAAAACTGAAATATCATCAACATATGTTAAAATATTAAAACCCAAATTGGCCAGCTTCTTACCCAAAGGTGCCATAATTAAATTAAAGAGAATAAGAGATAAGGGCAAACCTTGGGGAACTCCAGAATCAGAATTCCATTTCATAGAAACAGACACCATCATCCTCACCCTGTAGCTTCTATTAGTCAAAAAACCCTAAACCATTGAAGAACAGGATCTCCTATCCCATAATAATCCAAACTAGCAAAACAGAGTGATCTACCACATCAAAGCACTTGAGAGATCATATTGCATCAAAAGAACCTTCTTGCCCATACTGATAAATTGCCTAATCACAGATGTCAACGTGGCTAAAACTGTCTCTGTACTATCTCTTCCTAAAACCCGATTGAGAATCATGCAAAATATCATGAAGAGCAAGATAATCAATTGTTATACCACCAATCCCTCCATAACCTTCACCAGAAGTGGTATGGAAGCCACCGGTCTATAATTTGAAATGGCATTAGATTGCAAAGAAGAATTTTTCGGAGTAGGAGTAAGTGATATCAATCCCTTGTCCAATGGAAATTGACCTTTATCAAACATCTCCATTAATCTTTCATATAAAAACAACAAAAACTGAGGAGGAACCATAGAAATCAAGGGCCCCTTTTACCAAGCTGCGGCAAAAGGGGGCCTGTGCTAGCATCAGTGTGTGTTTTTGATGCGCATCGAGGCCCCCTTTTACCGCAGCAGATGACAGATAGGTCTTGCTTTTCTGCAGGAAATGGCAGTTCAGCAAGTAAAGCACTTGCCGTGTGACCATTTCAAGGAAGAGCCCTTACTGCCACCCATTGAGGTGGCAGTAAGGGCTCCTGCGCTAACCTTGTGGTAACCGGGTAGTGCGTGGCACTGCCCAATTACTCATGTAAACTTTATACCAGTACTGGTGTAAAATGTATATGAATTCTACATTGAACAATACCAGATTGAAAGATTAGAACCCTAAGTAGTTGTATTGTACTGCCCAATTACTGTCAGGTATGTACTGATGCTATAAAAATAAGTATATTTTTGTAGCGCTAGATATGATGGTCCACAGGGGGTAGGAAGTACCGCTGGGCTGCTGTGGTGGACTGGCGGTACTTCCTTTTTAGCAAGCGTAAGTACATAAGTGCATAAGCATCGCCATGCTGGGACAGACCAAGGGTCCATCGAGCCCAGCACCCTGTCACTGACAGCGGCCAAAAGAACAAGCAATTTGTCCCACCCATCCCAGAAATAGTGGATTATTCCACATCCATTCAATAACATTCTATGGCCTTTTCCTCCAGGAAGCTGTCCAACCCTTCTTTGATGTCCGCTAAGTTAATTGCCTTAACCACTTTTTCCGGCAACAAATTCCAGAGTCCAACTACGCGTTGCGTGAAGAAAAATTTCCTCCGAGTAGAAGATTTCAACGTATCATCAATGATGACACCTAGATCCCTTTCTTGGTTCATGACTCCTAACGTGGAACCTTGCATGACGTAGCTATAATTCGGGTTCCTCTTTCTCACATGCATCACTCTGCACTTGTTCACATTCAACGTATCTGCCATTTAGACTCCCAGTCTCCTAGTCTCGTAAGGTCCTCTTGTAGTTTTTCACAATCTTCCCACGATTTAACGACTTTGAATAACTTTGTGTCATCAGGTAATTTAATTACCTCACTAGTTACTCCCATCTCTAGGTCATTTATAAATATATTAAAAAACAGCGGTCCCAGCACAGACCCCTGGGGAACCCCACTAACTACCCTTCTCCATTGAGAATACTGACCATTTAACCCTACTCTTGTTTTCTATCTTTTAACCAGTTTTTAATCCACAATAGGACACTACCTCCTATCCTCCTCTGGAGTCTTTCATGAGGTACTTTGTCAAACGCCTTCTGAAAATCCAGATACACAATATCAACCGGCTCACCTTTATCTACATGTTTGTTCACCTCTTCAAAGAAATATAGTAGATTGAAGAGGTGAGATTTCCCTTCACTAAATCCATGTCAACTTTGTCTCATTAATTCATGCTTTTGAATATGCTCTGTAATTTTGTTCTTTATAATAGTCTCTACCATTTTACCCGGCACCAAGGCCAGACTCACCGGCCTATAATTTCCCGTATCTCCTCTGGAACCTTTTCTAAAAATCAGCATTACATTGGCCACCCTCCAATCTTCTGGTGCCATGCTTGATTTTAAGGATAAATTACATATTGCTAACAATAACACCGCAAGTTCATTTTTCAGTTCTATCAGTACTCTGGGATGAATACCATCCGGTCCAATAGATTTGTTACTATTCAGTTTGTAGAACTGCCCCATTAGATCCTCCAGGTTTACAGAGAATCTTAATTCATTAAGGTTCTCTGACTCGTCAGCTTCAAAAACCATTTCTGGCACCGGTATCCCACCCAAATCTTCCTCGGTGAAGACAGAAACAAAGAATTCGTTTAATCTCTCCGCTACGGCTTTGTCTTCCCTGATCACCCCTTTTACTACATGGTCATCTAGCAGTCCAACCGATTCTTTTGCAGGCTTCCTGCTTTTAATATACCTAAAAAAATTTTACTATGTGTTTTGGCCTCCAACGCAATCTTTTTTTTTTTTTAAGTCCCTCTTAGCCTTCCTTATCAGCGCTTTGCATTTGACTTGACATTCCTTATGCTGTTTCTTATTATTTTCAGTTGGTTCCTTCTTCCATTTTCTGAAGGATTTTCTTTTAGTTCTAATAGCTTCCTTCGCCTCACTTTTTAACCATGCCGGCTGTCATCTTGTCTTCCGTGCTCCTTTTTTAATACGCGGAATATATTTGGCCTGGGCTTCCAGGATGGTGTTTTTGAACAGCATCCACGCCTGATGTAAATTTTTGACCCTAGCAGCCGCTCCTCTAAGTTTTTTTTCACCGTTCTTCTCATTTTATCATAGTCTCCTTTTTTAAAGTTAAACATTAATGTATTTGATTTCCTATGTATACTTGCTTCAAAGCTAATATCAAATCCAATCATATTATGATCACTGTTATCAAGCGGCCCCAGCACCATTACCTCCCGTACCAGATCATGTGCTCCACACTAAGGACTAGGTCTAGAATTTTTCCTTCTCTCGTCGGCTCCTGTACCAGCTGCTCCATAAAGCAGTCCTTGATTTCATCAAGGAATTTTACCTCCCTAGCATGTCCCGATGTTACATTTACCCAGTCAATATCGGGGTAATTGAAATCACCCATTATTATTGTGTTGCCCAGTTTGTTTGCGTCCCTAATTTCCTTTAACATTTCTGCATCCTTCTGTTTATCCTGGCCAGGCAGACGTTAGTATACTCCCATCACTATCCTTTTCCCCTTTACACATGGAATTTCAATCCATAGTGATTCCAAGAAGTGGTTTCCTGCAGAATTTTCAATCTATTTGATCAAGGCTCTCGTTAATATACAATGCTACCGCTCCACCAATTCGATCCACCCTATCACTATGATATAATTTGTACCCCAGTATGACAGTGTCCCACTGGTTATCCTCCTTCTACCAGGTCTCAGAGATGCCTATTATATCTAATTTTTCATTTTGTGCAATATATTCCAACTCTCCCATCTTATTTCTTAGGCTCCTGGCATTCGCATGTAGACATTTCAAACTGTGTTTGTTGTTCCTATTTACATCATGCTCAGTACTTGACAGTATTAATTTGCAATCTTTTGTCTGTTTTTTATTTTTATTTAAGGACACCTGATCTACTATGGTCTCTTTTGCTAGCTCACTATCAGGATACCCTATCTTCCTTGTTTTGGTGAAATCTTTGAAAGATACCTTGGAAAGAAGTAGAGAGATCGTGGATGCTTTTCAAAGTGCTCTGCGCAGACAAATGGTGATGGAACCCACGAAGGAGGGAGCAACGCTGGATCTGGTGCTCACAAATGGGGATAGTGTGTCAACTATCAGAATGGGTGCTCACCTGGGCAGCAGTGACCATCAAACAGTTTGGTTTGATATGACAGCTGAAGTGGAGGGCGGCCACTCAAAACTCAAAGTCCTGGATTTCAAGCATGCAGACTTTAGTAAAATGGGGGAATACCTGAAGAAGGAGCTGATGGGCTGGGAGGGCGAATGAGAAGTGGAAGGACAGTGGTCCAGGTTGAAAGAAGCTATAAATATGGCCACAAACCTTTTTGTAAGGAGAGTAAATAAAAGTAAGAGAAAAAGGAAACCAATATGGTTCTCCAAGCAAGTAGCTGAGAAAATAAAGGCTAAAGAGTTGGTGTTCCTGAAATACAGAAAAACTCAAGAAGAGGAACACGGAGAGGAATACCGGATGAAACTGAAAGACGCCAAGAGAGAGATATATCTGGCGAAAGCGGAAGAACAAATGGCTAGAAAGGTAAGGAGGGGTGACAAAAATTTCTTCAGGTATATTAGTGAAAGAAGGAAGACTAAAAAGGGAATTGTGAGACTGAAAGATGCTGCGAACCACTATGTAGAAAATGATGAAGAAAAAGCAAATTTGCTAAACAGATACTTTTGTTCTGTTTTCACAGAAGAAAATCCTGGAGAAGGACCGCAATTGACTGACAAAAGTACATATGAGAATGGAGTGGATATAGCATCATTCACGGAAGAGAGTGTGTATGAACAACTTAAAAATCTAAAGGTGGACAAAGCAATGGGACCGGACGGGATCCACCCCAGGATATTGAGAGGTTCTGGTGGGTCCTCTTAAAGATTTGTTTAATAAATCCTTAGAGATGGGAGAGGTTCCGTGGGAGTGGAGAATGGCGGATGTGGTCCCTCTTCACAAAAGTGGTGATAGGGAAGAAGCTGGAAACTACAGGCCGGTAAGCCTCACTTCGGTTACTGGAAACATAATGGAAGCAATGCTGAAAGAAAGGATAGTGCATTTCCTGGAAGCCAATAAGTTGCAAGATCCGAGACAACATGGTTTTACCAAAGGTAAATCGTACCAAACGAATCTCATTGAATTCTTTGACTGGGTGACCGGAGAATTGAATCATGGACATGCTATAGACGTAATCTACTTAGATTTCAGCAAAGCTTTGACACGGTTCCCTGCAGGAGGCTCTTGAATAAACTAGACAGGCTGAAGATAGGACCCGAAGTGGTGAACTGGATTAGGAACTAGTTGATGGACAGACGCCAGAGGGTGGTGGTAAATGGAATTCGATCGGACAAGGGAAAGGTGAGCAGTGGAGTGCCTCAGGGATCGGTGCTGGGGCCGATTCTGTTCAATATATTTGTGAGCTACATTGCCGAAGGATTAGAAGGTAAAGTTTGCCTTTTTGTGGATGATACTAAGATTTGTAACAGAGTGGACACCCGGGAGGGAGTGGAAAACATGAAAAAGGATCTGCAGAAGCTAGAAGAATGGTCTAAGGTTTGGCAATTAAAATTCAATGCGAAGAAATGCAAAGTGATGCACTTAGGGAGTTGAAATCCAAGGGAGACATATGTGTTAGTCGGTGAGAGTCTGATATGTATGGACTGGGAGAGGGATCTTGGGGTGATAGTATCTGAGGATCTGAAGGTGACGAAACAGTGTGACAAGGCGGTGGCCATAGCTAGAAGGTTGCTAGGCTGTATAGAGAGAGGTGTGACCAGCAGAAGAAAGGAGGTGTTGATGCCCCTGTATAAGTCGTTGGTGAGGCCCCACCTGGAGTACTGTGTTCCCTTTTGGAGGCCGTATCTTGCTAAGGATGTAAAAAGAATTAAAGCGGTGCAAAGAAAAGCTATGAGAATGGTATGGGATTTGCGTTACAAGATGTATGAGGAGAGACTTGCTGACCTGAACATGTATACCCTGGAGGAAAGGAGAAACAGTGGTGATATGATACAGACGTTCAAATATTTGAAAGGTATTAATCCGCAAACGAACCTTTTCTGGAGATGGGAAGGCGGTAGAACTAGAGGACATGAAATGAGATTGAAGGGGGGCAGACTCAAGAAAAATGTCAGGAAGACGGACAGAGTGGTGGATACTTGGAATGCCCTCCCACGGGAGGTGGTGGAGATGAAAACGGTAACGGAATTCAAAAATGTGTGGGATAAACATAAAAGAATCCTGTTCGGAAGGAATGGATCCTAAGAAGGTTAGCGGAGATTAGGTGGCAGAGCCGGTGGGGGGAGGCGGGGCTAGTGGTTGGGAGGTGGAGCTAGTGCTGGGCAGACTTCTAAGGTCTGTGCCTTGAAAATGGCAGATCCAAATCAAAGTCAGGTATACACATAAAGCAGCACATATATGAGTTTATCTTGTTGGGCAGACTGGATGGACTGTACAGGTCTTTCTCTGCCGTCATGTACTATGTTACTATCTAGCTTATTTTCGAAAGGGAAAGACGCCCATCTTCCAACAAACAAATTGGGAGATGGGCATCCTTCTCCCAAGGTCGCCCAAATCGTCATAATCGAAAGCCGATTTTTTGCATCCTCAACTGCTTTCCATCGCGGGCATGACCAAATTTTACAGGGGCATGTCGGCAGTGTTCCGAAGGCAGGACAGGGGCGTGGTTAACAGATGGGCGTCCTTGGCCGATAATGGAAAAAAGAAGGGCGTCCCTCACGAGCATTTGGCCAACTTTACTTGGTCCCTTTTTTTTCAGGACCAAGTCTCAAAAAGGTGCCCGAACTGACTAGATGACCACCAGAGGGAATTGGGGATGACCTCCCCTTACTCCCCCAGTGGTCACCAACCCCCTCCCACCCAAACAACAAAATTTTAAAAACATTTTTTGCCAGCCTCAAATGTCATACCCAGCTCCATCACAGCAGTATGCAGGTCCCTGGAGCAGTTTTTAGTGGGTGCAGTGCACTTCAGGCAGGTGGACCAAGGCCCATACTCCCCCTACCTGTTACACTTGTGCTGGTAAATGTGAGCCCTCCAAAACCCACCACAAACCCACTGTACCCACATGTAGGTGCTCCCCTTCATCCCTATGGGCTATGGTAGTGGTGTACAGTTGTGGGGAGTGGGTTTTGGGGGGGGTTGGGGGGCTCAGCACCCAAGGTAAGGGAGCTATGCACCTGGGAGCAATTTCTGAAGTCCACTGCAGTGCCCCCTAGGGTGCCTGGTTGGTTTCCTGACATGTGAGGAGCACCAGTGCACTACGAATGCTGGCTCCTCCCACGACCAAATGGCTTAGATTTGGGCATTTCTGAGATGGGCGTCCTCGGTTCCCATTATGGCCGAAACCCGGGAATAACCATCTCTAAGGTTGACCTAAATGTTGAGATTTGGGCGTCCCCGACCGTATTATCGAAACGAAAGATGGACGTCCATCTTGTTTCGATAATATGGGTTGCCCCGCCCCTTTACGGGGCCGTCCTTAGAGATTTGCACCCACGTTCGATTATTCCCCTCTATGTTACTATGCCAGAGATTAACTTAATACAGTGACAGTAGCAACTCAGGCCCTGTGTTACTAACACCCAACTCTATCTTGTTCTAATCTGAGCAAATTTGAAAATATGTGGATGTGTGAAAGAGGGGCAGAGGGGAAGGGGTAGAACAAGTACAGTTCCCATGAATCTAATATAAATAATGGAAATTGAATATTGTTACTATGAGTATGATCAGTGTCACTACTTGCCTGTCTGAGAGAAAAATCTGATAAGTTGTTGAACTTCACAGCTCTGATAACACTTATTTAAGTCATATGTCTGGTCCTCAGGAGCAAGACTTAACGCACAAGGAGTGACTTGGAAATCTAGAAACACTGCATTTTGCTAAGATGTTGTAAAAACAGTGTGATTTTTCTCATTGAGCAGCTCACGTGTAAGTGTGTGGCTTATCCTCCGATTATGTGAAGAGTGCTGACAGCATAAGTTGGGTCATTTAAAATGGCTGGGTGAAAGAGTATAGACCATTTGAGGGTTATTGCGTTTGCGTACTTGGTAGGATGTGCATCATGTCTCTTGATATCTTGCCTAAAATTGATGGGTCTAAATTTAGCGGTGCCCTGGCTTTTTAAAACAATAGATATCTTGTCAGTGGAGAGCATCCGTCCTCTTCACTTTGACACAAGCACAGAGCGAGTAAGACAGCTGAAAGCAAGGTCCAGATAAAGAAAAATACATTTTTAGATAAGCTACAGATTTAAAAAAATTGGGACAGAGTGCATACCTTTTCCCCAAACTTAACAAGCATGATCTTTTTATGCCTGTCTGCTTACCAAATAGTAGTATCATCATTACCAGATTATTAATGTTAAATACGTACTCTGTTTAAAGCACATGATAGTATAGATCATGCTGCATTCAATTATTGCTACAACTGAAAAGAGAAATGGAATTTTATAACACAGAAGGAAAGAGAGCAGCCCCTGGCAGCCTTGACTGCCTACAATCACATATATTGCCAAATATTCTTTTTGCCTCTGGCGCTGGGCATTGAGATGAAGTTAGGTGGCTATTTCTGTTACGGATGCTCTACCCCTGCCCTTGCCTCAACATTTTATCTGAAACTGAGCTCTTTTATCCCAGGGACATTGTAATAAAAAGAATAATGAGTTGCTAGCAGATTGTGGTTGGGAAACAGTAAATGACAATTAGCTAATATAATTGTATATATTTAGCCACGTGATGCTGCAATATGGGCTAATTTTTATAAATAAGTCAAAATTAGTGAGATTCTGCATGCTGTACACTCTGTTTCTTCATCTGGAGGGTAATTTGCCTATTCTGCTGCAATAGAAGGAGTTAACTAGACACCTGCTGAGACAGGTGTCCCTTTTCAGAGCCTAATGTAAGCAAGAGGCCCATGTGATCTTGAAGAAGGCTGCTATCAGCTGACATGTTGATTGCTCTGTAAATACCCCTTTGGATTGAAACTCTTATTTAAGACACTCAAGTAAAACATGTGTCTCAAAGAAAAACAAAGATGCTCATACAAAATGAAGGCATGTCTGCTTGTCTACGTCTTCCTTTTTCAATACAATCAAGCTGCCAAAAATTGCACCGAAACAGAGCCAAAGCTGGCTGTCCATGTAGGAAGAAATAAAGGACACCAGAGCATTGCACAGTAAAGAGAATGCTATTGCATAGCTTTAAACTTGTAACAATTCAAGTATATTATAATCTTTGATTCTTTTGATTCAAAATAAGTACCTGAATATATGTAAACCGCTTTGAATGTAGCTGCAAAAAACCTCAGAAAGGCGGTATATCAAGTCCCATTTCCCTTTCACTCTATAGTTACTTAAAGATAAAGGAGATCAAATAACATATAATGAATGTATGTCAAGGATGTTGCTTTATTAAGGACGCAATTTCTGTCTTATCAGTTTGTCTGTTGTGTTTATTTATTTTATGTATTTGCTCAAAGACGGTCGGTGATTCAACTGTTTGGGAGGCTAAGGTGGGTGGGGCTAAAATGGACAGTGTTAAGGTGGGCAGAGCTAGGTTACAACTAGGAAAGGATGGAACGGGATATGGTGGAGCAAGTCAAAATCCTTAGGATTAGAGGGGGCTACATATACATCAGCAATAAAGGGACACTAGTGGCATTTCTGAACACAGCAGGGAAGGATCCCTTCAGTGTCTTTGGTACAGGTGCACCAGCTGCCGCCCCCTAGTACATTTTGCATATTTTATACACTCCAGCGAATAATGTTCCGAACAAATCAAAATAATGCACAACAAAATAATACAAAAAATTAAACAGAACAGCATTTGCTCGTCTATACAGGTACTTTAACTCTTGGCTTCCAGTAAGCAATAGCTCTCCACTTCAGCATCTTCATGTTGGTTAAGTTAGCACTTTAAGAGAAATCCTGTGGTTACTGGCAATCATAAAATTATTTGCCTATCGGTCTTTTTTTTTTTTTTGGTAGATTGCCGAATGACCACTAGGCTTCAGATCTGCTCGCCTTTAAATTACTGTTGAATTCAAACAGATTTGGAATATGTATTGTATTAGCTGTACCTAATAGAGCAGCAGTTTGAAAACTAAAAGAGAAACCAGTATTCAAATCCCACATTGGCTCCTTGAGATCTTAGACAAGTCATTTAGGAGTAGCCTAGTGGTTAGGGTGGTGGACTTTGGTCCTGAGGAACTGAGTTTGATTCCCACTTTAGGCACAGGCAGCTCCTTGTGACTCTGGGCAAGTCACTTAACCCTCCATTGCCCCATGTAAGCCGCATTGAGGCTGCCATGAGTGGGAAAGCGCAGGGTACAAATGTAACAAAAAATAAATAAATTTAGGTCTCCAATACCTTAGAAACAAACTTTGATTATAAGTTCCCCAGGGACAATAATAACTACTGTACCCAAATGTAACATGCCTTGAGCTACTGCTGAGAAAGGTACAAGCTAAATTAAAATCCAACACCTAGTACCAGGCATCTTGTGAAATACTATACAATCCTACAAAAGCCACTTAGGGTCTATAAAGCAATTTTATCATGCCACAATAACACTAACTTCAAGGCTATGACAGGATCTATATCCCATTACAGGTAGAGATAATCCATCCAAGGAAAAACAACAGAGCTAAACATTATAGAACAACAACCTGGGTTTGAAGTTAGTCCCATGGCCCTCCCTTGCAGTTAGGGCGAAGACCTAGGACCCTTGTGTGGGAGGTAGTAGCTAGTCAGGGTAAGTTAGGTGGGAGATGACAGGGGGACTAACCCGTCTGGGACTGGTTTGAATAATTACATGAACACTGGAAATGAGTGGCAAGCATCCAATAACTGATTTAGGATCTTCATTTGCATTAGATTTGAATAAGCAAGTTCAACTATAGACAATCCTTGCTAACAAGATTGTGGAAGGCAGGAAAGGCCCATGTTAGGAAAAAGGAGGGCATTCTTTCCCACAGGTCTTTAGGGGATCTATAGGGGATGGGTTGATAGGTAGCCCCAACTCACCCTGACCAGATAGGGGGACCCATTGCAAGACCCAAAGACTGCGGAACCTAGTGAGAGATTGTTCTGGTCCTTTCTGAAGATGAGAGACTTTTCTGGTAGAGGAATGTGGATTAACCTTTGATTTGGGCTTTTGCTAAGGAGTCATGAATTCATCTTGGCTTCAGATTATTGCTTTTGTTTTGAATTCACAGATATTGAGCACACACCTTTGCGTAGGCAGTGATATGGATGCTCAGCTCATGCTTTTGGGTGGTTGTTGATATGGATATTTGGCCCACACCATCAGGTGGGCAGTGATATGTTAACTCAATCCGCAATTTCAGGTGGGTGGTGGTATGATAAGGGCATACCTCGGAAAAAACAGCATTGTAAACATTGCAGTGGGTACTAGAACATCAGTACACCTATTGGTCTCTTTCAAAGATGCAGAACATTCATGCTGATAGAGTTTGGAACAGTTTTTCTATTCCGGATGGAACTATAATTCAAAAGTATTCAAAATCTCACTGATTGGAAGAAATCTGTCCAGCAAAGTTGGGGCCCCTTTTACAAAGCAGTGGTAAGCCCAACATGAGCTTACCACTCGCTAAAAAGGATGTACCGCCAGTGGTTGCATGGTGAGATAGGCACTAAGATTAAAGACAGGGCAGGTAGGTGGTCTCTGGCCATATGATCTGCCTTTGACTTAAGAATGTTGATTTGGATGGTGTCTTGCTTAAGCAGGACATCTGTGAGATGGAGCCCTCTCCCTGGATTGGCCTTCGTTGGACAACCAATTCATCAATGCGTAGCAGTGCAAAGAAGGCTAAAGTGAAAGCCACTCTGAACAAGGCTGTTTTGACTGCAGATAAAGAAATACACCAGAGTGATTCCCATAGCCCGAGGGTTGCCTCTTGTCTGGTGTCATTGGTTTCTTCCTTGCCCAGCCTTTCATCAAAGTCAATGAGAAAACTGTCATGTGGATTACCCCAGCCGAGCAGCTTGGCAAAGAAAGTAAACCCAACTATCCTTGAATTGATGAGTGCTCAAAAAAGTCTCATGTTGTATGCCTCTGTGATGAATCCAGCAAGCAGGCCATCTGGGATGGGGCTATGTTACTGACCATTTCAACGGAGGAAAAGCAGATATCATCAAAGACCTTTCTATAGGCTCTCCATGTAGATGGTGCCAGGGCTCTGAAAATCAGCAATTCACAGTGTTTCTCCTAGGTCCCACAGCTCCTTTGGGATTAGCATTGGTACCTCACTTTTGAGGGGCATGAACTGTCAAAAGAGGAGAGAATGTTAATAAGAAAGGGCATCAGCAATGCTATTGTCCACACCAGGTACATGCTTGAAGTGGGAGGTCACATTTAACTGTAAGCAGTAGAGTACAAAGATCCTAATGAGCCCAACTATCACTGGGGATCGGGCTCATTAGGGCTCTGCCCACTTTCCTTTTCAACTAGATGCTGAGGGCTATTTAGCCACAGTGCCTAGTGGTACAGCGTCACTCAGCGCATTGCTTAAAGTGCAAGCCAAAGGTGTGCACCTTGGCATGGTATAACTTTTAAAAAGATCTAAGTTCTTATTCACCTTGTTGATATTTGGTTCCATTATATTAGATATAATGGAGGGATCTAAGTTATTTTATGTGTTGTTAGCATTATTGCTATTAGATTATAGTGTATTTTGTAGTAGGGGTTGTTTGCAAATTCCAGTTGTTATTAGTAGTTTCAGATATTCTAGACTACAGCATTCTTATCGCTCATCAGTATTGATTGATACACATTCATTACCAGTCCATTCTCATGATAATTACTAGACCTTCTACATGAAATGAGAAAGTTAAATTTAAACAAATGAGGAGTTCTACTTGTAGGGGTTAACCAAACTTTATAAGTCTTTTTTAAATATCCAACTGGAGTCAAGTTACATCTCCTCTAATTTGGAGGTATTGGCATGCTCTATTCATGATGATTCACTGCAGGGTAAATTAGGATGTGTGTTGTTTTATTGTCCTCTGGGAAATGGAATTTAGCACAAGATGATTTTAGAGATTTTATCTTTGGGATTAATTTGATAGCATCAGATTTGCTGTTATTGGGTGATATTAATGTCCATTTAGTTTGTTTGGAAGATTCTGGGACTAGACCTGTGGTAGATATGTAGCAGTATTTGGGATTTCATAGAGTAGTGGGAGGTTCCACTTATGAAAAGGTTCATCAGATTGAATTATTGTCATATAGATTTCAGTCTCAAGGTAATTTTCAAGTTGTAGATTCAGTTTGTACACCAATGTCAGATCATTATAAATTACAATTTGTTTTAAAAAGTAAAGAGACTAAATAAGTTTTTTTTAGACCAGGTATTAGAAAGCAATATACTTTCAGAGGCAAGATTGATAAAGTAATATTTTGGAATATTATTTTAGATAAATTTACAAATCAGAATAAGGCTAATGATAGTTTTATAGTTTATTGAGACAGGATTTCAGGGGAAATTTTAGATATTTATTTGTTGCATTTGTATCCCACATTTTCCCACCTATTTGCAGGCTCAATGTGGCTTACAATGTTCCATCATGGCAATCGGCATTCCAGAGTAAAAGATACAATTGGTATTACATAAAGAACATGGATAACATAATAGAATTAAGCAATCAGGTATAGAGAGATCACATTCGGAATATCAGGTAAGCGGTGATGCATTACATTTCCTATGATGGTTCATGCGTCCAGCTTTTCCTACACGAGCACACAGCTGTGGAATGCTTTGCCATTTGATGTGAAAACAATGTGCTACCTAATCAACTTTCGGAAGTCTTGTTGAAGAGGTAAGTCTTCAGTGATTTCCGAAAGTTGATTAGGTAGCACATTGTTTTCACATCAAATGGCAAAGCATTCCACAGCTGTGTGCTCGTGTAGGAAAAGCTGGACGCATGTGTTAATCTGTATTTTAGTCCTTTACAGTTGGGGAAGTGAAGTTGGGGAGGAGGAGTGGCCTAGTGGTTAGGGTGGTGGACTTTGGTCCTGAGGAACTGAGTTCAATTTCCACTTCAGGCACAGGCAGCTCCTTGTGACTCTGGGCAAGTCACTTAACCCTCCATTGCCCCATGTAAGCCACATTGAGCCTGTTGATGTTAAGAAACTTTATTCTTTGTTGGATACTCTAACAGATACTAAGGATTGACTGGAAGATAATAGGGAACTGCCTTCTGCAGAGGAACTTGCAGTATTTATTTAGATTTAAACTAGATAAAGTTAGGAAAGAATACCCCCTCCCCAAAATATTTTCTCCATTAGCTTTTATTCAGGAACTTGATATATTTGATATATTTGATAAAGCCATTCACGCTGATAGAGTTTGGAACAGTTTCTCTATTCCGGATGGAACTATTATTCAACAATTTTTGCGTAAGTATTCAAAATCTCACTGTTTGGAAGAAGTCTGCCCAGCAATCTTGGGGCCCCTTTTACAAAGCAGTGGTAAGTCCAACGTGAGCTTACCACTCACTAAAAAGGAAGTACCGCCAGTGGTGCATGGTGAGGTACGCACTAAGATTAGAGACAGGGCAGGTAGGCAAATTCGGCACCTGATGACGATTCAGTAGGTGGTCTCTGGCCGTATGATCTGCCTTTGACTTAAGAATGTTGATTTGGATGGTGTCTTGCTTAAGCAGGACATCTGTGAAATGGAGCCCTCTCCCTGGATTGACCTTCGTTGGACAACCAATTCATCAACGCATAGCACTGCAAAGAAGGCTTACCTCAAGAAAGACTACAGAGGAAACTAGAGGGACATGGGATCGGAGGTAGATATTTGTGACGTGGATTGGCCACTGTTGGAAACAAGATGCTGAGCTTGATGAACCTTTGGTATTTCCCAGTATGGCAATACTTATGTACTTATGAAGAGGAGCATGAGAGAGAGTGATGGGGTAATGGAGGCCTATAAGCAGGAAAAATAGGAAAAACAATCTTTTGCACAAAGCAAAAGCAACATACAAACAGCAAAGGTGACAAAAAAAAAAAAGTCCCAAAACAATGGTGCAGTGCAGAATCAGAGATGAGGAGACTAATGGGCTCATTTTCGAAAGAGAAGGACGCCTATCTTTTGACATAAATCGGAAGATGGACTTCCCTAACTGCTTTCCGTTGCAGAGACGGCCAAAGTTCAAGGGGGTGTGTTGGAGGTGTAGCTAAGGTGGGACTTGGGCGTGCCTAACACTAGGACGTCCTCGACCCATAATCGAAAGAAACAAGGACATCCCCGACGAACACTTGGATGACTTTACCTGGTCGTGTTTTTCTTATGAACAAGGCACAAAAAGGTGCCCGAAATGACCAGATGACCACCAGAGAGAATCGGGGATGACCTCTCCTTACTCCCCCATTGTCACTAACCCCCTCCCACCCTCAAAAAACATCTTTCAAAATATTGATTTTCAGCCTCTATGCCAGCCTCAGATGTCATACTCAGGTCCATCACAGCAGTATGCAGGTCCCTGGAGCAGTTTGTGGGTGCAGTGCACTTCAGTCAGGCAGACCCAGCCCTATCCCCCCTCCCCACCTGTTACATTTGTGGAGGAAACAACGAGCCCTCCAAAACCCACCACAAACCCATGTTACCCACATCTAGGTGCCCCCTTCACCCGTAAGGGCTATGTTAATGGTGTATGTTAATGTGGGGGGGGGGGGGGGGCTCAGCACACACAGTAAGGGAGCTATGTACCTGGGAGCAATTTATGAAGTCCACTGCAGTGCCCCCTATGGTGCCCAGTTGGTGTCCTGGCATGCCAGGGGGACCAGTGCACTAGAAATTCTGGCTCCTCCCACGACCAAATGGCTTGCATTTGGTCATTTCTGAGATGGATGTCCTTGGTTTCGATTATCGCAGAAAATCAGAAACAACCAAGTCTAGGGACGACCAAATCTAGGGACGACCATATTTAAGGGTTTGGACGTCCCTGACTGTATTATCAAAACGAAAAATGGACGTCCATCTTGTTTCAAAAATACAGGTTACCCCACCCCTGGATCGGGACGTTCTGTGAGGACAACCAGATCGAAACGAGGACGTCCCTTTTGATTATGCCCCTCTAAGACTCAGTAACCTGAAAAAGGGATATGGTGTGGGAAAGAGAAAGACAGAAGGTACTGTAAGAGAGCGGGAAATACTGGAATGAGGGGAAGTAAAAAGATGATGAAAAAAGGAGAGAGAATTGTTGAAGAAGAAGAGCATGAGATTAAAGAAGATCAGTCTTTTGCATTGAGTGTCACACATATGCAGTGGTGTGCTGGTAAATTTTTAACAACAGGCTCTCTCTCCGGGCATAGCCAGCCCTGCAATTTGGGTGTGTGGAGGGGCCAACACACTTCTCCCCCCTCCTCCCCTGTGCAGGCACGCTAGGCATTCCTTTGCTGGCAGGGATGCTGAGCCCTGCAGCATAATAAATGGATTGCCGCTGCTCCCCACTGCTTGTTTCTGGCTCTGTGCAGCATGCCAGGACTTTTTGCGCATTCTCAGAGCATGCACAAGAAGTCCCGACATGCTGCTCTGAGCAGGAAACAAGCGGCGGGTAGTGGCAGAAGTCTATTTATTTGGGTGGTGGGACTTGGCAAAAACAAAAAACTGTATATTATGTAAAAAATAATTCTTCAAACCCAGCTTTTTTGCTTTAGTTTTTCTGGGTTTGATCCCTAAGGTTTAGAATGATATTTATTATATCTACATATGGGAACTTTCAAATAAAATTAAAAAGCTATTCAATAAGTTAAAAAAACATCTTTTGTCCTCCACTTTTTAAGGCACTGCTTATCCAACTAAAACAGCTTTAGACTTGTTACAGATGGACCAACAATAAAAAAACGACAACAGATTTGCTTGGTTTGTTTTGAGTGTACTAGATGACGGCTACATGGGGGAGTGGAAACAGATATTAAGCAAATTGGCTTCCTTGCTTACAGTGGACTAGAGGGGCTCACTCCTCTCCTGTCTATTAAACCTCCTTGCAGCAGCTCATAGGTTTGATTGAAGAAGGGCAACCTTTGAAAGCTAATCAAGAAATGTATTAAGTTATGTCCAATAAAAAAGGTATCATCTTATTTTCTTTTCCATGTTTTATTTTGTTTGATTTCTATTGATAACCTTAGTTTTGAGTGAATGGCAATGACGGCTGCGTGGGGAAGTGGAAACAGAGATTAAGAAAATTGGCTTCCTTGCTTACAGTGGACAACATAGGCTCACTTCCACTCCTGTCTATTAAACCTCCTCACAGCAGGTCATAGGGTTGCTTGCCTTGTTTTGAGTATACTGGATGATGGCTGCGCGGAGTAGAAACAGAGATTAACCTAACTGGCTTCCTTGCTTACAGTGTGTGTGGACTAGATAGGCTCACTTCCATTCCTGTCTATTAAAAATTTCTTCTGTGTTTGTACAGCGCTGCGTACACTTTGTAGCGCTCTAGAAATGTTAAATAGTAGTAGTAGTAGTAAACCTCCTTGCCCTGACACCGGCATCCTGTCCTAATCACTGCCTGTGAAGTCTGGAAGACTTTGGGAGGGAGAGAGGTTTAAGGGAGGGAGCAGATGCAGGGAGGACAAGAAACGACAAAGTTGAACAGGGAAGAAGGAGGAGAGAGACAGAGAGATCAGAATAATACTGGAACACGCAGGGGAGAGAGAATCAGGCACTCCATGTAGCAGTGTTTGGGGAGGCAACTCCTTCACCCTCCAAACCATTCACTCATTCTCCCCCTTGGGCCCAGCACCAAAGTCTTTCATTATCTGACAAACTGCTTCTTATAGTCTTACCGGTAAGACGTAGTGCATGTCTTCTTCAGCAAGGTCTCTGGCTGTGCCAGCCCAGGGCTCTCCTCTCAACCTCTCAGATCGCGGGGAGGGTTGCAGGCGGTTGAAATCTATCAGCAGTATCAGGACAGCAGCTGGGCAGCTAAGCTGAGGTTGTCGGTTGGAGTGGACCATGGGCTGCGATCAGGAATGCTGCAGATTGAGGTGAGCACACTGAACCTCCTGCCTGCAGTGCACATGCAGCCCAAAGAACACATCAGGTGACTTCTGATGTTCGTGCATGCATGCCTCCCAGCTGCAATTTATAAAAAAAAAAAGTCCCAGCTGACAGCACAACAACCAGCTCGCAAAATTGTTCTACATTTAACAACCGGCTCTGCAGAGCCGGTGCGAGCCGGCTCCAGCACACCACTGCACGTATGATTATCTCCCAGTTGGTGACAGATTATATGTGTGTGCCTGATGCTAAGAGTTCATACCTCTCAGAGAATGAGTTCATTCTCTTGAAGCTAGAATAGAAGACTTGGAGGGGCTGAGAGAGACAGAGAGGTACATAGAGAAGACCTATTGGGATATTGTAGAGAAGTCCCACCTCCAGTCAGGCAGCCCCTGTGCTGCCTTGGAGGAAAGAGGCCTCCTAAAAGGGGAGCATCACCCTGGTAAAGTAGAAAGTAATCCTGTAGCCAGGACCTGCCCACCATGGGATGCAATATCCTCTCGCACCGAGGATGTGTCTCCAGGAACTTCTGCCCAGGAGGGAAGGGTTAGGACAGCTGTTGTAGTTGGCGATTTGATCATTAGGCATGTAGATAGCTGGGTGACTGGTGGACGTAAGGATTGCCTAGTCAGTTGTCTGCCTGGTGCAAAGGTGGTGGACCTCACATGCCACCTTGATAGGATTTTAGATAGTGCTGGGGAGAAGCCGACTATCTTGATACATGTGGGTATCAATGACATAGGAAAATGTCGGAGAGAGGTTCTGGGAGCAAAAGTTAGGCTTTTAGGTAGAAAGCTGAAGTACAGCTCCTCCAGGGTAGCGTTTTCATAAATGCTCCCCGTTTTACGCACAGGACCCAAGATACAAACAGAGCTCCGAAGTCTCAATGCGTGGTTGAGATGATGGTGCAGGGACAAGGGATTTAGATTTATTAGGAACTGGGCAACATTCTGTGAAAGGGGGAGCCTATTCCAAAAGGATAGACTCCACCTTAACTGGAATGGAACCAGGCTGCTGGTTCTTACTCTTTAAAAGGAGACAGAGCAGCTTTTAAACTAAAATGGGGGGGGGGGGGGGGGGGGGGGAACTGAGAGTTGCCCAGGAGTGCATGGATTGGTGTGGAGTATCCTTGAAGGATACTATTGAAACAGGAAATTTAAGGAATCCCAATAGAGAGGTTTCAACAATGGTGAAAGAAGGCTAGGAGTGTTTAAGGAAAGAGCAGGGTAAAGGAGGCGCATTATCCCTGTCAACTTCTAAGCAGTTTGTAGACGCAAGGGAAAAACACAATTTGAAGTGTCTGTATACAAATGCTAGGAGCCTAAAAATAAGATGGGATAATTAGAGTATATAACACTAAATGATGAGGTAGATTTAATAAGCATTTCAGAGACCTGGTGGAAGGAGACAATCAATGGGACACTGTGTTAACAGGGTACAAACTATATTGCAATGATAGAGTGGATCAGATTGGAGGGGGGTTTGCACTTTATGTTAAAGAGGGAATTGAGTCAAACAAAACAAACTTTCTACTTGAAACAGCACGTGGAATCATAATGGATATAAATTCTATGCGTGAAGGGAAGGAGTATTTTTGTAGGGCTGTACTACCATCTGCTAGGACAGAACGAACAGACAGATGAAGAAAAATTTACAGAACTTAGGAAAGGTGGCAAATTGGGCAGCAGTATAATAATGGATGATTTCAATTGCCCCAATATTTTTTTTTGTTACATTTGTACCCTGTGCTTTCCCATTCATGGCAGGCTCAATGTGGCTTACATGGGGCAATGGAGGGTTAAGTGACTTGCCCAGAGTCACAAGAAGCTGCCTGTGCCTGAAGTGGGAATCGAACTCAGTTCCTCAGTTCCCCAGGACCAGAGTCCACCACCCTAACCACTAGGCCACTCCTCCACTGGATAAATGTTACATCAGGGTATAAATAGAGGTGACTTGCCAGATGAACAGTGTTCACAAGGAAGAATGTAGGGAGAAATAAGATATTATTTATGTTTGAATTATCAACTGCACAGATAGTTCCTGATTTGCAGTATATTAAGAAGAAATGTACTTGAAACTTGAAGATAATGGAGAGCAGCAGAATGAATACATTTGTAGATGAGCAATAGAAGTTTGAAATGGATGGGGAAGTGAATGGGAAGCCAACTTGATATGTTAACATGGTCATAGCAACAGTGCAAAAGAGAGATTTACCCAGTGAACAGAGTTCCCGGGAAGGAGTGTAGGGACTACTACTACTATTTAGCATTTCTATAGCACTACAAGGCGTACGCAGCGCTGCACAAACATAGAAGAAAGACAGTCCCTGCTCAAAGAGCTTACAATCTAATAGACAAAAATAAAGTAAGCAAATCAAATCAATTAATGTGTACAGGAAGGAGGAGAGGAGGGTAGGTGGAGGTGAGTGGTTACAAGTGGTTACGAGTCAAAAGCAATGTTAATGAGGTGGGCTTTCAGTCTAGATTTAAAGGTGGCCAAGGATGGGGCAAGACGTAGGGGCTCAGGAAGTTTATTCCAGGTGTAGGGTGCAGCAAGACAGAAGGCGCGAAGTCTGGAGTTGGCAGTAGTGGAGAAGGGAACAGATAAGAAGGATTTATCCATGGAGTGGAGTGCACGGGAAGGGGTGTAGGGAAGGACAAGTGTGGAGAGATACTGGGGAGCAGCAGAGTGAGTACATTTATATGTTAGTAGAAGAAGTTTGAACAGGATGCGAAAACGGATAGGGAGCCAGTGAAGCGACTTGAGGAGAGGGGTAGTATGAGAAAAGCGACCCTGGTGGAAGACGAGACAGGCAGCAGAGTTTTGAACCGATTGGAGAGGGGAGAGGTGACTAAGTGGGAGGCCAGCAACAAGCAGATTGCAGTAGTCTAAGTGAGAGGTGACAAGGGTGTGGATGAGGGTTTTGGTAGAGTGCTCGGAAAGAAAGGGGCGGATTTTACGGATGTTGTAAAGAAAGAAACGACAGGTCTTGGCGATCTGCTGGATATGAGCAGAGAAGGAGAGAGAAGAGTCAAAGATGACCCCAAGGTTTCGAGCTGAGGAGACAGGGAGAATGAGAGAGCCATCAACAGAAATACAAAACGGGGGGAGTGGGGAGGTGGGTTTGGGGGGAAAAATGAGAAGCTCGGTTTTGGTCATGTTTAATTTCAGGTGGCAATGTCAGACAAGCACGCTGAAACTTTGGTTTGGATGCAAGGTGAGATATCAGGGGTAGAAAGGTAGATTTGGGAGTCATCAGCATAGAGATGGTAGGAAAAGCCAAGGGATGAGATTAATGAACCAAGGGAAGAAGTGTAGATAGAAAAGAGGAGGGGACCAAGAACAGAACCCTGAGGTACACCAACAGGCAGAGGGATAGAAGTAGAAGAGGATCCACCAGAGTGAACACTAAAGGTGCGGAGGGAGAGGTAGGAAGAGAACCAGGAAAGAACAGAGCCCTGGAATCCAAGTGAGGACAGGGTATCGAGAAGTATGTGTGATCGACAGTGTCAAAAGCAGCGGAAAGATCAAGAAGAATGAGGATGGAATATTGACCTCTGGATTTAGCCAGTAATAGGTCATTGGAGACTTTAGTAAGCGCAGTTTCGGTTGAGTGGAGAGGGCGAAAACCAGATTGTAGTGGGTCAAGAATAGCATGTGAGGAGAGAAAATCAAGGCAGCGGCGCTGAACAGCACTCTCAAGTAATTTGGAGAGAAATGGAAGGAGGGAGATGGGTCGGTAATTAGAGGGACAAGTAGGGTCGAGTGAAGGCTTCTTAAGGAGAGGTGTGACCACAGCATGTTTAAAGGCAGCAGGGACAGTCGCAGTGGAAAGTGAGAGGTTGAGAATGTGACAGATAAAAGGAATAAGAGCAGGAGAGATGGCATTAAGAAGGTGGGTGGGAATGGGATCAGAGGAACAAGGTGGTACATTTTGAGGAAGAAAGGAGAAGTGTAGTTTCCTCAATAGTAACTTCAGGAAAGGAGGAAAGGGAATGAGGAGAAGGAGAGAGAGGGGAACAGACTAGTGGAGGGAGAGGTGGCGAGGTAGAGAATGCAAGGTTTATCTTTTGAACCTGGTCGTGAAAGAATTCAGCAAGGAGATAATGAGGGGGGAGTTGGAGAGGTACTGAAAAGCATATGCTTTCTGAGTGTCCAGAAACCATGACCAACTAGGTACACAAGGGAAAGTTGAATTCCATGTTCTAGTAGAGCAGGGGAGGCAACCTTTATACACAGAGGACTGCATGAATGTCAGTACTACCCCTAGCGGGCCGCAACATTACATAATGTCAAAACAAGAAATGCACAGAGCTCTGAAGACCTTCTGTAACAAATAAATAATAAGTAAAAAGTTAACTAAAAACAATGGGAACAAACTGCTAGAGTGGCTGTTCTGGAAATATTTACAATATAGAATGCTTAAAATTGCCTAAACTCTGGTTAAAAATGCTTTCTGCATAATATTGAGTGGCGGGCCACAAGTTGTCCACCCCTGTAATAAAGTGCAACAGGAGAAGAGAGTTTCTGTGAAAAGAAGGAGAAGATTTCTTCCAGTCTTCCCCTGCAGTGTGTTGTGAGTAAATCTATCTGCACAAATGAGAATCATCCTACCCTCCCAGACTACTGCCAGGCCAGTGCACCCTCCTGGCAGTATTTTCAGATTTGGCATGTGCCTGTAACACGTGGATGAATTATTTATTTCCTCTTATGCACCAACCAGTCACCACGCATGTAGCGTGTGAGCCTTTACCACTAGATCATGGGTGCTGTTAAGGGCTCAGGCCAGTTTAGGGCACGTACTGGTTTAATTTTTACCACAGGCCCTTTCCCCATCCCATTAAAAAAAAGCCATTTTTTGTAGATGCGGTAAAATCTGGCCTGGTGCGTGCCAAATACACGCGCCGACACTACCGCAGGCCACTTTTTACCATGGCTTAGTAAAAGGACCATTAAATTTGTGCTGCTATGCTAGCAATCTTTAAAGAAAAGTAGGCAACTATTTTCCTTCATAGAACAGACTCCCAGTAGGCAGTGTTTCACCATTCTAGTGCTCTTCCCCAGTTCCCTGCAGAACAGTTTTAGGTTCTCTCTAAATAGTTTATTTTGATATCTCTCTTGTCTGTTTTCTTCGTATCTCTGTCATTTTTGTGCTTCAGCCGTTACTCTCAGTTTATATTTGGATCATATGAATTTAAAGTCTGTCTCCATTACTGCAGCATGCTTCAGTTTGATGTTTTGGATCTTTCTCACTATGGGTTCCTTTTACAAAGCCACGCTAGCGATTCTGGTGTGGTAAATGAAGCAAAGCCCATAGGAACTGAATGGACTTTGTCGCACTTGCAGCACCAAAATCTCTAGCATGGCCTTGACCTTTTGAGGTACCCATCTATCAAGGCCACTTCAGCTTGCAATGATTTTTATTTTTGCTTCAATGCAGTTTTTTCAAAGGAGGAGTTTTACCTTTCTCTTTTCCTTCTGGACCTGTGTCCTTGTCAGTAAATTTCTCTCAGTAAAAATGAGAACACGGTGATGCAACAACACATATAAAGCTAAAACAAAATAAAACAAGAAAAGAGCAAATTAAAATCTTCAGGCACATCAAAACAGATCAGAAGACTATTTTTGTGAGACCTCTCCCTACTTCAGCCATGCAAAATACTCGGTTGGGTCTTCTTTTCTTTACAAAACACACTCCTGATCACAAACTTGTGGTTTCCAAAAAATAAAATAAAATAGAATATTTATTTCTAATTCTCCAAACTAACAAATATCCCATACATCATGGAATTACTAAAACAAACAAACAACCCCCCCCCCCCCCCCCAAAAAAAAAAAAAAAAAAAAAACTAAACTCAGAACAGCACAGTGCCTACTTGGCATAAGTATATTGTTCAAGTTTGGGATGTGTGTAGGGAAAACATTTTTAGTTTGGTTCTGGACTGGTTGATGTGATCTTTTTTCTAATTTTTGTATCTTTTTTTTTGTTTCAAACATTGGTTTTAATTTAAAAAAACTAATATGTATTAGATCTTTTATGCGTGTTAATTAGGGGGGAAATTATCAACATGGGCTACCTCTAAAACATGTTATTTTACTGTTAATCTACTAAGTGGTATAGATACCAATTCGAGTTACCATTGAAACAGGTTATTCTCCGAGGACAAGCAGGCTGCTTGTTCTCACTGATGGGTGACGTCCACAGCAGCCCCTCCAATCCAGAATCTTCACTAGCAAAGCCTTTGCTAACCCTCACGCGCCGATGCGCACCGCGCATGCGCGGCCGTCTTCCCGCCCGAAACCAGCTCGTGCCGGACAGTCTTCTTTTGTCTGCGCTCGGTACGGTCGTGTTTCGCCGTTCGCGCCCCTTAAGTTGACCTCGCGCGTCTCCTTTTTGGTTTCGCTACTAAAAAAAAAAAAAAAAAAAAAGAGGATTTGGAAAAGGACCTTTTCGGTCTTTTTCCTTTTTTCCACTACTTCCAGTTTTTGCCCCGGTAAGTTTTCTTTCGTTTTCGGGGTAAGCCCTTTTCAGGCCTCGGGTCGATTTTTTCTTCCCCTCGTTTTTTGGTGCCTACCGCAATTACGAGTTTCGATTTCGCCGGCGAGATTTTTCCGCCCATGTCATCGAAGTCTCCCAGCGGCTTCAAGAAGTGCACCCAGTGCGCCCGAGTAATCTCGCTCACTGACAGGCACGCGTCGTGTCTTCAGTGTCTGGGGGCTGGGCACCGCCCGCAGGCCTGTAGTCTGTGCTCCCTTTTACAAAAGCGGACTCAGGTAGCGAGATTGGCCCAGTGGAACGTTTTGTTCTCGGGCTCTTCGTCGGCATCGGCACCGGGGGTATCGAGTGCATCGACGTCGCCAGCGTCCATACCTTCATCCTCGGCCGCGATTGCATCGAGTGCATCGAGGCATCGACCCTCTGCATCGGGGCTGAGACATCGGAAGGCTGCGTCGGCGTCGGTGGTACCGGGACCTCGTCTGCTGATGTCGTCGGACGGTGGTGCTTCGTCTGGAGTGCAGGTGAGGGCTGTCCATTCCCCTGCTGGTGGCGGTGAGCCTTCGGGTGGGTCTCCCCCTACCCTGAGGGCTCCTGCGGTACAGCCCCCCCGAGACCGACCTTCTTCGGCCCCGGCCCCGAGGAAGCGACGGCTGGATTCTACGTCCTCCTCGTCGGTGCCGGGAAGCTCCGGTGACGTGCTTCGTCTCAAGAAGTCGAAGAAGCATCGACACTGGTCCCCTTCCCGTGTCGGCACCGAGAGCTCTGGGTCGCCGAGGGAGTCGGCACCCAGCAGGCATCGGCACCGAGAGGACCACTCACCCTCTGTTCAGGAGGTGTCGATGCGCTCCACTCTGGACAGCCCGGAACAGCCTCCACGCCCAGAACAGATTCTGACATCGACACCTGCATCGGCTTCCACGTCTTTCTCCACAGCCACTCTGCACGAGAGTCTCCGGGCCGTTCTCCCAGAGATTCTGGGAGAGCTGTTGCGCCCTTCCCCTCCGGTACCGGGGGTGCTTGCGCCACCGGTACCGTCGAGTGAGGCGCCGGCTGGCCCCTTGCCCGGGGTGAGGCCTCCCAGGAAGGCTCCCCGACGACGTCGGCGGAGGGAGCTTCGCCGGTGCGGGCGAGGGAGTCTACCTCTCGACGCTCCCACCGTGGCCGTGGTTCCACGGAGTCGAGCCGGGCACGGCTTCAGACACAGGTCCGCGAACTTGTGTCTGATACCGATGGTGAGGCCTCGTGGGAGGAAGAGGAGGACATTAGATATTTCTCTGACGAGGAGTCTGATGGTCTTCCTTCTGATCCCACTCCCTCTCCTGAGAGGCAGCTTTCTCCTCCCGAGAGTCTGTCTTTCGCTTCCTTTGTCCAGGAGATGTCTACGGCCATCCCCTTCCCGGTGGTTGTGGAGGACGAGCCCAGGGCTGAAATGTTTGAGCTCCTGGACTATCCTTCTCCACCTAAGGAAGCGTCCACAGTACCCATGCATCATGTCCTCAAAAAGACATTGCTGGCGAACTGGACCAAGCCATTAACTAACCCCCACATTCCCAAGAAGATCGAGTCCCAGTACCGGATCCATGGGGACCCAGAGCTGATGCGCACTCAGTTGCCTCACGACTCTGGAGTTGTGGATTTGGCCCTAAAGAAGGCTAAGAGTTCTAGGGAGCATGCTTCGGCGCCCCCGGGCAAGGACTCTAGAACCTTAGACTCCTTTGGGAGGAAGGCCTACCATTCCTCTATGCTCGTGGCCAAAATTCAGTCTTACCAGCTCTACACGAGCATACACATGCGGAATAATGTGCGGCAGTTGGCGGGCTTGGTGGATAAGCTCCCCCCTGAGCAAGCCAAGCCTTTTCAGGAGGTGGTCAGGCAGCTGAAGGCGTGCAGAAAATTCCTGGCCAGAGGGGTGTATGACACCTTTGATGTTGCGTCCAGGGCCGCTGCTCAAGGTGTGGTGATGCGCAGACTCTCATGGCTGCGTGCCTCCAACCTACAGAATAGACTCCAGCAGCGGATTGCGGACTCGCCTTGCCGTGCGGAGAAAAAGTCGAGCAGGTGGTAGAGCAGCTCCACCAGTGGGATACCGCTTTCGACAAGTTCTCCCGCCGGCAGCCTCCAGCTTCTACCTCTACAGGTAGACGATTTTTTGGGGGAAGGAGGACTGTTCCCTACTCTTCTGGTAAGCGTAGGTACAATCCTCCTTCTCGACAGCCTGCGGCCCAGGCTAAGCCCCAGCGCGCTCGCTCTCGTCAGCAGCGTGCGCCTCAGCAAGGCCCCTCGGCTCCCCAGCAAAAGCAAGGGACGAGCTTTTGACTGGCTCCAGCAGAGCATAACCGACATCCAAGTGTCAGTGCCGTGCGACCTGTCGGTCAGAGGGAGGTTGAAAGCTTTTCACCAAAGGTGGCCTCTCATAACCTCCGATCAGTGGGTTCTCCAAATAGTCCGGCAAGGATACACCCTCAATTTGGCCTCAAAACCTCCAAATTGTCCACCGGGAGCTCAGTCGTACAGCTTCCAGCACAAGCAGGTAGTTGCAGAAGAACTCTCCGCCCTTCTCAGCGCCAATGCGGTCGAGCCCGTGCCATCCGGGCAAGAAGGGCTGGGATTCTATTCCAGGTACTTCCTTGTGGAAAAGAAAACAGGGGGGATGCGTCCCATCCTAGACCTAAGGACCCTGAACAAATATCTGGTCAAAGAAAAGTTCAGGATGCTTTCCCTGGGCACCCTTCTCCCCATGATTCAGGAAAACGATTGGCTATGCTCTCTGGACTTGAAGGACGCCTACACACACATCCCGATACTGCCAGCTCACAGACAGTATCTGCGATTTCAGCTGGGCACACGTCACTTCCAGTACTGTGTGCTACCCTTTGGGCTCGCCTCTTTGCCCAGAGTGTTCACGAAGTGCTTGGCTGTAGTAGCAGCGGCACTTCGCAGACTGGGGGTACACGTGTTCCCATATCTCAACGATTGGCTGGTGAAGAACACATCCGAGGCAGGAGCGCTACAGTCCATGCAGATGACTATTCGCCTCCTGGAGCTACTGGGGTTTGTGATAAATTATCCAAAGTCCCATCTTCTCCCAGTGCAGAAACTCGAATTCATAGGAGCTCTGCTGGATTCTCGAACGGCTCACGCCTATCTCCCAGAGACGAGAGCCAACAACTTGTTGTCCCTCGTCTCGCGGGTGCGAGCGTCCCAGCAGATCACAGCTCGGCAGATGTTGAGATTGCTGGGCCACATGGCCTCCACAGTTCATGTGACTCCCATGGCCCGCCTTCACATGAGATCTGCCCAATGGACCCTAGCTTCCCAGTGGTTTCAGGCTGCTGGGGATCTAGAAGACGTGATCCACCTGTCCACGAGTTTTCTCAACTCCCTGTATTGGTGGACGATTTGGTCCAATTTGACTCTGGGACGTCCTTTCCAAATTCCTCAGCCACAAAAAGTGCTGACCACGGATGCGTCTCTCCTGGGGTGGGGAGCTCATGTCGATGGGCTTCACACCCAAGGAAGCTGGTCCCTCCAGCTTCCGCGATCTGCAGATCAATCTTCTGGAGTTACGAGCGGTCTGGAACGCTCTGAAGGCTTTCAGAGATCGGCTGTCCCACCAAATTATCCAAATTCAGACAGACAACCAGGTTGCCATGTATTACATCAACAAGAAGGGGGGCACCAGATCTCGCCCCCTGTGTCAGGAAGCCGTCAGCATGTGGCTCTGGGCTCGCCGTCACGGCATGGTGCTCCAAGCCACATACCTGGCAGGCGTAAACAACAGTCTGGCAGACAGGTTGAGCAGGATCATGCAACCTCACGATTGGTCGCTCAACTCCCGAGTGGTGCGACAGATCTTCCAAGCGTGGGGCACCCCCTTGGTAGATCTCTTCGCATCTCGAGCCAACCACAAGGTCCCTCAGTTCTGTTCCAGGCTTCAGGCCCACGGCAGACTGGCATCGGATGCCTTCCTCCTGGACTGGGGGGAAGGTCTACTGTATGCTTATCCTCCCATACCTCTGGTGGGGAAGACTTTGTTGAAACTCAAGCAAGACCGAGGCACCATGATTCTGATTGCTCCCTTTTGGCCACGGCAGATCTGGTTCCCTCTTCTTCTGGAGTTATCCTCCGAAGAACCGTGGAGATTGGAGTGTTTTCCGACCCTCATCACACAGAACAAAGGGGCGCTTCTGCATCCCAGCCTCCGGTCCCTGGCTCTCACGGCCTGGATGTTGAGAGCGTAGACTTTGCCTCTTTGGGTCTGTCGGAGGGTGTCTCCCGCATCTTGCTTGCTTCCAGGAAAGATTCCACTAAGAGGAGTTACTTCTTTCTATGGAGGAGGTTTGCCGTCTGGTGTGACAGCAAGGCCCTAGATCCTCGCTCTTGTCCTACACAGACCCTGCTTGAATACCTTCTGCACTTGTCTGAGTCTGGTCTCAAGACCAACTCTGTAAGGATTCACCTTAGTGCGATCAGTGCATACCATTACCGTGTGGAAGGTAAGCCGATCTCAGGACAGCCTTTAGTTGTTCGCTTCATGAGAGGTTTGCTTTTGTCAAAGCCCCCTGTCAAGCCTCCTACAGTGTCATGGGATCTCAATGTTGTTCTCACCCAGCTGATGAAACCTCCTTTTGAGCCACTGAATTCCTGCCATCTGAAGTACTTGACCTGGAAGGTCATTTTCTTGGTGGCAGTTACTTCAGCTCGTAGAGTCAGTGAGCTTCAGGCCCTGGTAGCCCAGGCCCCTTACACCAAATTTCATCATAACAGAGTAGTCCTCCGCACTCACCCTAAGTTCTTGCCAAAGGTTGTGTCGGAGTTCCATCTGAACCAGTCAATTGTCTTGCCAACATTCTTTCCCCGTCCTCATTCCTGCCCTGCTGAACGTCAGCTGCACACATTGGACTGCAAGAGAGCATTGGCCTTCTATCTGGAGCGGACACAGCCCAACAGACAGTCCGCCCAATTGTTTGTTTCTTTTGATCCCAACAGGAGGGGAGTGGCTGTGGGGAAACGCACCATATCCAATTGGCTAGCAGATTGCATTTCCTTCACTTACGCCCAGGCTGGGCTGGCTCTTGAGGGTCATGTCACGGCTCATAATGTTAGAGCCATGGCAGCTTCGGTAGCCCACTTGAAGTCAGCCACTATTGAAGAGATTTGTAAAGCTGCGACATGGTCATCTGTCCACACATTCACATCTCATTACTGCCTGCAGCAGGATACCCGACGCGATAGTCGGTTCGGGCAGTCAGTGCTTCAGAATCTGTTCAGGGTTTAGAATCCAACTCCACCCCCCTAGGCCCATGTTTTTTCTGTTCCAGGCTGCACTCTCAGTTAGTTGGATAAATTGTTAGGTCAATCTCAGTTATGTCCTCGCCGTTGCGAGGCCCAATTGACCATGGTTGTTGTTTTGAGTGAGCCTGGGGGCTAGGGATACCCCATCAGTGAGAACAAGCAGCCTGCTTGTCCTCGGAGAAAGCGAATGCTACATACCTGTAGAAGGTATTCTCCGAGGACAGCAGGCTGATTGTTCTCACAAACCCGCCCGCCTCCCCTTTGGAGTTGTGTCTTCCCTTGTCTTTGTCTTGCTACATATGAGACTGGCCGGCACGAGCCGGTTTCGGGCGGGAAGACGGCCGCGCATGCGCAGTGCGCATCGGCGCGCGAGGGCTAGCAAAGGCTTTGCTAGTGAAGATTCCGGATTGGAGGGGCTGCCGTGGACGTCACCCATCAGTGAGAACAATCAGCCTGCTGTCCTCGGAGAATACCTTCTACAGGTATGTAGCATTCGCTTTGTACCTCAAACTTGTGCTATTTTAGCACAGGCTCCATTTTATGCAATGAGAAATTTTACTAATAACTGGGTTTAACACAGGTTAAATTGATTTTACATGCACAGAAACTTCTTAAAGGCATATTAACAACTCAAATACACATTTCTAATACAAGTGACCATGAAATGGGCAGCAATCTTCTTCCCTCTTTCAAGGCTTCACTCCCTTCTTCTGGGACAAAGTCTTCTTTTGTGCTCACAATTGTTGAAGGCAACAGAATGTGTTGGTCCCTCCACCCCTCCCAAATTTGACTTGCTTCAAACCCTCTACTTCTGTTTGACATGGCAGAAGGAATATTCAGGCAGTGGCATCCCTAGACATAAATATTTGGGATTGACAGCAATAGGGCTGGTGTTAGACATTCAGGGGCCCAGGGCAGAAAGTAGAAGGGGCCCCAAAGCTGGTCTTAAGCTCATGCCTTTTTCAGCTTGAAGCAGGTTTGGGGGCTCCCTGTAGTATGGGGGCCCAGGGCAATTGCCCAGTTTGCCACCCCTTAATGCCAGCTATGGGCAGCAAGTGGGCAACCTTGGTATAGGGTGGGGTGGTAAGCCAATTTGACATTTCTGCACATCATGCCCACCACCACCATTGCATTACACACTCCTTCCCCACTTTAAATTTGCAATATAAGACACCATGGCCTTCTATGCATAAAGAAACTCTCCCCCCTCTTGCCAGTTCCAGCTACCCAGTAAAACCACCGTTATAATTGACTACATCAGTCAACAAATTCTTCAGTGTGGGAATGAAGTCTGGATTCTCTACAGAACTGGACAAAATCTCAGTACAAACCCAGAAGCTCCAGTTCTGTATTGCAAACTCCATATTCACCAACGATGGCACTACCCCCCTTAAAATTAATCACTCAAATGATCTCAAATTGTAATTATCATTTCAGGAACAGCAAGTGCTACTTCCACTGGCAGACACTTTATTTAAAGCACATGAGTGTTTATTTGTGTGGTGACTCTATAGGATATGAAGACCGCTGATCTTGAGCCTTTTTTTCCTTTTGGAAGATAAGAGACAAAGGTGGTACTTGCCCCAGAACTTGCTTTCATAGGACCAAACACTATGTGAAATAATACAAAACCCTGCAAAAAGACACTCAGGGCCCGTTGTAACCAGTCTAAAGAAAACTTTATTTAGCATCTAATGCACAAAGGGGTTCTGCGTGGCTTTAACCATTTGCCATAGCAGCTACAGATAATCCATTGCAAATGTATTACAACGAGCTCATTAGTATTAAAATGTGCATTCCGTGTGATGCACAGAAATGAACACTTACCTTTAATGTGCAACTTTTTCCGGCAGGTCTGGAGCTGTCTTTGCATAAGGATGACTTCTTAGAGCAGCAGTCTGCTTTCAAATGCTCGAAATGTATCCATAAAATCCAGAAAATACCTTATATTTCATTACCCTAATTATAAAAACATCAATTTCAAGTCTATATTATGCAAAGACTTCTCTCATGTAGGCACTAAATGGTGGAATGATTTACCAGTTGAAATTAAATGAATTTCTAACCATTTAATATTCTGAAAATTTCTGAAAACTTTTCTCTTTAAAAAATTCCTGAAATAAGTATGTTATCCATTGAATTCTAGTAGTTCTGTAAAAGCCTATGAACTTTAGTTAAGGTGCTTTAATGGATCGATCTTTACATGAATATTTGTATCTGCTTTTATTTAACTGTTGTAAGTCAAATAGAGTTGAATAACTGGTATTCAGATTATGTGGGACATAATAAACAAAATAAATAATTTTAATTGTATCTGCAGGTGTGTAGCATTAGAGTTGAGAGAGCAGCAAAACAGCTGATCAGCCAGTGTCAGAAAACAGAGAACAGCTTCTGAAGGTTGTCAAATCCTGAACTGGGGAAACTCTCATGCCTGGATCCCCTGAAGACTAGTGTCTTCATTACCCAAACAAGAGCACCAATCTCTCCAGACTAGTAAATAGATTTGTATCCTGAGGTCTTTTCCCCAGGATCCATTCAAATGCTGGTGGAACTGGTAGATGCAGTGAATCCTACAAGCAGTCCAATGAGAAGCAAAAGCAAACAGCCAATTGGCTGGGGAAAGCCCCTATGATGTCAGCTCACTTCAAGAGTAACATCAGCGAAGAGGCGTAGTTTAGCCTCAAAGTGGCAGTAAAAAAGAGAGATTCCCAAGCAGAGGGCAAAATCAATGGGGTGGGGGGGGGCAGCCTGAGGGAAAGCAAGTACAAGCCCAGAGTAGCTAAGCCATGTTGGGGGAGTTCCTCGAGGTAATCAGCAGCAAGAGGGAGCCGCTGTGTGTGAGCACCAGTGCATTGCAGGATGAGAGGAGAGACTACAGAAGAGAGGAGTCCTGTGAGCGGGCATGTGAAGAACATGGACACTAACCGAGAGATATTCTGCACATGTGCTAGGTGTTTTCCCTATTGAGATGCTTGCAGAATTTCCGTACATCTCATTTGCATGCGATTTCTTTTGAGCATTGGTAGCTGCTTGGAAATTGGTAAGTTCAACCTTGGCTATAAACACACATGGTATTTAACAGTGTCTTTTGAGCATCTGCCCCTCAGTACCTATACAGCAAACTTATCACATCATAACAGCCCTAACTCCCAGAACTCAAATGTAGCAATACTACCTAGGGAAACACAGGGCTATATATATCACACTAGACCAGTGATGGCGAACCTTTTAGAGACCGAGTGCCCAAACAGCAACCCAAAATCGAATTATTTATCGCAAAGTGCCGGTACTCATTATGGGCAGGGTCACCACATATGACTCCACCCCTATGATAGCCACACCCCTTACACCAGCCATGGCGCATATAAACAGACATCATTGAAAATATTATACTAGTATAGGAGAAAAAATAACATGATTTTCTTCCATTATAAATCATTTCTGTAAGCTGTTACAGCTCCAGTATACCCAGTGCAAAATAAGACAGCAGATGTAAATTCTCCAATTCGACATATTCCAAACACTAAAATGAAAATAAAATGATTTTTCCTACCTTTGTTTTCTGGTGATTTTGTTTTTCTATCCATATTGGTTCTAGTCGCTGATTCTGCTGCTCTCTATCTGTTCTCTTAACTCCGTTTCCAGGGCTTCCTTTCCATTGATTTCTTTACTTTTCTCCGTTCTTCTTCATTTCTTGCCCTCCATCCATGTCCAGCAACCATCCTCTCCCCTCCAGCCACAAATGTCCAGCAACCCTCCTCTCCCCTCCAGCCACAAATGTCCAGCCACCCTCCTCTCCCCCCTGCCCTCCCTCCCAGCACCTGGCAGCACCCAGCACCAGGCCTCCCTCCCACCCAGCACCAACACCAGGCCTCCCTCCCACCCAGCACCCACCATCAGGCAGGCCTCCCTCCCACCCAGCACCCACCATCAGGCCTCCCTCCCACCCAGCACCCACCATCAGGCTTCCCTCCCACCCAGCACCTACCATCAGGCAGGCCTCCCTCCCTCCCAGCACCAGGAACCCCCTCCTCCTAAAATTTAAAAAGCGTACCCGCGGGACCAGAGCTTGAGAGACAGGGAAGGCCGAAGGTGCGTCGAGCGAAGCACACGCGCTTCGCTGCCGCTACCGACGCACGCCGCCTTAACCCCGACTCCGAGGAGGTACGCTTTTTAAATTTTAGGAGGAGGGGGGTTCCTGGTGCTGGGAGGGAGGGAGGGAGGGAGGACGGGCGGGTGGCCTGTTGCTCGTTGGGTTGGAGGGAGGGCGGGAGGAAGGCCGAACTGGGAGGGAGAGTGGGCGGACCAGTGATGGCGACGGCGCACGTGCCAAGGGAGAGGGCTCTGCGTGACCTCTCTGGCACGCATGCCATAGGTTTGCCATCACTGCACTAGACCCTAGAGCACCAATGTGCTGGACAAGCTGGACTGACACAGATTTCTACACAGACCAGTGATTCCCAAACCTGGTCCTGGAGTCACCCCAGCCAGTCAGATTTTCAGGATACCCACAATGAATAATCATGAGAGATATTTGCATGCACTTCCTCCACTGCATGCAAATCTTTCACATGAATATCCTGAAAACCTGACTGGCTGGGGTGACTCCAGTACCAGATTTGGGAGCCACTGACACAGACACT
This sequence comes from Microcaecilia unicolor, assembly GCF_901765095.1. Taxonomy (NCBI): domain Eukaryota; kingdom Metazoa; phylum Chordata; class Amphibia; order Gymnophiona; family Siphonopidae; genus Microcaecilia; species Microcaecilia unicolor. Next base: position 161,110,228 of record NC_044031.1, read on the forward strand.
ACATGCTAGCAAAATTCTTCATCAGACATTCACAGTTCCTCACCTGATACAGAATAGAGGACCATAAAAACATGCAAACAAAAACTTAAATGGAGACTCCCAAGAAAGCCACACTTTATAAGCAGTGCAATAGTGGTTAAAAAAAAAACAGAATTGCAAAACACAAAAAGAGAAAAGATGTACATTTCATTTTTCTACATGATCTGGTCCCAGTCTCTCTTACACTTTCTTTATGTCAGCCTTCTCCTAAATTCTTTTTCAGTGTCTCCATTTCTTCTCTCTCTCTCTCTCTCTTTCATTTTTTTCTCTTCCTTCTCTACACCTGACACTGATCATTTCTTTCTTCTCTACTTCTCCATTCAGGTTTTATCCTTCATTTTCCCTTTCCCTCACTCTTTAGTCCTCAGTCTCCATCTTTTCACTTCTCACTTTCCATTTCCTAATCTCACTCCCTTCCAAACACTCCCATTCTCTCCTCTCTCTCTTCCTTTTCCTAGCCTATTCTCTTTGTCTTTCACTCATCACCCTCCATTTCCATCCTCTGTACTTACCAACTCTCAAGTCCTTGTCTACCTTCCTCTGACTCATTCCTTCAACAGCCCCAGTTCCTACCCTGTTACTCAACCCTTCTGACATCTAGACCCATTCTTATTCATTTTTCCTACCTCCTATCCAGCTTCCAATTGTCATCTTTCAACTTCTCAGTCCCATATCTACATTCTTTCTGCATTTCCACTGTCCCACCTCTTTATCCTGCTGTCATCCTCTTCCTAGGCCCTTCAGGTACTTGTTCCTCTTTCTTGCTCCCCAGAGCTAGCCCATGAGTATCTGACATCCTAGGCAACCCTTCAGTCTTGTGCCACTCTCACCAACTACTACATATGCATAGTTAAAATTGGAAAATTAATATTGAACATGTCTAAGTACATATTCTGCATTTATACTAATGAATCTAGTTCATATGAAAGAGTAACACTGGATATTTAAAAATAGCACACAAAGAGACAAAGCACAATATTCTGAGATAAAGTGTTCACTTACAGTGTAATGTATATTATATTTACATGCACTACTGTGGTGTGATAACCGAAACAGTTATGGAAAATCCTGCAAAAACATTCAACACCTTTATAGAAAATGTGCCATACCAGAACAACACTAACTTCCAGGATTTATAAAGTATTGCAAAGGTAGTAGTGCAAATATACTGGGCCCCAGTCCACAGGTACATCTCCTACTGGGAAAGCAAAACAAGTCAGACGGTGATAGAACCCTACACAGAAACTAAATACAAGCTTAATCCTTCTCTGCAGACACACTTGCTGAAAACCGACCTTTATTAAATACGAAGTAAGGGACCACACATCAGAAATAGAAGTGTGCAGCAAAATCTGAACTTAAAACCCTAAGAAACCAGACTGTGACAGATTCTACACAGGGAGTACATGCCATGCAACACTGTAGAAATAACAAACAGAAAGAGAACACCTCCTGTACTAAGCAAAACACAAATATATAACAAATGTACGTCAGCAAAGCTAACACATTCCAGTCACAAAATAAAATGTTTTTCTTGTACCTTATTGTCTGATGATTATATTTTTTTTCCAATCAGGCTAGTTCTGGACTCTTCTTTTTTATTTCCCCTTGTCAGTAATCTCTTAAATCCTTTTCTAGGATCTTTTCCATTTTGTTTCTTCTCTTTCCTTGCCTTCTTCCCTTCCTCCTCTATAAATGATCCTTTCTTTTACAACTTTTCCCCATTTCTCTCACCTACCTCTGTACCCACTGTTAAGTAGATTTTACTCCTCCCCTTCTCTCACACTCCAATTTTCAGTTCAGCTTTCCAAATCCCATTCTCACCTTTCCAGTTCTTAATATCCCTCTGTCATTCACTCCTCCCCCAGTCTTCTATTCCTCTCTTTCACCTAGTCTCAAGCTCCCCTGCCACTTCTCTTCCACCAGCCCTCATCTTCCATATCCTGCCTCCCTTCCCCCTATCTGCTCTGGTTAGTTCCCTGTCTTTCATTCTCTCTCATGCCTTCTGCCTCTTTTTCTCTCTCTTATCCCCTACCATCCCATTCATTCCCTTTTTCGCATTCTCCATTTTCACCCTCTTTTACTCCCTTCAAAGGCCCATCCTCATTTGTCTCTCACTCCTCTCCACAGTCCCCTGCCACTTTCTACTGTGGGACAGGGTAATGGGGTAGGGCAGAAGATTAGGCCCACTTATTACCCACGCAGGAACTCGGAGCACCCCTGCAGGCTGGCAGAGTCAACATCCTCTGCAGAGAAACCCTCCACAGCCAGCAGAGCAAAGACTTCTGGCAGAACTTGGAGCACCCCTGCAGTCAAGGCAACGTTGGACCAGGGCCGCCGAGAGGGGGGGCAGGGGTTCATTCTGCCCAGTGAAAGCAGAATGAACCGGGGTAGCCCCAGCACCAACTGAATGATATGCAGCCCTGCTTTGTCCTCAAATCCTGCTGACGTGTCCCGTAGTTTAGAAAAAAGCTTCACTTAGTTTTCACACATGCACAATAAACCTGTGTATGAAAGCCATGTGTAGCAATGGCTTTGCTGTCCTGAAAAGTCACCATGGAGCATTTGGGGCATGCGCATAGCAGCCACGCTTAGAGATTGACTGCTACGCACATGCCCTAGCCCGAGCTACAGGGTAAAAGTCCATGTTGCTTATTTGCATGTGATCTTTTGAGCATCACTTGCGATTTCCACCTGAGTCATTTTTACTGAGGTGAAAACAGCGAGCGGTGCTTTACGGAGACTTTTGTGCATTGGCCCCTTAGTCATGATTGAAACAGGTCTAGACTAAAACGTCTTTTAGCCCTGGACGTTTTTGCTTTGTTCCATTATGGTAGAAAAACATTCTAGTTTTTGGGCATGCCCAAATCCTGCCCCCAACACGCCCCCTTATGATTTGCATGCACTACAGAGAAAAATGTCTGAAATCTGAGTTTCGAAAATCGTGATTTGAACATTTTTCTGAGAAAAACATCCAAATGCCACTTTATGCTTTTTGAGACATTTTTCTGTTTTGAAAATGAGCTCCTTTATGTTAATTCTGATTTAAAAAGTAGTGTTTGAAGAAAACAGAGAGAAAGAAAGTGCAAACAAAAAGTATTTAATTTGAAGAAGAAAGATTTTCTGTTTGGAAAAAGAGGACATTTGAGTGTGCTGGTTTTTTGTTTTTTTAATCTAAGGGCAATTTAAATCAAAGCTGTTTTAGAAGCCTGAAGACTAATATATCCTGTCACTACTAATAGCACTGAACAGTTTAAAAGGAGGTTAATGTATTGATTCAGCTGGGGTAACATTAATATTTACTTGATTAAAAAAAATTGCTCAGGCAGGTAGCAGTTTAGATGGAACATTTGGATTTATATGAAAGAGTGATTGAGACCAATGTAGTCTTGATACCGGCTGTGCAGTTGACACTTTAATTGGGGAAAAAATGGTTTTTCAAGTAACATAGTAACATAGTAAATGACGGCAGAAAAAGACCTGCATGGTCCATCCAGTCTGCCCAACAAGACAAACTCATATGTGCTACTTTTTGTGTATACCCTACTTTGATTTGTACCTGTCCTCTTCAGGGCACAGACCGTATAAGTCTGTCCAGCACTATCCCTGCCTCCCAACCACCAGCCCCGCCTCCCACCACTGGCTCTGGCACAGACCGTATAAGTCTGCCCAGCACTATTCTCGCCTCCCACCACCGGCTGGCTCTGCCACCCAATCTCGGCTAAGCTCCTTAGGATCCATTCCTTCTGAATAGGATTCCTTTATGTTTATCCCATGCGTGTTTGAATTCTGTTACCGTTTTCATTTCCACCACCTCCCGCGGGAGGGCATTCCAAGTATCCACTACTCTCTCCGTGAAAAAATACTTCCTGACATTTTTCTTGAGTCTGCCCCCCTTCAATCTCATTTCATGTCCTCTCGTTCTACTGCCTTCGCACCTCCGGAAAAGGTTTGTTTGCGGATTAATACTTTTCAAATATTTGAACGTCTGTATCATATCACTCCTGTTTCTCCTTTCTTCCATAGTATACATGTTCAGGTCATCAAGTCTCTCCTCATACGTCTTGTAACACAAATCCCTTACCATTCTCGTAGCTTTTCTTTGCACCGCTTCAATTCTTTTTACATCCTTCGCAAGGTACGGCCTCCAAAACTGAACACAATACTCTAGGTGGGGCCTCACCAACGACTTATACAGGGGCATCAACACCTTCTTTCTTCTTCTGGTCACACCTCTCTCTATACAGCCTTACAACCTTCTAGCTACGGCCACCGCCTTGTCACACTGTTTCGTCGCCTTCAGATCCTCAGATACTATCACCCCAAGATCCCTCTCCCCGTCCGTACCTATCAGATTCTGTGAGTACTAGTGCCTGAAGATTGTTTGCTTAACGAAAACTGAGTTTCTGGATTGAGTGGTGCTCTTCCAAAAAGTGAGATTCTTTAAGGAATATACTAGGAAATTGTGAATTAGGAGAAATGATCCCAGCTGATATTCAGCTGGCAGTACTGAGCGTGTTTTAAAATGTTCACTTCCACTGGCCAAATTGGAGCCCGATATTCAATGCAGAGCCATGTCCAGGCATCAGCATTGAATATCCGGGGTCAGTCGCAGACTCGGAAATTATGCGGATTTCAGCGAATATTCAATGCTAGCACACACATACCTAATTGAGAAAAGATGGGACTGCTTTTCGTGTATTTGGGCATCAGCACTGGCTATCAGCTCCACCCAGACTCCGCCCCCAGTTCACCCTGGCATTAACCATACAGTTAACACTAGACAAAATTTCAGCGAACCAAAGAAGAGTTATAATACTAACAATGAGCTGAAATGTGCTTAACTGCCACAGTCTACAGTGCCATGGAAGTCAGAGAAGATATTCTGCAGCATTGCCCAGTTAATTGCTAAAGGATATCCCTTCCTAGTCTATTTACACCCCTTTGAATATCTACTCATATGTTTTTCCCCTTGCAGAGATACATTTCTCACATTTTTTTACATTTAAAAAACCCCCCACTCCTGGGGAGTTTCTAATGAAGGGGTCCTTTTCCTAAGTTGTGGGAAAAAGTGACCTTAGTGTGCGCCCTTGTGTGGGGTTTTCCTGTGCACAAAGGTCATTTTTACTGCAGCAGTACAATGGTTGATTTTCCATTTTTTTGTATTAATGGCCATGCATTCAGCCATTACAAAAAATGATCGCATAAGCATTTCCCACCGCCCATTCTGCAGGTTGTAAGGGCTCACATGGTAATCCTGTGCTAACTAGTTAGCATACAGTAATGTAGCTGCATTAAGGGCCTCTTTTACAAAGCCACGCTACCGATTCCCCGTGCAGCAAATGAGAGGAAGCCCATTCAATTCCTAACTGATTAGCACAAGAACGTCTACTCTCCGCCCCCTTGTCACACCCCTCCAAAAATGTTTAAAATATCTTTTATCACTCAGTTAACGAATGCTGATTTGGCACTTGCTGCAATATGCCATTTCAGTGGCGTAGCCAGAAGGCAATTTTTGGGTGGGCCAACAGGTTGGATGGGTGGGCACTACAACTTTTTTGAAAGAGAAAAAACAGAAACCTGATGCACCCATGCTCTGTCCCTACCATGCTCCCCATAACTTCAATGAGGGTAGCAGTGCAGGCTTCAGCGGATACAGGCCAATTGAGAGCTAAGGGCAGTACAATAGACTACACTTTAGCCCCATTGAGTCATGGTCCTCCAACACAGGGTATTGAAGCCAAACACATTCTGCATCCAGAGGACCTCCTGGCCCTCCACCAACAATGGATACAGAGCACAGCAAGGACATTTCCCCATAAAACTCATCATACAAAGACATTTTGGTTTCTAGTGTAATCTCAATAACAGACATATTATAATTTTTTAAAAAATCTATAAAACAAAAGCCACTGAGAACCCACAGCAAA